>NC_139561.1:86360778-86972816 GCF_965112155.1 Podarcis liolepis | reverse complement strand
AAAATTTTCAGGACAGGACTGATGGAAGTCAAAAAAATGGAATAAGATGTAAAAGTATGTTTAATTATTGTTGAAAATTATGTTAAAAAACTAATAAAATCTATATATAAAGTAGGAGAGGTATGCTGGGATCGGGGCCACAGGCTCTGCTGCCCAAAGCGCTGCCCCCCCTTCCACTGGCCAGTCTCCACCGAGCTAAGTTTAGAACAACAGAGACATTCCTGGAGCCTAAATCGAGCAGGACTTTTGGCTGCATGAAGGCAGCTGGCGCCCTCCCTTTCGGGATGATATTGGGCCAGGCCCACAGAGACTCGCTCCAACCCAGTCCTTTGCAAACCCTCTTTCTCCCGAGGGGTCCCCTTTCCAAAAAAACTTTGCATGCCTTGGAGGGAGCTGGGAGAGGGGAGCCTTCAAAGGACCAGTGGCAGACTAACTGGAGATGCTGGGAATTAAACCAGGGTCCTTCTACAACCCTTCCCCTAAAGGCCATCTTACAGAGGATTTGTAGTTCTAGAACAGCGGTCAGCAAACTTTTTCAGCAGGGGGCCGGTCCACTGTTCTTCAGACCTTGTGGGGAGCCGGACTATATTGGGGGTGGGGAAATGAACAAATTCCTGTGCCCCACAAATAAAAGCACACATTCTACTCATGTAAAAACACCAGGCAGGCCCCACAAATAACCCAGGGATGCATTTTAAATAAAAGGACACATTCTACTCATGTAAAAACATGCTGATTTCCCGGACCATCCGTGGGCTGGATTTAATAATAATAATAATAATAATAATAATAATAATAATAATAATAATAAAATTTTATTTATATCCCGCCCTCCCCAGCCGAAGCCGGGCTCAGGGCAGCTAACAACAATAACATAAGACAACATTTTAAAATCATTTCATTAAAAAATTTACTTCAAATCAAATTGATGGCAACCATCAGTTCTGTGAAGATTGCCAAAGGAGGGAGTCAGGCTGTGCCCTGGCCAAAGGCTTGGCAGAACAGCTCTATCTTGCAGGCCCTGTGGAAAGATGCCAAGTCCCGCCAGGGCCCTAGTCTTTTTGTGGCAGAGTGTTCTACCAGATCGGAGCCTAAGCCGAAAAAGCCCTGTCTCTGGTTGAGGCCAGCCTAACCTCTCTGTGGCCTGGGACCTCCAAGATGTTTTTGTTTGAAGATCGTAAGTTCCTCTGTGGGACATACCAGGAGAGGCTGTCCCGTAGAAGGTGACTGGGCCGGATCCGGCCCCCAGGTCTTAGTTTGCCTCCCCATGTTCTAGAAGAAAGGAAGGTGCTCTTGTCAGAAGCAAAGACAAGGGGCAGCAATCCCTTCCCAGCAGTGGCCTGGCTTTCTGGAGGCAGCAGTAGGGATGAGGAAGAGCGGGGTTAGAATCGTAGAATTGGAAGGGACCACGAGGGTCATCTAGTCCAACCCCCTTCAATGCACCCCCTTTCTCCCAATGTGGGGCTCAAACCCACGATCTCAAGATTTAAGTCTCATGCTCTACCGAATGAGCTATTCCAGCTGGCTTACTTTTGTGTCAGGTGGGGAGGTGTGCATCAGAGTCCACATCAGGGCCAGATTTTGGTTTGATGAGGCCCTCAGCTACTGAAGGTAATGGGGCCCTTTACATGTCCAGCTGTCCTTTGTCAACAACAAATTAGCGCCGGTTTTTTTGTGTTGAATATATGTTGTTGTTGTTTAGTCGTGTCCGACTCTTCGTGACCCCTTAGACCAGAGCACGCCAGGCACTCCTGTCTTCCACTGCCTCCCACAGCCTGGTGAGACTCATGTTTGTAGCTTCGAGAACACTGTCCAACCATCTCGCCCTCTGTCGTCCCCTTCTCCATGTGCCCTCCCTCTTTCCCAACATCAGGGTCTTTTCCAGGGAGTCTTCTCTCCCCATGAGGTGGCCAAAGTACTGGAGCCTCAGCTTCAGGATCTGTCCTTCCAGTGAGCACTCGGGGCTGTTTTCTTTCAGAATGGAGAGGTTTGATCTTCCTGCAGTCCATGGGACTCTCAAGAGTCTCCTCCAGCACCAGAATTCAAAAGCATCAATACTTCGGCGATCAGCCTTCTTTATGGTCCAGCTCTCACTTCCATACATCACTACTGGGAAAAACATAGCTTTTACTATACGGACCTTTGTTGGCAAGGTGATGTCTCTGCAACACAAAATACTGTTGCTGTATGTCAGTTTTATTTTATTTGTTTTTTATCTTATGTTTTGGAAATGTACATCCGGGGGTTTTTTCCCTTTAGATTTTTTGACATGTGCGAGGCAAGATCAGAGGCCTCTATTTCACTTTCGTTTCATTGTAAGAAAAGTTGTGGTTTTCCCAACCTCCAGTGTGTGTACATATGGGGCTGATTGTCATTCCCTCCCTAAAGAAACTCAGCACTCTGCAAATTATCCCAGTAGCAGTGGCTTGGTGGGGGTGACCAAAACACTCTTATTTGAGTGAACAGGGGTTTGTTACCCTGGGGTAACAACTCTTGGGGAGTAGCCCCACTTCATTCTGTAAGTAAGCCAGGAGAGGTTTGAGTCCTTGGTTAACCGGTCCAGTTTCCATGTACAACAGTGACCTCTTGTGCCTAGCCTGCAAATTAGTCCATAGAGTGATCGCAAAGCGGGTAGAGGGTGGGCCCAGGTAGCAAGGAAGAAATGGGGTAATTAACAACAGCAACGCTTAGCCAGGACTTTAAGGCAGATGTCCAGAGCCCCACTCTGCAGAATGAGCAAGTTCCCCTCCCCACAGATGCAGCAGGACTTGTTGTTTAGTTGTTTAGTCGTGTCCGACTTTTCGTGACCCCATGGACCAGAGCATGCCAGGCACTCCTGTCTTCCACTGCCTCCTGCACTTTGGTCAAACTCACGCTGGTAGCTTCGAGAACACTGTCCAACCATCTCGTCCTCTGTCGTCCCCTTCTCCTTGTGCCCTCCATCTTTCCCAACATCAGGGTCTTTTCCAGGGAGTCTTCTCTTCTCATGAGGTGGCCAGAGTCTTGGAGCCTCAGCTTCAGGATCTGTCCTTCCAATGAGCACTCAGGGCTGATTTCCTTCAGAATGGAGAGGTTTGATCTTCTTGCAGTCCATGGGACTCTCAAGAGTCTCCTCCGGCACCAGAATTCAAAAGCATCCATTCTTCGGCGATCAGCCTTCTTGATGGTCCAGCTCCCACTTCCATACACTATGTAGGCCCCACAAATAACCTAGAGATGCATTTTAAATAAAAGGACACATTCTACTCATGTAAAAACATGCTGATTCCTGGACCATCTGCGGGCCGGATTTAGAAGGCGATTGGGCTGGATCCAGCCCCCGGGCCTTAGTTTGCCTACCCACAACCTAGTCTGTTAGCTTCAATAGAATGCTTTTTTAAAGCCTAATTTCAGTGGGGCAGGGCTGCCGAGAGCAGGTTGGGGCCCAGTGAGAAAAAATATTTGAGCTCTTCCCCACAGTAAGGGCAAACCAGCTAAAAATCTTTGCACGGGAAATAAAATATGTAAATGCATTGTCTCATTTTTATGTTGACGATAAATAGGTGCTCGCTTTCACAGCACATATACTAAAATTGAAACGATACAGAGAAGATTAGCGATAAATAGGGATAATCTTTGAACCTGTTGCAAGTATTAATGTCCTAATGACTAATGTCAATAAGCACCCACACAATCATCCCTGAGCTAAGCGTAGACTGCAAATGTCAAGCTTGCATGTGCATCACGACACAAATGTGTACCAGACAACGGTGTCAAAGTTTTTAATGTTTGATGTTTTATTGTGTTTTTAATATTCTGTTATGGCATGCGGGTGACGCTGTGGGTTAAACCACAGAGCCTAGGCCTTGCCGATCATAAGGTCGGCGGTTTGAATCCTGTGATGGGGTGAGCTCCCGTTGCTCGGTCCCTGCTCCTGCCAACGTAGCAGTTCGAAAGCACATCAAAGTGCAAGTAGATAAATAGGTACCGCTCCAGTGGGAAGGTAAACGATGTTTCCGTGTGCTGCTCTAGTTTGCCAGAAGCGGCATAGTCATGCTGGCCACATGACCCGGAAGCTGTACGCCGGCTCCCTCGGCCAATAAAGCAAGATGAGTGCCGCAACCCCAGAGTTGGTCACGACTGGACCTAATGGTCAGGGGTACCTTTACCTTTAATATTCTGTTGGGATCCACCCAGAGTGGCTGGGGAAACCCAGCCAGAAGGGCAGGATATAAAATTATTTTATTATTTATTATTTATTATTATTTATTATTTTATTATTTATATAAAATTATTATTATTATCCACATCAAACATCAACATCATCAAAAAAACAGGGAACAGAGACTGCACAGAATAAGATGTGCTGCCTTGCTGTCAAAGTACAAGGATGAATGTTCAAATAGAGTGGCAAAATGCTCGGTTCACGGCACAAGGCCGCAAGCCATTTTTTTCAGAATTGTGTGTGCACTGAACACGATACCTATACGGTTAAGAAGGGACCTCCGGAACAAATTAAGCTCGCAACTAGAGGTACCACTGTATATTGTTAAGAATTAAATAAAGCATGTGCAAAATAGTCAGGGCCCCTTCTAGACTGCTGGGCGCAGAAATTTGTACCGGCTTCCCTTTCCCCTTTGCCATCTGCCTGGAGGGAGGCAGTTGCGAGTGCCAGCCAAGACCTCGATGGGCATGAGTACACAGGTGCCACGTTGGCGATGGCCTGGCCTACGTCCTTGCACACTTTCCGGCTCCTGAATTGGTCTTGGGATGGAGCGCCAGAAAAAGCTAACAGGTCCACTCTGGAGAGAAACTGGGGGTTTCGCTTCCAGGAAAATGTGCGGCGGGTGGGTAGCTTAAGTGATGCAACTCAGTAATTTTAGACTCTGGGCTTTAATGCTCTTGCAGGGAGGGGAGGCGGCCTCTGCAGTTGTGTGTGTTCACTTACAAAATGTGGAGAACTAGTCCTGCTGTTGTCTTTGTCCATGGAGTTTTCTTGGCAGGGATACTGGAGTGGCTTGCCAGTTCCTCCTCCAGGTGGATCACGTTTGGTCAAAACTCCACTACGACCTATTCATCTTTGGTGCCCTGCTGGTAGTTCATAGCTTCTCTGACCTATTCAAGCCCCTTCGCCACAGCAAGGAAAGGAGAATGTTAGCCACTTTGAGACTCCTGAAGGGGAGTGAAAGGCGGGATATCAAATCCAAACTCTTCTTCTTCTTCTTCATTCAGGATCAGGGAGTCCTCCACACCCACCCGCCCCCTGTCCCCCAAAGAGTACTTCTGTCTTGTCAGGATTCAACCTCAATCCATTATCCGCCATCCATCCAAATGATGAGAACCAAACAATCGCTTGGTGCACCGGCCTGCGTCCCACCTAGTCCAGCATCATGTCCTCACAGGGACCAACCAGATGTCTGTGGGAAACTTGCAAACAGGACCCGAGTTCAAGAGCTAATCTGCTCTCCTGGGGTTTCCAGCAACTAACTGGGATTCATTGCTGCCTCTGAGCATGGAGGCAGAGCTTAGGCATCCTGGCTAGTAACCACTGCTAGCTTTCTCTTCCACAACCTTGTCCAACCCTCTCTCAGAGCCCTAGCCAAGTGGGTGGTCATCGCTGCCTCCAGTGGCAGAGAGTTCCATAGTTTAACAGTGCGAAGTAGCAGAGGAGGTGTCTTGTGTATGCCATTTCCAACCCTCCTTCTTTTTTCATTCACATCATCACAAGGAGGCAGCAACACAAGAGGGTCTATAAACGGCGGCAGCGGGATTCCCTCTGCCAGATTCACAGAATCGTAGAGTCAGAAGGGACCCTGAGGGTCATCCAGCCCAATCCCCATACAGGGATTGAACCTGCAACCTTGGCGTTACCAGCACCACTCTCTCACCAATTGAGCTATCCACTTGGAAACAAGCAATCTCTTTCCCAGTGGTTCCAAAAGTGGGGAGGACCACTCAAGTGAGCATACCATATATATATATATATATATATATATATATATATGCAGGTTTTGGTGTCTTCGGGTGTCTTCCTGTGTAAGAGTTGGGGTGTCTAGGCGACGTTTCGACGAGGTCTCACTCGTCATCTTCAGGCTGGTGCTTTCGGCTTCTTGTTACTGGAACAGAGCAGGATCTCAGTGTTTGAGTTCCTATAAATACTGTTGAGGGGGTGTGGTGTATAGCCTCCGACGTTCTGGGCAGAGAGGAAGTTCCCAGGTTAGTGTGACTTTTCTTCTTTTGTTCCTTAATTACTTGAGGGATATCTTGAGTGATTTCTTGAGTGATATTCTGAGTACCACTTAGGAGGGTCATTAAGTGTGGATTAGTTGCTAAAGCTTTCGTGTCTTGACCTCTTGAGCTTGTGAAGAGTTTTTTCTGAGAAGATGGCTGTACTGCACTTAGTTGTGCTCTGGCTTGGCTTCGTGTATAGGGGCGAGCTGTGGTTTTGTGCCCTGTGCCAGCCAGATCTGTGTAGGGATTGCAGGGGGGTGCAGCATCCGGAGGTGCCACTATGGTTTGGCTATGGTTTAGATAGCTTCCTCACACATCTCAACAGCCTACACCCCAAAATACAATTCACTATGGAAATAGAAGCCAACAACCAACTTCCCTTCCTTGACGTCCTAATCTACAAAAAACCTGATGGCTCCCTAGGACACACTATCTACCGGAAAAAAACACACACCAACCGCTACTTACATGCACAATCACACCACCACCCTGCACAAATAAACTCCGTAGCCAAGACTCTCATCTCCAGAACCAAACGCCTGGCTGACAAAGACCACTTGACAACTGAGTTACAGAATCTCTCAAATGTGTTAATCGCCAATGGATACCAGCAAAACAGGGTTACGAAGCTAATCCAAAAAGAAACACCCCCCAAAAACCAAGACACAGAAGAAAACAATGGCATGGCCCTCCTTCCTTATATCAAGGGCACTACAGATAAAATTAGCAAAATCCTCCATAAACACAATATCAAAACAGCCTTTTGCACCAACCAAAAAATAGCCAATATCCTCAGAAACCCCAAAGATAAAATCCAGTTGGAAAACCAAGGGGTCTATGAAATACCCTGCAAAGTCTGCCCAGCCACGTACATTGGACAAACAAACAGATGAATAAATGCACGTATCGCAGAACACAAGAATGCCGTCAAAAAAGAAGAAAAAACTTCCTCTCTTTTCCAACACATGAAAGAAACAGGACACGAAATTAATTTTGCAGATTCCAAATTGCTCTTTAACATGGAACATCACCACAAGAGAATAATCATGGAAGCCATCGAGATAGAGAAACACCCTCACAACATGAACAAGCGTGACGACACGTCCCGCCTGCCAGACATCTGGAAATTAGCCCTCCCCACAAAAACCGACACCAGAACCAGAGGCACACAGAACGCCATCACCAATCAACCACACCAGACCCAAACCCAGACCCTCTCCACAGATAAATTACAGACACCATCCAGTAGCCAAACCATAGTGGCACCTCCGGATGCTGCACCCCCCTGCAATCCCTACACAGATCTGGCTGGCACAGGGCACAAAACCACAGCTCGCCCCTATACACGAAGCCAAGCCAGAGCACAACTAAGTGCAGTACAGCCATCTTCTCAGAAAAACTCTTCACAAGCTCAAGAGGTCAAGACACGAAAGCTTTAGCAACTAATCCACACTTAATGACCCTCCTAAGTGGTACTCAGAATATCACTCAAGAAATCACTCAAGATATCCCTCAAGTAATTAAGGAACAAAAGAAGAAAAGTCACACTAACCTGGGAACTTCCTCTCTGCCCAGAACGTCGGAGGCTATACACCACACCCCCTCAACAGTATTTATAGGAACTCAAACACTGAGATCCTGCTCTGTTCCAGTAACAAGAAGCCGAAAGCACCAGCCTGAAGATGACGAGTGAGACCTCGTCGAAACGTCGCCTAGACACCCCAACTCTTACACGGGAAGACACCCGAAGACACCAAAACCTGCATTCCTGTACCCGTGAAAATCTACGAAAGCAAATATATATATATATATATATATATATATATATATATATATGGTTTTCCACAATTATAACAAATATCACATAACAGAATAACAAACGAAAAAAAGAAACATCAAAGAAGAAAACAATAAACAATAAAACAAACTTAATTCTTTAAATATCCAAACTTATGTACATATTAGTTGACCTTCCTCTAGTCCCTCCCTTCTGAGTTTCCTTGTATCTGGATGTAACAGCTTTCCAATATCATTATTAGACAAAAATATTTCCAATTGTAATCTAACTTATTCACTTTTCTTACTGTTCTAAATCCCATTTATTTTATTAAATCTTAATTTAATCCTAGGCCTATTTGGTCCTTTCAAGTAGTTTCTAATTTTTTATATTGCAATATCTATTCAAATAGTCCTTGAATTTCTTCCAGCCTTTTTGATATTCCTCTTCTTTCTGGTTGCCGATTCTTCCAGTCAGGTCAGCTAGTCCGAAAAGTCCATCATCTTCATCTGCCAATCTTCCACTGTTGGTATTTCTTATGTTTTCCAATTCTTAGCTAGTAAGTTTCGAGCTGCCGTAGTGGCATACAAAAATAATTTAACATCTTTCTTGGGCAATTCCAAACCTCAGGTGAGCATCAGGGGACTGCTGAAAATGGAAATGACTTTCAGACTTTGAAAAGCTGGTACAGTGGTGCCTCGCAAGACGAAATAATCCGTTCCGCGAGTCTCTTCGTCTAGTGGTTTTTTCGTCTTGCGAAGCAACCCTCTTAGCGGCTTAGCGCTATTAGAGGCTTAGCAGCTATTAAAAGCTTAGCGGCTAAACGTCTATTAGCGGCTTAGAAAAAGGGGGGAGGGAAAGCAAAAAAAAAATCAGAACACTCGTCTTGCGGGGCACCACTGTATCTTCTTGGTTGTTGGCCTCCACCAAAGTGACGTCCCCAGGACTCTAGTCTGGGCAGCGTGTATCGAGGTTCTGGGCAGCCCAAGCTCAAGTCCATTAGTTTTGTTGAATTAAACAAGGGGTCAGCAAACTTTTTCATCAGGGGGCAGGTCCACTGTCCCTCAGACCTTGTGGGGGGCCGGACTATATTTAGAAAAATATATAAATACACTGGTACCATCAGGTTAAGAAGTTAATCGTTCTGGAGGTCGGTTCTTAACCTGAAACTGTTCTTAACCTGAAGTACCGCTTTAGCTAATGGGGCCTCCCGCTGCCGCCACACGATTTCTGTTCTCATCCTGAAGCAAAGTTCTTAAACCGAGGTACTATTTCTGGGTTAGCGGAGTCTGTAACCTGAAGCGTCTGTAACCTGAGGTACCACTGTACCCTGCAAGCCAGTCCCACAGCTGACTCCGGACCTGGAGGAGGAACGCACTCTGCACGCGTTAAGGAGCACGTCTTGGCGCCGTCCGCTCACCGGCGTTGTTGATGGGCAGCAGCCACTCCACCGGCCTGTCCCCGCAGAGCTTCCAGTCAGTGTGCACCACTCGCTATGGCCCGTCATCCGGTGCCAAGGTCGGCGGGTAGGCAGCGCAGGCAGAGCACCGCCTCCAGCTGCTGCAGCGCAGCCACGCATAGCTGTCAACTTTTCCCTTTTCTTGCGAGGAATCCTATTCGGAATAAGGGAATCTCGCTTTAAAAAAGGGAAACGTTGACAGCAATGCCACCAAGCGCGCCACCAGTAGCAGCGCTGAGCCGGGCACCAGGCGCGGGGCCAGCAGGCCCGCCAAGCTCTGGCTGAAGCCCCGCAATGCACCCGTCACGATGCCCGTGGCGTGGCCAGACCCACCACCCGCCCACTCCATCCATGGCCACGCCGGGTTTACCTCAGTGCGCGTGCGGTGAGGCTTTGCATTGGCTGCAGGAACTGCTTGCAGCGAATCCAAAGCTGCCCCAATGTCGCCGCCCACCCAGAAGCCATGCCAGCGTTGTGGAAGTCAGTCCCAGCGCGGAGAGGCGTCCACAGCTTGCGGGGACCGAGCAGGCGGCAGGTTCCGCAGGCCGGATCTACGAGCCTGGGGGGCCGCATCTGGCCCCCGGACCGTGGTTTGCCAACCCCTGAATTAAACTGAGTAGTTTTACGTGGATTTTGACTGAATGTGCAACTAATCGCTACTGTTTTGAATTTTATTGTGCTCAACTATCCCCGATGCTTTACAGTGGTACCTCTGGTTACAAACGCTTCAGGTTACAGACGCTTCAGGCTACAGACTCCACTAACCCAGAAATAGTACCTTAGGTTAAAAACTTTGCTTCAGGATGAGAACAGAAATAGCTCGCCGGTGGCACAGTGGCAGCAGGAGGCCCCATTAGCGAAAGTGGTGCTTCAGGTTAAGAACGAACCTCCGGAACGAATTAAGATCTTAATCCAAGGTACCACTGTATAGTTGAAATTCCTGCACTGCATGGTGTTAGACTAGATGACCGTTAGGGTCCCCCCCCCAATGCAGAATTCTATTAATATCTTCCTTAGCGAGCCGTGTTAACCCCTGTAATGCTTTCTCTAGAGTAAGCATAGGGGACACTGGGGGATGTGGAACCAAGGGGGCAGTGGGCCAAAAGAGTTCGGGATCTACTGCTTTAAACAGAAATAAGAGTCAGTGGCTTCTTCCTTTTTTAAAGTATCGTTTCAGCGGGGACAGCAGTCGGGATTTCCAAAAAGCGGCGCTTTTTTGCGTCTGAGCAAAGAAGAGAGAGAGGGGAAAAAAGAGAGAGATTGATTTGTGGCTGCGCAAAGGGAGGAGGAGCCCGGGAGTAAAAGTAGGAAGGACGAAGGGAGGGAGGGGAAAGGAAAGTTAATAGAAGGAAAGGCGGGTGGGAGAGAAAGAGAAAGAAAGAGGGAAGGAAGGGGGGGAAGAGAAGTGGAAAGGAGGGAGACCGAGGCGGGGGAGAAGCGTCCGGAGAGTTGCTCCGAAGTTTGGGGGGCCGCGGGGGGTGGGCGCGCGTCCCAGGAGGCGGAGGCCAGCCCGGGCTGGGAGCCGCGCCGCGGCCCGGGGGCGGGAGGCGGACCGCGGCTCCTAGGATGTGGAAAGGGGACGGCGGCGCAGGGGGAGGAGACCCGCACGGCTAGGGCAGCGCGCAGGGGGAGGGGAGCGGGCCGGAGGCGGGCGAGGGGGGCCGCGATCCCGCGCGCCGCGAACATGGCCTCCTTCCCCGCGGGCCCCGCCGAGCCCCCCGGCCGGGGAGGACGGCGCGCCCCCGCCGCCGGAGGAGAGCAGAGGCAGGAGGAGGAGGACGAGGGCGCCGCCGAGGAGGCGCGCCAACTTCTGCCAACTTCGGCGCCCGCCCCGTCGCCGCAGGCTCCTCCCGGCCGAGAGCCAGAGGACGGCGGCGGAGCAGCAGGAGGAGGAGGATCGGGTTTGGCGACGGCTGCTGCGTCCTCTCCAAGCGCGGGGCTGGCTTCCGCCGCGCCCGATCCTCCGCGCTCGCCGCGCTTCTCGGCGGAGCAGGTCTCGTGCGTGTGCGAGGCGCTGCTGCAGGCGGGCGACCCCGGCCGGCTGGGCCGCTTCCTGGGCTCGCTGCCGCCCGACGCCGAGGCGCCGTGCCTGGAGGCGCAGGCGGGCGAGAGCCTGGCCAAGGCGCGCGCGCTGCTGGCCTTCCAGCGCGGCGACTTCGCCGAGCTGTACCGCCTGGTGCAGAGCCGGCCCTTCGGCGCGCCGCACCACCCGTTCCTGCAGGACCTGTACCTGCGCGCCCGCTACCGGGAGGCCGAAGCTGCCCGGGGCCGGGCTCTGGGCGCCGTCGACAAGTACCGGCTGCGCAAGAAGTTCCCGCTGCCCAGCACCATCTGGGACGGCGAGGAGACGGTGTACTGCTTCAAGCGGCGCTCGCGGGCAGCCCTGCGCGACTCGTACGGGCGCAGCCGCTACCCGAGCCCCGAGCAGAAGCGGCGCCTGGCCCAGGACACCGGCCTGTCGCTCACGCAGGTCAGCAACTGGTTCAAGAACCGACGGCAGCGCGACCGCAGCGGAGGAGGAGGAGGAGCCGGGGGAGGAGGCGCCGGCACGCCCAGCAAGAGGTGAGCGTCCCCGGGGCATGGGCAGAGCGCGGCGCCACACTCTCTCGGGGCGCAATCGCGCGCGCACTGCTGCGCAGGAAAGAGAAGTGGAACCTGCGTGGACAAGAGCAGCCTACCGGTTGCGGGGAGGGAGCGGGGTGACTGCAGCCTCCCTGGCCTGATTCTTAGCCTTGCCAGATACAATACAATACGATAATCTTTATTGTCGTTGTCCCATACAGAACAACGAAATTGAAAAAATCAACATCAGACATGCAAAAACCCAACATGCCTGCTATCCTTGCTATCCCAGCCTGGTTGACCCCCTAAAAACTCTGATACCCCATAATTAAATACAATATACTCCCACAGAGACTACCTTACACTGCGTTTAAAACCAAAATCGCATTTGGATAGAAACTGTTTCTCAGGCGGCTAGTCCTAGTCTTTATAACCCGGCGCTGTGGGTTAAACCACAGAGCCTAGGACTTGCCGATCAGAAGGTCGGCGGTTCGAATCCCTGCGACGGGGTGAGCTCCCGTTGCTCAGTTCCTGCTCCTGCCAACCTAGCAGTTCGAAAGGACATCAAAGTGCAATTAGATAAATAGGTACCCCTCCGGCGGGAAGGTAAACGGCATTTCCGTGCGCTGCTCTGGTTCGCCAGAAGCAGCATAAGTCATGCTGGCCACATGACCTGGAAGCTGTACGCCAGCTCCCTCGGCCAGTAAAGAGAGATGAGCGCCGCAACCCCAGAGTCGGTCACGACTGGGCCTAATGGTCAGGGGTCCCCTTTACCTTTACCTTCTTCCAGAAGGCAGAAGCTGAAAGAGATCATTTCCGGGGTGCGTACTCTGCAGCTTTCTTATAACACCTGAAAGCATAGATTTGATCCAAGGTGGGAAGAGTGCACCCAATTATTCTCTCTGCACTGTTGGGAAGCAGGATGCAGCCCAACTAGGACTGCAGCAGACCCCAAGTAAGTCCCATTAAAGTTGGAGCTTACTCTTGAAGAAATGGGTTTAGGATTGGACCTGGATGTGGGTCAGAACCAGCTGGGCTTTTCTAATATTCTTAAAGACCTCATACTGATAATTAGGGGGCAGACCCCCAACTCTCCTTAAAGGGATCTTGAAGTTCTGAAGGGGACTTTGGGGTCTTCACGGAAAACCCAGCATCATCTAGACACTTGACTCCAACCCCCCATAGAATACCTATTTCCTCTGGATGGGCTTTTGGGAGACATTGATGCCACCTATTCTTAGTTCAAGGTCCTCGCAAGTTTCAGAAAAAGTCTAGGGTGATGGAGAAATTCCTGAATCACATGTGCTTCTCAGTTTATAGTAAGCACTCCCAGGAAGAGAGAATGAGCCTGCTGGGAGACCCCTCTCGAAGTTTTATAGGTCTCTAATGGACCCTTTACAAAGTTCCTGTCCTTCCAGGGCAGGGGTAGCCAGGCTGGTGCCTTCCATATGTTTTGGGATTCTGGCTTCAATTCGTCTCAGCCAGCATGATGGGTATTGTCATAGGGCCTTCCAGAAACTACAATACCCATCATGCCTGACCATTGGCAGATTGGGAGACACCCGATTTCCGTCACACGCATTGCAAACTCCTTTCCCACTGCGTGGAAAAAAGGTTGTCAAAAGTAACTTCCAGGAACAACCATTTTTACAGAGGCTGGGAAATAAATGTGGCATATTGTAAGGAATTACTAAACTCCGGGTGCTAAGAAAGAGGGGTAACATCAGTTACATCTTCTCCAGCTAAACCAAGAAGAGTGAGGTATGGCCAAGGCTTTGCAAAACCCACAAACTACCCTAAATTTCAACTCTTGTCTTCTGTGTGAGAGTGCTGAGACAGGCTGCCTCAGACACAGGAACAGCCTTGTATTTGCACAATCCACAAAGTGGGCTACGGAAGGCTTAATCCTGCCTGGTGCCCCCTAAAAGGTAAAGGGACCCCTGACCATTAGGTCCAATCGTGGCCGACTCTGGGGTTGCGGCGCTCATCTCGCTTTATTGACCGAGGGAGCCGGCGTACAGCTTCCGGGTCATGTGGCCAGCATGACTAAGCCGCTTCTGGCGAACCAGAGCAGCGCACGGAAACACTGTTTACCTTCCCGCCAGAGGGGTACCTATTTATCTACTTGCACTTTGATGTCCTTTCGAACTGCTAGGTTGGCAGGAGCAGGAACTGAGCAACGGGAGCTCACCCCGTCGCAGGGATTCGAACCGCCAACCTTCTGATTGGCAAGCCCTAGGGAAGTTTTTAATGACTGATGTTTTAATGTATTTTTAGGTGAAACCCAGCTAGGTGGACGGGGTATAAATAAATAAAGAAAGAAAAACAATTCCCTGTAAAAAGCATTATTCAGAATAGCGATTCGCATGACCCAGAAAAGGGAAGATAATAATGCAATAAAATTCCAAACAGTCATTAAACGTCCAGTTCAAATTGCCTAGTTTACTTAATTCAACAAGATTTGCTGATACCAGCTTTTCAAAGTCTGATAGCCATTTACACCTCCAGTGCCCCCCTGCCACCCCCTGGCCTTTTACTGCCCCCTGGGTAATCCCCCTCCCCGCTTTGGGAACCCCTGGGTAACACCACTGCCTTACTTTCGAATAAATATGTGTTGGATGGGGCTGTAAGGAAGGAATGAGGAGGTGGGAGACCTGAACCCTGCAGACAGAGCTTTTCCCCTCCCTGGTTTCTCTCTCCTCCCCCCCCCCCCACATTTTGGGTGCTTCCAGAGCAGGGTGCACCCAGGAGAGTGAAGAGGGCTTTTCTCTTCTAGCTGTTCCTGGGCACGGAGGATTTTTTGTGTGTCTGCCTTTGCCTTCCCCTCTGCAAACAAAAGGGAGAAACCACTTGAGTTTGAGAAAGTTCTAGTTCATTCTTCTATTGCAGACTGTTCAGGGGGTGGGGAACAGCCAAGCTGGCTACTCCAGATGTTTCTGCAGCTGGCGCTCTCTCTCCTCTCCCCCCCCCCTTTCTCTCCTGGGAGAAAAACTTTGCCTCCAGTTAGCTGCACTTTGCAGCAACGTGGAAGGCGCCAAGCTCATCCCCTTTGTTGTGAAATGTGAATCCCTTGGCTTTGAATTTCCTTGGGCTGAGGGTGGAAATTACCTTGCCCAAGGAGCCCAGACTCCTGCCTTCACTCTCCAACTAAAGATCTATTTCTCAGTCCTTTCTACCTCAGAAACATATACTGTACACTGAATACCACCGGCTCTCCAGGGACTTTCCCATTCCCTGCTACTTGGTCTTTTTAACTGGATTTGAACCTGCAACCTTCTGCTTGCAAGCCGGGTGCTCTAAGCATTGAGCTACAACCCTTCCCCACAGTAAATCAGGGGTTTGGGCTTGTTACGCTGCAGTTGGGGGCTCCCACGATCCATTCAAAGAAAATAATTCAAAGAGGCTTCCCCCCCTGGCCAGGGTTAGAAACTCAGAGATATAAGCTAGGCGCCAAATTGCTCTTTAAACCAGTTTTCAAAACGGAACGCCTAGCTGCCATTTTGGGGCAAAGCGTCTCCAAAGTTTTCTTTTTCAAATGATGGACTGGCTGTGATTGATTCTCAGTTAAACATTTTGCAAGAGAAGAATGGCAAGGTCAAGTTGATGGATTATGCCGAAATGGCTAAAATGACCGGAAGAATCAGAAATCAGGAAGACCAAAATTTTAATAAGGAATGGGGGAAATTTATAACTTATCTTAAAGACCACTGTAAACAGTTAAAATCATTAGTAGGATTGGAATAGCACTTATAGTTAAATAGGGAATTTTGGATACAATGGAGAGAGAAAAGATTTGGATTATTCTGAAAAGATGGAGGAAATGATTAACAGTAGGACCCACAAAGGGGAGGAGAGAAGTCCAAGAGATTCCTTGTAATTTTGTTTTTATGTTGTATGTTCAACATGTGACTGCATTTTGCTAGTTCAGATGACCGCCTTGAGCTAGGTTAAGAACTTGGAAAACTTAAACAAGAAAAGTCACTTGATCCAGAAATAGTCCACATACAGTGGTGCCCCGCAAGACGAATGCCTCGCAAGACGGAAAACGCGCTAGATGAAAGGGTTTTCCGTTTTGGAGGTGCTTCGCAAAACGAATCTCCTACGGGCTTGCTTCGCAAGACGACAATGTCTTGCGAGTTCCTGCGGGTTTTTTTTCCTTTTCCCCCTTTTTCTAAGCCGCTAAGCCGCTTATCAGCTGATCCGATCAGCAGATAAGCCGCTAATAGCGCTAATCCTTCAATGGGCTTGCTTCGCAAGACGAAAAAACCGCTAGACGAAGAGAATCACAGAACGGATTCTTTTCGTCTTGCGAGGCACCACTGTATATATTGGCCTATTCCAACCTCTTTTTCTTAATGATGACATGGACCATTCAAAACGCAGGAATATTCTGCACCACCATAAGCAGGGCCATGGAGTAGGGTATGTTAAGACAGGTGACGACAATTAACTAGGTTGTTCTCTCCTCCTGTTCAAGCTGCACAGAGAACGCATTTTGGTTCCTGAAATTCATTCCGATTGTGCAGATAAAAATATAACTGATAGAATTCTACAGAATGTGTTGCTAGTGTGCGAAAACAGTCCAGATCCAATGATCCTTAGGCATGCACCTCCACATGGCGGAGGCACCAGGTGCCATCCTGGTGCCCAGGTATCTTCACTTGGTCACTAGCGACCAGTAAGGTAAAGGGATCCCTGACCATTAGGTCCAGTCGTGGCCGACTCTGGGGTTGCGGCACTCATCTCGCATTATTGGCCAAGGGAGCTGGCGTACAGCTTCCGGGTCATGTGGCCAGCATGACTAAGCCGCTTCTGGAGAACCAGAGCAGCGCACGGAAATGCCGTTTACCTTCCCTCCAGAGTGGTACCTATTATCTGCTTGCACTTTGACGTGCTTTGGAACTGCTCGGTTGGCAGGAGCAGGGACCGAGCAACGGGAGCTCATCCCGTCGCGGGGATTCGAACCGCCAACCTTCTGATCGGCAAGTCCTAGGCTCTGTGGTTTAACCCACAGCACCACCCGCATCCCAATAGCGACCAATAGCCAGGTGCAAAATGCACCCAGCACCTGACTAATTTTGAACACTGCCCCAGACAATACCAGCATTTTTGTGCAGGGAATCTGCACCACTGGAGGTTTTCAGAGATTCAGGGCAGATACAAGGAAGTATTTCATGCAATGCATAAATAACATGCAGGATTCCCTGCCACGGGCTATAACGATGGCTGCTCCCTGTAGGTTTCCGAGTACAATTCAAAGTGTTGGTGCTGGCCTTTAAAGCCCTAAATGGCTTTGACCGTGCATCTCCACCCCCATCATTTAGCCTGGACCCTGAGGTCCAGCGCCGAGGCCCTTCTGGTGGTTCCCTCACTGAGAGAAGTGAAATTACAGGGAATCAGGCAGAGGGCCTTCTCGGTGGTGGCGCCCACCCTGTGGAACACCATACCCTCAGATGTCAAGGAGATAAAGAACCATACAACTTTTAGAAGACATCTGAAGGCAGCTCTGTAAAAGAGAAAGTTTTTATTGTCTGGTGTTTTGTTGTGTGTGTTTTTTTATATTCTGTTTGAACAGAGTGGCTGGGGCAACCTGGTCAGATGGGCAGGCATAAGTAATAAACAGTTGTTGTTTTGTTGTTGTTGTGGATTAGACCAGTTCATAGAGGAGAAACTCAGTGGCCTATCTAGTCCAACATCCTGTTGTAACGGTGGCTGATCAGGTGACCATGCGCAGAATTTGAGCGCAAGAGCACTTCTCCCCCCATCCCTGAGATTCCCAACAACTGTTAGTCAGAGACAGTTCACTGTGGCAACCACGGCCTAGGACCTACGTACTTACGGGACCGCCTCTCCTGGTATGCCCCACGGAGGACCTTAAGGTCCACAAATGACAACATTTTGGAGGTCCTAAGTCGTAAGGTGGTTAGATTGGTCTCAACTAGGGCCAGGGCCTTTTCAGTACTGGCCCCGACTTGGTGGAACGCTCTGTCACAAGAGACTAGGGCCCTGTGGGACTTGACATCTTTCCGCAAGGCCTGCAAAACGGAGCTGTTCCGCCTGGCCTTTGGTTTGGACTCAGTCTGACCCTTATGTTTCGCTCCCCTTATGGTTTTGACTTTTAAAATGAGGCTGCATTTAAAATTGCATTTTAACCTGTATTTAAAATTGGTCCGTCCCCCCCCCCAATTATGTTTTTACTGTCATTTTACTGGTGTTAACCGCCCTGAGCCCAGCTCTGGCCGGGCAGGACGGGGTATAAATAAAATTTATTATTATTATTATTATTATTATTATTATTATTATTATTATTACTACTACTACTACTACTACATCCTCAACCTCTTCTCCTTTACAGCGAGTCTGACGGGAACCCCAGTACGGAGGACGAGTCCAGCCACGGCACCGAAGAAACCGAAACGTCCATGGGGATTTCTGCAACCCCCGAAGGGATGCCCACCCCTAACAGCCTGTTCCTGCCAGCCGCTTGCTCCAGCGCCTCTTCCATCCTCCTCAACGGCAACTTTATCACCGCTAGCTCCCCAACCATGCTGCTGAACGGCGGCTCCGTCATCCAGACTCCCAGCGGAGGCGTCATCCTGAACGGCTTGGCTCTTGGCGACAACCAGACCATCACCCTCAGCCCCGTGGCAGCGCCCAGCCCACCCATCCTCCTCAACGGATCCAGCCCCCTGCTGGGTGGCAAGCCCCCAGGCCCACCCGGCAGCCAGGAGGCCAACAAGGCTCTCCAGGAGCCCCTTGCCCCGGCCACCGTCATTCTCAGCCCGGCTGCCGCGCTTCAGGGGGAAGTGAAGTCGGAAGCGGCAGAGGCCCTGGCATTTGGCGTCGAGGTCAAGCTGGAAGAGGGGCAGGGGTCCGCCCCACCCCTGTTGCCTGTCCGCGACGCTGCCACGCTCCTCTCCAACCACAAGGGGCCCCTGCTGGCGGCTGTTGCCATGCCGCAAGTGGTCCCATCAAACGAAGAAGCCCCCGCGGCTGCGCAGCAGCTGCCCCCAGCACCTCAGCCATCAGCCACATCTAGTGCTCAGATGGTTCCTCTAGCCAAGTTGGCCCCTGGTGCCCAAGCCCTGCCAGCTCCCCAGGTGACCGCAGCCACGGTCGGTGGGCAGATGGCCCAGTCTTCCCAGACTACCACAGCCACGCCGCTGCTTTCCATGCCAGGCCCCTCACCACCCCAGGCCGCTGTCCTCCACGTCCCTGCCCCATCCCTGGTCCCCATCGCCCAAGTCTCGCCCCCTTCCCAGGTGGTACCGCTCTCCCAGCCTGTCTCTGGGACCCAAGTGCTCTCCCCGTCCCAAATGGTGCCTGTGTCCCCGACGCAGATCTACGCCGTCCCGCAGGGGGCATCTGCCCCCCAGCTCGTCTCGCTCCCCCAAGTGGCCCAGGGCTCCCAGATTATCTCTCTGCCCCAAGTTGTGCCAACCTCCCAGGTGGTCACCCTGCAGCAGGGCATGGGCAGCCCCATCCAAATCCTGACCACTGGCGGCACCCCCATCAAAGTGGGGGCCATGGCAGGGGCGCCGCAGGTGGCAGTGTCAGCGGGAGGAAGCCTTGGCCAGAGCAACGTGCACCTCATCAACGCCAACGTGGGCATGACCACGCTGCAGATCCCGGGCACCGCGCCAGGTATGTGCTTTGGGCAGAGGGTGGCCAGGGAGGTTTCAAAAACAATTCAAGGGATTCAGGAAACTGGCAGGGCTGAATCAAGGACTCTGGGGCCCCGTTTGTGCCATACATTTAGAGTGGTGCTGGACTAGGATCTGGGAGGCCAGGGTTCGAATCCCCTCCCAGCCAAGAAACTTGGTGATCTTGGGCCAATAATTCACTCGCAGAATTGTTGTGAGCGATAAAATGGGGGAGGAAGAGAAGTACGTAGGCTTAAATGTGGTTTAAATGCATGTACGTGGTTTAAATGCATGTTCTTTCTTTGATGCATAGGTAATAAAGGAGGACTATGTTATGTAAAAGTTATGCAGTTTCTCATGTTGTTTTCTTTCATGTACCCTTTCTGATAACTTTTCCATCAAAATTCCCAGACATAAGCATACCAAACTTCATATAGGTTCGCATTTAATGTCCTCCAGTGTCTAGCAACAGCAAGACGTGCTGCAGTTATAAGATGCACAAAATTAAGTCTCTGTCTCTAAGATTTTGTGCTTCATCTGCAAATATAGAAAGCAATGCTATTTGGGGATCTAAATTGATCGATTGAGATGTAATTTGTTCCATTTTCTGAAATATTTTTAGCCAGAAGTTTTTAATCAATGGGCATTTCCACCACCTGTGTATAAATGTTCCTTCATTCCCACAATTTCTCCAACGTTGCGAAGCAATATTTTTGTCTAGTTAATTATTATGTATTTGTTTCTATCCCACTTTTCCTCCAAGGAGATCAAGGTGGTGCACATGGTTTTCCCTCTCCTTGTTTTATCCTCACAACAACCCTCTGGGGTAGGGTAGGCTAAGAGACAGTGACTGGCCCAGGGTCACCCAATGAGCTTCATATCAGCATTGCGATTTGAACCCTGGTCTCTGTCAGGCCCTAGTCCAACCACTCCACCTCATTGGCTCTCTTGGAGAGTAGGGACCGCCTTGGAGATGTTTGCTGATTTGGGTGGGCAGGGGGGAGAGGAAATGGGGGCTCTGTGTCCCTTCCTTTGCTTAAGGAGCGTCTCCACCCCCATCGTTCAGCCCGGACACTGAGATCCAGCACTGAGGGCCTTCTGGCGGTTCCCTCATTGCAAGAAGTGAGGTTACAGGGAACCAGACAGAGGGCCTTCTCGGTGGTGGCACCCGCCCTGTGGAACGCCCTCCCTTCAGATGTGAAGGAAATAAGCAGCTATCTTCTTTTTCAAAGACATTTGAAGGCAGCCCTGTTTAGGGAAGTTTTTAATATTTAACGCTGTATTGTTTTTAACACTTGATTGGAAGCCGCCCAGAGTGGCTGGGGAAACTCAGCCAGATGGGCGGGGTATAAATAATAAATTATTATTATTAAGATTTCCCCGTTTCCTCTCCAACTTAGGCAACATCCTCCTGACCAACCCGGCAACGGGGAGCAGCACCATTGTCACCGGAATGGCTTTGCAGCAGGGGAAGCTGATCCTGACGGCCACCTTCCCGGCTGGCATGCTGATGACGCCCATCCTCTCAGCCCAGGCCGCCCCGACTCTAACCCTGCCCATCAAGCAGGAAGTGGCGACCGTGATGGCGCCGGCAACTCTGGGGAGCGGCGAAGGCGGCAGCAGCGTGTTGCTCTCGGGGGGTGCTTCCGTGCTCCCTCCTGGAGTCTCCCCGCTCTCGGTGCCCGACAGCACCGGGCCGGCCGACTTGGCTTTCGGCACGGACTCTGGCCAAGCTGGCCTCCTTTCAAATTTCTCCCAGCCCGACGGCCTGGCCATGTCTCAACAGCAGGTGGTTTGGCCCAGCCCGGTGGGCATGGACCTCCAAGGGACCGGTGCCGAGGGGCTGTTTGAGATGGACAAGAACTCTATGGAGGTCCAGGGCGGCCTTCTGCGCCTCCCAGAGGGAGAGGGCCTCTTGCTGGACGCTTCTGGGGGAGACCCGATGGGCCCCGAGGCTCTGGACTCGGACGAGAAGGTGCTAACCCAGTTGCAGTCTGTACCGGTGGAGGAGCCTCTGGACTTGTAAGCACCCGCGAGGTGTGTCGCAGAGTCCTCGCCTGCCCGCCGAACGATATTTTAAACCTGCTATCCTTGGTTCCCACCTGGTCCAGACAGGATGCTACAAGTGCCTTGAAAAGGGAAATCTGGGTGAGCCCCTGAAGTCTGTGCTGCTGCTGCACATCTTTTTTTTGTAAACACTACAGAAGGAAAAAACACAGCACTGGGACACCGCTGACCCCGTTATCCGGTGTGTACAACTGCCTGTTCAGCAACCCCAGTGCCACCTTGTGGCTGCCAGTCGAACAGCAAGCACTATCTTCCCCTTGGAGGTGTTGCCCATTCACCATGTTTCTTTCCTCCCTCCCCAGCCCTCCTAAAACTCAGGCACAGAGTTGAGGGCGTTTTCTACCTTCATGGCCTTTCTGCCTTTTTGAAGAAACCTACCTAACATCTACCAAGTTGCTTGGAAAGCTAGAGATTTTCGTTGATACTGGGGCAGGGAGCACATCATATAGACCAGGTATCTCCAAACTTGGCCCTCCAGCTGTTTTGGGACTACAATTCCCATCATCGCTGACCACTGGTCCTGTTAGCTAGGGATGATGGGAGTTGTAGTCCCAAAACAGCTGGAGGGTCGAGTTTGGGGATGCCTGATACAGACTGCCCTTTGTCCACCTGGCATCCCTGAGAGGGGGCTGATGGGAGTTGTAGTCCAAAACAGGTCAGCTGACTTACACCACAAGGAGAGCCTTCCTCTCCCCTCATCTATGGTGCTAGGGAACGGGTCCAGCTGCTAGTCTGAGCCCAAGTCCCATTTCGGAGGGGCAGGAAGGACACCGAAGGTCCCAGTGCTTGTCTCCTGTTCCAGTTAGGCATCTACTCTTTCCCAGGGTAGGGTTGGGGTGGCGAGGCTATTGTCATTCGAGCTTGGCTTCTCGCTGGCTTTTAGTCTTTCAGTGCTGTCCTAGAGAGGTGAACTGTCCTGTTCCAAAGTCAAACACTTTGGCGGTAGAAAACAATGCAGACATTGTTCCAGTCCTCCAGGGCAGAGAGAAGCCTGGCTAGAATGTCTCTCCTGGACCCATCTTTTGTCTATGGAATAGCTTTCCGGCGTTTTAACCCTGGGCTGATCTCCACTGCTCTGGGCGGGAACAGCTTAAGAAGCACATTTGTTAATTGTGGGATTGGATCCTGCAGCAGTTAGTCCTGCCATTAAAGGCACATGGGAGCAGGTGTCAGGTGTGGATATACAATCTCTTACTTAAGCCACTGTAAAAATTAGCTTTAGCTGCGCCTTGAGATCCCCTGTGTTGGGGGATTGGGAGCAGAAGCCACACATTAATCTGGGACGCTCAAGGTTGGGGGTCAATCCATCTTGAAAGATAGAAATGCCATGCAGTCGGGTCAGACCGAGCATTACCCCCTTAAAATACTATTTGCTTTGAAAACTCGAGTTTCCTCCCAAACTTTCCCTGGGGCTGTTTCCTCTGAATGCTAAAATCAGCAAGTGGTCTGCCTTTTTTATTTTTAGACACAGAAGAAATTATATATAAATATATTTAATAATGTATTTTTTAGAAGAAAAGGCATTTAAAAACCAGTTCTTTCCCCTTATTTTTTAATAAGCTGGTGGCATCTCTCCTTCCTATATATTTAACAGTTTCCTTGTCATCTTGAGGGGAGAAGAATTATTTTTTTTCTTTTCGCTGACGTTTTCCAAAACCTTTTCTCACGCTGCACCCAGGTTGCTGGTGGCAGACTTTAAGACAGTGAGCAAAGTACAAGATCCAAGACCCTTGTGCGGGGACTGAGGAATCTTCCATAAGTGAAAAGGCCTCCATCCATAGATCTGCTTTGGAGTGAGGTGGGAAGGACAGGACAAAAATGGGTTCCTTCCAGATACCTTGTTCTATGTCAGGGTGGGGTCTGTAGCAGAATGCATTGCAAATAGCCCCACATCCATTTCCCAGGCAAGGCTAGGGGAAACCTCTGTCTGAAGCCCTGGAGAGCCAGTCAGTGGAGACCAGCCTTTGCAAACAAATGCTTTTGGACTACAACTCCCATCAGCCCCTGCCAGTACAGCCAGTGGTCAGGGATGATGGGCAGTTGTAGTCCAGTAATACAGTGGTGCCTCGCAAGACGAAAAGAATCCGTTCTGTGATTCTCTTCGTCTAGCGGTTTTTTTGTCTTGCGAAACAAGCCCATTGACAGATTAGCGCTATTAGCGGCTTTTAGTGGCTTATCTGCTGATCGGATCAGCTGATAAGTGGCTTAGCGGCTTAGAAAAAAGGGGGGGGAACCCGCAGGAACTCCCAAGGCATTGTCGTCTTGCGAAGCAAGCCCATAGGAAATTCGTTTTGCGAAGCACCTCCAAAACGGAAAACCCTTTCGTCTTGCGGGTTTTCCGTCTTGCGAGGCATTCGTCTTGTGGGGCACCACTGTACCTGGAAGGCTGTTTTTGGTCAGAATTGGCCTAAGGCAGCTCCCTGGCTTTTTAGCATTAGATAACAGTGCAGGGAGTTTGTAAAAGTAAAGGTACCCCTGCCCGTACGGGCCAGTCGTGACTGACTCTGGGGTTGCGTGCTCATCTCGCTTAAGAGGCAGCGCTGTCCGAAGACACTTCCAGGTCACATGGCCAGCGTGACAAAGCTGCTCTGGCGAGCCAGCACCAGCGCAGCGCACGGAACGCTGTTTACCTTCCCGCTATAAAGCGGTACCTATTTATCTACTTGCACTTAGGGGTGCTTTCGAACTGCTAGGTGGGCAGGAGCTGGGACCGAACGACGGGAGCTCACCCCGCCGCAGGGATTCGAACCGCCGACCATACGATCGGCAAGTCCTAGGCGCTGAGGTTTTACCCACAGCGCCACCCGCGTCCCTGCAGGGAGTTATACAGGACAGAAATTCTGGGGCAGAAATTTCTGGCTTTTGTTTTCTTTCTCTCTTTTTTTAATGGGGCCATTCTAACTGGATCCTGCTTCAGGAACACTCAGTACCCACAAAGCTTTTTGCTGAGTGTGGATGGTACACTATTTGAAAACAGCTGTCTGCTGGGGCTGCCCGGCCTGTGTCAATCAACATGTTTTGCTGCGAAGAAATGGGAGGGGGATGCGCCTCATGGATCATACCCCTCCCTACTGCAAAAGGATGGGCTCGCTGTTCCTCCCCCCCACTGCTGCGATGGGATCTGAGTAGAGGGTTTCGATTGTCCATCTGAATGTCTCCTAACCCAACACTTCCCAAACAGGTACTACAGCTACACACCTATTTTCCACAGTTTGTGAGAAACAATCATTTCTGCAAGATATTTTTATATCCTTTTTTACGTGTACGTGTGTCTTTTATATATATTTTATATATATATAAATATATTTTATCTTAAAGCTCTCTCTGTGCGTGTACTCATCCTTCATTGAGCTCTGTTGGGAATTCCCATCATAAGCCAATTGCGAGAGGTGGCGGGGGGTTTCTCCGCAGGGGTCTCAAAACATTTCCACTTCAAGGACTGTTCCAGTATTTAAGGAGCATTTTCAGGCTTGAACTATCCTTGGTAAGTATCTGGAGAGCACCAGGTGGGCAAAGGCCTCCATGTATGTGTATGTTCTTACAGTACATGAGCAGGAGGAAACAGGTTATTTGGGACAAATGTTTAGGTGGCCGCCTGGAGCAACAGAAAGACTCCAGAGCATAAAATGAGCCCTGTGGATGAAAAATGAGCCCTGTGGATGCCTCCACCCTGTTCTCATAGCGGCCAAACAGATTCCCACAAGCAGGACCTGAACCTAAGAAGATAAGAATACTGGACCAAGCCAATGGGCCACCCAGGCCAGCAGCTAACCAGATGTCACTGTGGAGGCAGAACATTACACAACCATCATGGCTGGTAGCCTTAAAAAGGTAAAGGTAAAGGACCCCTGACAGTTAAGCCCAGTCGCGAACGACTCTGGGGTTGCGGCGCTCATCTCGCTTTATGGGCCGAGGGAGCCAGCGTACAGCTTCCGGGTCATGTGGCTAGCATGACTAAGCCGCTTCTGGCGAACCAGAGCAGCACACGGAAACACCGTTTACCTTCCCACCAGAGCGGTACCTATTTATCTACTTGCAATTTGACGTGCTTTCAAACTGCTAGGTTGGCAGGAACTGGGACTGAACAATGGGAGCTCACCCCGTCACAGGGATTCAAACCGCCGACCTTCCGATCGACAAGCCCAAGGCTCAGTGGTTTACACCACAGCGCCACCTGCGTACCCACCATGAATTTGCCCAATCCTCTTTCAAAGCCATCCAAGTTGGTGCCCAGAGGTGAGAGACAAGAGGCTGATGGGTTCTCTGGGGGCAAAAAAAAAGAGGCTGTGGGAACGGAGCCACTGGCTTCTTTGACTAGCTTTCTGCAGAGAGCAGGTTTTGTGCTCTAGCTGCTTTCTCAGCTCCAAAACAAAGCTTCCCCCCACCTCCCCTTATTGCTGGGAAGAAGTAAGGTGATCCAGGTTGGATAGTATTACTCAGATGGCTGTGTAAGCAAGACTGTCTGGGGTGGGAGTATTTAGGGGGCTTTTCTTGCCTCCTGAATTAGGTGGGAAGGGGGGAGGAGAGGTTGGGAAAAGGCAAGGTTAACCCTTTGCAAGACCCCTAGAGCAGTGGTTCCCAGTTAGCAAAGTACTGCAGCCCCCAAGCCCGCCAAGCCACGGGCCCGCCTCCTTTTGAGATTTTTGATCCCTCTGTGGTAGTTTTTGTTATGTGAGTGGCACCACGGACCCCCTGGGTGGGTTTTGCGGACTCCCTGGGCTGTGCAGACCACTCGCCAACTGGGGATGTCTGCCCCAGAAGGAGCTTGATCCTGCCTCCATGGTAAAATGGCTCTAGGGAGGATGGTAGATCTAAAGCTGGCTGTATAAATAAAAAAAAAAACCCATCCTGCTCTCACCAGATGCCACGATGGGGAAAGCATGCAGGCAGGACTGAAACACAAGAGACCTCTCCCCTTCTATGGTTTCCAGGAACTGGCAACCAGAAGCACTGCTGCGTCCAACTGTAGCCAGTAGCCATCGATAGCCCTCTCATCCATTCATTTGTCTTTTATAGCCATCCAGGTTGACTGTCCTCACTGCTTCTTGTGGAAGCGAGTTCCAAAGTTTAACTTTGTGCTGCATGAGCGGCTGGATCAGGCTAATGGCCCATCTAGTTCCAGGGAGCTTCCAGCAGCAGAACGTCTCTCTCTTTCTCTGCAGCCTTCCCTAGTTATACGGGATGACGCTTTCACCCAGCAGGGACACAAGGCCTCTTGTTATTTGTCTTGCAACAGGTTATTTGTCTTGCAAAGGGCTGCCAGCTTGGTGCGAAACATGATCTCCACATGGGAAGAGCAAGGGGGCAAGGAAAGGAAACACTGACGGCAGGAGCTCTGGCTTGGGGGCCGATCTGTCACCTGGCAGAGCCAAGAACAAAGGGAGAGACAAAGAATTTTCTCCTGCAGACTCACTGCAACCCGTGGAAAGAAGTTGAAAACAAATTTGTTTCACAAGCAGGGATATTAAAAAAAAGAAGCTAGCTTAACATCTGGAGAAATAAGAGGGATTAATCTTAGTTCAAAAACTGCTGCATTGAGGATAAGTAGCCTTTCACTTATAATAAAATAAGCTTGGAAGTGTGCAGATGATTTTAGAGCAAAGTCTCAGAAGCTGCCAACCAGCAGTTGCAGTTGACTTCAGGTCTTGCTTAGCTCTTTTGTCCCTTTTACTCGCTTAACAGGATGGGAGCAACAGCCCACATTCCAAGGAAGCCTTGCACAAGGTGCGATCCTAAAAGGTTTGGGCAAGCAGGCCGGCTGGAGCAGACATGGGGAAACAAAGGGAGAGGCGGACAGGGGCAGAAAGCAGGGACTTTCCTCTCTGGCTTGCCCCCTCATTCCCCCCTCTGTAGGGGGCATCTCACATTACCAGATCCCGCCAACCCCTCTGCAGAAAGGCTTTCCATCCAAGGGTGACGGTGGTGGTAAAGTCTCCCTTTCTCTCACTCTCCTTGCGGAGTTGTCCAATGGCTGGCCACAGCTGCAGCCTGCGTGGGCTGAGCCTGTAACCGATACCCCCCAAGACATCTACCCTGGGCGACTGTCTCTAGAGCCAGAAGGCAGGCAGGGAGAGGGGAGCCCCGACGGCTCATAGAAGGCAAGAGGGGAAAGCTGACATGGCCATCCCAGAGAGAAACTCGGAGGGCGGCAGACTTGCCTCCCGCTCGGCTTGCCCTCCCCAGATTTAATGGGACGTATCTGGTTCCCTCTTTGAAAGAGGCAGGATCACTTCCTGTTCTCTGCCGCACAGAGCTTTGCAAAAGGACAGCACATGCAGGACTCCTTGTTGGAGGTGTATTGGGTTTGTGAAGCCTGCTAAGCCGCGGAGCCCTCCCTTCTCCGCCATGAATTTTGGTTTCACCCAGGAGCAAGTGGCCTGCGTGTGCGAGGTCCTGCAGCAAGGGGGAAACATCGAGCGCCTGGGGCGCTTCCTTTGGTCGCTGCCGGCCTGCGACCACCTGCACAAGAACGAGAGCGTCCTGAAGGCCAAAGCAGTGGTGGCCTTTCATCGGGGAAACTTCCGGGAGCTCTATAAGATCCTGGAGAGCTACCAGTTCTCTCTGCACAACCACCCCAAGCTGCAGCAACTGTGGCTCAAGGCTCATTACATTGAGGCAGAGAAGCTGCGCGGGAGGCCGCTGGGAGCCGTGGGCAAGTACAGGGTGCGGCGCAAGTTCCCCCTGCCTCGGACCATCTGGGACGGAGAGGAAACCAGTTATTGTTTCAAGGTAAGGAAGGCTCCCTGAAGAGACCTCTTCCGTGGTAGGCATCTCACTGAAAAGGCAGTCAGGGAGATACAGGAAACAAAGAAACAACTGCCACCAAACACTCCATTTTTCGGCAGGCACAAAATCTGCACATCGTTCCTTGAAAACTTTCAGGGCTTGGCTTGGCAAAGTAGCCATTCAGCTGAACTCCCCCTGCTTTGGATTATTGCAAGCGCCATCTGCTTTTTTTCTGGGTGTTTTGTTGTTGTTGTTTAGTTGTGTCTGCCTCTTTGTGACCCCCTGGACCACAGCACGCCAGGCCCTCCTGTCTTTCACTGCCTCCCGCAGTTTGGTCAAACTCATGCTGGGAGCTTCGAGAACACTGTCCAACCATCTCGTCCTCTGTCGTCCCCTTCTCCTTGTGCCCTCCATCTTTCCCAACATCAGGGTCTTTTCCAGGGAGTCTTCTCTTCTCATGAGGTGGCCAAAGTCTTGGAGCCTCAGCTTCGGGATCTGTCCTTCCAGTGAGCACTCAGGGCTGATTTCCTTAAGGATGGATAGGTTTGTTCTTCTTGCAGTCCATGGGACTCTCAAGAATTTCTGGGGGTACTCAACAGTACCAGCACCTGTTTTCTAGAAGAAAAGCATTGCCTAAGTCTACGGCAACTTTCTTCTCATTACTATCGTACTTGTCCACTTCAGTCAGCTCAGAACAGCCCCACTGGGGATGGGATTGTGCATTGGGCAGGTCATTACATCGCATGCTCTTTCCCCCTACCTGAATGACCCCAAGTGCTCCCTCATCTCTTTGCCTCTTTCCCCCACTCTGATGCAGCCTCCTTGCCCTGGAACCCCATTCAAGACCACTTAGGTGGTTGACTCAGTTGGTTAGAGCATCATGCTGATAACACCAAGGTTGCAGGTTCAATCCCCATATGGGACAGCTGCATATTCCTGCATTGCAGGAGGTTGAACTATATGATCCTCAGGGTCCTTTCCAACTCTATGGTTCTCCTCTTCCTCCCTTTCCAATCCCTCCTCAAATCCTCCTCCTTCTTGTGTTGTTGTTGTCATTTAGTCGCGTCCGACTCTTCGTGACCCCCTGGACCAGAGCACGCCAGGCACTCCTGTCTTCCACTGCCTCCCACAGTTTGGTCAAACTCATGCTGGTAGCTTCGAGAACAAGGTCCAACCATCTCATCCTCTGTCAACCCCTTCTCCTTGTGCCCTCCATCTTTCCCAACCTCAGGGTCTTTTCCAGGGAGTCTTCTCTTCTCATGAGGTGGCCAAAGTATTGGAGCCTCAGCTTCAGGATCTGTCCTTCCAGTGAGCACTCAGGGCTAATTTCCCTAAGAATGGATAGGTCTGATCTTCTTGCAGTCCATGGGACTCTCAAGAGTCTCCTCCAGCACCAGAATTCAAAAGCATCAATTCTTCGGCGATCAGCCTTCTTTATGGTCCAACTTTCACTTCCATATATCACTACTGGGAAAACCATAGCTTTAACTATACGGACCTTTGCTGGCAAGGTGATGTCTCTACTTTTTAAGATGCTGTCGAGGTTTGTCATTGCTTTTCTCCCAAGGAGCGGACGTCTTTTAATTTCGTGGCTGCTGTCACCTCCTTTTTGTAGGAATTAACCTTATACCAAGTCAGAACATTGGTCCATGTAGCTCAGCATCATCTACACTGACTGGCAGCAGCTCTCCAGGGGCTGTCCCAGCCCTGCCTGGAGATGCTGGGAATTGAACTGGGATCTTATGCATGTAAAGCAAATGCTATAACCCTCTGCTGCAGCCATTCCCCTTAGTCCTCATTCCCAGGTGAGAAGGTCCCATATGTAACCCTGTCTTGTCCTAGTCATCCTGCTGCCTCCCTCTTCTCCCTGTTGTCTGCATTGTGCTGTCCCTATTTTCTGAGGAACGCTGGAGCATATGCAAAGCTTCAATTGTACGCTCCTTGGGGCAGGGCTCGGTCTTTCTCTGTATTGGCCATGTTACATGATAAAGCTACACAGCAGCCTCCCACTCTTCTCTTTCGTGCCAATAGCATCTCTCGTCCCCGCAAAGTTCTGGAATGAACTCCCAAGCAAGATGCAGCAGCTGCGAGGGCCTTTGGGTGACAGTCGTGCAAAAGCCGTTTATTTGGTGTGGCCTTTTTGCTGCTAAGATGAATACGATTGGCCAAGGGATACAGCTTTAGTGGGTAAAGCTGTGGATTTATTTTTTTGGGGGGGGTGAGGTGGAGTGGAATTTCATTGCTATTCATTATTGTAAATTATTTTAAATATATTTCTTTAATGTAAGGAGCTTTAAGATTGGAAAAGCAATATGTACATCATAAATAAAAAATACTTCTTCCTCAGTGCTTTTCTTGGGGCACCAAGATTTCACTTTCTCTTTCCTTTCCTACCACCTGGTACAGTACTCCTGTGCCATTCTCCCCCATTGCTGCTCCCCCCGCCTTGCTTTTGACTTCTCAAGCCCTGTCTTTGGATCCCACCCCATCACCTGGGGAGGAGTGTCACTTCTACACTGAGTACAGTGCCAACATATTGCTGAGAGCTACCTAACCTGCCATCATAATAGAACAGTATTCACTGGCATTAAAAACAGCATTTGTGGACTTTGAGTTATGGTGATAAGGGAGGGAGCGAAAAGGGGAAACAGGTTTGGGGTAGGGAGAGAAAGAAAAGGAAGGCAAACTTTAGGGATGCCGTAATTTTCCTGCCCCTGGACAGGTCTCCTGTGGCTTTAACAGTTGTGTGAGAGGAAGGAGTTCAACTTATGCAGCTTTCCCCATCTGTGTGCCAAGGGGAAATTGGCCAGCAGAAATTCTGCCCCTCAGAAACTTGTTAAAGGCACAGCAGCCCTGCCAGGAAAGGTGGGAAGAAAGAAGGTGGCAACTCTAGGAAGTTAACTTTCACAGGGAAGCTTGGTGCTTGTTGTGCCCCCTCATCCTTCAAATATATTTCTCCCTGGTTTTTAAATGAACACAAATTCTGCCCTTGCCCAAGGTTTCACTGCCTAGAGGTTTAAAAATCCAACCAACCCATAAAACTTCCCAAAATGATATCTAAGGTTACAAAAAAAAGAACTCTTCAGTGTCAAGAGCACAGCTATGAAGAGAGAATGATGTTATTGCCCCCTGCCGTTCATGTTATACCATAGCACCTTTAGTAGCTACAATTGTACAACAATGCACATTCAGATTAATAATAATAATCTAAACAAATAAACATAGACGGGAGGAAAAGATTCATAGAAGGCCATGGCAATTGAGGGGGGAAAGCTCATGGGCTCACTGAAAATGTCAACTTGGGAGTGCTGCAACAGGTGAAACAAATTCCGGATATATACCCCTTGAGGGGGGAAAAGGTTGCCTACCCTTGACTTAAATGAAAAGGACAAAGCAAAACTAACACCCTCTGCTCTCATACAGGAGAAATCTCGGAGTGTGTTACGGGAATGGTACATCCACAACCCCTACCCATCCCCTCGTGAGAAGAGGGAGCTGGCAGAAGCCACAGGGCTGACTACCACCCAGGTCAGCAACTGGTTCAAGAACCGGCGCCAGAGGGACCGTGCGGCCGAGACCAAGGAGAGGTGAGGCTTTGTGGGGTTTTTGGGCTTTGTGGGTTCAACGAAAAGAAGGTGCAGAGCTGTCTGCTGCCTACCAACACAGAAGGGGATGAAGGGAGGGAGGAAGCCCTGATACTAGAAGTCACAGAAAAAGGGACAGGGGGAACCAGAACCCTTGGGATTACGAGAAGGGCTGGAACAGAAACCATTGAGAAATATCTTGCTTACTGTAGCCTCCGCCTCCTTTTCTCACTTTCCCAAAAGTTTCCTCTCTGCCCTTGATCTCTGCTCGCTGTCCATTTTTGAGTTCCTTTGCCCTTACATTTAAGGCACAGAACATACCCCTCCCTCTCAGTCTTCGATTGACACACAACCATCTGCTATCAGTCCTTCGGGTCTCCTTTTTCCAAATCCAACTCTGCCATGTCCTTCTCTCTGTCTAGAACAACCTCCTTGCATCAGTGGAGGCTGGTCCAGCACAGCAAATGGGGGCACTGCCCCACCAACCTGTCTGACCTAAGCCAGCCCCCACCTGCCAGCCAGGGGTGATCCCAGCTGTCAGCTTCTTCCTCCTTAGTCAGAAGGCTCACCCATAATTACCTTTTGCCCTGCCCTTTCGAGACACAGGCCCACACTTTAAAGCACTGTGTCGGGTTTTTTGTTTTGCCCCAGCTCTTTCCCCATGTAAACCTGATCTTTACTGCTGAATCGGAACAAACAGTTATTTGGGTTTTCTGTGGATTGTTGTTTGCTCTTATTCAGCAGTAAAGAGTGGGTTTTGCGACAAGCCCCCCCCAAAGACACTCAGATGCAGCATTTTAAGTGCAGACCAGTGCCTAGAAAGCACAGCACAAAAGGAAGTCTGAATGAACCTCAAGTGCTGTTCTTGTACAACTCAGAGGGCAGGAGAATAGCGTCAAAACTAGGATCCATTGGTATCTGCCTGTTGTTCGCTCTGACTCCACCTACTCTTGGCCTCCCATCCTCCACTCCAAGTGGGCACCAATCACCCTGCCTTCACAAACTGTGTTCTCTATCAACTCCATATTCCTCCTAAATTTTTCTGCAAACACTTTCTTGGACCACGGTAGTAGCCATGCTTGTTCCAGTGAATTTTTTTAACAACTGGCTGCTTCCTTCTTCAAGCTCTCTCTTTTCTCTTCTCTTTTGATATGCCCCGTGTTCTTAGATCATGAGCCTCCAGAAAGGGAATGTGCTTGTTCAAAATGTTCTGGTTTTTAACTACAGAACACTGGTGAGATGCAACCTGTAACTGGGGCATGACCACAGCTCAGGCTAAGGCGGGTTTCACCAGAAGTGATTCCATTCTTCAAGTAATTTTAAATGCATCATTAACTGGAAGGAAAGAGTGGAAAGAGAGGGGGGTAGTGAGGGTATACAAAAAACATTTTTACCTAAAAGGCACTGTGTAGGTGGCGCATTTGAATTTTACTGGAGCAGCAGTACTGGAGAGATGGGCTAGCCCATTCCTGCACTGTTTCCCTGATCAAAATGGCATCTCCAAAGCTTTTATTAGCCCTACAGCCAAAAGCACAGATCTCCTCTTATTTGGCATAAAGAAAACAGCAGGAAAGTTGGGGTGAACAGTCAGAAATACAAAGCCATACCTGCAGACTGAAAGTTACCATCTAATCCCTGCTTCCCCAATGCCTATTATCTTAGTATGCATCCAGCAGGACTGATTCCTTAGCAATCTGGCCCTCAGAGACAATATTCTCCTCTTCTTCTTCTACTTCTTGCAGGGAGAACAGCGACGGTGGTGCACTGAAGGAAGGAAGGGGCAATCCACGAGAAAGACACCTACTCTCCAGCTCTGATGATGAGAGCTCTCCCATTGACAGCCCTGCAGCTCATGCATCCAGCCCCTCACTGCTCTACTCTGGTTTGCCACTTTCGGCTCCAGTGGGAGACTCCATTCACAATGTCCAGAGGGTAGATTTTCTGCAGCACCAGCCGCTCCACAATAGTCTCCTGGGGCCCCTCACTTCTACCCTTGTAGATCTGGGCTCCTGAAACTGAACAGTGGAGCACCCACTTCATCCCCAATGGACTGTTCCTTTGTTCTCCTTCCGTACTTCTAAGCACTCTCCTGCACAGCCAGCACAGGAACTTACGCCATTGGTTACAAAGCATCTCCTCCTGACCTATAGGGGGCAGTCATAAGAGGAAGAGGCCTATGGGCACTGCAAGGCCATGCTATTGCCCCCACAATTCAAAATTCAGATTTTGACAAACAAACCATTCTCGAATCCCACCAGATCTCCACTTTCTGCATTGTTAAAAAAAAAAAGCAGCAAAACTTTGTGTTGTTATAGAAAAGAACATACTTCTGCTAAAATCAGAAACCACTTCTGCGGGAAGGGGGGATTTTGAGCAGATGGGATTTCTGCTCTCAACACATTCCCTGATCCCACACCCCCTGGAAAAACTCCCAAATCTTGCTCCCCCCATACACTAGTTGATCATGAGGGCCCAGCCTTCCTACCTTATAAAAGAGTGGCATGAAATGCGCCTGATGGCAAAGCAAGGGGAGCTCTGTCCCCATGGAACCAAGCAAAGGTGAAGCAGTTAGCAAAGCAACAAAATCGGTACGAAGCAGAGTACAAGTGCATGCAGCAGCTTAAAATGGGAAGCGCAGGAGCATCCAATTAAGAAGGTTAATTAGGGCTTTAGCCTAGACAGCTGAGCACATGCAAACACTTACCCTCTGGAGACAGCAAGAGCAATTAAAGCGCCTTGCCGAGGTTCCAACAAGCTTAATGACTTTGACAGAGGACTGTAATGAAGCACTTGATAGTTTTGTGGGCATCCGTATGGGAAATAATGGCCTACTGAGCCTACATTATACTTACACCCATTCTGGGAGAGGAATGTTAAGAGACAGAAGCTCTTTTGTAAGAAGGTTCAGCAAGAATCAATCTCTGGAGTTGGGAGACAATTCTTGAATGGGCTTCTTGGAGAGGGTGGGATGGGATCAAGGCCTGCTGTGGGTTGCTTGCTTCTGTTAGACCCTCTTTTTCTACCCCACTGAGCCATGTTACTCTGTATTGCCAATTTTCTAATAAATTAAAAACCGAAAAGGGTGGCGTCCTCTTGCATACTGACACAAAGCTGGCTAGAGTATGGTGCTGATTACGCCAAGCTTGCAGGTTCAATTCCCATATGGGGCAGCTACATATTCCTGCATTGCAGGGGCTTGGGCTAGATGACCCTTAAGGTCCCTTCCAACTTTATGATTCTACAAAGGCTTTTCTAGGGACTGTCTGGCACTCAAAACAAGAATCCATTGCCGGCTTGCCTTCCTGCACAAACCTCGTGGCAGATATCACTTCCTTCCCTCTCCAAAGGCTCTACCAGCAACCCATAGTGGGGCAGAGGCTCAACTTTACAAGGACACCATCCTGCTAGCCTGAGTGCTTTGTGCCCAATGGTGATTTGGTACATGCACAGCAATGCTCTACTGTGGGTTTTGGGAGGGTAGTTAAAAATGCTGACATTCTATACACACTTACTTGGGACTAAGGTACATTTAACTCAATGGGGTTTTATTTCTGAATAGGCATGACCCTATAAGAGTGACCTGAAAATCAGGAAGTCCCCAGAACAATTATCACTGCTGCCATGAACTCACTTGGCAAACCACTATTGTTTCAGATGGGAATAATAATACTACCTAACCTACTTGAAGATTACAGAGATACCATTGTAAGTAAGAAGCAACTATAAGTGTCCATAAATGTAAAGCAAAGACTTGGCTAGAAGCAAGCAGGTTGTGACATGAGCCTACAGCATGTTTTCAATTGCCCAAAAGCAACTGTTTGAAAAACACAGGTGGCTGCTCCATGCACACCAGTTGCTGCTGAATGGAAAATTGACTGGCACAATTAATTCCTGGGCCCGAACAAGAAATATTCTGGGACCAGTTCTGAAAGGACCACAGGCAGAAGAGGCACAGAGGCACCAAAATAGTTATCTTAGTTTAAAGCTAGCTTTTATTTTTAAATATAAATTGAGATGAGGACAAAACCTGCCAATAAATATATAAATACATAAATACAACTGTGGTAAAAGCCCATTCAAGCCTGCAACAGAATTTCAAACACAAACTGATTGTGAACAGGGGGAGGGATAATTTAAGAGGTGGGTAAAAGGATGGGTGACTGAGAAGGTTCCCCCCAGGCAGGATGTAAACCAACTACAAATGTTGTATAGACACTCACTTCATAAGTACAATCTTCCTGACGCCCTACTTTCTCAATGTGAAGCACCCACCCTTGTTAGCTCAGTATCAAGTGAGTCTTTCTGACTCCCTTTCAACCACAGACCAAAGATATAGAATTGTTCCTTCCTCAAGATTTCTGCTGTACAGGCCCATTGTGTCAGTAGGGACACAATGCTACCCAGAGCAAACTTCCAACTCATTCATTTGCTCCAGGTAAACAGCAAAGGAGCACATGAAGCAACTCACTATGTAACAAAGCATCAAATCTGCTGTGGAGCAAACGAGTCCATGCGGACTTCAGAAACTGCATTTCATGCTGCAGCAAAATTTTCCTATGAACTTAAGGTACTAGGAACTAAACTGACTGGACAGGATAAAACTTACTCCCTGAGCTAAACTCTGGTGAAGGGGATGACGAGTTAAAATCTTTGGCAATAAATATGGACCTGGGGTTTTGAAAAACAGGCACCCAACTTTCCATTGTGCTAGACATGGTGCTAGTCAGGGTTAAAAAAACTTTTTTTAAAAAGCCACGCAAATCCTTTTTTCAAAATCAAACACATTCATTTCAAATGGAGTAGCGCTCCTTGGCTAGGGGCAGGGAACTTGTGGCCCTCCAGATTTTGCTGGAGTGTAACTTCCATTATTCCTGACCATTTAGACATTTGGCTAGGACTAATGGGGGTTACAGGACCCAACAACAGGAGGAGGGCCACCGGTTCCCCACCCCTGTCCTAAAACAAAGGTTAAGTCCCATGTAAACTGCCAAAACTTCAGTTGGCCCAGCATGGTCCTCTCACCCAGGCCCAGGGATTTCCCTTCCCCTTGCCAATGTTGCTAACATTATGTTGCAGACCACCAGAGGCCAGCTTTGGTAGCCTTAAACACAGTGGGAGCCACTGTGGGTCTCTGGTGGATTGTAACATAAAATGCATGTGGTTCCTGGGAAAAGTCCACCTGTGCTTTTCCTTCTCAGGAACCACCTTCTGGAAAGCCAGAGGCACAGCAGCTGATGTGGGGTGCAAGCAGCAGAAAATAGGGGAGTGTTTATGTGCTACAGGTGGCAACAAAGGGACTCCTGTCTCCTCCCTGTTTTTCTACACCCCCTACATTACTGTCCCAGCCAATGGGGTCCATGGAGCCCCTGTTGTCTGGCATGTTGCTGAAAAGGGGGAGGGAGCACACACTTCATTGCAAACCCATCAGCTGGAAAATTCTGTAACCATTGATAACAGACTGGAGTAAAGGGCCATCTTTCCCATGAATGGATACGCCATTACCGTTACAGTGCGAAGAGTCAGGGGATAAGCTTGAGTAAAGAGAGGTCACCAAAGGTCTGGGAGCCATGGAGGGATTTTTCAGCGAGCAGCATGTGGAAAGGTTTGGGCGGCTCTGGGTCCTCCTCCCCACTGGAGAAGTCGTCCCTCACGATGCGATTATTCAGGCGGCTGAACCGCCGAGCTTTCATGCTGGAAGAGATGCAACATAAAATGATAAGCTTATCACTCAAGTGGTTATTTCCGGCCGACAATTCATCTGTAATCGCCAGATTGCAGTGAACGCGGCACATAACGAAGCCACCATGTGATGGCTGCCATTACGATGTGACAAAAACAAGGCGATGTGAATTGGAACGCAAGGGAACTTCACTTATGCGGCTTGCCATGAAGCGACAGGGGGTGATAATCATAACATGACCCCCCTTGTCGATTAATGAATGCCTGCTTTTAGAAAAATCAAATATAAACAAACACTCGTTAACCTCCCTGCGTGATGCAGAGGATGCTGCACAGTGGATCATAACATGATAATAGCTCATATAACTGTTGTAGGCGCTCAGGTTACCAAATGACAGAAGCACTTGGAATTGGAATCCCTTTATTTTCATGGTTAAGTTCACAGGGAGATAGAAAGGCAATAGAAAAGCTCAGCTTCCTACCAAAAGGATCCAACACCCTGAGATATACATAGGAAGCTGCCTTAGACCAACCCTCACAATTTGTCTATCTAGCCCAGTACTGTCTATTCTGACTGGCAGCAGCTCTCCAGGGTCTTTCCCATCCTCAGGGAGAATTCTCTGTGGCAGCCCCTTAAACTGGAGGATTCCCTCTCCACAGGGATTCACCTGTGCAGTTTTTGCTGGATGCTGAATCATAGAATTGTAGAGTTGGAAGGGAGCCGGAGAGTCATTCAGTCCAAACCCGCCTCCCCTCAATGTGCAGGAATCGCAACATCCAATTTGAAACCATACCAGAACCTGCTTAACTTCTGCAAATGTGCTTCCAGTTTTATCACTGCACCACTAGGAGGACTTTCTAAAGCCTCGCCTGCTCACCCTGGCATTTGATGCCTGAGATAGACATTTTAGGACCCAGCCTATTCTCTTGACTGCGATCTGTTTTAACTATTTTTAATACAGTCATACCTTGGGTTAAAGTTGCTTTAGGTTGAGCGTTTTTGGGTTGCGCTCCGCGGTAACCCAGAAGTAACGGAACGCGTTACTTCCGGGTTTCGCCGCTCACGCATGTGCAGACGCTCGAAATGATGTCACACACACGCGCAGAAGCGGCAAATCGAGGCCCGCGCATGCGTGGGTTGCGTTCTCTTCAGGATCCGAAAAGGGCTCCGGAACGGATCCTGTTTGCATCCAGAGGTACCACTGTACTGTATTTCCAAATCTTTGTAATCTGCCTTGGGACCTCATGGTGACAGGCTGGTAAGGAAACAACAACAACAAGAGGTCCTTTTTAAACTGCAGGTGCTGGAGATTTATCCTGGACATTTGGCCTGCAGAACAGGAGCTCTATCACATCTGTGTCCTTGAACCACAGGGCTGACCTAGAAACTGGCCTGCTGGATGACTACCCAAGGAACAGCCTCATGCCAGAGTGCGTTTTGATCAGCGTCAGACATACCAATATGGCTTCCGCTCTTGCTTCGTCATCATACGCCACAGCTGGGCCAGCTCTCTCGTAGCAACTGTGGAGGCCATGCCTGGGCAAGCGCTGCCAAGAGAAAAGACGGTTTGGTCATCCAGATTCACAAGAGGCGGGCGCACGTGAGGCTTTGCCAATGTCCCCATGTTCCCTTGAGGTTTAGAGAAGCAGGTTGCCTTGGCAACCCCCTGCCAGGCTAGCCTTTTGCTCTCCATAGAGACCAGTGTTTAAAAACTAGCATGCACACACACCTGAATGAAACCTAACCCCTCCCTCCCCACCCCCGCCCAAACACACACCTTGCCAGCCCATGGCTGCAAGGAGCTTGTGCAGAAGATATTCTTCCCTTGAAGCACCTAGAATTTTATCATTAAATCAGCTAGCAGGCAACAGAAGAAGTGCAACCCAATCTAGGCCCGTTCCCAGAGACAGCTTGTGATGTTGCAATTTTCTTCTCCCTGGTTACAGGTCTTGATAAAATCGTTAGCGTCTCAACTTTCATATAGGGGGGATTTAAAAATAAATGTATTCAGGGTGGCTGAGAAACACACAAGCACAGCCTATGCAGGTGCTGAGTCCTAGAAGTTGGGACTTTAATACAAGTCTCAAATTCTGGACTAGGGGACAGATTTGTAATTGCAACGGAGAGTTGTGCAGTTGACAGATGCAAGGGTGATCGGGGTAGGAAAAAGTGTGCCCGGTAGTCGCCCCAACCCAATTATGGGAATCCCTCCCACTGCACAGAACACTCTTTGGAAGCTTTGAACAGTCTACCTATTTGCTCAGGGTTAGGCTGGGAAAATTGACATTAAAAGGTAAAGGTAAAGGGACCCCTGACCATTAGGTCCAGCCGTGACCGACTCTGGGGTTGTGGCGCTCATCTCGCTTTATTGGCCAAGGGAGCCGGTGTACAGCTTCCGGGTCATGTGGCCAGCATGACTAAGCCACTTCTGGCGAACCAGAGCAGCGCACGGAAACGCCGTTTACCTTCCCGCCGGAGTGGTACCTATTTATCTACTTGCACTTTGACGCGCTTTCGAACTGCTAGGTTGGCAGGAGCAGGGACCGAGCAACGGGCGCTCACCCCATCGCGGGGATTCAAACCGCCGACCTTCTGATCGGCAGGTCCTAGGCTCTGTGGTTTAACCCACAGCGCCACTTGATTAAATATTATTCTGCTCTGTCGGGAAGGACAGAATCCGCACTGGGTGTTCAGAATGGGGCAGGCAAAAAAATCTAAAACTGGAACAACACTGGGATATCAGCTCCTCCCAAGGCATGACAGATGACAGCAACAACCAGGGGAAAGACATAACATCTTACAAGGTCAGGAAGAAACACCACAGACAGAATTGCCACCCACAGGAAGAAGAAGGATATACCGGTAGTTTGAGCTCCTCACTTGTAGTTTTAAAAATCATTTAATGAGTCAACACAAATAGAAGTCATTAATATTGCAGTTGTTGTATAAGGGATTATTATTATGACCTGAATGTAATGAAAATTAATGAGATTTTGGAACACAGAAAAAAATCATAATAATCAAATCTAGCATACGGGGTGGGGGAGGCATTTTATCTAAATACAGTCGTACCTCGGCTCCCAAATGCCTTGGGAGTCGAACGTTTTGGCTCCTGAACGATTGAAAACCAGAACATTCTTTTGGAAGCCGAATGTCTGATGGGACTTCTACGGCTTTCGATTGGCTGCAGAAGGCAGGAGGCAGTTTTGAGATGAATGAGGGTGAACCAACATAAACTTAATCCAGAAAAGCCAGGGGGTGGGGGTGGGGGTGGAGAAAGCTACCAGTTCAAGGTGGATATCATATGAAACTGGATGGGACTGCACTTCCCCTAATAGACCAAGTTTGCATTCTGGGCTTCCTCCTGGATACTACATTATCTGTGGAAGTAAAGGTGATGGCAAGGGGTGCCTTTTATGATCTTAAACTGAAAAGCCAGCTGCAATCCTAACTGGATATGGTGGATCTCGCTACAGGGATTCATGCCCTGGTTCCATCCAGACCGGCCTAGATTTCAGTCTCTCTGTAAGAGTTTGTTGCCCTCCAGTTCTCACCGGATGTAGTGCTTGCGGTTCAGGCGGCAGAACATGATGAAGCCATTCACGCACTTCTTTTTCAGCTGCAGAGGAGATGAGCTGCTACGTTTCTCACAGGCTGCTGGCCGGCGCCTTTGCCTCCTGACCCCCTTCTTCATCTTCTTCTGGCAGCTGACCTGAGATGGCCTCACCCTCTTGGATGGTGGTGTCCAGGTGCTGTCGCTGTTCTCATCACTGGAAGATGCCGGGAATTCAGGCCTGGCGGTAGCTGTTTCCTGACAGGAGAAGGTGGAAGGGGAGTCAGGCTACTCAGAGAGGGAAGAGGCGTGTGGAATTGCGCCATCTGGTCCAAATGATCTGCACACCGCTGAGAGGTTTTACTACAATCTAGCGATGTGTAAATTTTGTTAAATACAGTCGTACCTCGGACGTCGAACAGAATCCATTCTGGAAGCTTGTTTGACTTCCAAAACGTTTGACTTCCAAAGCGCGGCTTCTGATTGGCTACAGGAAGCCCCTGCAGCCAATCAGAAGCCCCGTCGGACATTCATTTTCCAAAAGAACATTCGAAAACCGGAACACTCACTTCTGGTTTTCGATCGTTCAGGAGTCAAAACGTTCGACTCCCAAGGTGTTCAGGAGCCGAGGTACAAGTATAAATAAAGACAGAGTCTTACAATTCTTGAGCCTTTTTTCTGGGTAAGAAAAATCGTCTTACTGAATGAATTAAACCCCACTGTTCTTGTAAAAAAAAAAAATCACTTTGCTAATCTGACATCAAACAAAAATAGAGTCCCCCTACCCAATTATGTCACAGTTTTCAGAAAACCCTAAAAACACAATGAACTGTATTTGACAACTGACTTCAGTTTCCTGTAAACAGTATGAAATGGTACAGAAGTGCAGAATTATACAGGGCTAATATGTGGTGTTTGTAACAATCCCCAGTGTAAATTTCTGTAACGGGAGGTGGGAACCTTAGGTCTGGGGACCAAATGTGCCACTCAAGGTTTCTCTCTATGGAACTTGGGACTTTCCCTAGGTTACAACTCGCCCACAGCCATGCCCCTCTCAAGCCCTGCTCTGTACCCTCCTTGACTGTTTATGCCTGGTTGGAATGTGCCCTTGAACCTTGATAAAGCTTTTTGTTTGCCTGGAGGAAAGAGGAGTGCGTGTTATTAGGACTTCACTGACCCAAATGACCTTTTAGTGGAGCCTCAATTTGAAAGAAGAGTACAGTGGTGCCCCGCAAGACGAATGCCTCGCAAGACGGAAAACTCGCTAGACGAAAGAGTTTTCCATTTTGGAGGTGCTTCACAAAACGAATTTCCTATGGGCTTGCTTCGCAAGACGACAATGTCTTGCGAGTTCCTGCTGTTTTTTTTTCCTTCCCCCCCTTTTTCTAAGCCACTAAGCCGCTTATCAGCTGATCCGATCAGCAGATAAGCCGCTAAAAGCTGCTAATAGCGCTAATCCGTCAATGGGCTTGCTTCGCAAGACGAAAAAACCGCTAGACGAAGAGAATCACAGAACGGATTCTTTTCGTCTTGCGAGGCACCACTGTACAAGGTCGAAACAACAGAGAACAACCAAGTTCCTTATTTGGGATGAATAAATAGAAGTTGATGCCTTGCAGGTGGGGGGGGGGTTGTGTGGATTAACTATATGACCCCCCAAATGTATAGGAGAATTCATGAACCAGTCAATCACGCTTCCAGTAATGGAAGAGGAGGTTCCCCTACACACACAAAGTTAACACCCCCATCTCTAAAACCTTCTTCTCACCTCTTGAAGATACTGTTTGTTCCATAAAGATGTTCTCCCATTCATTCGTGACACGGGGCTGGAATTACTTTTACCTGTTTCGTTGTAGGAAAGGTAGCAGTGATCCAGCGTGAATGCCGACTGCAAGAGAAGGAAGAAATTAGAGGTGGGGACCTTTGCAGACAGAATCTTAAAAGGAGAGGTGGTGCACAGAAAGAAAGATTATAATTAAAGCAGTTTTTCTTTGAAAACAGAGATGGAATATGATCCTCGCCTAGATTCCACCAGCCCTTAATTCCTTGAAATTAAACTGGATAGTTTGGCCCAGAGCAATGTAATTGCTCATGGGGTTCAAACACATTGGACAACTACAGAGACTGTATCATAAACCACATAAATCAGAGAGATGGGTGTATTTGGACAGAAATAAAACAAATATTTAGATTGCTACACATACGTCATTTCTAGGCAGGCCAGTTTGCAAGTACAGTGGTACCTCGGGTTAAGTACTTAATTTGTTCCGGAGGTCCGTTCTTAACCTGAAACTGTTCTTAACCTGAAGCACCACTTTAGCTAATGGGGCCTCCTGCTGCCGCCGTGCGATTTCTGTTCTCATCCTGAAGCAAAGTTCTTAACCCGAGGTACTATTTCTGGGTTAGCGGAGTCTGTAATCTGAAGCGTATGTAACCTGAAGTGCATGTAACCCGAGGTACCACTGTATCTGCAGAGAGCTTTCACAGCAAGTCATGCAGAGGCAGGCTGCTGATCTATTGCCCATGCCCAAGGAAGTTGGGAGGAAGAGACCCTGGGATTCAGCTATAAGGAAGGCAACCAAAGCCACCCCTCCATGGACATAAGCGAATGAGCCTCCAATGACAGGTGAAGACAAAGGGAATGACTACTTAACTGGGCCACTGTTTTTGGGCAGGCACCTAAGTGCCCATCCCCAGGGGATGTCACAAGAGGCCCCATCATCACCTTTTCCAGGAACTGCACCCTGAAAAGAAGCCATAATGACCACAGGATGAGACAAAAGTTTTTCTCCCTCTCTCATAACGCTAGAACTGGGAACATCCAGTGAGGCTGCATGTTGCAAGATTCTAAACAGACCAAAGGAAGAACCGTCTTTTTCGCTCTATAAGACGCACCAGACCACAAGACGCACCTAGTTTTTGGAGGAGGAAAACAATAAAAAAAAAAATCTGAATCTCAGAAGCCAGAACAGCAAGAGGGATCGCTGTGCAGTGAAAGCAGCAATCCCTCTTGCTGTTCTGGCTTCTGGGATAGCTGCGCAGCCTGCATTCGCTCCATAAGACGCACACACATTTCCCCTTACTTTTTAGGAGGGGAAAAGTGAGTCTTATAGAGCAAAAAATACGGTATTTCTTTGCACAGTGCGTAGTTAAATTTTGAAACTCACTCTCACAAGGTGTATTGATGGCTCAACTTGGTCCAGCCTCAACTTGGTATGAAAAATGGAGGAAATGGATGAATATACATAAAGCTGAGGGGCAATGCACTTACCTTTCTCAGGAGGGTTCCTGAAAGGGCCTGAGAAAAACTGCTAGACTGAGGGGACAGATACACATCTTCAAATAACACTGCAGGATAACAAACAAGGTTCCACTAAATCTCCAGCAAGCACTTTCAAAGAAGGTTATCCACGTTTCCTCATCTCAGATGAACTTCATCCCAAACTCAAAGCGGGTGCGGAACCAATCAAGTTCCAGTTTTTTTATTTGCTCTCAGGTTTCCCTCTGCCTGTCCCTCAGCATGTCACAATTTGCCCAAATGTAAATCCCACCCCAAAGGGTAAGATTGTGACTGTTGAAGCAATGAAATCTACTGTAGAGGACTGTGAAGTATCCAAGACACGGATGAGCTGCATTCTGAGACATGCTCAGTAGTAGAACTACATACACTATGCCCATATAATTCTGTGGAGGTGCAGCTCTGCATTTCATTAACCGCCAATGCAAAACAACCTTGTAAGGTAAAGGTAAAGGGACCCCTGAATATTAGGTCCAGTCGTGACCGACCCTGGGGTTGCGGCGCTCATCTCGCTTTATTGGCCGAGGGAGCCGGCATTTACCTTACCGCCTGAGCGGTACCTATTTATCTACTTGCACTTTGACAAACTGTTAGGTTGGCAGGAGCAGGGACCGAGCAACAGGAGCTCACCCCGTTGCGGGGATTTGAACCACCAACCTTCTGATTGGCAAGTCCTAGGCTCTGTGGTTTAACCCACAGTGCCACCCGCCTCCCTTAAACAACCTTGTAGCTCAGCACAATTGTTTCAGGAGATGACAGAACCATCTCTCACCAATCAACATAATGGCTTGTTTGTGAAGCAACACATCTAGGGGAGAATGTGGCAAACCTCACATGTCATTTAATTACACAAAAACAGATTTCTCTGTTGCTCCTCCAGAGTATAAGAGGCAGAGGAAGAGATTGGGCCAATCAGATGCATTGGGCCAATCCTAAAGCACACAGAGATATTTATTTGGAGGAGCCAGATGGAATAGTTTAATTTGTACGCTATGGTGGTAATTCTGCAGTCACGGATTTGCCTTCTATCCATGTATATATTTAATATTTAATGGAGAAGAGAAAGATGCTTTGTGTTACACATAGGTTTCATCGGAGGATACAACTGTGCACTCTCTTCTAAAATAAGTTGATAGTGGATGGCTGCCTTAGTGGCCTGAAAATCCCAATTTCCCCCCAGTAAAATGTTCAGCCCTTATAGCTGCAGGATAAGCTTAAAAAATGGTAAGTAGTACTTTCAAAAATACTGTATATATATATTGGAAACTAGAAAAGGGGGAGAGGAATGATTAAGACTTCCAGAGAGCGGGGGGTGGGGGTGGGATAGGATTAAGGGTTCTCCATCGCTCAAGAAACAATGTCATGCAAAATATATGAGCAAAGTACTTAAATAATATATTCTGTTTGTTTAAATAGGTTTTCATTAGCACAGGCTTTGGATTCTCCCCTGCCTCATTTATTTATTTTTTTGTAAATAACATGAAGCATTTTCTTGCATTTCTGCTTTTGAAAAATACTGTGTATAAAACTGATTTCACAGGGAAGGTGGTGTGCCTACTAAGCCCTCCTTGCAGGGACAGGATGAGGAGACACTTGGAGCAAGAGGCACAACTGGGCCACTCCTTCCTGCAACTTTACCTGGGGAAAGCTCATCCTGGCTGCCGTGGAGGATATGCCTAGGAAGCAGCCGAGCAGGAGAGGTGAAAAGTGAAGGGCTCAGCCCCAAATCTGAGCAAGTGTTGCTTTGGGCCTCAATCCGAGGGGAACATAGCTGCATGCTTCCTGCTAAGAAAAGAGAGTGAGATTTTGTGTCCCGTTTCTGGAAGACTGTTGAATATTGGCAGACGGCAACCACTGTGCAAAGCATCTGATGCCTGCCTCTCAATGGCATTTCAGTTGCAATCCTAAACACGCTCACTGGGGAAGTAAATCCCATTGAATTTAGTGGGGCTGGTTCTAAGCTCAGGAGCACGCGGCATTTTTCAGCCCTGCAGCTTCCCTGCATCAAAGTCCCAGCACCCTGCCCTCCAGCAGTGCCTTTTCCTGGGCCTTTCCACAGCTTTGCTTGCAGCTTACCATGGGAACTGTTCACTGGGGACTGGGTGGAGAGCCAAGGGCTGTCTCTGGATGCTTCTTCCTCTTCTTCCTCACAAGAGGAATAATAATGCACAAGCTCTTGCCTGAAAGAATAGAGAGGGTGGCCAAGGCAGTCAAGGGGTGCTATAGCAAAATTTTAGGATGCCAGCAGTAAAAAAGAAGAGCTTATTGGGGATGTGGCGGTGTGGAGAGGGGACTCAAGAGATACAAGGTCCTGAGTTGGGCCTACAGAATATTTTGAACACCCCTTTCTTTCTTTCCTTTTTTTAATTTGCATTTCTGATAAATTTCAACACAAGAAACAAAGCAACACCACCCAAAGTAATAGGAAATAGGAAAAAGAAAATTACATACTACATATTATATTACACCAGTCATTGATGAACTTCCCTTCCTCTCCTTCCATGGTTCCTTTTATCTTCCACTTCCTCTTGAGTTTTCTTAGTTTCCCCAATCTTTCTCTACTCCTCCTGTTAAGCTCTAGTTCTAACTTATGCTGCTGAAAATATTACCATCCTGCTAGGCCATGGGTAGGCAAACTAAGGCCCGGGGGCCGGATCCGGCCCAATAGCCTTCTAATTCTGGCCCGCAGACGGTCCGGGAATCAGCGTGTTTTTACATGAGTAGAAATTGTGCTTTTATGTAAAATGCATCTCTGGATTATTTGTGGAGCATAGGAATTCGTTCATTCCCCCCCCCCCGCCCCCCCAAATATAGTCCAGCTCCCCACAAAGTCTGAGGGACAGTGGACCGGCCCCCTGCTGGAAAAGTTTGCTGACCCCTGTGCTAGGCTAATTGTCCGGTTATAATAAACTTTCATATAATCAATAAATAATACCCAGTCCTCCTTACATCTTTTATCATTTTATTTTCTTATTCTAGTGGTCATGCCTGCTAACTCTGCATATTCTAACGGTTTGAGATGCCCTTCTTCTTTCGTTGGTACCTTATCTGTTTTCCATTTTTGCCCTAGTAACACACGGAGCGCACCTTTCAGTGCTGCACAAGTTCCCTGTGGCTGGTTTATATTAGGGACAAGCAACTGGTGGCACAGGGGCTCAGTGGCGTAGCGTGGGTTGTCAGCACCCGGGGCAAGGCAAGTAATTTGCGCCCCCTAACCCATGGATTTGCGCCCCCTAACCCGTGGATTTGCGCCCCCTAACCCTAACCCCCAGATGTTGCGCCCGGTGCGGCCGGCCCCCCCTGCACCCCCCACGCTACGCCACTGCAGGGGCTCAATCTGAAGCCCCGCCCTTGGGTTTCCTACGTGTCCCACATTCCTTCCAAACAAATCCTAAATGCCTCCTCTACCATTATATTATGTAATGTAGGCAATTGGACTTGCACAAGGAGGCAAAGGGATCTTTTACCCTTTGTGAGAGCCAGTGCGGCATAGTGGTTAGAGTGTCTGACTAGTGCCTAGGAGACCCGAGTTCAAATCCCCACTTGGCCATGAAGCTCCCTGGGTGACCGTGGGCCAGGCCTTGCCTCTCAGTCCAATCTACCTCACTTGTTGTGAGAATTAAATGAGTAGGGGGAGAACCATGAACACCACTTTGAGCTCATTGGAGGTGGGATATGAATTAAAGAATTAAATGAATATAAAATAACACCCCTGTCACCCTCTATGCACCTCGCCTGCTGACTCTTGCGTAGGGCTGGGCAATATATTGATATATCATCCAAAACTGGTTTGAAGTCCAATTATTGTGATATCAGTTTCATAATTATTGACCTGGCAATGTATTGCGAATTGTGTGTTCGTGTGTGTGTGTGTGTTATGCAAAAATCACACATGTGTGACAAACCATGAAGCCAACTGATGCTTCTGCATAGCTCCATACTTCAGACATGGTGATATGTCAATATATTGCAATGTTTAAAGGTAAAGGTAAAGGGACCCCTGACTGTTAGGTACAGCCGCGGACTACTCTGGGGTTGCGGCGCTCATCTCACTTTACTGGCCGAGGGAGCCGGCGTACAGCTTCCGGGTCATGTGGCCAGCATGACTAAGCCGCTTCTGACGAACCAGAGCAGCGCACGGAAACGCCGTTTACCTTCCCACTGGAGCGGTACCTATTTATCTACTTGCACTTTGACGTGCTTTCGAACTGCTAGGTTGGCAGGAGCTGGGACCCAGCAACAGGAGCTCACCCTGTCGCGGGGATTCGAACCACTGACCTTCTGATCGGCAAGTCCTAGGCTCTGTGGTTTAACCCACAGCGCCACCCAAGTCCCATTGCAATGTTTAGCTAGTGATATATCATGATGTTGAAAACCAGGTATCGCCCAGCCCTACTTTTTGCCTCTGCATAGTTCCATCCTTATTTCAGACATAGTGATATTATTGGTATATCACAATGTTTAGCTGATGACATATTGCGATTTTGAAAACCAGAAGTCGCCCAGCTCTACACTTGTGAAAGAGGCCAGGCACAGCCAAATGCGAGTGAGCAGTTTAGGTGGATAGTTGGAGATTTCAGAGGCAAAGTGCCAGGCAAAAACATTCCTCTTCTCCTCCCAGGCCTTTGGCTAATTAAACAAACTGTGGCAGGTATTGTTGTTTGTTTGTTTCTATGTTACGCATTTTTGTGCTTTTATATTGCCTTGTGATCCTCAGATGAAGGGTGATACAGAAATCCAATAAAGCCTATACTTTTGGCTCTCCAGCCCCTGCCCAGTTCGAAACATAAGGTCTTTGTCAAAAATGAGTTCCAGACCAGAGGTCTGCTTCAAGCTACTCCCTCGTGGGAACTCAACTTTACAAGCTGCCAATTATCCACTCTCTGCTCCTACCCCATTGGTGAATGTCCAGGTCCTTCAGAATACTGACGCAGCTCTTCGTACGCTACTTGTGCTGCACACACAGAAAACACATCTCCATCCTTGCTTTCCTCTTGGCTGCGACCCAAGTTCCAGTCTGCCAGTAACAGTGACAATGGGAGGGGAAGGGGAGAGTTGTTAGAAACTTTGCAGAACCCATTCACTCCATCCTCTGTGAGCTACAGAAAGAGAGTTTTATTACAGCCAAGTACGACTAGGAACAGCACGCAGAGAACAGCTCCTGGTGGCCTCTCCCTAAGGTTAAGGGCTCCATTTCAAGGTCTGATAAAAGTCCAAACCTGAATTTCCTTTAGAAACAACTGATATAAACTGGGCTGCAGATTCCCCCCCCCCATAGGTTAATCTTTAATATACTGGACACAGTGGGAGGCTGTGGAAGACAGGAGTGCCTGGTGTGCTCTGGTCCATGGGGTCACGAAAAGTCGGACACGACTGAACGACTAAACAACAACAACAGCAGCCTCACTTTGGTTACCACTGTGCCCTTGCTCTTTGTTAAAATCTTTACACAAAAACCGTCCAAAAAGCAACGAGGAAACCACCCCTGCAGCACGGAACGGGACTCCACCTTTGGTGATGTCCAGAAAGGGAGCGCTTGCAGGCCGGTAATATTCTGACACTGGAACTTGGAAGCTGGGAAAGAAAGGGGATTGCTTCTGGGAGGACGAAAGGAGCGCAGACACCTCTTCCACGGCAGACATGCTCTCCTCTCTGTGCATGTCAGCTTGGGAAGGGCCCTTCGCAGTCTCCAAAGCAAGGCACTTGCACGCTTTTTTGCTCACCCCTCGCCGCTCTGCAGAAACAAAGTGACACAAGCGTTATTGAGCAGAGTCTCAGCTATCGCAGTCACCTGCCCTGTGGCATCAGGCGCATTTGCCAAGTAAATGTGAGACTCTTATGCCCACGTGGAGCAGAAACATAAGGGAACCTCAGAAGCCTTGCAGGTCCATCTGTAGCCTCAAACTTCATTGGTTCAAGAGCCCCCTCCCTCCAATACATGCTGCCCTTCTCTGAGATTGGACACATAGACCAAGCAACCTGCTTTCCCCCTCTTAGCCGTGCAGTGTAGGTACTCCTTCTCCACATTACCCCCACTCCAAAAGCAAAAGGCACATGGCACCCAATCCGCAGCCTATCCGAGCTCCACTCTGGCCCCTGCCATCAGCCTCATGGGTTGGTGGGGAGCCTGTCCTGTGAAGGTAGGAGAAAAGAAAGGCCTAACAGATTGAAACACATAACGTAAGAGGTTGTAGAACGCAGCACTTGCAGGATCCTTTCTGCAACCTGATTTGCGAGTGCGTCTCCTCTTCCTAGGTTTCTTGCAGACGCCCAGGGCTTTGGTTTTCTTTGCTCGTGGTGTGGCTTCTCTTTGTCCTCTCTTCAGGGCAGGTGCCGCCATCTGCTCAGACCCTCCTGTTTTCATAAATGAGATAAATGTCCATAAAGGTCTTTCAGACTTTTCAATCCTACATTACCTGACCCCAACATGCCTCCACTCCCTTGCTTCCACTTATTTCTCTACCTTTCCCCCCATTCCACCCTCGTTATTCTAATCTTTCCACCGGTACTCTTTGTCCAAAAAGCCGAAATCACACTTTCCATCCCTCAAGTGTCCCCCTTTTGCCCTTACATTGGAATCTTTTACTTCCTGGCTCCACATTAACTCATCTTTTCATCACATCATTCCCTAAACTGACTTCCTATCTCTATATTGCAGTCTCCTTTCTTTGGTCCTCAACCACTGCATAGGTTGCAAGTCTGAAGGCAAGGCTTGTTTTCTTTATTTTTTGATTTACGTACAGTTCCTAGGTTATGTAGGTGCTTTAATATAAAAAAATGGACTGTGTAATTCTAGAACCAGAAAAATCCACACTCTGCTGAAGGCATAAACTCACACAGGCTCATTTGTAACCCAGAAGAAAAGAGCAAACTTCTGTCAAGATTTCCTGCTTGGTCACTAGGAGGCAGTTCTTACCACAGGAGTTCAGGAGAGAGACTATTTGCAATCTTGCATTATAGGCTGCCTCAATTCACTCCTTAGCTCCTTTTGGGCAGCCATTCTCACATTGCTCTCCCACCCTTCCCAGACAGATATCTGTGTCCGATTAATTAACCCTTTTGTGGCCGCATACCTTTCTTTGTTCTTAATCCACAACACTTGCAACATAACTTGTTAAGTTTTGCTTGCCTTCTCTGCCTCCCTTTGGTGCTGTATTACCTTTCTGTTCTCCGCAACGGACCTGGAGAACCGATCTGGCCGTATCAACACTCGCCTGCAAATGTTCAATGTAGTGGAGGACCCGGAGGAGAATTTCTTTCTGTTTCAAGTCAGACAATCCAAAGCAAATGAGAGGAAATAAAAAAAGGAATATTTGCAATTTCTACCAGTGTAAAATTTGGGAGCAGCAACACCACAAGGCCCCATGTGTGACACATATTAAACTCTCTGAAGAGCCAGGGACAATTTTCAACTGTGCAAATCAGAAAGCTTCTTTGAATGCACACAGTAAATTTTGCAGTACAGTACCTTTGTCAGCCTCTTGCAGTTAGTCCGCATAGGGATGGGCAACATCTGAGCCAGTTCTTTAAGTGTGTTGGTATAGTTATTGCATTTTCTTCTGTTGAGAATTAAAGGAAGGAGTCAGACACTTTCTTCAAAGTCAGTTGGTAATTTTTATTATTATTTTAAAATGCTGATGCTTGCTATCTTTTAATAGATGAGAATAAAACGATGATAACAAATAAAACAAAATCTCATTATTCATGTAGAGGCAGTTCTGCATATAGTGCTGTGGAGCAAAGCAACCTTCAGATACAGTGGTACCTCGGGTTAAGTACTTAATTCGTACCGGGGCTCCATTCTTAACCTGAAACTGTTCTTAACCTGAAGCACCACTTTAGCTAATGGGGCCTCCTGCTGCCGCCGCGCCGCCGGAGCACAATTTCTGTTCTCATCCAGAAGCAAAGTTCTTAACCCGAGGTACTATTTCTGGGTTAGCGGAGTCTGTAACCTGAAGCGTCTGTAACCTGAGGTACCACTGTATATGTTTCCATAGAATACCTCCCCACCCCCCATATTCAGTTGGACTTACTCCCAGTGAAGTGTGTCGAGAACACCCTTTTGTTGAAGCCAAGCAGGTGTGGGTCTGCTCAGTGCATAAACTTCCTGGGCTCTGGGAATGAGGCGCCAGGCAGCTGCCTCCTTGGCTCTTGGAACCCGTTGGAGCACTGTGCCTCCCTCCCTAAGCCAGGCAGAAGCTTCCTAGACTTTGGGAAGGAGGCACCAGGCTTTAATACTCTAATTTACAGGGAACATTTAGGGGACTAGCCTACTCCCCCTGACCACTGGTGAGAGGTGTGGGCAGGCTGCCAACATTTGGGCTCGCACAAAGTGTCATTGAAATTCTAAAGCCTAAAGTCTGCCCCTGCATGTAAATGCCACTTTGGGCTCCAGGATCGAATTAAGAGTGGGATGTAACTGCAAGAAAATAAATACAGTGGTACCTCGGGTTACATACGCTTCAGGTTACATACGCTTCAGGTTACATACGCTTCAGGTTACAGACTCCGCTAACTCAGAAATAGTACCTTCGGTTAAGAACTTTGCTTCAGGATGAGAACAGAAATCGTGCTCCAGCGGCACAGCGGCAGCGGGAGGCCCCACTGGCTAAAGTGGTGCTTCAGGTTAAGAACAGTTTCAGATTAAGAACGGACCTCTGGAACGAATTAAGTTCTTAAAACGAGGTACCACTGTAGATTGATAGGTAGCACTTTAATTCTGACTCTCACGGCTGTGTTGCACTGCAATGCCCATTGTTCCTGACAAATGGCCATGCTGACTGGGACTGATGGAGTTGAGAGCCCAAGTTCCTCCCGAGCGCCACAGGTCTCCCATCCCTGATGTAGGGCTTCAAGCTGTTTTCTTCCTCCCGCCCCTTACCTGTCACCAGAATTCTGTTGGGAATTCTTGCTGTTTGGCTGCAACTCCTCAGAGCAAACACATCCAATCTGGTCCCACATCTATAACAGAGAAAGGTGAGGGGTGTGAGAAATACTGTTAATTCCTGATGCAGAAAAAAGGAGGCGAAGAGAGTGGGTGGTGGGAATTAATCTACAGGGAAAGGGGAAAGGGTTGGGGTACAAGGAATGGAAAAACGGAACTGGGAAGCAAATTATTTGCTGTATATTCGCTGGAGCCAGAATGCCGCTTTTCCAGCAGGGCGAACCAATACTGTACAGAGCACTTGCTCAATATAAAACAGGCTTGCCCAACTAGTGAGCCGGAAAACTGATAAAAGCCGAAGAACCTCGAACTGTGGGTGGCAAAAAGTGTTTTTCCATTTCTTTTACTGGACCAAAACATAACATCACTGTCAGGCAGCCATTTTAAGAGTCAAGCTTGCTCCCTCCCTTCCAAAGCACAACGCTTAACTCCTATCAAAACAGCCTTTATATTCTAACGTTAATGAAAGGCAAAATATAAATTTGCTCAGTGTTAATTACTGGTGCAACAGTATTGCCATTTACTGTTGTTGAGGAGGAAAGCATGTCCTGAAAGTCTGAATACGTTTACAGATGGGGTCCACTTCAAAATGTTTGAGAAGCAATGTGTTAGGGGCCTGGGGGCATGATAAGAGGACCGTTGTCAAACATTTGGCCGGTTACAATATATAGGTGGTGTGCCAAAACTGGCCCAAAACTGGTCATAAGTTGGGCAAGCTTGACCTAAAATGTATTCCTTGCAAAGATCCTAGTGAGAGAAGACTACATCAAAACTCTCCTATCAGGTCAAAAAGGAAGCTATTGCCTTGCTTCCATTTTAGGTTCTGGGGAAGAAAAATTGACAATGTAATATATTCTGGGGGGAACTAAATTATAAAAGGGAAAGACAGAAAAATGAAAAAATAAGAGAGGAACTTTCACGAACTGTGGGTTTTTAGAAGACATCTGAAGGCAGCCCTGTTTAGGGAGGAGACTTTTAATTGAGGGAAATGATGAGAGGCTCCCTGGCTCACAATGGGATATCAAGGGTCACTTAACTGAAATTTGGGGGCAGGTAAATTCTGACAGTGTGTTGGCATCATCTATGGGGTGGCAATGGGAAGGGATCTGCCAGAGGTAGCAATTGTCTACCACTGATGGGTCTGTTGTTGTTGTTATTTATTGAATCAAGACCTGATTTAAGATGGCTCACGACAGCAGCACTACCACCATATAAATGCATGGCAAAACAAGAAGTGGGTCCCCAAAACATGTTTGGGTGAAAGATGGATCAAGGCAAAGATGGATAAAGATGACTAGAGGTCTAGAAGGGCTTCAGTATATCATCTGTAGCAGCAACTTCCATTGGGTGCCATGTGGGGCACAGATGTCCCTGTAAGTTTTTAACGCAGCAATGAAATCCTCAAGATTTTGGGTCGAATGGAGAGAGGGGATCTGGGGATTAATTGAGGTGGGGACCTCTTCCATGAAATTGAGGTTGCATGCGCACTGATGACATTTCAGTATTTGATATCCACATTTGACCTTTGAAGAAAAATTAAAATATATGGGATTAGCAAGACCCATCCTGAGACACAGAGCGGGGGAAATTATGGGGTGTGTGCTTTGGGGGCCGTGTTTCAAAAATGTAATGTGAGGGGTGGGGTTAGGAACGAAAAAAAAAAGCGGGTTATATTGAATTGCGAAGTTAAGGTGGGAGTTTGAGGGAGAAGAGAAGTTACTGAGGAGAATCTAAATCTCTCCAGTGATGGTGGTATAAATCAAAGGCGTAAAGTGAGGTGAAGAGCGGGCAGAATATTCCACCCACCCCCATCCCACCAAAAAAGCCCCCTCTCCAATCTGTCCCCTCAGGGATACCTTCGCTCACAACCAAGCGAAGGGAAGGCGGGGCTGGGAGGGGGAGGGGAAAGCGCGAGCTCGCCTCAGCCCGCGAAATTCAGCGCAGAGAAGGAAAGAGAGCGCACGCGCACGAGAGAGACAGAGCGCGAGACCCAAATGCCAGCGGCGGCATTTCCCGAGAGGGAAGGGGCGTGGCCTGCGGAAAGCAAGGCGGACCTTCTGATTGGCGAGCTCGACGGGAGGAGGCGGAGCGCGTGAGGAAGCTTTACAAATCGGGGAGGGGAGAGAGGGAGGGAAGCTTCCCTTCAAAAATCCCCCCTCCTTCAGTGAGCGCCACAGAGCATGCGCCGACCTTTGGCGCATGCCCAGCTGTCTCCGCTGAAGGCAACGGAAGCGCTTCCCTTTGCCCTCACTCGCTGGAGCAAGTGAGAACAAGCCAGGCTGGCAACTTCTTTATTTCTTTATTTTTGGAAAGTACGCCGGTCTTGTTGCTGTGCCTTGTGGCGCGACAGCCGAAGCCTGTTGCTCCCTTTTTATCGCTAGGGGAAAGCTTCACATGTTGCCTCATATGCTTGTCTCCACACACAAATCCCAAGAAAGAAAGAAAGAAAGAGAGAGAGAGAGAGAGAGAGAGAGAGAGAAAGAAAGAAAGAAAGAAAGAAAGAAAGAAAGAAAGAAAGAAAGAAAGAAAGAAAGAAAGAAAGAAAGAAAGAAAGAAAATACAAATCCTAGTGCGTGTGACGATTATCGTTTTATTAATCACCTGCCAAACCACCGTCTCAAGGGGGTTCACACACAATATAGGATAATAAAAAACCCGTTTAAAGTGCAAAAAACAACAACGCCTAACAATTGGATGTTTGCGGTAAAGATCCATTTCCCAGCTCGGAAAAAATTATTCAACCTGTTTCTGGAAAGTGCAGATATACAGATTCTATCCAGTATTTAAAAAATATCTGTAGTTAACAATAGAATTTACAAGCTACCCTCCTCCCCAGTGGCGTAGCGTGGGGGGTGCCAGGGGTGCCGGCCGCACCGGGCGCAACATCTGGGAGGGGGGCGCGCTCGCTGCCTCCGGAGTCGCCAAAGAGCCTCGGGCGCAGGCTGTAGCGGAGCCGCATGTCTCGCGGAACCGCCGAGCTGTGCGCGCGTCCGGGCTGAAGGCGCCCGGCAGGCAGCGGCTCTCAGCGCTTGCCGCGGAGGACGCGCCAGGCAGCCCCTCTTCACAGCCCCGCCTCCGCCGGTGCTGCTGCAGCTGCTGGGCAGTTGCATTTTCCTCGCCTCTCTGCCCCCCTCCTCCTCCGGGCAAGCGGCGTCGTTTGGGCGGCAGCGCCAGCGGCAACTCGCGGGTTAGGGGGGGCGCAAATTACTTGCCTTGCCCCGGGTTAGGGGGCGCAAATTACTTGCGTTGCCCCGGGTGCTGAGAACTCACGCTACGCCGCTGCTCCTCCCAAAGCAGTCCAAGCAGCAAACCTATCAATAACCTATCAATAACAAAGATGGCATCCCCTCGTACAAGATCTTTAGGGGAGGCCCTTCTCTCAGTCCCGCCACCCTGACAGGCACACTTGGTGGGGAGATGGGACAGGGCCTTCTTGGTGGCTGCTCCCAGACTTTGGAACTCTCTGCCTCAAGAAGTTAGACTGGCTCCCTCCTTGCTGTCCTACTGCCAGCAGGTAAATACTTTCTTATTCCAGCAGGCTTTGGGGAACTGACTGCTTTTAATGAAAGGGCTGGTGTTGTGCTGGTTTGTAGGGTTTTAACAGATGAAGAGTTAGTTTTAATTCTTTTAATGTTTAATCGTTTTTGTAACAATTACCCCCAACATACTTTAGCTGTTCCTATTTTTATCTGTTAGTTGGTTTGAGATGCTGTCAAGGAGAAAGGCGGGGTTTAACTAAATATATACTACTAATCATAAAATCATAGCGTTGTAGAGCTGGAAGGAACCCCAAGGGTCATCTAGTCCAACCCCCTGCAACACGGGAAACTCAGATAAAAATCATCACATTTTCTCAACCACTGGTTTCAGGGTTGCCAGGAACATTATCTTCAAGCCACCCAATGCTTGAGTGAACAGGGATGTTCCCAAATTCCCCATGAAAATCGTCAATGAAAATGGCAGGCGCACTTCGCCACAGAGGAAATTCAACGAATGGGGAACCACCACTGAGAAGGCCCCATCACAGCTCAACACACCAACCGATCAGCCCCCCACTGGAGGCAGGAGCACCAAGAAGGCCTCACCTGCTGGTCATAGGGTTCCTGATATTTCATACTGTGGGACCGTGATAGTAATTTTATTATAACTGATTTTATAATGAAATGATTTTAGAATGTTGTGTTATTTGACTGTTGTTAGCCGCTCTGAGCCTGGCTTTGGCTGGGAAGGATGGGATATAAATAAAGTTTTATTATTTATTATTATTTATTACAGTGGTGCCTCGCAAGACGAAAAGAATCCGTTCTGTGATTCTCTTTGTCTAGCGTTTTTTTCGTCTTGCGAAGCAAGCCCATTGACGGATTAGCGGATTAGCGCTATTAGCGGCTTTTAGCGGCTTATCTGCTGATCGGATCAGCTGATAAGCAGCTTAGCGGCTTAGAAAAAGGGGGGGGAAGGGGAAAAAAAGCAGGAACTCTCAAGACATTGTCGTCTTGCGAAGCAAGCCCATAGGAAATTCATTTTGCTAAGCACCTCCAAAACAGAAAACTCTTTCGTCTAGCGAGTTTTCCGTCTTGCGAGGCATTCGTCTTGCGGGGCACCACTGTAAATAAAGTTTTATTATTTATTATTATTTATTATTATTAATTCAGTGAGGACCAGCAGCCTGGAAGCCCCAGGGCCAAATCTGCCCTGCCTGAGGAGTCTCAGTTGCCCTCTCCCACCATCAGTTGCCCCTAGAGAAGTGAGATTGACAGGGGTTGTGGAAATTGGGGCTGTTTGCTTGGAGGGGTGTGGGGAAAAGCCCTGATGCATCCTCCTTAAAACAGCTACTGACAGGAAAGGTTAATCTGAATTACATCGAAGCAGGACACACCCATTTAATTATTTTTCTTTCTAGCACACGCTTCTCTGGGAAAGCTAGCAGATGTGAGGCCCACCTTATCTGGAGAGTGTTTAGCTACTCCGTTAATCTGGGCTGAGGCAGCGGGGATAAAATGTTCCTAAAGCCGACATTACATCCCAGGCCCTCTGGCCTTCAGGGAAAATGATTTGTGCAAATGCAGCCGTGTGGCATCCACCAGTTTTTCATCAGTTTGCTTCCAGAATCAAAGAAACAGGCCCCTTTAGAGGCTGTTGCTGTTAACATATTCCTATTTATTTATTTAGTAAGTAACCTTACAATTTTCAGTGAGTGCCAGAGGCATGATAAGCGGGACTCTTTAAATGTGGGCATTTGAAGGGGAAAATATAGCCATTTCCCCTATATTCCAGGGGAGAGACAACTATTTATGCATTTGGCAAGGTGGTATCTGTCCTGTGAAAGCTTTCCTTTGGCTTCTGCCAACCTGGTGGCCTCTGGATGTTTTGGACTACAACTCCCATCAGCCCCCAGCATTCCCATCGCTGGGGCTGATGGGAGTTGTAGTCCAAAACATCCAGAGGCCACCAGGCCAGCGAAGACTTCTCTGCCCCCCCCCCTTTTCATTTCAGATCCATTTATCCCTGTCTTTTACAATGTTTATTTGTGTTTTAAGAGGATTGGGGATCCTCAGGCCCACAGCCCGGATGCGGCCCTCCATACCTTGCATGCTGGCCCTCCGGACGCTTATCTCCCACAGTCTTTGTCTCCCCTGCTTCTGCCTGGCTGAAATGTGTCCTAAAACTTTGGTTTTGGGCCTGCATAGAGGGTAGAGATCAAGGGGGTGGGGGGTGAATATCTGCAGGAACAAAGGCAGGGATCAGCAAACTTTTTCAGCAGGGGGCCGGTCCACTGTCCCTCAGACCTTGTGGGGGGCCGGACTATATCTTGAAAAAAAATAATGAACGAATTCCTATGCCCCACAAAGAACCCAGAGATGCATTTTAAATAAAAGCACACATTCTACTCATGTAAAAACACCAGACAGGCCCCACAAATAACCCAGAGATGCATTTTAAATAAAAGGACACATTCCACTCATGTAAAAACACGATGATTCCCAGATCGTCCACGGGCCAGATTTAGAAGGCGATTGGTCCGGATTCGGCCCCCGGGCCTTAGTTTGCCTACCCATGTACAAAGGCGATGTTTCACATTGAATTGCTCTTCTGCTTGTGTTTGATGCTGGCTCCGCCCACCACCAGGATGCGGCCCCTGAAACATTGCCCAGGACAGAATGCGGCCCCTGGAAATGCACTAGAAAGTGTGGGATGATGCTTTGACACAGCATCGTCTAACCTTCCTGCAAGCAAATCAGAATGAAGGCTTAGTAAAGAACCCGCGTTCTCTAACTGATCGGTTTGCATTCCACCTTGGAGAGAAAGAAGATTCAGACTAATAGAAAATAATAGACAAACACAGCTTAAAATTGAACAGGCAAGCACATATAGCAGTCCATAACAACAAAAGCCTTCCTATTGGGTTGCTTTTTTATATTTGATTCTATATTTTGTGGCTTTATATTTTGTTTTTGTTCTATGAGCTGCCCTGAGACCTCCAGGTATAGGCAGTATATAAATTCAATAAAAAAATAAAACATCTATCTGTCTACATCTCTGCCATCTTGAGAATTCTTTGAGCTAAACGGTGAGGTGGAAATTTATAAGGCTGTGTGGCACAGTGGTTAGAGGGTCGGACTAGGACCTGGGAGAGCAGGGTTCGAATCCCCGCTTGGCCATGCAGCTCACTGGATGGCCTTGGACCTACATCTCAGCCTAAGCTACCTCACAGGGCTGTTGTGGGCATGAAATGAGGAGGCGGAGAACCATGCCCGCCAGCCACCTTGAGCTCCTTGCAGTAAAAGTTGGATAGAAATGCAGTAAATTTATGATGATTGTGATGATAGCCCAGATGGGCAGAGTAGGAATAATAAAATTATTATAGTTACAGATAGGTAGCCGTGTTGGTCTGCCATAGTCAAAATAAAAAATTCCTTCCAGTAGCACCTTAAAGACCAACTAAGTTAGTTCTTGGTATGAGCTTTCGTGTGCATGCACACTTCTTCAGATACACACTGAATGTATCTGAAGTGTATCTGAAGAAGTGTGCATGCACACGAAAGCTCATACCAAGAACTAACTTAGTTGGTCTTTAAGGTGCTACTGGAAGGAATTTTTTATTAAAATTATTATAAAAATCATTATTATAGCAAGTCCAGGAATAAAAGGCACTATGGTGAGAGATTATGCCTCTGTGCCATCTTGCACTCCTTTGAATTTCATTTAACATCCTGACCCCCTCACATAATGTGCAAGGTTTCATTCAACCAATATTTATGTTTATCACCAAGGCAATACAAAACACAGTTTTCCCAGAACATAGATTACGCAACCGAGAGAAAGAAACAAACCCAATCCTCTATGTTTCCTCACAGAAACCCACCGATCTTCCTCTTTTGCGGACATGAAATCAGGCCGGGCTCCCACCTCCTATTAATGTGTATTTATTTATCCAGACTGTATCCACAGCTGTTCTCGGCTCTCTTCATCACTTTTAAAAGCGTAACGAGTTTAATGAGCCGTCCATTTGATAAAAGGCCTCTCACAATGGTTTGGGTGCCCCCCCCCTTCTTCTACATCAGACATGGTCCCAGATAAGAGATTTATAGGCTCGTTTGACGTAAAAGTAAATAACTTTAAAAATAAAGCAAATTAGAGGAGACTTGTTTGCTGACCCAGATGCAGAGAATAAACTGACGTGTTGTTCCTAATTCGGCACAGGCGCCGTGCTAGGTGTGGCCAACTCTTTATATCTTGCAGGGCTCCTGTGCTGCTAAAACCTAGGTAGAGCCAGCAAACGAGACTTTTTCTCTCTTTTTTTTGCAGTTGATGATTTACCTTTCATTAGATCTCCCTGCAAGGAGAAAAGGTTGATCTGTTCACTCATTGTGCACGGCCGCTGCTTAAGACAAGAGAGCCCCGGAAGAAGAAAAAGCTGGCGATTCTCCTCTTTCCTGCTTCTGCAGTGCCCACTGTGATGCCTGACGAAATTATCTCTAGGCAGCTTCCAACAAAATATTAAAATACAATAATCTATTAAACATTAAAAGCTTCCCTAAACAGGGGTGTCTTCAGATGTCTTCTAAAAATCAGGTAGTTGTTTATTTCCTTGACATCTGGTGGGAGGGCGTTCCACAGGGCAGGTGCCACCACCAAGAAGGCCCTCTGCCTGGTTCCCTGTAACTTGGCTTCTCACAGTGAGGGAACCGCCAGAAGGCCCTTGGAGCTGGACCTCAGTGTCCGGGCAGAACGATGGGGTGGAGACGCTCCTTCAGGTATACTGGGCCTTTGAGGCCATTGAGGGCTTTAAAGGTCAGCGCCAACACTTTGAATTGTGCCCGGAAACTTACTAGGAGTCTTTCAAGACAGGTGTTATGTGGTCTCAGCAGTTGCTCCCAGTCATCAGTCTAGCTGCCAGTGGCGGTGAAGTCAAACCACTGTATGAGCATCACTGCTGGGGTGCAAGCCTGGGCAGTGTTAATGGAGGTTCTGGGCTGCCCAGACGACAGGATCGCCCTGCTCAGCCTTGCTGCTGTGGTTCAAAGGGAAGCAGAGCAAGACGTTTGGCCCGAGCTTGGCTGCCGTAGTTACCGGAAGGAGGAAGAACTGTGAGGGGAGAGACTCCATCAGGCAAGGCCTCTTTCCACCTGCCTTGCTCCACCCTCTAGTCTCTTCTTCTCAATGTGTATTGTATTGTTTTATGTACTGCGGCTTGCCGTTGTTTTATTGATTATAGTTTAGATATTATTTGTTGTAACTGTTGAGTGGATTTCTGTTTAACTTTTATATGTTGATATTATTATTTTATACTAGTCTAATGATTGTTGAGGGATTCGGGTGGCGCTGTGGGTTAAACCACAGAGCCTAGGACTTGCCGATCAGAAGCTCGGCGGTTCGAATCCCCGCGACGGGGTGAGCTCCCGTTGCTCGGTCCCTGCTCCTGCCAACCTAGCATTTCGAAAGCACGCCAGTGCAAGTAGATAAATAGGTACCGCTCCGGCGGGAAGGTAAATGGCATTTCCGTGTGCGCTGCTCCGCTGCTTCTGGTTCGCCAGAAGCGGCTTAGTCATGCTGGCCACATGATCCGGAAGCTGTACGCCGGCTCCCTCGGCCAATAAAGCGAGATGAGTGCCGCAACCCCAGAGTTGGCCACGACTTGACCTAATGGTCAGGGGTCCCTTTACCTTTACCTTTAATGATTGTTGAATGTTACTTTTTTGATGCAGGTTGCCTATTTTAAAGTTAGGTTTTATTATCACATTTTTGTATTGCATTAGATTGTTATAAGATGTACATTTTTTGTTCCTTCGGCTTGTAAACCGCCTTGAGTATTGTAAGATAGAAAGACGGTATACAAATTAAAAATGATGATGATGATACGAGGCGCCATCCCACCGCCTTAGGGACTCCCCTCCGGATTTGCAGAATCACAAAGAACCGCATGGAAGAGTTGGGGGGAAACGAGCAACAGCGGGAACCCGGGACTGACAGATCCGCCGGATCCCTGGAGAACCCGGGGATTGAACCCGGAACCATCTGCATGCAAAGCAGATGTTCTGCCACGGAGCCAGGCTGCCCAGTCGCCTGCCCATCCCTTTTCGTGGAAAATACAGGTGCCTTTGTATGCCAACCGCCACTTATCAGATCTGACTTTTGAAATCATCACAACACGGGCGCCACAAAAAAAAGGACAGAGACGCAGACGGAACAGGCAGCACAGGTTGTGGAAACGCTTTGGGGGTGGCCTGTGAGCTTGCTTTTCCCACCCCACCCCAATCTTGATCTTTTCAATAGCAGCCGGTCCAGGGACAGAGATCTGTGGGTGAGTCAGAGATCCCTTTTGCTTCTTCATCAATGAAAGAAAGAAAACTTTTAAGACATGGGTAGGCAAACTAAGACCCGGGGGCCGGATCCGGACCAATCGCCTTCTAAATCCGGCCTGCGGACGGTCCGGGAATCAGTGTGTTTTTACATGAGTAGAATGTGTCCTATTATTTAAAATGCATCTCTGGGTTATTTGTGGGGCCTGCCTGGTGTTTTTATATGAGTAGAATATGTGCTTTTATGTAAAATGCATCCCTGGGATATTTGTGGGGCATAGGAATTTGTTCATTTCCCACCCAAAAAAATATAGTCCGGCCCCCAACAAGGTCTGAGGGACAGTGGACTGGCCCCCTGTTGAAAAAGTTTGCTGACCCCGTATTAAGACCTGAACTAGGCTGTGCTATCTCAACTGCCCGGAGGTCTAAATTCCCCCTTTATCTCTCCTAGCTTGGCCTCTTTAACGCTTGGGAAACTAAAAATAATGTTGCCCGATTTGTACTTGTTGGTGCTGGACCCAGAGATCATCGTCGGTGCGGAGGAGTTAGCAAACAGTGAGGGGAAGCTGTTAATTAAAAGTGTGGCCGGGTAAACGGTGGGGGGAGAGGCAAGGGTTAAAGGGTGGTCTTGGGGGGGTGCCCTTTTAAAAATATTATTTTTACTCTGCGGGAAAAGCAGCTGCGTGCATCGCAAAGGGCATTGCAGGCGAGAGATCGGCCGGCCACCCCTTTCATTTCCAACAGGCAGCCTGACATACAAATTAGCATATGGAACTATTGTGCCAACTTGTGCCATAGGCCTTTGCCCCAAACACCTGGCAACACACTGAGGGCGGGGGAATGCGAGGACTGGTGGTTGTGCCTTGAAGCAGGCTTTGGAAATGCGACTTATTTTACTCCCCACAAATTCCCCACAAATTGGGCTAGGGACAAAGGTGAGAGCTGTTTCCTGGTTCTGCTGGATCTCTCAGCGGCGTTTGATACCATCGACCATAGCATCCTTCTGGACCGTCTTGAGGGGCTGGGAGCTGGGGGCACTGTTATACAGTGGTTCCGCTCCTTCCTCCTGGGCCGTGTTCAGAAAGTGGTGGTGGGGGATGAGTGTTCAGACCCCTGGGCTCTCACTTGTGGGGTGCCTCAGGGTTCTGTCCTCTCCCCCATGCTTTTCAACATCTACATGCAGCCGCTGGGAGAGATCATCAGGAGGTTTGGGCTGGGTGTTCATCAGTATGCGGATGATACCCAGCTCTACCTCTCTTTTAAATCAGAACCAGTGAAGGTGGTGAAGGTCCTGTGTGAGTGTCTGGAGGCGGTTGGAGGATGGATGGCGGCTAACAGATTGAGGTTGAATCCTGACAAGACAGAAGTACTGTTTTGGGGGGACAGGAGGCGCGCAGGTGTGGAGGATTCCCTGGTCCTGAATGGGGTAACTGTGCCCCTGAAGGACCAGGTGCGCAGCCTGGGAGTCATTTTGGACTCACAGCTGTCCATGGAGGCACAGGTCAAATCTGTGTCCAGGGCAGCTGTTTACCAGCTCCATCTGGTACGTAGGCTGAGACCCTCCCTGCCTGCAGACTGTCTCGCCAGAGTGGTGCATGCTCTGGTTATCTCCCGCTTGGACTACTGCAATGCACTCTACATGGGGTTACCTTTGAAGGTGACTCGGAAACTACAACTAATCCAGAATGCGGCAGCTAGACTGGTGACTGGGGCGGCCGCTGAGACCATATAACACTGGTCTTGAAAGACCTACATTGGCTCCCAGTACGTTTCCGAGCACAATTCAAAGTGTTGGTGCTGACCTTTAAAGCCCTAAACGGCCTCGGTCCAGTATACCTGAAGGAGCGTCTCCACCCCCATCGTTCTGCCCAGACACTGAGGTCCAGCGCCGAGGGCCTTCTGGCGGTTCCCTCATTCCGAGAAGCAAAGCTACAGGGAACCAGGCAGAGGGCCTTCTCGGTAGTGGCACCCGCCCTGAGGAACGCCCTTCCAGCAGATGTCAAAGCGATAAACAACTACTTGACATTCAGAAGACATCTTAAGGCAGCCCTGTTCAGGGAAGTTTTTAACGTGTGATATTTTATTGTATTTTTGGTTTTTATGGAAGCCGCCCAGAGTGGCTGGGGAGGCCAAGCCAGATGGGCGGGGTATAAATAATAAATTATTATTATTATTATTATTATTATTATTATTATTATTATTATTCCCTTCCACCCAAATGCTGGGGAAAACCCAGAACATCCAACTACCTCCTTTTCGAGGGAAAATCTGTGCCCCGGATTTTTTTGTGAAATACATAACTAAAATTTAGTTTGGGTTTGGGGTTGTGTGTGTGTCCTCCTCTTAGGTCTTAAGAGTGGTTGGCAAAAATATTTGCGTCAGATTGAAGCTGGAGACAGTTGGTTAGATCCTGATAACGCCAGGGTTGCAGGTTCGAGCCCCAATGACACTCAGGGTCCCTTCCAACTCTGCAATTCTATTTGGAGGAAGTATAGGAAAGAACAGTCCTGAAACCTGGGAGGGAGCCATGTGACCCTTGACAAATAAGTTGTGTGTTGCTGGCTAGTCAGCGTAGACAAAATAGAGGCAGAAGAACAAACGGGCTGAGCTGAGACACTTTCATGCCACCTATTTAAAGCACTAAAAAGGTAAAGGGACCCCTGACAGTTAAGTCCAGTCGCAGACGACTCTGGGGTTGTGGCGCTCATCTTGCTTTACAGGCCGAGGGAGCCAGCGTTTGTCTGCAGTTTTTCCGGGTCATGTGGCCAGCATGACTAAGCTGCTTCTGGCGAAACCAGAGCAGTGCATGGAAAGGCTGTTTACCTTCCCACCAAAGCGGTACCTATTTATCTACTTGCACTTTTTGGCGTCCTTTTGAACTGCTAGGTCGGCAGGAGCAGGGACCGAGCAACGGGAGCTCACCCTGTTGCAGGGATTCGAACCGCCGACCTTCTGATCGGCAAGCCCAAGAGGCTCAGTGCTTTAGACCACAGCGCTGTAAACATGCACGAGTTTCCTCCAAAGAATCCTAAGAGCTTTTGTTCATTAAGGATGTTGAGACTTGTTAGGAGGTAGGGCTGGGCGATATACAGTGGTACCTCTACTTATGTTCACCTCCGGTTACGCATCCTTCGGGATATGTGCACAGCAAACCCAGAAGTATTTTTCCGGGTTTTGCCACATGCGCAGAAGCGCTAAATTGCACCGCACTCATGTGCAGAAACGACACCTCTGGATACACACACCTTAGGATCCGACCAGCGCTCCAGAGGTACCACTGTATCAATATATCATCCAAAACCGGTTTCGAGTTCATACTATAGCTGTCAATTTACAGATTTGAAAATAAGGGACCAGCAGCCTCAAAAATAAGGGATCAGCAGCCAAAATAAGGGATTTTCGGAGCACAGGTATGTTCGACTTCTGAGCCCCTCCGAGCCAAAGGCAGAAAGCCCAGCCAGCAGCCAAACAAAGCCTCAAGGAAAACCACCGTCACCTCTCCGCTGGGAAGCGCTGAGCAAAGGCAAGTCCCCAGGCAATGCAGCCAATTTGATCAGCACAAGGCATGCAAGCTCCACCCCCCAGTCGTTCTTAGACTCCTTATTGGGTGAGCAACGCAGCCAAGGAACATAGTTGGAGCCTCCCTCCTCCCTGGCTGTCAGGGAGGGAGGGAGAGGAGCTGCTTCCTTTGAAACCCGGGAAATTTAAGGGACATCAACAATAAGGGATAGCAGCGGGACATGGCGCTGGGATAAGGGAGTTTCCCGCCAAATAAGGGACGGTTGACAGCTATGGTTCATACCATGATATTGGTTTCCTAGTTTTTGACCTGGCAGTATGCTGTGAATTGTGGTGTGTGTTTGTGTCGACGCTGTGCAAAAATCACCAAGCGGGGAAAAACATGAAGCCAGCCAGTGCCTCTGCATAGCTCCATCCTTCTTTCGGACATTGTGATATATCAGAATTTACTGCGATGTTGAAAACCAGATATCGCCCATCTCTCTTAAGAGGCATCTCTTCCTCTCACAGAGCTACAACTCCCAGAGCCCCATGGGAAGAAGAATTGCCTGTTAAACCACTCTGGGAACTATTGCCACCTGGCAACTCTCAGCACCCTTAATAAACTACACATCCCATAATTCCTTGGGGGAAGCCATGACCATTTAAAGTGGTATCGTAGCCCTCTAAACTTATGGTGTGAATGTGGCTCTGGTCACGAGGCAGTTTTGGTGGGACAGGGTTTCACAGCCAATGCTTGGGAAGGAGCTGTGAGATCCATGGTTGCTACTTTCAATGTGCTATTGTTGTTGTTGTTTAGTCGTGTCCGACTCTTCGTGACCCCCTGGACCAGAGCACGCCAGGCACTCCTGTCTTCCACTGCCTCCCGCAGTTTGGTCAAACTCATGCTGGTAGCTTCGAGAACACTATCCAAAGAATGATGAATGATGAACCATCTCGTCCTCTGTCATCCCCTTCTCCTTGTGCCCTCCATCTTTCCCAACATCAGGGTCTTTTCCAGGGAGTCTTCGCTTCTCATGAGGTGGCCAAAATATTGGAGCCTCGGCTTCAGGATCTGTCCTTCCAGTGAGCACTCAGGACTGATTTCCTTCAGAATGGAGAGGTTTGATCTTCTTACAGTCCATGGGACTCTCAAGAGTCTCCTCCAGCACCAGAATTCAAAAGCATCAATTCTTTGGCGATCAGCCTTCTTTATGGTCCAGCTCTCACTTCCATACATCACTACTGGGAAAACCATAGCTTTTAGACCATACCAAACTAGATAGACCAATAGTCCAAACATCTTTCCAAGTTTCTGTGTTCTTCAGACAGGACCCCCTTGGGTTTCCTGGAAACGTATCAGCTTCCTTAATGAGAAGATAAATAATGGCAGTGATAATGTTTGTCGGCCACTAGAAATTTTCTGCTAGCTAGAGCATTTGAGGTGCATTTTTGGGGGGAGCAATGATGCCATGATCAGTGCCTGGCGTGAATTGAGGGTGCAGTTTAGAACATTCCCCCTAAATCCTCTTCACTGAGCAGATTCTCTATCTCTCTCACACCTCGCCCAGCAGATGAGTCCATGTGGAAAGGGTGCCATTCCCTGACTGAGGAGAGTCTGGAAAACCACAGGTACAGAAAAAGGATGCAATCTGGGAACGCTGTCATATATTTGTAAGCAATTTCTGAGTGGAAGCGGAAGAATCAGCCGCAAAGACTCTAGTTTTAAGGTGCCTTCGGTGCAAAACAGAGTCCTGGTTTATCAGAGAAGTTTTGGTCAGTCAGTGCAAGTAAACTGTTTTAAAGGTTGTGTTTTATATTAATGTAACCCAGCCTGAGACCTTCTGACGAAGGGCAGATAGTAATATATAATAAGTAAATAATAACATGCCTCATTCCTGGTGTCACTCGGGAGTTCTAAGAAAGAAAGAAACAAAGAAATCGGTGCAGTTTTGAAAGGTTCTGGCTGCCATCTTCATTTGATATGGTGTCCAACAGTATCCAGGCAGAGACAGAAACCTGCTATTCGACCTCAGGAACCATCATGCAAAACTTGGTTACAATATCTTGAGAGGCGCCCCTAATACATAGTACCTGGCATTGCTCAGGAATGCTGATAAACCAAAAAAATCAGTGCATTGTGAAAAATCAGTGCAGTTCTGAAAGGTTCAGCCCAGCACCACATCGATTAACAATGGCACCAAAACATAGAGGACAAACCTCCTTCTCGATCTCAAGAACCAACATGCAAAACTTGATTATGGTCTCTTAAGGGGTGTTCAAATGCATAGGAAACATGAACAGCTTTCAAAATATGTAGCAGATGCAGCAATAGCAGACCCTCGAAGTGTCCCTGTTTTCCAAGGACAGTGCCGTATTTACAGAAGCCGTCCCGGTTTCTGATTTGATTCCAAAATGTCCCACTTTTCCTTAGGATGTCCCTATTTTCATCAGAGAAATGTTGGAGGGTATGGAGTTATGCGATCCCGAGCCAAGGAGATAAGTAACTATGCAACCTTTACCAGACATCTGAACGTGCCCTGTATAGGGGAGTTTTTAAAATGTGAATGTTTGATTGTCTTTTTATATATGTTGGAAGACGCCCAGAGTGGCTGGGGCAACCCAGTCAGAAGGGCAGTGTATAAATATTGTTGTTGTTGTTGTTGTTGTTGTTGTTGTTGTTGTTGTTGTTGTTGTTATTTATTACATGTGAACCTCGGTTTTCGAGCATCTCAGAAGCCAAATGTTTTCTACTCATATTCTACTCATGTAAAAACACGCTGATTCCCAGACTGTCCGTGGGCCAGATTTAGAAGGCGGTTGGGCCGGATCCGGCCCCCGGGCCTTATTTTGACTACCCATGCCCAACACCAATCCTAGACCTGTGGTGGTTTGATAGCAGTTCTACCTTGCAGAGAAAAAAGTACAAAGTGCAGCTCTGTCTACAGAAATGCATACACTGTAAAGTGGTACCTCGGGTTACAGACACTTCACGTTACAGATGCTTCAGGTTACAGATCGCTAACCCAGAAATAGTACTTCGGGTTAAGAACTTTGCCTCAGCATGAGAGCAGAAATCGTGCTCTGGCGGGGCGGCGGCAGTGGGAGACCCCATTAGCTAAAGTAGCACCTCAGGTTAAGAACAGTTTCAGGTTAAGAATGGACCTCCAGAACGAATTAAGTTCTTACCCCAAAGTACCACTGTATTATTATTATTATTATTATTATTATTATTATTATTATTATTATTATTGGATAGGTAAATGTAAAGGGACTCCTGACCATTAGATCCAGTCGTGACCGACTCTGGGGTTGCGGTGCTTATCTCGCTTTATTGGCCGAGGGAGCCGGCGTACAGCTTCCGGGTCATGTGGCCAGTATGACTAAGCCGCTTCTGGTGAACCAGAGCAGCGCACGGAAATGCCATTTACCTTCCTGCCGGAGCGGTACCTATTTATCTACTTGCACTTTGACGTGCTTTCGAACTGCTAGGTTGGCAGGAGCAGGGACCGAGCAACGGGCGCTCACCCCATCACGGGGATTCGAACCGCCGACCTTCTGATCGGCAAGCCCTAGGCTCAGTGGTTTAACCCACAGCGCCACCCGTGTCCCTTTTTATTATTGGATAGGATAATATCAGTAAAATGTTGGAGGGTATGCAATACCTATTTATCAATTGACTGAACTCTTCCTCCTTCCCTGCCCTATTTCACAGACTCCCGGGCTTCCTCAGGACTCACAAGGGCCCAGCAACCCCTGGAGTCTGGAGAGCTTTTCCCTAACAGCGTCAACATGGCTGCTGCTCCATAATGGCTGCCTATGACCATTCGCCCTCCATGCAGCAGCAGCCCCTCCAAGCCGTGAACGCCACGTCGCCTCCGGCCCTGGACGTCCCCTACTTACTGAGCGAGAGCCTGATTGCGCTGTTCTCCATCGTGGGCAACGTCTTCATCTGCGCCGTCGTCCTACAGAGCCGGAAGCTGCGGGCCGTCGTCACAAACTACTTCCTCGTCTCGCTGGCGGTGGCAGACGTCTTGGTTGGGGCGGTGGTCATCCCTTTTGCCCAATTTACCGACCTGGGTTTGCCCCGCTACCGGTCGCAGCTCTGCCTCCTGATGTTGTGCATGCTGCTGGTGTTGACGCAAGCCTCCGTCTTCGGGCTGCTGGCCATCGCCGTCGAGAGGTACATCTCCATCCTCAAGCCTTTCCAGTACAAATCCTGGATGAGCCCCCTCAACGCCCTCCTGGTGATCTTGGCGTCCTGGGTGCTGGCTCTTCTGATCGGCCTACTGCCCATGATGGGCTGGCACAAGCCCTTGCCAGCCAGCGGGGAGTGCCTCTTCAACGACATCATCACAAACACCTACATGGTCTACTTCAACTTCATGGCCTGCATGCTGGCTCCTCTGCTGGTCATGATGGTCCTGTACGGGCGCATCTTCCTAGAGGTCAAGCAGCAAATCCGCAAAGTGGCCGAGGGGGAGGTGGACGTCAGTGCCCAGGAGAGGCGGCGGATGATTGTCCGCAAAGAGCTGCAGACAGCCACGTCGCTGTTCATCATCCTCTTTTTCTTCACCGTCTGCTGGCTCCCGGTCCACATTCTCAACACGGTCATGCTGCTCTGTCCCACCTGCCCCATCCCGAACCAGCTCATCCTGGCCTCCATCATCCTCTCCCATGCCAACTCCGCCATCAACCCGGTCATCTACGTCTTCCGCATGAGATCCTTCCGGAAAGCCTTCGAGAGCGCCTTTTCGGGCATCTGCTCCTCCCCTGCCACGGATGCCTTCTCCACCTCCAGGGTAACGCCTTCCAACGTCTCGGAGGTGCCTCTTCGGAATCTGTCTTTGCCGGGGAAGTGAAGGCAGATTCTCAGCTTGAGGCTGGCAGGGCTGCAAGGCAGGAGGCCGACAGCAGGTGGCGCTAGAGCCGACGGCAGGTTGTACACAGGGAGGCAGGCAAGTAGGGGGTTGGCTGAGGGTGGCTGAGAATGGTGGGGCAGTGCCCCCCTTCACCCTAATGGACCAGCCTCTGCTACAACTTCCTGATGTAACAACTTCCTAATGTAACAGATGGGCGAAGATGTCGAATTTCACTCCGTTTCCAATCTTTCCCACCTTAAATTCTGCTCTCTACATTTCCACAACAGCTAGCGTTTTCCATTAAGAAGTCCTCACGAAAATTCACCAGCATTTTAGTGAAAAATTTCCCTTGCATGTGCACGTTTCATATGCACCTTTCCCTCACAGACACATTTTTGCAAGGCGATTTCCCTCAATATAACGCATTTTGGAACAACCTTGATGCTCACCTGTGCCTTAATATGCACACTGTGATAGGGGCATTTTTGTGCTGCGTGACTTTTTGCATTGCAAAATTCAGAGAACTGCAAATTTCAAAGGACGGCTAGGTTTCGGTCCACATTTCAGAAAGCACAAGCTTGCTTTTAAATGTGAAGTGACTCCAATTCCCCTCCCATCCCTAAGAGCGCTCCAGGTCAGGGTTCCAGCCAGGCCAGTCATACCCTTTCCTGGACACTCCATTCCACTTAGTTCCATTATGTCCCTTACCCAACAATCAGTTGCATCCCATGTTCCCTGGGCATGCTAGGACGCCAGTGGGGTGTTTTGGGGTTGCTAAACCTCCCCCACCATAGGGTTTCCCTCCCCCAAAAGACTTATGCAAAGCTTGGAAGTTTCTCCAAAGTTCCTCTCCCCCTTGAGGACAGGTTGGGCTGTTTCAGCTACATCAGAATATACACGTTTTGCTATTGGTACATAGAATATGAATTGTGTGCTGTGGGAAGGCCTTCCATCTGACATTGCTTTAACTGGACAAGTCCATTGATTAGTGTGCTGGGGGGGCGGCTAGGATTATGGGGAGGTGGGGAATGGCACCTGCTCCTTTCCCACCTTTCATTAGTTTTATAAACCGGTTGCTGCGTGAGATTTGGTATCTACGTTCTCCACAAGAGGGTGCTCCAAGACTTCGCACACATTGAAGTCCCTGTGCCCCATCCTCTGCTGCCTATTGCCACTTTTAATTCCTGAAGAGAGAAAGCAAAGAACCAGCTAGACTCAGATGGAGTGAGGAATCAAAACATTTCTCTGTGTATGCTGTTGAAATGCTGTCCTGAATGGGGCTGTGCAAACCTGTCAATTTCAGATTCTCTTGCTTTCTAATTTCTCCAGTCCCAAATTCAGTCTTGCCAAAGTGCTGCATGCTCTAGTTATCTCCTGTTTGGACTACTGCAATGCACTCTACTTGGGGCTACCTTTGAAGGTGATCCGGAAACTACAAGAGACCATATAACACTGGTCCTGAAAGAACTACACTGGCTCCCAGTACGTTTCCGAGCACAATTCAAAGTGCTGGTGTTGACCTTTAAAGCCCTAAACGGCCTCGGCCCAGTATACCTGAAGGAGCGTCTCCACCCCCATCATTCAGCCCAGACACTGAGATCCAGCGCCAAGCGCCTTCTGGTGGCTCTCTCACTGCGAGAAGCGAAGTTACAGGGAACCAGGCAGAGGGCCTTCTTGGTAGTGGCGCCCGCCCTGTGGAAGGCTCTCCCATCAGATGTCAAGGAAATAAACAACTCTCTGGCTTTTAGAAGACACCTGAAGGCAGCTTTGTTTAGGGAAGCTTTTAATGTTTAATAGATTATTGTATTTTAATATTTTGTTGGAAGCCGGCTAGAGTGGCTTGGGAAACCCGGTCAGATGGGTGGGGTATAAATAAATAAATAATAATAATAATAATAATAATAATAATAATAATAATAATTTATTTATACCCTGCCCATCTGGCTGGGTTTCCCCAGCCACTCTGGGCAGCTTCCAACCAAATATTAAAGCAATACAGCATTGTCTTTTAAAAGTAAAATAGGTGTTTATTGCCTTGACATCTGCTGGGAGGGCGTTCCACAGGGCAGGCACCACTACCGAGAAGGCCCTCTGCCTGGTTCCCTGTTACCTCACTTCTCGCAGCGAGGAAACCGCCAGAAGGCCCTCGGCACTGGATCTCAGTGTCCGGGCTGGATGATGGGGGTGGAGATGCTCCTTCAGGTATACAACCTCTGCTTAAGTGTATAAAAACTACGCATGGCACGGCGAAAGGAGGCAGAGGTTTCTCTCTCTGTCTCATAATTCTAGAACTCAGGGACATTCAAACTGAAGACTCAGGACAAATAAAAGGAAGTTCTCCCTCATGCTGCGCCGAGTTAAAGTATGGAATTTGCTCCTGTGAGAGGCAGCGATGGCCACCAACTTGGATGGCTTTAAAACGCAATTCTATAAATTCATGGAGGAAGAGAGGTCTATTGATGGCTACTAAGGAAATCAGCCCTGAGTGCTCACTGGAAGGACAGATCCTGAAGCTGAGACTCCAATACTTTGGCCAGCTCATGAGAAGAGAAGACTCCCTGGAAAAGACCCTGGTGTTGGGAAAGATGGAGGGCACAAGGAGAAGGGGACGACAGAGGACGAGATGGTTGGACAGTGTTCTCGAAGCTACCAGCATGAGTTTGACCAAACTGCGGGAGGCAGTGGAAGACAGGAGTGCCTGGCGTGCTCTGGTCCAGGGGGTCACGAAGAGTCGGACATGACTAAACGACTAAACAACAGTCGCAATGGCTGTGGTGCGCCTGCATTTTCAGAGACAGTGATGCTTCTCAGTACTAGTCTCCGGGGACTACAAGCTGAGAGGCTCGTCTTGTGCTCAGGGTCCCCAGAGGCATCTGCTTGGCCACCTGAGAACAGGATGAGGCCACTGGCCTGACCCTCTTCTTATGGTCTTCTCCAGTGCTTTGGGCTTCAAGCTGGTGAGAGGTAGAGATGGGTCCAGCCAGGACCTGGCAGTTCTCAAGCTTCCCCTTATCAGCCTCCTCTCCCTTTCGTCCTGAATTAATCATCAGGACTCCGCTGTCTCCCCGTTTCCTGAACATCAGTTGTCGCCTCTGCAGAAACCTCTGACTTGTCGAAATTGGAGCCTCGTCCTGCGCTAAACCCGAGCTGCAATATTGAGCTGGATCTCCTTGCCTGCCTGGATGGATGGATGGATGGCCGGGCTGGCTGGGGGAGGGGGTGGGATGTTGGGGGAAGAGAAAAGAGATATTGGCCAGAGCCTCTAGCTTTAACAGGGGACTCTGAAACACTTCCGAAAGGCTTATTCACTATGGGCCAATTCACACCTTGCAAAGCAGGAGTCAGCATGCTGTTGAGAAAGGTATCCATTGCCTTACGCCCAAGATCATTTGCAGGAAGTCTGCTAATCACCAATTTCCATAGATGTGCAGAAGTAACTTATACCATCTGCATATCAGATATATTTCCTGGAGGGCCACTTTGAAACTGCAGTCAGGGTAGTTTCCCCTTTGGCCGTCCCCACCCACAACCTGCTTACAAGCCCAGAGTGCACTTGTTCCATGATGCATACTGTATGCTTGTGAAACGTGTATGCTTGTGAAACATGGGCCACTTGTAAACGCCATCTCCAATTCCTCGAAAGATTCCATCAATGGTGTCTCCAAAAATTTTTACACTTAGGGAGACAGGCGAACTAATGCCAGTGTACTGGAAGAAGCAAAGATCAGCAATGTCAAAACAATGATTCTTCAACATCAACCTCGTTGGACTGGTCATGTTGTGCGGATGCCTGATGATCATCTTCCAAAACGAAACTATTCCGAACTTAAAAATGGAAAGCATAATGCTGGTGGTCAGCAAAAGAGGTTCTCTCAAGGCAAATATAAAAAAATGTAGTGTAAACACTGACAACTGGGAAACACCGTCCTGCGAGTGCTCCAACTGGAGAACAGCCTTTACCAAAGGTGTCATGGACTTTGAAATAAAAAAAATTCCTTCCAGTAGCACCTTAAAGACCAACTAAGTTAGTTCTTGGTATGAGCTTTCGTGTGCATGCACACTTCTTCAGATACCAAAGAAAAAGTGTGTATCTGAAGAAGTGTGTATCTGAAGAAGTGTGCATGCACACGAAAGCTCATACCAAGAACTAACTTAGTTGGTCTTTAAGGTGCTACTGGAAGGAATTTTTTTATTTTGACTATGGCAGACCAACACGGCTACCTATCTGTAACTGGAACCATGGACTTTGAAGACATTTGAGTTCAGGATGAAAGGGAGAAACGTGCTAAGAGGAAGGCACGTTTGACAAACTCTCGCCGTGATCAACTCCCGCCCGGAAACCTGTGTCCCCACGGTGGAAGCATGTGTGGATCCAGAATTGGCCTCCAGTCACTTACGGACTCACTGTTAAAGCCGTGTTTTTGGAAGACAATCTTACTCGGCTATGAGTGATTGCCAAAGATGACCACTCTGAACACCTGAGGGGCACTGCTGAAAGTAAGTAGGCACAGCCAGAGTTTCATCAGTGGCTGGATAGGAAACAAGTTGGTGACTATTTATCCCACCTTGAGTCTCTCGATAGAAATATCCTGATTGTGGAGGAGCCGGTTGTTGCTCCCAGACTCCAGCTACCATTTCCTCCTGCACAAGTACCACCTTTTCCCCCTATGCAGAAGGCTCTTGAGTGGTAAGTGGTCAAAGCGTGACAAAGATGTCAAAGCGATAAACAACTACCTGACATTCAGAAGATATCTTAAGGCAGCCCTGTTCAGGGAAGTTTTTAACGTGTGATATTTTACTGTATTTTTGGTTTCTATGGAAGCCGCCCAGAGTGGCTGGGGAGGCCCAGCCAGATGGGCGGGGTATAAATAATAAATTATTATTATATTATTATTATTATAAGCAGCTCAAATCATGCTCAGCATCCTTCGAGCTCAGCATCCTCTCGTCACAAACCACCACCACCACCCCGCCCTTCATGGCTTGGGTGCAGAATCTGAGCTGGGGCGTTAGAACGGAGTAGTGGGGCTGACTTAATGGATGAGCTTTGGAAAGTTTCAAAATTCAGCAGTTAGCATTTACTGGACTGTTACACCCAGAAAGCACATCCATTATTCAGACATGTAAGAAAAAACCTGGAACCATCAGCGCTCACCTGTGAATTCCAAAATTCACCAGATTCAGACATGTCATTAATTAACACTTCCAGCTTTTTAACAGTTCCCCCACTGACCTTCAAAATTCCGAGGTGCACATTTTGTGTTTCATCTTCAGGGAGCAGTGGTTAGTTTTTAAGACCTGAGCAATATCCCAAGTCTTTCTTAATCTGATGGGCCTCTGCACTCCTCGTTCAATGCAGTGCCTATGAACCTGAAATCTTTTCTCAAATCCCTTCCTCCGTATCTACCATGCTGAAATAAAATACGGGGCACCCCAAATAGCCTGGTTTTTTTTTCCCCCCTTTTTCCTGCCAGGCACCTTCTGACGATTCGCCCATCTGTCCCTGTATAAAATTCCCCAGTGTGTTTGTGCTGCTGTGCCCCGTCGACTGATTGCCCGCCCCTAGGGGGTAATCGATACTTTAAGTAAATTTGTTTTTAAGCAACGCTGCAGCCCCGTAAGACACCGCTCGTAGGACGCACTAGGCGGTAAAAGGTTTGCCCTGTATCAAAGCAAGACAATGTCACTTTCAGAGGCTGGAGAGGGTTAGGGTTTCACCTGGGGGCTGGGAGGAAGCCAGCTGGGCCTAAGGAATGAGCTCATGCTGACATAGGGAGAGGAAGAGATGCACACACAATAGAGAGGAGCAGATACCAGGCACAGCCATCAGCACAACAAGCAGGCTGAAATAATATGGGGAGGCAGCTTTGGGGTTTAGGAACAATCCTAGCTTTCCTCAACCTGGCGGCCTCCCAGATGGTTCAGACTGCAAATCCCGTTAGCCTCAGTAAGCAGGGGGTTACAGGAAGAACAGCCCCACAGTGTCATGTTTTATGAAGAGTTACAGTGTTCAACTTAAGAGGCAAAGGGAAATGGCTGCAGCTTAGTGCTGGAGCATCTGATCTGAATGGAGAAAGTCCTTTGCTCAGTCCCTGGCATCTCCTAAGTAGGAGACTGTATCCAGTCTAAAAACCCTGGAGAGCTTCTGCCAGCACTGAAGTAGATCGACTAATGGTCTATATTAGGCAGCTTCCTGTGCTACTAAATTGAACTTGGGGAAACATTTTTCTAACTCAATTTTGTATTTTTTTTTACAAACAGAATATTTCATTGTCTGTTCCAAGTTTCCAGCCCCCAGGTGTGTGGGATGAGTAGTTGGGGAGAGCAGCTTTTAATCTTCTAGCTTAGGAAGGCTTTTCTTCATTGCGGTCCTGCTCTTCTATTGTTTGGCTTGATTGATGACTGATTTATGGCACTTTCTTGCGCTCCGTTGTGTATTTTGTTTTAATACTCTGTTCAAAGCTTTGGGAGCCCAAACAGCAGTATATAAATAAACTGTGATAAAAATAAATTGCAATGGTCACTTCGTTTGTGTGGTTTTTACAACACTCAACAAGGATGCTATCAAATTTTTAAAGAATATATGCTGAAATTCCGATGCTGGCAAATTGATGCAGAAACATCCCTCCCCTGCAGTTGTTGCTGTTATTAAATTTGTACACTGCCCTATACCTGTAGATCTCACAACATAAAATTACAATATTAAAAACACAAAATACACCATAAAAATAAGAACAAAGACAACCCAATAATCCCTCCATCCGCTGCTGCTGATCAAAACATTTATGCAATGTTTTGGGATATGAATTTGAAAATTCCCAAGACTGCAAACTGGTGCAAATTTTGTCTCAAGTACAGTTGTACCTTGGAAGTCGAACGGAATCCGTTCCGGAAGTCCGCTCGACTTCCAAAACGTTCGGAAACCAAAGGGTGGCTTCCGATTGGCTGCAGGAAGCTTCTGCAGCCAATCAGAATCTGTGGAAGCCCCGTCAGACGTTCAGGTTCTAAAGAACATTTGCAAACCGGAACACTCACTTCTGGGTTTGCGGCGTTCAGGAGCCCAAACATCTGAGTACCAAGGGACGACTGAACAGGCATATTGTATTATTCCGTCTCTAGGTTTCATTCTGAACAATACATCTTAAGTTTTTAAAAGTCTGGGGATATTTTTAAGGAATGGGGGGAACAGAAGTGAAGAACCTTTCTCTACCTTTTAGCTAAAACCTACAAGCCTCAACAGCAGGCTTGTTCCAAACTCTAGGACTTGCAGGCAGCTCTGTCCAAGTCAGTGAAGCCACCAGGGCCCAGAACACAACTTCTGTTCTCATACCAAATGAAGATGTTTTGCTGTACTTGCTGTAGGGAATGCTGATAAGGTGTGGGGATACAGATAGACCTATATCGGTGGGAGAAGTCAAAAGCTTTCAGTTTGGGGAGTGGCTTCTTTTCCTACCTAATGCTCTCAGCACAGAGGACTTCAGGCTCCAAGCATGTACTGTATTTTTCGCTCTACAGTGGTGCCCCGCAAGACGAATGCCTCGCAAGACGGAAACTTGCTAGACGAAAGTGTTTTCCGTTTTGGAGGTGCTTCGCAAAACGAATTTCCTATGGGCTTGCTTCGCAAGACGACAATGTCTTGCGAGTTCCTGCTGGTTTTTTCCCCTCCCCCTCTTTTTCTAAGCCGCTAATCAGCTGATCTGTCAATGGGATTGCTTCGCAAGACGAAAAAACAGCTAGACGAAGAGAATCACAGAACGGATTCTTTTTGTCTTGCGAGGCACCACTGTATAGGGTGCACTGGACTATAGGGCGGACCTAGGTTTTTTTTTGGGGGGGGGATAAAGGAAAAAAAATATCCCCCCCAAGCCCCTAAGAGCAAAGAAGCCAAGACAGCCAGCGGGATCGACCCCTCTCGCTCTCCAGGCTTCAGTGAAAGCCTGCATTCGCTCCATAGGACGCACACACATACCCCTTCATTTTTGGAGGCGGAAAAGTGCGTCTTATAGAGCGAAAAATACAGTAACCCACAGCTCAGCTCCCACCAGCCACAAGATTCCCATCCCCTTCATTGCCATCAAAAACTTCACCAGGTAGAAGAGCCTGTGCCAAACAAAAAAGCAGAAAGAGGATTTTAACAAAATGTTTATTACAAAAGAAAAGGTCATCATATATGAACATAACCAGGTGTCTGGGGATTGGAATTTGCCTTATCACCTCTATGAATAGCAAGAAGCCTTGCACTTTCCTTCATCGGGGTACTGTGTATTCTTTGCTCAAAAATACTTTTAAATGCCTCTTGTTGGTTTCTTGATTAGACCACTAGGCTCCCAAGTACCTACAGCCTGCTGACAGCCTATTATTTGCCAGCGATTAGAGGGTTCCTCAGCACCACAATGACTGAATCTCCACGCAGGAACATCTTGGAGATGTAGCGGTCCTTGTTGACAGGTTTCGATTTCTTCTTGCCTTTCCCACTCTTGGGCACCTCTGTCCACATCTCCTTCACGTTTTCCAACACCATGTTGCAGTGCCTGGTGGGGAGAGGAAGCTGTTACCTGGATGCAAGGCTCTCTCTTTCCTGCTACCAACAAATGGGGAGGGAACAAAACATCCCTCTCTCTGTGACCAAGGAACACCCCCATTCTCTAGAGAGTCCAGAAGAACCTCAAAGGGGAATTGTTCAATTCCCAGTGAACAAATTATACTGTTGTTAAATTTATAAACGGATCACCGCCGCAGGAATAGGATGGGCACTATCAACACACATGTCAGTTGACAAAGACCAGGGTAAAGAGATGGATATTCAGCATTTGCTGAAAGCGCTGTAATGAAGAAACCAGACACATCGTTGTGGGGAGAGCATTCCGCAACTGGGGCTGCAAGAGAATCCCCTCTCCTGGGCCAACACTCCTCTCCCTGAACTTCTGAAGGAGATGGAACTACCAAGGGGAAAACTGGAAATCTGCCACTTATTTTGAAAGTCTGAACTTGATCTGTCTTTATTTACCTCCGAGCAAGCATCAGAGGATCCTACCTGTCAAAGGCTTTGACCCGGCCAAGCAGTTTCTTGTTGTTTCGACAGTTGATTAGCACCTGCGTATTGTTTTTGACGGACTGGGTGAGAACAGAAAGGGGCCCTGTGTTGAACTCTTCCTCCTCCCTCTTCTGGAGCTCCTCTGGGGTCATCTCACTCTTGGGCTTGTTTAAGAGGCTCCTGAGGAGGAAGAAAAGAGACGGCGCTTGTCAAGTCCCATAGGATAACTACGCAGGCATCTGGTGCACGACAACCAGCACCGACTAAATGTGACTTGGCAATATAAAATACGTTCTAGTGGTTATACGACTAGTATCGACGCATCCTTTCACTGCAAGCATGGAAGAAGCACTGTGGTGCAGGGGCGGTGGAAGGAAAAAAAAGAGAAAGATCATAGAATCCTAGAGTTGGAAGAGACCACAAGGGCCATCGAGTCCAACCCCCTGCCAAGCAGGAAACACCATCAGAGCACTCCTGACATATGGTTGTCAAGCCTCTGCTTAAAGACCTCCAAAGGAGGAGACTCCACCACACTCCTTGGCAGCAAATTCCACTGTCGAACAGCTCTTACTGTTCTTCGTAATGTTTAGGTGGAATCTTCTTTCTTGTAGTTTGGATCCATTGCTCCGTGTCCGCTTCTCTGGAGCAGCAGAAAACAACCTTTCTCCCTCCTCTATATGACATCCTTTTATATATTTGAACATGGCTATCATATCACCCCTTAACCTCCTCTTCTCCAGGCTAAACATGCCCAGCTCCCTTAGCCGTTCCTCATAAGGCATCGTTTCCAGGCCTTTGACCATTTTGGTTGCCCTCCTCTGGACACGTTCCAGTTTGTCAGTGTCCTTCTTGAACTGTGGTGCCCAGAACTGGACACAGTACTCCAGGTGAGGTCTGACCAGAGCAGAATACAGTGGCCCTACTACTTCCCTTGATCTAGATGCTATACTCCTATTGATGCAGCCCAGAATTGCATTGGCTTTTTTAGCTGCCGCGTCGTATCCTAGCCACCAAGAATCATTATTCATCCACTTAAACATTTTAAGGCAGTAGACACAACCCACTAAAAGTCTCCTGTGCAGGGGAGCGATGTGATTACTGTGGAAGCAAAATCTCCGCTGCTCATAACTAACAGGCAATAAAATTATCCTAACTGTTGTTGTTGTTTACCCACCCTTCACCCTAAGGTGCCAGGGCAGATTACAGTGATCAAAACACAATATTAAAAAACAGTTTTGAAACAAGTTAAGAGTCACAAACTCTAAGGTGGCTCCTTTAAAATATGCACCCAATTACTTTGCTACATAGCGCCCTTTACCAAAGTACAGTGGTACCTCGGGTTAAGTACTTACCGTATTTTTCGCTCTATAACACGCACCCGACCATAACACGCACGTAGTTTTTAGAGGAGGAAAATCCGTAGGCATGCCACCCGTAGGCATTCCCTCCATAACACGCACAGACATTTCCCCTTACTTTTTAGGAGGAAAAAAGTGAGTGTTATGGTGCAAAAAATACGGTAATTTGTTCCGGAGGTGCGTTCTTAACCTGAAACTGTTCTTAACCTGAAGCAACACTTTGGTTAATGGAGCCTCCTGCTGCTGCCATGCCGCCGGAGCACGATTTCTGTTCTCATCCTGAAGCAAAGTTCTTAACCCGAGGTAATATTTCTGGGTTAGTGGAGTCTGTAACCTGAAGCGTATGTAACCCAAGGTACCACTGTAAAGGCAAGGTGGTTGGAAACATGCTATTGCAGGACCCCTCCCATCTGAATCGGCAAAATTATTCCACTAGCCACTGGGAAGCATCTTGGAAGCAGCCAAATAAGCCAAGAGGGAAGACCCTGGGCATGAGGAAGAGGCCAGTAGCTGGATCAGACCAAAGCGGCGAAGGGGAGGCAGCGAGTCCCAGCATTCTGTTCTTAAGGTGGCCAACCAGCTGCTAGTAAGGGAAGCCCAGAGGCAGCGCATGAAGGCCGTGACTCCCCCTTCCCACTTGCAAACAACCAAGGTGAACGAGAAAAGGGGCGGCAGAGAAGAGGATGGTGTCAGGGGGCAGAGCTGGGGGTAGCCTTTCCAATAAGGCAGCGGGAGCCATTTAATTCCATGAATGCTTTGTTAATGACCGGTTTCCACCACTACCCCCACTATGTTTTTAGCTGCTCCCTCCCTCCCTCTCTTTTTTTTACAGGTAGGTAGCCATGCTGGTCTGCCGTAGTCGAAATAAAATTTAAAAATTCAATCCAGTAGCACCTTAGAGACCAACTAATATCTGAAGAAGTGTGCATGCACACGAAAGCTCACACCAATAACAAAATTAGCTGGTCTCTAAGGTGCTACTGGAAGGATTTTTTTAAAATTTTGTCTCTTTTTTCTAAGCCTTCTTGAGTCCCTGTAAGGGAAGAAGGTGGGACATAAATAAATACGGCAGTAATTATAACGCTCTTAAACAGGGGCGCCTATTCGAATATTTACGGTATAGTGATGAGGACACCCCCCCAAAAAAATCCTGACCCACAAGAAAGGGGACCTCCCCACCCCCCACCCCCCAAAAACCCGGCCTCCTTCTCTTCCACCCCCCTCCCCGGCTCGTCCTCACATGGCTGGGCCCTTCTCGTCTTCCTAGCCGTCGACTCGCGCGGCGAACTGCTCCGTCGCGGCTTTGCAAATGTGAGCGCCTTCCCGGGCTTCCGCTTCCGGGGCATTTCCAAGCCTGCCCGGCCGGCCCTTCCAGGCCTACCGTCTCTATGGCTTTGCGGCTACGGCGCGCGAGAAGAGGCAAAACACCCCGCGAAACGGCTTTGCCCTGCCTGTGAGCTGTTTACTCGCTTGGGCATTTCCTGGGAAAGAAGCCCCTGTTGGACCTTCTTTTCGAGTAAAATCTGGCCTCCAGACATTGCACTTTTTTTGTTAGGGGGGGAATGCATAATAATAATAATAATAATAATAATAATAATCCATTTATAATGGAGGAAGGGCGTTCCTAAATCAGTCAAACCGCAGCAAAAATGAAGGGAAAAGATGCTTGCCATATTTCAAAAAGTGAAAATCCGGACACGAAGGTTGTTGAGCGTTTTGCAGCAAAGTTGTTGAGCTTGCTTTAGTTCTTCCCCAAATCTCTCTCTCTCAAAAAAGAAGTTTTTGAGCCACTTTTAAGGAAATTCGCCAAAATCTAGTCTTCCCACATGGATTGCCATACACCTGGATTTTCCCGGACACTGCTTCCGACTGCAGTATTCCGTCAATGTCCGGGAAATTCAAGACAGATGACAACCATTATTATCTTTTCTATTTATGTTCCACTTTCCCCTTTAAAAAAACCACCAAAAAAAACCCCTCAGGTTGGCATATGTAGCTTTTCCCGCTGCTTTATTTTATCTTCACAAGAACCCTGAGAGGTAGGTCAGGCCAAAAAGAGAGTGGCTGTGTTAAAATGATGTTGGACTGAAAAGAAGTGGTTTTGGTAATAAGGTTAATAAGAATAGGTAAATATAGATAGTTATACGGATGAAAATATATAGTTATAATAGGTTAAGTTATAGATCTAAGATAAATGAAAGAGGGTAAGGATTTGCTGAAAAGACTTGGAAAACGGGAATACAAAAGGGGAGGTGTGAGGAGGTCGATGAAACAAGGGAATGAAAGAGAGGATATTGAGATGGTATAGTGTGTGTGTTTTTTTGAACTGTTTCTGCTTTCGTTTGGTTTAATGTGTTAATGTTGTGTTGTGTATTGTTTATATATTGTACTGTATTGTTTTTTCTTTTTCTTTTTTCTTTTCTTTTTTCTTTTTTGTAAGGTTTAAAAGTAATAAATATTATTTTTTTAAAAAAAAGAGAGTGGCTGGTCCCAAGGGACCATCATTGGATAGGGATTTGAATGCGCCCAGCTCAGCACAACGCTGGCTTTTTCAATGTACAAGCAATCATTTTCCCACAAATTGGCTGTTAATGAAGGAGCAAGCAAGCTTTGTCCAAGCACGTAATGGCAAATATATATATGCTTATGTCGGTCAAAGCAGGTGCCAGCATAAAAAGGCTTTCACAGGCAGGAAAAAAGGTTACAGTATTCTCCACCAGTGAGTAAGGTAAAGGTAAAGGGACCCCTGACCATTAGGTCCAGTCGTGACCGACTCTGGGGTTGCGGTGCTCATCTCGCTTTATTGGCCGAGGGAGCCGGCGTACAGCTTCCAGGTCATGTGGCCAGCATGACTAAGCCACTTCTGGCGAACCAGAGCAGCACACGGAAACGCCGTTTACCTTCCCGCTGGAGTGGTACCTATTTATCTACTTGCACTTTGCCGTGCTTTCAAACTGCTAGGTTGGCAGGAGCAGGGACCGAGCAACGGGAGCTCACCCCGTCGCGGGGATTCGAACCGCTGACCTTCTGATTGGCAAGCCCAAGAGGCTCTGTGGTTTGACCCACAGCGTCACCAGTGAGTACCATCGCACAAAAAAGGGCTATATATATTTCAGATAACAGTATCTTGTGAATAAGGGCTGTGGTGTTTGTGTCCTGCTTGTGATGTATGCAGTGCTTTTTTTTCTAAAAAAAAAATGTTCAGGGGAGCCCAAGAAAGTAAAATCTCTCACTGCCTCCATTTCTTCTCCTTCTATTTGCCAGGAGGTGATGGGACCAGTGGCCATGATCTTAGTTTTTTTGATGTTGAGCTTCCGACCATATTTTGCACTCTCCTCTTTCACCCTCATTAAAAGGTTCTTTAATTCCTCCTCACTTTCTGCCATCAAGGTTTTATCATCTGCATATCTGAGGTTGTTGATATTTCTTCTGGCAATCGTACTTCTGGGTTGGGATTCATCCAGCCCAGCCTTTCGCATGATGAATTCTGCATATAAAATAATAATAATAATAATAATAATAATAATAATAATAATAATAATAACAATAATAATAATGTCCTCCCATCTGACTGGGATGCCCCAGCCACTCTGGGCGGCTTCCAACATATATAAAAACATAATAAAACATTGAACATTCAAAAACTTCCCTATTCAGATGTCTTCTAAATGTTGTATATTTAACTTATCTCTGTGGCTCGGAGGTTGCATAATTACCCTCCAACATTTATCTGATGAAAATAGGGACGTCCCAAGGGAAAGCGGGACATTCTGGGATCAAATCAGAAACCGGAATGGCCTCTGTAAATCTGGGGCTGTCCTGTCCCTGAAAAATAAGGAAACACTTGGAGGTTTTCTATTCTCCACACAAACTGGCAGCAGCTTTTCAGAGTTTCAACAGGGAGTCTCCCCCAACCCTACTTTCTTTGTTCAATTTTTTTTTATTGGTTTTCCAAAAATGTTAAACAGACAAACAAACATGCATCTTAGCTGTACTTGATCCAGTCTTAGTAACATTGTTAAGTGACTTCCTCAATCCCCCTGGCTGAATTTCAGTGTATATCATTGTAACAGTTTTCCAAAACCTATTTTCTCATAAAATTAACTTAATCACTTAACCTCTTACAGTGGTGCCTCGCAAGACGAAATTAATCCATTCCGCGAGTCTCTTCGTCCTGCGGTTTTTTCGTCTTGCGAAGCACGGCTATTAGCGGCTTAGCGGCTATTAATGGCTTAGCAGCTTTAAGAAAAAGGAAACAAACTCGCAAGAACTTGCAAGACGTTTTGTCTTGCGAAGCAAGCCCATAGGAAAATTCATCTTGCGGAACGACTCAAAAAACGGAAAACTCTTTCGTCTAGCAAGTTTTTCGTCTTGCGAGGCATTCGTCTTGCGGGGCACAACTGTACTTTGTTTTCATTTTGACTTTAAACATATTATTCTCTGAAATTACATAATTAAATTCTAAGCCTATCTGGAATTTGCAAGTTTTTCCAATTAAGCTATCTTAGCATATTTAACTAAATAGTCTTTAAATTTCTTCCATTCCTCTTGGTACTCCTCCTCCTTCTGGTCACGGACTCTTCTGGTCAGGTCAGCTAGCTCCGAAAAGTCCATCATCTTCATCTGCCATTCCTCCACTGTCAGGACTTCTTGTGATTTCCAATTCTTAGCTAACAAAATTCTAGATGCAGTTGTGGCATACAAAAACAATCTACCATCTTTTGGGGGCAATTCCAAACGTATTATCCCAGGAAGAAAGGCCTCTGGTTTCTTAATAAATGTATATTTCAACATTTTTTTCAATTCATTATAAACCCCCCAACCCTACGTGGAAATGCTGGGATCGAACCTGCAACCTCCTGCGTCCAAACCACTGAGCTGTAGCTCTTCCCCAGTGAAATCTGCTTAGACTTGTTTTGCAACTGCCTTGGCCTCCCTTTTTATGAATGGTTAGTCATTGCGCCCGAGGGGCACGGAAGTGACTGGTGCTTTGTGGATGAGTTGAGGATCATAAAAATCAGCAGGTGCCAGGCGGGCAAGCAGGCAGAAAGAGAGAGAGAGAGAATTTGTGTTTAATCCACAGAAGCTTCTGGTTACCATCAGCTGCGTCCCCATCTCGCATGTCTGCGTGTTCAGACAGCTCCCTCGAAGGGCAGGCGCCTGTTTTGCTTGTGTCCCTCTGGCGTGGTGCCGCAACAGGAATGGAGGGTGGGGGGCACTCCCTGCTTTGGTGGCAATCTAAGGAGGCCTGGGACTATGGTCTAGCTCAGGGGTCAGCAGACTTTTTCAGCGGGGGGTCGGTCCACTGTCCCTCAGACCTTGTGGGAGCCCAGATTATATTTTGAAGAAAAAAAACAGGAACGAATTCCTATGCCCCACAAATAAGCCAGAGATGCATTTTAAATAAAAGCACACATTCTGCTCATGTAAAAACATGCTGATTCCTGGACCGTACACGGGCCGGATTGAGAAGGCGATTGGGCTGGATCCGGCCCCCGGGCCTTAGTTTGCCTACCCATGATCTAGCTGGATAAAGAAATGGGGATTCATCGAAAATACATTATGTAAAATTATATCAATAATGGCTGTGGGTGACCTCAGTGGTTCTCTTTTTAAAAAATATTTTATTTGATTAAATATATATATAAACACACAACAAACATCAATTTAAAACCAAATACTGCTATTACAGGGGTACCTCAGGTTAAGAACTTAATTCGTTTGGAGGTCTGTTCTTAACCTGAAACTGTTCTTAACCTGAGGTACCACTTTAGCTAATGGGGTCTCCCGCTGCGCGATTTCTGTTCTCATCCTGAAGCAAAGTTCTCAACCCAAGGTACTATTTCTGGGTTAGTGGAGTCTGTAACCTGAAGTGTCTGTAACCTGAAGCATCTGTAACCCGAGGTACCACTGTACTCTGAATCTCCTGACTTCCCCCCATCCCTTCCCTGGGTCCTAGTAAAAATAATTACAACTGCATGTCAATATTTATCCAAATATTTTTCCTTCTAAATTGTCCATAGTTTCCGTTACTTTACAAGCGTGATTAAAATCCTGCCATTGTTTTAACCTGCTTGCAGTGGTCTTGTATATAAATTATAAACTTTCCCCATTCTTTTAAAAAAATTCTTGTCTTCTTGATTTCTGAGCTTCCTAGTTAGTTTTGCTATTTTGGCATAGTCTGTCATCTTGATTTTCCGTTCTCAGACCAGTGGTTCTCAAAGGGTGAGGCAGGAAAACATGGCAAGTATGGTGGGAATATTCAAGGGCAATCAAATAAATATGAAATAAGGATTTATATCTAGATGTTAGGATAGAGATGATCAGGACAACAGGAAGACACAATGAGAGATAAAGGAGGTGCTGTGAGATTGGTGGAAGTCAATGTCTTCTTCCTGTTGTTTATAATATAATATTAACTTGTAAGATATGGATTTGTTTGTTGTTATTGTTGTTGCTTTCTTTAGTTTTCGAATGTTGACTTTTGTGTGTTGTGTATTGTTATTTTTTGATATCTTTTGTGTTGTTGTTGTGTGGAAAATACTAATAAAAGTTATTTTAAAAAACCAAAACCAAAAAAATTAACATTTCGGTGTAGTATCTCTCTACCCCTATGATCTCTATCACTATCTGTATCCATGCAAGCAGAAATAGTATTCATGCCTCTCTCTTGAAGAACATTGGCTATTCTATAGTTCTCCACAAACAGGGATTTTCAACTCCGACAAATATGAAAGATTAGAAAAGAAAAAAGGCTTATTTGTGTGGATGAGATGAGAGTTTGTCTGAAAACAGACTTAATATATATGAGATTACCTGGCAGAAGCAATCTCACACCTCTCATATGTACTTAAGGTACATATGTAAGAGGCTCGTTTATAATTGTATTTTGGGAATGAGTCATGTTCTGACATCCCTGTGTTATTTTATACTTTCTGGGTGTCCCATGATCATATTATAAATTAGCTGTGTTCTAGGTTAAAATCAAAGCACTGCCAGTTGCTTCTTTTTGCTTTCCAATGTACCGGTATTTCTTATCAATCAAAAATTCAGTGTGGCAGAAGCAAATTTTTATTCTGAAATAAAGAGAAAAAAGCTTGAGAACCACTGTCTTAGACCATTTAATCATCCAAGCTTGGTATAGTAAATTTTGGTCAATCACTGCATTTGTGGGGGAATTCATTCGTAATATACTTCTAGTAATTTTTGTATGACATGAGCAGACTTGGTCTATTTATTTGTATCAATTTATTATTCCTATGGCCCTTGTTTATAAAACCCAAGTTATTCAAAACTATATATACTCCTAGTAGAAGGCAGCAAAAAGCCACTAGAGTTCAGTGCCGTATGGTAGAGCTTTATTTTATATACTGCTACACCGGACATACAATCTTACATGTCAGCAGCTGAAAGAGTTGGGATTCAACTTGTGTTCTTTATTTTATTTTGTTGTGCACATGTTGTTTTTCTCCTTTCTACATACATAGAAACACATTAAAACACATTAAAAAGCAACGACTTCTCAGGGTTTGTGTGAAGGTGACTGCATTTTATACTTTGAGGTTATAAAGTATTTTTTATTTCTGTTTTAATAAAATAATTTTTTTGTTTTAATAAACAGAATAAAAATTTTCTGTTTTAATAAAATATTTTTTATTTCTGTTTTATGCTGCCTTTACGTTTCAACTTGTTGGATATATAAAGCTCCTCTAAATGGTCACTATTTCTGAGGAGGGGATTCAAGCACACACCAAAAAATGTAGGCTTGTGCAATCAAAGTGGGTTAAAGCGCTTTGTTGCTCCAGTGTAACAAATCCACTTTTAAAAACCCCACGCAAACTTGTCGTGGTTAAGAGAGTGATGGGGATGCTCCCCTGGAAAGTGTGAGGTGAACAATTGATAAATGCGAAGATGTATAAACATACCACAAGCAAAGTGAGTTGAGTGCTCATTGCCCCACAAACAGATCAGAATCAATGCTCAATAAATTGTTCCTGTTGTTATTTTATTTCCTGCCTTCTTCCCAGACTACGACTCGAGGACAGCTTAAACAAATTCAAGCAAGACAGATAAAAGTCCAGAAAGCTACAAGAAACATATAAAAGATAATGGTTTAAACATCTCCAACTGTCTGACTTTTAGAAGACACCTGAAGGCAGCCCTGTATAGGAAAGTTTTTAATGTTTGATGTTTTATTATGTTTTTGTATCTGTTGGAAGCCGCCCAGAGTGGCTGGGGTAACCTAATCAGATAGGAAGGGCATAACAACAACAACAGCAACAACATATAGACATAAACCTATTAAAGACCAGATATACCGTATTTTTCGCCCCATAGGACGCACTTTTTCCCCTCCAAAAATGAAGGGGAAATGTGTGTGCGTCCAATGGGGCGAATGCAGGCTTTCGCTGAAGCCTGGAGAGTGAGAGGCATTGGTGCGCACCGACCCCTCCCGCTCTCCAGGCTTCGTGCAGTTCTCCGCAAGCCATGCAAGCCCAGCGGGAGTTCCCGCGGGCTCACAAGGCTTGCGGGCAGCAGCCTGCAGCTCCCGCGAGTGTCCGCAAGCCTTGCACGCCTGACAGGAGGTACCGCCCGGTGTGCAAGGCTTAGGGTGGCAGCCTGTCGCCCGAAGCACGGGGAGCCCTCCGGAGGGCTACCCGTGCTTCAGGCGAGTGTCTGCAAGCCTTGCGCGCCCGGCAGGAGGTCCCGCCAAGCGCGCGAGGCTTGGGGCGGCAGCCTGTCGCCCGAAGCACAGGGAGCCCTCCGGTGGGTGCCCCGTGCTTCGGGCAGGTGAGCGCAAGGCTTGGGGCGGCAGCCAGGGCGGGGGGGGGGGAAATATTTTTTTAAAATTCATTTTCCCCCCAAAAAACGAGGTGCGTCCTATGGGCCGGTGTGCCCTATAGGATGAAAAATACGGTAATCTAACCTCTCTGTAAACCTTGTGCAAGCAAATCAAGATTAATGCTCAATAAACAAGTTCCTTCCAGTAGCACCTTAGAGACCAACTAAGTTTGTTATTGGTCTCTAAGGTGCTACTGGAAGGAACTTTTTTTATTTTGTTTCGACTACGGGAGACCAACGCAGCTACCTACCTGTAACTAGAAATATGGAAGGCTCAATAAACAGGTCATCTGTTATTCAAATAGAGCCATTTGTGTATGTATTAATGAACTGCGCAGTTTCGTGAGGCCGGTCAGTCTGAAGAACGTAAGAAGACCCTGCTGATTCAGGCCAGGGGCCCATCTGGCCAAGCGTCCTGTTTTCACAGTGGCCAACCAGATACCCATGGAAAACTCGCAAACAGGATCCGAGCGTGAAAGCCCTCTCCTGTCTGCCGCAGTTTCCAGCAACTGACATTCAGAAGCATCACTGCCTCCAAATGTGAAGGCAAAATATAGCCGTCGTGGCTAGTAGCCATCCGTAGCCCTATGCTCCACGAATCTGTCTAATACTCTATTTAAAGCCACCCATCCCTGTCTCCTGTGGCAGGGAGTTCCATGGGCTGTGTGAAGAAGGGCTTCATTTTATCTGTCCCTAATCTTCCAGCAATCAGCTTCATTGGAATCTCCTGAGCTCTAGTTTTATGAAAGAGGGAGAAAAACTTTTCTCTGTCCACTTTTAATACTAATAATACTAATAATACTAATACTAATACTAATACTAGGGAAGCTTTTCATGTTTGATGTATCATAGTATTTTAATATTCTTTTGGAAGCCGCCCAGAGTGGCTGGGGAAACCCAGCCAGATGGGCGGGGTATAAATAATAAATTATTATTATTATTATTACTACTACTACTAATACTAATAATAATAATAATTTTTAAAATACACAGTATTCCAAATGTGGTTGCAGCACAGATTTGTATAATGGCGCGATTACATTGGCAGTTTATTAAATCTTGATCATTAAAATACAACCTAAAATTGTCATTTAAAACCTTCATCATTTTGGTAGCACAGCTTGTTCCCTAAGATTTAATATGTTTTTAACTGCCGCTACATCTGAATTGTCTCTGTTATACCCAATTGCAATTCAATGTATTCCTGTTGTGTTTTATGATTTTCCTGATATTGTAAGTGAGCCGGAACTGGTCTGTGACCGTAGTAATGAAATTAATTAATTCATTCGCATTGGCAGTTTGATTTTGCGTTCCTTTCCTAATGATCCCTGCACCTTGATTCCTTGATCCTTGTACTGGCCAAAATGAAACGACACAAAAGTTCACAATCAAACACGGCCGTTGGGTTTGGGAAACAAATGGATCAGTACGTATCTTTATTGTGGGCTTGTTTCACGCAGGTAAAACTCACTTGTGGTTCGCGATATCGGACGCTCTAAGGTGCATTCCACGGAGCTTCTCTCTCCCATGCAAACACAATTAATTTCAACAAACTTACAGGTCTACTGATCACACAGTTGCTGTGCATATCGCATGTTTATCGGCTTTATGGACATAAGACATGCTTGATGGATTTCATCCTCTCTCTCCCTCCCATCCCAATTCAAACTAGCGTACAATTTGGAAATAATGTAGCTAAGCAAGCAAAGCACCCTAAAAATTAGCCTCAGCCTGCACATTTGAGCTTTTCCATTAAAAATAGCCATGAAGAAGATTTATTGTGTCTGAAAACATTAATTGTATTCTCTTTTGAGCATATCATCTGTCGCTTCTCAGCCAAATCTTAAACAGACATGCACATGAAAGAAAAAAATCAGAATAGGTGAATGATATAAATTTCTCTTGGCTCCCTCAGGGTGTGGATGTTTCCAAGCTAAAGTTCTTGCCGCGCATTAAGAGTTTGTGTTTTCTCTGAATGAAGAGTCGTAAGACACACAAACACACATGAATAAAGGATAATTAAACACACACACACACACACACACTGTAGGAACTAATTAATAATAGTACTATTACAATCACTGCAAAAACTTTGGAATAAATACATTATAGAAATTGATTGTCTCTAAATTCACTTCCAAACCCACAGAGCCTAAAACCACAACCCTTAAATCAATGGGACTTGATTGTTTCGATCCCTTGTGTAAATGTGTTCAGGGCTGGGGTATCAATGATCAAGCGGCAATTAAAAGCACAATCAATTACTTAGAATTAAGTCCAGCAGAAATCGGGGGATACTGGAGCCCGATTCACAAAGCAATTTAATCCAGAATTTGCACATTCTGACACACTCTTTTGTGCAGATGCTACTGAGCGCATTTATAGTAGGATTTTCCGTCAAACGCTTAGAACTGCAACCTTACTGCATTTTCTCCAGTACCTCAAATTCTAAGGATTGGATGTGCTGCTCAGACAGAGCAAGCAAGCAAGCCTCAAGCAATTACCTTCCATCTCTGTCAAAACGGCAGATTTTTAGTCTCTCCCAATTAAGCCGATTGGCAGCTTACGCACAAATGAAATGCTTCACATAATTAACTTTCGCAGTTCGTTGACGCAAGCTGTGGTGATGGCCAGACAGTGAATTTGCTAGTTTTTGGGGTTTTTTCAAAGTTACATTTCCAAAGAAGACAAGTCTATGAAGGTCCACCAGCCATTGATAATTATACATTACATGTCCATGTTTAAAAGCAGTGCGCCACAGATTCCAAGATGCTATAGGGACAAATCCACAGAGGGTGCAGATACCCTTGTGAGTTTTCTTTCAGCGTCTGAGGCTAGCCCAATTCATAAAGGCATTATTGCACTGGTAATCTCCCAAGTCCAGAAACATGGGGCACTTTGCCCTGTGATGATTCCAGTGAGTTGCGTGAACCACTGCAAGTTGTGTATTCTACCTGCCGGCTCCCTGCACTGCCTGCAGAGGTGCTCAGGTGGAGGAGGCGGCGACATACCTGCCTTGCCCTGGAATTCTTCTTTCTTCCAGACCATGCGCTACAGCTGCAGATGAGAAGGCTTGACACTAAGCGCAACCAAACTCTATCTTCCATTCCCACCCTCTGCTATTAGCTTACTGCACTGATGAAATTTATAGTCAAAGCTCCTTGGTGGGGATAGGGTTCTGGTGGGTCCACACACCCACACCCCTCAGAAAATGCCATGCATGTTGACGCTGCTTATGAATTATCAATAAAAAAGCAACCCCCAAATCTGCCACACAAAGATGTCCGAGACCCACGGGCTCTTCAGCCTTAAATATATTTAGCACAACAGAAGTCTTGCTGATTGCAATGGCTCCTAAACCAATGTGCCCTGTAGGATCACACAGTTCAAAGGTCGTAATCGCAGGAGAGAGGCTTAATGGCTGAATCATAGCAGCCCAGCTAAGTTAGAACTTTGCTGGGTGAAGGATAAGGCATGCCTTATTTCATGCTCTGCAAAGAAGCAGGCAGCTACCGCTGTTCATTTGTGCCTGTTCAAAAGTCCGTTCTATTATTCAGTACGTTGATCAAAGGCATTGGGAGGGTAGAAGTGGAGTCAAGGCAAGGGGAAATGTGCAGAATTTATGGGCATCAAAACCGACTGGCACCCGCTGGGGCAATTCTGTCTCGCTTGGCGTTCAGAGTGCCAGTCTTGAGGCCAAATATCGGCAGCAAAGCCGAGCTCGGATCTACACGGGAAGCTTGCTGACTTGCCTTAGCCCTCAAAGATTTTCTCATAGTTCAGGTTAGCGAGAGGCATTCGAAGAAATTAGTTCACGTTGGTAAACGTTGATAGAGGTCCTCGCTTTCACCAGTGAAGGGTCAGAAGGAAACACATGGGGTGAAAAGTCAACATTTCTCCGGAGTTTTTCACGGACCACGGGTGGAAAACCAATGCAGCACGCAGCACAACAGGAGGCTGACTGGGTTCAAATATTAGCAGGCAGGAATTAAACAAAATAATGTTTCTTTCAGGGAAGAAGAGGCTTGTAGGGCATACAGTCAAGGCAGGCTTGGATGAAAAAGAACGCCCTGATTCTGAAAAGCAAAGTAGCTTGGAAGCTCAGGAGAAAGCCGTCCGGGGAAAGCTGGAGGAACTCTTCCGAGGAGATCTCTGGTGGCTTTGGATGGGACGACAGCCTGAGGGCTCATTGGCAGGGTGTGATGTCTCTGAGAGAAGATGTAATTTGCCTGTCCGGCCAGGAAGTTGACAGAGCAGGAGTCCAGGCAGTCGGGTGAGGAGAGGCTGCAAGGGATAGCTGAGGCCAACATCGCTGTGGCAATCTGCTGGTGGTTGCTGTAGGAGCCATCTACTTCCACCTGTCTGTGCCCCACTGGAGGAGAAATAGCCTGGTGGGAGAAAATGGAAGAGAAGGTGCCAGGGGGATGGCTCAGGTAGGCTGAGGAGGCACTGTAAAGAGGAGGCAGAGGCCAGTAGAGAGATCCGGCCAGGGTCACTCCGGCCGAAGCCAGCCGAGCTCCTCTCCTGAAGGCCAGCTTGGTCCGGGAAGTTGACGGCCTCCTGCGCAGCTTTCCGGTGGCGCCTCCGATGAAGACGTCCTCGCTGGAAGGGTCCAGCATCCAGTAGTTGCCCTTGCCAGGGTCGTCGTAGTGCCGGGGCACCTTGACGAAGCATTTGTTGAGGCTGAGGTTGTGGCGGATGGAGTTCTGCCAGCCTTGCTTGTTCTCCTTGTAGTACGGGAAGCTGCCCATGATGAACTCATAGATGCCGTTGAGAGTAAGGCGCTTTTCCGGGCTCTGACGGATGGCCATCATGATCAGGGCGTTGTAGCTGAAAGGTGGCTTCTCGTGTTTTCCTCTCCTTTCGCCAGAAAGATCTTCTTTTCTCAACCTCTGCCGTTCCTCACCGGCGGCTGCTGCTGCTGCTGCTACGACGACGTTCTCGTCTTCCCTCAACAACGGTGATGACAGTGGTCCCTTGGGAGCGCCGCTTGAGGCCACATCTTGGAGTAGGTTAGTGATGCTGAATGGAGATTTCAGGACCCAGCTGTTTGTGTTTAACCCTTCCATCGCTCATCAGAGAAGGTGGACGTTGCTGGGGCCTTCCCAGGTCCGGCCAACAGCCCCAGTCAACCTGGCCAGCAAACCAACTGGATGTTTTGCTTAACGCCGGAGGCAAAGGAGCCACTCCCATCTCATCCACTGCCATCGACACCACCAAATTCCCTCTCTTTTTGAGCCAGTCAAAGTGGCCCAGCCTCTTGCTCTCTAGCCAATCCCACCTTTGTGACGCTGCTGACCAAACCCTCTCCAAATCCTCATTCATTTGCGGGCGGCAGCGGAAACAAGATTGCAGTTCTCTGGCTTTGATTACCAAGGCGGCCACTGACACACACTCTGCTGAAATGTGCACTTTGTTAAGTTCATCGGGAAGAAAAGTACTGATTTGGTCCAGAGGCCAAGCGGAAATTAGTGTTTAATAGTCCATCACTGAAATCTCAAAATCATACTGCTGTCAACTGCCATCTCTAACACACTGTTGATTTAGCCGTGATGATGACATTTCCTTTCTCGACTCCCAAAGAAGTGCAAATATACTATCCTGCCCAGATTAACATAAATATGATGACGGTATACACTGCTCCCCCATCTTTCCTTCAAGGAATCCAGAAGTGTACACACAGACACACAGACACAATGAGATTTGCTGCCTATGGAATGCACTGCCACAGGACTATGGGTTTCAACGCCACAAGATGTTGTAATGGCCTCCAACCCTGGAAGGTTTTAAAAGGGGGTTAGACAAATTCACAGCTGAAAAGGCTGGCGTGATGGGTGCTCCCTACCTCTCGTATCAGAGACAACATGTCTCTGGGTGCCAGATGCTGGGAATCGCAGCTGGGGATAATGTTGTTGTCAGGTGTGCAGGCAGGAGCCAGGCCCTGTGAGCAATAGGACTTTGCAGGACTGGGGCCTTCCTAAGTTTGTTCTGGAGAGCCAAGGCGTGGCCTCACAGGTGAGGCTGATCGGTAACTCACTGCACCTGGTGGCAAGAGCCGGGAAGGGATATAAGGTCAGCAGTTCCCTTCGGCTCTTTGCCACAGCAACAAGCTTCCTCCCTTGTTGTGTTTGGGTTCTTGCTTCCTGATCCTTGGCTTCTTGACTCCTTGCTTCTTGACCCTCGGACCCCTGACCCCTGACTTCACGACTCCTTGCTTCTTGATCCTTGGACCCTTGTCTTTGTGACTCCTTGCTTCTTGACCCTCGGACCCCTGACTTCGCGACTCCTTGCTTCTTGATCCTTGGACCCTTGACTCTGTGACTCCTTGCTTCTTGATCCTTGGACCCTTGACTTCGCGACTCCTTGCTTCTTGACCCTCGGACCCCTGACTTCGCGACTCCTTGCTTCTTGATCCTTGGACCCTTGACTCTGTGACTCCTTGCTTCTTGATCCTTGGACCCTTGACTTCGCGACTCCTTGCTTCTTGACCCTCGGACCCTTGACTTCGTGACTCCTTGCTTCTTGACCCTCGGACCCTTGACTTCGTGACTCCTTGCTTCTTGACCCTCGGACCCTTGACTTCGTGACTCCTTGCTTCTTGACCCTCGGACCCCTGACTTCGTGACTCCTTGCTTCTTGACCCTCGGACCCCTGACTTCGTGACTCCTTGCTTCTTGACCCTCGGACCCCTGTTTTCGTGTCTCCTTGCTTCTTGACCCTCAGACCCCTGTTTTCGTGTCTCATTGCTTCTTGACCCTCGGACCCTTGACTTTGTGACTCCTTGCTTCTTGACCCTCGGACCCCTGACTTCATGACTCCTTGCTTCTTGACCCTCGGACCCCTGACTTCTTGACTCCTTGCTTCTTGACCCTCGGACCCCTGACTTCATGACTCCTTGCTTCTTGACCCTCGGACCCCTGACTTCATGACTCCTTGCTTCTTGACCCTCGGACCCCTGACTTCGTGACTCCTTGCTTCTTGACCCTCGGACCCCTGACTTCGCGACTCCTTGCTTCTTGTTCCTTGGACCCCTGACTTCTTGACTCCTTGCTTCTTGACCCTCGGACCCTTGACTTCGTGACTCCTTGCTTCTTGACCCTCGGACCCTTGACTTTGTGACTCCTTGCTTCTTGACCCTCGGACCCTTGACTTTGTGACTCCTTGTTTCTTGACCCTCGGACCCCTGACTTCGTGACTCCTTGCTTCTTGACCCTCGGACCCCTGACTTCGTGACTCCTTGCTTCTTGACCCTCGGACCCCTGACTTCGTGACTCCTTGCTTCTTGACCCTCGGACCCCTGACTTCGTGACTCCTTGCTTCTTGACCCTCGGACCCCTGTTTTCGTGTCTCCTTGCTTCTTGACCCTCAGACCTCTGTTTTCGTGTCTCATTGCTTCTTGACCCTCGGACCCTTGACTTTGTGACTCCTTGCTTCTTGACCCTCGGACCCCTGACTTCATGACTCCTTGCTTCTTGACCCTCGGACCCCTGACTTCTTGACTCCTTGCTTCTTGACCCTCGGACCCCTGCCTTCCTGACTCCTTGCTTGACCCTCAGGCCCCTGACTTCGTGTCTCCTTGCTTCCTGACCCTCGGACTCTTGGCTTCCTGGCTTCTGGACCCCTGTTCCCGCTCCCACCCCGCCATCTTGCCCCCAGTCCTGACGTCCCCTGCTGGGACTTCGATCGCCCGTGAACCAGACCGTGACAGTTGTTTTGCTCAGGACCTTCTTGCAAGCTTCCCATCAGGGTAGCTATTTGGCCACGGTGAGAACAGGACGCTGGTCCAGACGGGCCTTTGCCCTGATCTTCTATCTCTCCACAAAGTCATGGAGCTCACTGGGTGGCTTAGACCAGTCACTTTCTCTCAGCCTGACCTACCACACAGGGTTGTTGTGATAATAAAATGGAGGGGAGGAAGAGAATGGGCTGCCTTCAACTAAGTTATACTCAGAGTAGACTCACTGAAGTGTCCATTAATTTAAACAGAACTGCTCGGACTAATGTGGAGTACAACACTTGATTCACGGGTGGGCAAACTAAGGCCCGGGGGCCGGATCCAGCCCAATCGCCCTTCTAAATCCGGCCTGCAGACAATCCGGGAATCGGTGTGTTTTTACATGAGTAGAATGTGTGCTTTTATTTAAAATGCATCTCTGGGTTATTTGTGGGGCATAGGAATTAGTTCATCCCCCCCCCCGAAAAAAATATAGTCTGGCCCCCCACAAGGTCTGAGGGACAGCGGACTGGCCCCCTGCTGAAAAAGTTTGCTGACCCCTGACTTGATTCTATGAAATATCCATGATACTGTCATCTTTCCCAGACTTAGTGTCTTATATTTTAAAGAGCAATAGAAGTAGCAACTGATTATTGTTTGGCGTACTTATTTGCTGCTGTTAATTGCTTATTGATTGATCAGACAGCGATGTGGCAAATTCCTGCCCCATTTTCTACGTTGACATAGCACAGTTCCTTTGCCTGAATCTTAAATGCATTGCTTGATATTAAAACCCAGGATACAGAACACTACTAGTGTTTTATAAGGTACTTTGGGGAGGGGGGTGAGGAGACAGAATAATAATTTTCCCATTGTTAAAAAATATCTACAAACAATACTGTGTCTGACAGTATTTGCTTTCCATCTCCCAGGGGACAGATTGAATCCATTTTGCAAAATAATCCCTCCCCGTCCTGGGCTTAAACCATAGTGAATAATTAATTGCCTGAAATTCGACGATTATGCTTTCTCAAGAAATATGAACCTGTATATTTTAAATTATGCCTTTTGAAATGCGATAATGTTGCGTATCCGTGTATTTATTTTCACACTTTTAGTCTGCCTTTTCTGCCACATGAATCATGCCACCCGCCGTTCCACGAAGTGGTTGGTAACTATGAAAATAGATAAAAGAATGTGTAGCTAAAACAGACCATCAAACAACATTGGAAGAACACATTTAGAGCTGCAGATGCAAATTATTTTAAAATTATTTGAAAATGTAATTGCCAATTATTCAGTAATGCAGGAATAATTGTACTCGCTCTTTATGGAGCATTTGTTACAGTTTGTTTGCGGGGTGGTTATACGACAACAAGCATTCATCCTGCAATAATCTCTGTTTGCTTTTGGGGGTTGCACGTCTTCTGTTATTAATTTGTTCATCCCACTTTTCAATGTGTTTCTTTCAGTTTCCAGACCACAAAAAGTGTCTCTGTTACAGAGAGTCAACAGAACATTTTCTCCACTTTAATTGCACAAGTCTAAATTCATGGAAAGCACTTTAATCCCTCCCAAAAATAGTGACACTCAGAGGTACCCACTGTCCTCTGTTTTCCCGGGTCGTGTGAGATTTTCCATATTACATCATAATTAAACAAACAAAACCAGGTCTCTGTGCAGCTGTTTTACACTGTTTTTAATGTTGTATTTTAATTTGTTGTAGTCCGCCCTTATGTTGAAGGTTGGGTAAATAACAACAACAAAAAACAACAGTAGTTATAAATTATTTTTCCAAAGTATTTTTTGAAACAATAGTTATGATTATTTCCCCAAAGCATTCTGATTTTATATGCACTTTAGAACTAGAGCATTTCTGTGAAAAACCAACTATTTAATTGCATTCAGAGTTTTTTGTTTTTTGTTTAAATGCTACTCAGTGGATTTTTAATGTGTTTTAAATATTTCCATCAAATATTTGGGATGAGAACATTTTCCTAAGGTGCTTTCTGATGGAGACTTAATTCTGTGAATGGGTCGTTGTGATATCACAAATGGACTGTTGGAAAGATTTATTTGTTGCAAAAGATTTATTTTAAAAAAAGGGTATATCCAGATATAATTTGGGGACCGATACTATGACAGGCTGATATCTTGATGACACCAATGTCGTATGGACACTAGAAAAAATTTCCCCTTTTAATATCTTAAAACAATGTATCATTTGTTAGAAAATGTGAATTACATGCAATCAAAATTCCACTGCACAGACAGTAAGCCATAATTCATTTCATTAAACCTTGTCCAATGAAAGAAACATCTATTTTATTTTATTTTATTTATTTTATTTAAATCTAGATTTTTTTAAAAAAAAATCTTGATAATTCACCCTGCTTACTCTAGTTCTTTCAAAATAAATTTTGAACTTTTAAAAATCTTGATAATTTCCCCCCAAATTAATGAGCAACCCTCATGTTTTCCCATTTTTTTGCCTGGTTTTTCTCCTGTTAACATTCCGATGGTTTTCCTTTAACAGCTTTAACAACATCCTCAATCTTTAATGTCTTGAAGAGTAATTTTTGCATCACTATGAACTCATAGTCACCATTCTTACTGCAACAAATTATTAATTTATTTCATAATATTTATACACCACTCATTTGTAAATAAAACAAACAAAAAACACAAAAACCCTCAGAGCGGTTTACAAAAAGATAAGACAATAAAATCAAGAACAGACACAAAAATAAGGTGGCTGGCAATTTATTACGGACCAAAACTCCTACAAATAACCAGGCAAAAGGTCTTCAACGAATTCTGCTCCGATTATTTTTTACAGATAAAATCATTCCCAGTATCTCTAAATACCTGGACACGATCAGCAGTTAAATAACTACCCTGTTCTGTTGGGCTAAAGGAGACTTCGGATCCTGTGTCCTCCGAACCGTGATCCTGCAAGCCGGACTGGTGAAACCCGTGGAAAAATGTGTTTTAAAAGCAGTTTACAGCATGGGAGTTTGTTCAACATAAACATGTTAGAGGTTTGGGCTTGAATCACATCACTCTTCAGCTCCTAGTCATGCCATGTCATCCACTGTCAATCAAAGTGAACCGAAAGGTAGGGTTTGGACGGAATCTAAGAGAACTGGAGGGGACAGGAGCACTATGGAGTTAACACCGAAACCTGCAAATAATTGCCTAAATAGCTCTTGTAAAATCATTATTAAAAGGTTTGATCAGGGAGTGAAACAGCAGGGATAACCAAATATCCAAATCCCGTAAAATTGTTTCCACATTGTTTTTAATAAAAGTTACCGTTTGAATATTTGCTTGAAACTTTTTTTTTCCTTTTTAAATGACAGTTATTCTTCGAAGGGGACAGAAGTATATAATTTAAATTAAATAACGGTTTGCAATTAGCTCTTTCCTGTGTTGAAAAAGAAGAGGAAGGGATGGTAAGTGCTAGAGTGGAGCTGTGTCTCTTGAAAGGGAAACAAATAATTTCATTTAAACGAACAAACAAACAAATTTCATCAAATTAATAAGGAAATAATAATACCTTTATTGTCATTGTACAACCTGTGTACAATGAAATTAAAAAGCAGATTGTTCTGAATAAAGAATAGGAATGAATTTTGCATAGCTGGCCACATATACTATGGATCTAGCTTTAATACAATATTTACAACACTTTAGATTGTGTTGCAGAGCACAGTTTGAATGGTCTCGAGAACAAACTTCTCAGCTTCTTGTGAGATTCACAAGACAGGTCTTTATTACAGTCTTTGTGATGCTAGTCAACTTGGGAACCTAAGAACAGAGAAATAAGAGATAAGAAACTCCCCCCCCCCCAAAGCAAGGGGTCTGTTCTGTTATTATCAACATTTTCACATCCCTAACAAGGACTTACAAAAAATTATCATTTCTATCTAGGGCAAGAAAAAAAGCTTGATGCTTTTGAAAGCAGCTTTGTTCCAGGACTTAATATGTTTCCTGTCCCCCTTCCCTAAAGATCTGTTTTTGTGTGTGTATCATTTTCTGTTGTCATGCGTATAATCAGGAGGTTATAACAGTCTCAGGCTTACACCAAAAGATCTGTCAACTTGTGTCCAAATAGGAAAAAAAATACCCTTAGGACAATTCCTGCTGACCAAACACTGGGCATTCTTTATGATTTGATTGCAAGGAAATGGTTGTTTAAATGAGCATTTACTCTGATTGGTTTGCGGGGAGGTTAGATGACATGGTGTCAAAGCAAGAGTTATCTCACAGTTTGCATTCCACCGTCAGTTTGCTTCACTGCAAAAAGCAAATCTGAGCGAAGCAGCTTTGTTGCACTAGACAACTACAATTGTGTGATCTGAATTTGCCGGCGTGTGATGGGATCTCAGCTGTATATAGCAATACTGTGGACATGCCCTTAAGACTGAACAAATCCTGCGTCCGGGCATTACTTCCAAATACCAGAACTGAACTGGAGTTTACAATCTTTCCACACAAAAACCAATTCCTGTATCTTCATTTCAACAGTATGGTTTTGCAGAGAAGGGAGTCGTTTTGTTGTTGCTGTTGTTAAAAAAGCCGGGGACCGGAAATTCTCGCCAATCGACTTCAGATCACTCTACCAAGTAGATCCCAGCCCACCCTGATAGGAAGCTCATCTATGTCTTGCTGTTTCGTGTGAATGGCAAAGCTTCCTTTACCTCCACTAATTTTCCATCGTCTTTATGACGCTCTGCTCCAAATCCCTCACACCTTCTCCTCCCACAATTCGGATTTTCCCATACCAGGGATGCTCCGAAAATGTGAGGGCATGAGAAAGTCCGGAGTGAGGGAAGTGTGGAAAGGCTGTGGGAAGACGGTTTCTTTGTTTTGTACTTGTTTTTCTTAATCCCCCCCCCCCCTTGTGTGATTTTATCTTGCATTTTTATATTTTGAACCACCGATGGAGGATGGTATACAAATAATAAATAATGTATATGTTATGTACTGAGTTGAATAGGATCCAAAATGAGCAGTCTGATTGGTCCTAGAACAATAGGATTCAGAATGCAGCAGTCTGATTGGTCCTAGAACAATAGGATCCAGAATGCAGCAGTCTGATTGGTCCACAGGAGCCACCCAATCCAGCTCCATGTGGAAGTGAATCCGCAACCTGATTGGCTTACAGGAGAATTCCGGAATTAGCCAATCACATGGGGCCCATTGTGTAAATAATGTATATAAAGCAGATACTTTGAGGGGACTTTCATTCATTCCTCCTCACCACTATGAGCTGAATAAAGAGCATGAAATCCACTCTCGACTCCGAGTATATTTCAGTATAATAAATAATAAAATTCGGAAGGGAATGCCACATGGCCAGCAGAGAAATAATGGAGGCACGGGAAGTTCCCTGTCCACAACAAACAACAGTGTGGATGAATGCCTAGACTACACAGAAGAGGACCCACAAACATGAATGTGCCTTATCTTCAACAACAACCCCGCACAAATTAGTGCGAGCGGCAGTGGGCGCCATTTTGATTTGTCACCACCTCAGGCCCCCATATGGCTTTCGCAGGCCTTGAGTTGAACGACGCGCCATTCCAGCCCCTGAGTTTCTTCACTGGCCATCTTTCCCCCACTGTTGTTGTGGTTGTCACCATCAGATCCTTTCACTTCCATTAAAAGCGCCGCTTTGTCAAGTCCTGCCAGCCCTTCTGCTTCTTTCAGCTCCTGTCAGGCCCCGGCCATCTTTCCGCACTCGGCGGCCCTCCTGCTCCCGTCTCTCAGCATCTGGGCAGCTGAGGAGACATAGCCGGGCTCCCGTCAGCCGGGATCAGATTCCTGTCAGAATCGGCGAAGGTTTCGGGCCTCTTCACCTGACGCCCGCCTCCCAAAGCCCTTTCTCTTCGCTACTACTGGCACAAAATGGAGGGCGGCAATTCCGCCACAGCGCCTAGTGCTGTCTTATTGTGCGTCAAGTCTCTCTCTCACGTGTCGTGTGGGAGCCATTTGGCAAACGAGGCAGAACCCGCTGGGGCTAAGATAGGGTGGCCATATTTCCAAAAGTGAAAATCCAGACACAAAAGTTGTTGAGCTAATAAAAATTCGTTTCTGAGGCATTTTTGAGGAAATTCGCAAACAAACTAACTAACAAACCCCGATATGGGGCTTTTTTTTCCTTTCCAAAATCGCCAAAAAATAAAATATATACAGTTTTTGAGTTATATTTTTAAGGAAATTTGCAAAAAGAAAAAAACCCCAACACTTTCGATATGTGCTACCATACACCTGGATTTTCCTGGACACTTTCACCGATTTCTGAAAATTCTGCCTGGATGTTATTTTCGGCGGACAAATCCCGGATACGTCCAGGAAATTAAGGATGTATGGCAGGCCTATCGTTCAAGTGCCACGTTAACGATGGCCCTTTTGTGGAGCAAATCATTTTTATTTCCAACTTATTCTAGGAGGCCTCAACAGGACATTCAGTAACTGGGTGTCAGCTCTTGGGCTTAAAGGCCTCATAAGTTATTCTTATTTTATTTTTATTTATTCAATCTGTATACTGCCCTATACCTGTAGATCTCAGGTCGGTTCACAACATAAAATCGCACAGGGTTGTGTTTCTCCCCCTTTTTCTTTCCTTTTGCCTTGTTTCAGAGTCCCAGCAGCTTGCCTGCACTTCAACATGGGGGACAAAAAACCCCAAGAAACGTCCCCTAAGTCTGGCCAGGAACTCCCATAATTTGACGTCAGTTTCTCATGACACAACAGCTTCCATGTTTCGCTGCCTCAAGCAGCTTGCGCTGGCAGGTTTGCTTCTTTTTTCCCCTGCCACCCTAAACCCTTTTCTTTCACTTTGGTGCCTTGGGCCACAGAAAACGCCATACATTCAGAGCAGAATGGTACCATTTTAATTTTTTTTATATATAATAATGTTTATTAAAGTTTCACAAACAATAAAAAGTTCCAGAATTTAAACATAAGAAAAACTACAAAAATATAAAAATACAAAAATAAAACACATAGAAAAGACACAATAGAAAACAGTTAACAAAAGAAGGGAAGAGAACAAAACAACAAAAACAAAAACAAAACAAAAACAAAACAGAAAATAGATTAGTATTTTCATATCTTGTGCTTCATTCCCTAGTTTCTTGACCTCCTCACACCTCCCTTTTTGTATTCCAGTTCAGATATTTGATTCAGCAAGTCCCTTACCCTCCAGCATATCCTTACTCTAGATGTTAGCCTATTATACATATGATTTTTCCAATTGTCAGTCCCTATTTACATATTCTTAAAAGTTTTTGCACCAATACCCCTTATTTTCCATCAGACATCATTTTAACATTCCTTAATTTTACAGTGCTTCTGCAAGTAGTCTTAGAATACTACCAATTTAAATCAGCAGTGGCGTCACCCAAATATTTATGGGAACTGTGGTTCTTTAAGGGTGCTGAGAGTTGATAGGACACACACACCCCCATATTCCCCTCATGGCGCTACAGTTCCCAGAGTGTTTTAACACCCACAGGGATCTCTGGGAGTTGCAGTTCTGTGAGGGGAATATGGCTACCGAGCCTGATAGCCACATATCGTGACTAATTCTTCAGTTATCTTCTGAGCCCTCTTAAGTTTCAGAGTCGGTTTCTTTGCAAGAGCCAGATACCAGACTAATGTGGCACTCGAGTCCCTCCTATCTTTCTGGCGCATAACACATTTTCAGTTTAATATAGACCGAGCTCTGGAAACGTCAGAGCTTTATTATTCTTATTTCTTTGCATCACCCACGGTTGAAACTCCACACAAAGGAATGAAATATGCGGAAGGATCAAAGGCAGCTGAGGAGGGCGGCATTTACGCCTCAAATGACTGTCTCTATTCTTTTTTGAGAGATTGGCATCAGTGCAAGGGAATGATCATGCGGGAGGAATCGCCGATGTGCTGCCTTCGTCCCTGCAAGCGGCTCCTATGGCGCCCATCAAAGTTCTCAGTACATTTCCTCTGAAAAACAATGGTTGCCTCTTCCTCCTCAGTCCTCGTTTACTAACGAGGCCTCTCTGATAACACATCCCCTTGAACAGGTCCATGTTTCACCAAACACCAGGGTTGGAAATTGAATACCAGGGTCGTGGCGGCCATTTTGTGCAATGCCGCATGCCCCCGAGGCAGCCATTTTGTTGCTGGCGCCCACAACGCTTTCTCAAAACCCCACAGGGTTGGTGTACGCATGAGAACAGAGGCTTCCGAATGAGCAAGGGACCCTTTGCACTGCCATGCACAAATGCAAGCTACTTCTGGGAGTTCAGTGCGGCGCCAATGCTGCCATCCTAAACACATTTACCTGGAACAAAACCTTTTTCGGTTCGAGGGCCGCATTGCCCCGTTGGGAACCTTCCGGGGGCCGCATGACAAATGAAGGCCCTGGAAGTTCTCTTAATCAATCCCTAGAGCAGAGGTCAGCAAACGTTTTCAGCAGGGGGCCGGTCCACTGTCCCTCGGAACTTGTGGGGGGCCGGACTAGATTTGAGGGGGGGTGGGAAATGAACGGATTTCTATGCCCCACAAATAACCCAGAGATGCATTTTGAAAAGGGCACACATTCTACTCATGTCAAAACACCAGGCAGGCCCCACAAATCACCCAGACGTGCATTTTAAATAAAAGGACACATTCTACTCATGTCAAAACACGCTGATTCCCGGACCATCCACGGACCAGATTGAAAAGGCGATTGGGCTGGATCCGGACCCCAGGCCTTAGTTTGCCTACACATGCCGTAGAGCATCTCTAAGAAGTGCTGGGAAATATTGCTCTGCCTGAAACCCTAGAGAGGCACTGCCGGTTAGAGTAGGCAACACTGAACTAGATGGACTTAGTGTGGCAGCTTCCTATGTTCTTAGGAACTTGGGGAGATTTATTTTGCCTAAACATGTCGACCTGGCTCCACATTTCTCTAGCCATGTCTGTTACATCAAGGTTGCTGGACTATGACTCCCATCACCCTGATCGCTTGCTATGCTGCCTGCAGCTGATGGGACTTGGAGTCCAGCAACCCCAGGATCCCCATCCTATTCCTGGGTGCTGCAGGAGGGGAGATAAAAATGCTGCGCCTTGGTTTCCCCCTCCCCAGACTCCACTCTGGTAACAAAAGGCAGAGAGGAAGGTAACCCTATACCCCATTAGGAGAGAGGGGCAGCTGCCAGGCTTGGGGTTGGAGGAAGAGGCTAAGGTTTCTCTTCCTCCCGTCCCTGTATGAGGGTCTTGAGCCAAATGTGGGGTGGGGGGAACCCACCAAGGATTTTGAGGCTCAGAGAAAAGGCTTGCAAATGGATTGAATTATTTTTTTTGGGGGGGGGGGTCCTGAGTACAGTGGCAGTCATAGGGAAGGAACTGGGTTCAGTTAGCATTGAGAGATTAATCTAGCTACCGGTAATTTGCAACTTCTGAAACGGCAGGAGAGCCAGCCATCTTCGGAAATCTGCACCTCTCCAGATTTTGGAACGAAGTTATCCAGCTGAGTGCACAAAAAATCCCAGCAAAGTACGCACACAGATGTATATGTTAGTGAACATAATGTACAAAATGGTGTCGCTTTGCAGTGCAGTCCCCCCCCCGCAAAAATTGCGTGCCGAAATTCGCACACCATTAAAGAGCACATTGAATGTATCTGTGAAAACAGCGTAGGAAAATGCATTATACTGAGAGAAAAAATTGCTTGCAGAAAAGAGGCACATTCAGCAATATTGCATACAGTACAGAAATTCATACTAAAATGCTGACAAATTTTCATGAGGACTTTTTTTAAAAGTTGCAAACTGAGTAGGGTGGACGGCAGTTGTGGTCCAAAAATCCTGAAGGGCATCTTCAGGATGCCTTATGAGGAACGGCTAAGGGAGCTGGGCATGTTTAGCCTGGAGAAGAGGAGGTTAAGGGGTGATATGATAGCCATGTTCAAATATATAAAAGGATGTCACATAGAGGAGGGAGAAAGGTTGTTTTCTGCTGCTCCAGAGAAGCGGACACGGAGCAATGGATCCAAACTACAAGAAAGAAGATTCCACCTAAACATTAGGAAGAACTTCCTGACAGTAAGAGCTGTTCGACAGTGGAATTTGCTGCCAAGGAGTGTGGTGGAGTCTCCTACTTTGGAGGTCTTTAAGCAGAGGCTTGACAACCATATGTCAGGAGTGCTCTGATGGTGTTTCCTGCTTGGCAGGGGGTTGGACTCGATGGCCCTTGTGGTCTCTTCCAACTCTATGATTCTATGATTCTATGATCTCTCCAACGTTGTCTCATCCAGAGGTAGAGCTCCTGTGGAACTCCACACCACTTGGGGAAACATTCAGAGTGTCACAAGACGGCTGAACTTCTGAGCTGTTAAGAAACCTCTTCTCTCCCACATGTTCTCCAGCTTTGTCACAGATCATGGAAAGGTGTATATATTTTTTTCTCACCGCCCCAATTCCCTCTCATCCCGCTACACCCCAAGGAGCAATTGTTTAGCCTCACACTCTCCTGCTTGGGTCTGCCTGCTGAATTCTGCTAAAGGGCTTTCTTTCAACAACCTCATTAGTTAAGTGATGAGGTTAAGAGGGGACCCGTCTGCCTCGCTGCCCTCTGGTGAGGACGGACGGGATTTATCCATCAGCAAGATATTCCCATAAAGCCGGCACTTCTATTGTGGCTTCCACAGATGGAGAAAAACGGAAAACGCAATGTAGCTGAGGGGCAGATTAAGACGATGGTTTCAGCACGGGATTAATTCATCAAGGCGAGAGCTTGGGAGGGTTTCTCACCAGCAGTGGCGTAGCGTGGGGGTGCAGGGGGGGCCGGCCGCACCGGGCGCAACATCTGGGGGTTAGGGTTAGGGGGCGCAAATCCACGGGTTAGGGGGCGCAAATCCACGGGTTAGGGGACGCAAATTACTTGCCTTGCCCCGGGTGCGGACAACCCACGCTACGCCACTGCTCACCAGAACCACCCTCTGATCTTCTAGCAAAGTTTTGTATTTTTTGACAGACTAGCTTATTTTCACAAGTTGCTTGTGGGCTTGAGTGTCGGCAGCGAACACAACTCAGGGATGGTGGTACCTGATCAGATTCACACCTGTTTTGCTACAACAAGGTGCAAGATTCGGCTGTTCACTGAGAGTGCTTACTCAGGATCACAACGTAGAGGAATTCTGCCTTAACACTTAAAACGAACAAACACAAACCCCTGTGTTGCAAAATGTAACAACCTACAAAAATGCGAACGCAACACGCTGGCTAATAACTGTTAGTGAATATATATATATATATATTTGGTTGTGATGTCATTCAAAATATACGAACAAGCCACTCCAAAATCATGTATACAGTGGTACCTCGGGTTAAGAACTTAATTCGTTCTGGAGGTCTGTTCTTAACCTGAAACTGTTCGTAACCTGAAGCACCACTTTAGCTAATGGGGCCTCCTGCTGCTGCCACTGCACGATTTCTGTTCTCATACTGGTCATACGGAGTCTGTAACCTGAAGCGTATGTAACCTGAAGCGTATGTAACCCAAGGTACCACTGTATATCATACAACGCATCTCTCAAAATATACAAGGAAGACGTCTCTCCGAAGTCTCAAAAGGACAGTATATCCGGAATAGTTCAACTGTTTCGGAATACAGTGGTACCTCGGGTTATGTACGCTTCAAGTTACAGACTCCGCTAATTCAAAAATTAAGGTTAAGAACTTTGCTTCAGGATGAGAACAGAAATTGTGCTTCGGTGGCACAGCAGCAGCGGGAGGCCCCATTAGCTAAAGTGGTGCTTCAGGTTAAGAACAGTTTCAGGTTAAGTACGGACCTCCGGAACGAATTAAGTACTTAACCCGAGGTACCACTGTAAGTCTTCATCAGCGAATAATTATCAATGAAATATTCATACTAGTGGGGATCATGGTAGTGGATCAGTGCTCACTTCGGAGAGACTTTGGAGAGACGTTTTCCTTCAAGACTTTTGTGAGACCTCTTCCTTTGAGAGACGGCCTGGCGTTCCTCGCTATTCATTGATTTGTTTGATTCTTTGATTCTTTGATAACAACTTGTAGTTACTTGTATATTTTGTGAGATGTGCTGTATGATATATACATCATTTTGAGGTGGCTAATTGGTATATTTTGAATGACATGACAACAGATGGTATATTCACTAACAGTTATAGCCAGCATGTTGCCTTTGCATTTTTGTTAACAGCTAAAACAGTAAGGGGGACGTGGGTGGCGCTATGAGCCTAGGACTTGCCGATCAGAAGGTCGGCGGGTCGAATCCCTGCGCCGGGGTGAGCTCCCATTGTTCGGTCCCTGCTCCTGCCCACCTAGCAGTTCGAAAGCACACCAGTGCAAGTAGATAAATAGGTACCGCTCCGGCGGGAAAGTAAACGGCGTTTCCGGGCACTGCTCTGGTTTGCCAGAAGTGGCTTAGTCATGCTGGCCACATGACCTGGAAGCTGTACACCGGCTCCCTCGGCCAATAGAGCGAGATGAACGTCACAACCCCAGAGTCGGCCATGACTGGACCTGGTGGTCAGGGGTCCCTTTACCTTCACCTTAAAACAGCAAGGGAAGCCACAGGTGCGGGGTCCCACATCTAGCCCTCCAACCAACTCTATCTGGACCCACACTGGCCCAGTTTTGCTCCCTTTTGAGTGTTTTTCCCCTGGCTGGAGTAGAATCCCGATAGTGTAATTTGTTTGTCTGGATGGGGGATAGAGAGGGGTTACTGGCATCCATCTGTCTTGACCATAGAGAGGGGTTTGTGTGTAGAAGCTGGCCTACTTTGCAAAGGTACAATTTATAATCATTGCTCCACTCACTTTCTCCTTTGGCTCTGCCCACCCCTGGGATGTGGCCCTCGACAGGTCTTCCTGGAGGGAATGTGGCCCCCGAGATGAAAAAGATTCCCCAGCCCTGGTCAGAGGTATCCATGTCTCAAGGGTAAAAAATCAGTCAAGCCCTGGGATGAGAAGTATACTGCAGAAAATGACCGGCACGTGAAGGCATCCATGAAGGTAAGAACTGAGAATTATTTTGCTAGAGAATGTGTTAGAGAAGATTGTACCCGTGAATAATATTTATTTGTAGCTGCAATGATATGCCTTGGCAAAAAAATGAAAGCAACCCCCCTCCTTCTCCCTGTAACATCTCTGGAAAACGGCCAAGGGGGACTGGGCTAATAGATTAATTAGGTTTTAAAACAATCTTTATTTTAGCATTTTTAAAAAAAGACTCCAAACTTATAATAAATCTCTGGTGATGATCATCTGCCAGCAGGCAAAAGCATTTCAGTTTAGTCAGGTCTCTGGCCTTTCAGTTGATCTGTACATATGGTGCTGCTTATTATAACCAGTGGTGGTTTAAAATATTTCTTTAACAAACAATTTTTAAAACACAAGTACATTGTGCTTTCAGATTTGACGTAGGTGGTTAAAAATAATGTCCTTATAAAGCTTTTTTTCCCCTTCTCCACTGTAACAATAACTGGATGTCTAAAATGGATGTTTACATGCCTTGTTGTGTGTGTGTTTTTTTTACTTTGCATATTGTTGATGTTCTTAACTGAACTTCATTATACTGGATTGTATTTGCAAAAGTTGCTGTTAGCTACCCCGAATGTTTGGTGAAAAGGCAGGATACAACTTGAACAAATGAATATAATACACTGCTAAAATATCCGACTGTAATACAATTTCACATAAAACGTCCATCTGTTACGGTACTTAGTTTGGATGTATAAAGAAAATCAAGTAGAAAAGATTTTTACGAAAGGAACTTTTAGAGAAAGGGCACGTTTTATCAATTCTGTTTTTACAGTGGCAATCTCTGTGAGTCCACATTTCCATACAAACTGCTTCTCTTGCGATACTGTACTGGATAAACTTCCCCCAGTTCTCTATGGCTCAATAGTTTTGCCATCTTTCCTTAATTTTATCACGGCCATTAATCTGAATGTACTAAATGAGCGTTGCAACATGATAACTGCGTGCCACTGACATTTGTGGTTTTACAAAATCCCTCTTCCAGTTGTGTGCTAGAAACATTTATTGTTTCCTGCAAAGAGGTAATCATTCAAACGTTAAGAAAGAGGAATGCTAAACTCAGATACTTTAATGGCAACATGGCAGCCTTTTATTACATTATTTAAAAAACGGTGTGCAAGAACGTGATTGTGCAAATATTAACACACAGCTCAATAGAGAGTTGTGTGGATTGATGTGATCTGACAAAAGTTGCTGCGTTAGAGCAAAAGCTTATACTGTACCGGCTTTTTAAGAAAATATATTGAAAAGGACTGGAAAATATTATTTTGAAGACATGAAAACACTGACTTAATCCCTGCTTGGTTCGGGGTGTGTGTGTCAAATGTGTGGACGACAAAACTGCAGCCGCCTTTGTCAACATGACGCCCTGCAGATGTTTTTTGGGTTACAACTTCCATCAACCACATCTGGAGGGCATCAGGTTAGCAAAGGCTGCACTTCAGTACTGGTACATTTCTTCCTGTTGTGGAAAAGGGAATCATTACAATGGAATTTCAGCTACACTATTGGATCAGGTCCCTTTTCTCTGGTTTTAATAACCAATAAGGCAACCCACTGGCTTTCCCCAAGGAACCTTGATTGTGAGCCAACAGTGCCCTCTGGTGGACAATGGGAAAATGTTGTTTATTGGCAGTTCTTTCCCTTCTCTGAAATATATACTGTATACATCAGAGGAAGACGTTTGCGCTGCTCCTTACTCAAAAGTGCTGCTCAAAAGTCTTATATTGAGTATTCCAATAATTTCTGGATAAGGCACAAATTGGGGGGTGATCCTGGGTTACTGGAAGGATATTAATTTTTGAAGAAAAACGTAATTTAAAATGACCTCATCTAGAGATTGTTTGGAGGCAATTAATAGGGGTAATTGAAAGGGGAAGCAATTTATATGGTGCAGGAATTTGTGGGATAAAAGAACCTAAGAGGAAGAATTGCTTTGGGTGATCTGCAGCGGAGTCAGTGAATCATTTATTTGAGGGTTATTTGGATGGGAAATGAGCCTTCTGCGATACTTTAATTCTGAATTTGCATCTTACGTGTATAACCGGGCACATGAAAATCACATGAAAATTTCTGTCTGTGGGCCCATGTTCCGAATCTTTTAAGTACTGTTGGTGGTATTCAACGAATTTTGCTCAGAGTGGACTTGCTGAAATTAATAGACTGAAGCTAGCCACGCTCATTAATTTAACTGGGTCTATTTGGATGGGATCCTGCCAACCTAGCAGTTCGAAAGCACGTCAAAGTGCAAGTAGATAAATAGGTACCACTCCGGCGGGAAGGTAAACGGCGTTTCCGTGCGCTGCTCTGGTTCGCCAGAAGCGGCTTAGTCATGCTGGCCACATGACCCGGAAGCTGTACGCCGGCTCCTTCGGTCAATAAAGCGAGATGAGCACCGCAACCCCAGAGTCGGTCATGACTGGACCTAATGGTCAGGGGTCCCTTTACCTTTTCCTTTATTCGGATGGGAAACTTAGCAATGCCCCTGTCTGTATTCCAGAATGAAACATCTGCAGTGTCTGGACTCTGATGCACTGGACTCAGGGGTTGGGAAAGTCATTTATATATCTGGAATCATTAAAACACCCAGAACAACTCTTCCACAATCCTTCACAAGCTTTTCAGGCATCTTGTACATATATTTATTGATAAATTCTTATTTCAACTAGCACGCTCCTCTTTCATGTAAATAAGCCCACAGGAGCTGGAAAGAGGGCAGGGGAGGTGCCTGCCTGTTATGAATAAATAGACAGGGAGTTCCAGTGTTTAGGCCCAGGGGTCAGCAAACTTTTACAGCGGGGGGCCGGTCCACTGTCCCTCAGACCTTGTGGGGGGCCGGATTATATTTTGAAGGGGAAAATAATGAACGAATTCCTATGCCTCACAAATAACCCAGAGATGCATTTTAAATAAAAGCACACATTCCACTCATGTAAAAACACCAGGCAGGCCCCACAAATAACCCAGAGATGTATTCTAAATAAAAGGACACATTCTACTCATGTAAAAACATGCTGATTCCTAGACCGTCCGCGGGCTGGATTTTGAAGGCGATTGGGCCAGATCCGGCCCCCGGACCTTAGTTTGCCTACCCATAGCTTAGGCCCTGCCGCAAAAAAAAAAACTCAAAAAGGACAAATACAGCCGCATTGCAGGGGGTTGGACTAGATCAGGCATGGCCAAACTTGGCCCTCCAGATGTTTTGGGACCACAATTTCCATCATCCCTGACCACTGGTCCTGTTAGCTAGGGGTGATGGGAGTTGTAGTCCCAAAACAGCTGGAGGGCCAAGTTTGGCCATGCTTGGACTAGATGATCCTTAGGATCTTTTCCAACTCTACAATTCTATGATGCTGTGATTTTAAACAAGACAAACATCCTAACGAGTGGACACTTGTGGTGAAGAGCCATTTACAGCTTTCATCTGGGGAGGCTAGACCCCCGCTTAACTTCAGGTGTGTTTTTTAGGGGTGGGGGGCAGCAATTGATGGAGATGAATGTACAGTGGTACCTCGGGTTGAATACTCAATTAGTTCCGGATGTCCGTTCTTAATCTGAAACTGTTCTTAACCTGAAGCACCACTTTGGTCCAGTATATCTGAAGGAGCGTCTCCACCCCCATCGTTCTACCCGGACACTGAGGTCCAGCACCGAGGGCCTTCTGGCGGTTCCCTCACTGCGAGAAGCCAAGTTACAGGGAACCAGGCAGAGGGCCTTCTCAGTAGTGGCGCCTGCCCTGTGGGACGCCCTCCCTCCAGATGTCAAAGAGAAAAACAACTACCAGGCTTTTAGAAGACATCTGAAGGCAGCCCTGTTTCGGGAAGCTTTTAATGTTTGATGTATTATAGTATTTTAATATTCTTTTGGAAGCCGCCCAGAGTGGCTGGGGAAGCCCAGCCAGATGGGCGGGGTATAAATAATAAATTATTATTATTATTATTTAGCTAATGGGGCCTCCTGCTGCTGCTGCGCCACCGCTGCATGATTTCTGTTCTCATCCTGAAACAAAGTTCTTAACCCGAGGTACTATTTCTGGGTTAGCGGAGTCTGTAACCTGAAGCGTCTGTAACCTGAAGCATATGTAACCCAAGGTACCACTGTATAGAAATTTTATCACCCTATTGTATTGTATGCCACTTGGAGATCTTTAGCTGAAGAGGAACAAATAAGTCCTTCAAATCAAGCAAATATATAAATGCATTCAAAATTACCGTATTTTTCGCTCTATAAGACGCACCAGACCAGAAGACGCACCTAGTTTTTGGAGGAGGAAAACAAGAAAAAAAATATTCTGAATCTCAGAAGCCAGAACAGCAAGAGGGATCACTGTGCAGTGAAAGCAGCAATCCCTCTTGCTGTTCTGGCTTCTGGGATAGCTGCGCAGCCTGCATTCGCTCCATAAGACGCACACACATTCCCCCTTAATGTTTAGGAGGGGAAAAGTGAGTCTTATAGAGCAGAAAATACGGTATATCATAACATTGCATACTATGCATCCCTGGCGTGTAGAACCAGCACATTTCAGACGCTGGATATGCTTAAATGCAATGAAAAGGCTGCTGGAGCTTTCTCTCACCACACGGGGGCGCATTTATACAACCGTTTTAACATCTCCAGGCAACTGTTTTAAAGGCTGCGATCCTATATATCTGGATCCACTATGTCTGGGTGTGGAGTCGCTGAATTGGAGGGGGCTTCGCGGGCCAAACCCGTTCAATTCCGGGCTCCATGCAGGGAGTCACACTGAATTCAATTGGGAGGAATTTCTGAGCAGACATATTTAGAAAGCGTTGCACCGCTTACATCGACTCGAAATGAGCCTGTAAACTGGATTTGAAAGCCAAAAAGCAAGGTGATCCGGTGAGAGACTTATTACATGGACGCACACGAGAGCAAACTCATCTCCATCACTGAATACCGAGCGGAGAGGGAACGAACGGCGCCGCGCTGCATTTTCTAAATCCGAATTGACTCCAAGAATCAGAGTCACTCCCTTTCCCACACAAGGCCCTTGGAGGCTGGTAGGGGCGGGGGATTCGCACCATTCTTTTGCATTGAGCTGAAGGCTTGCTTCCGAATCAAAAGCCCCCCCCCCCGAGCTTCAGCGGAGTGTACTACCAATTAAGCGTGCACACAGTCCTGCAGCTTTAATCCGGAGTCACTCCCCTTTGTGCCGAGCACACAGGTAGGACGCCCAGCTGATTTGCACGTCCCGGGTAAAGACGCTGCGATGGCCACCTTCGGAACGAATCCGGATCCGATGCACGGAACAGAAGCAGTGTGACTCTGGATTAACGCTAGCCCGGAGGAGCGCTCCGCCGGCCAGAGCACCCTGCGCGCTGCGATCCCTGCCCCTCCTCAGCCTCGCGCTAGCCAGCTGCCAACACAGAAAGTGGGGTGGGGGTGGGGGGGGTTGGGTAGGTGGGGAAGACCCCCCCCCTTGGGTCTCGGAGTGGCATCCCCGGCGCCCAATCGGCGCGCGCACCAGCAGCAGAAGGAGGCGTGCCAAAAAGCGCCTTGGATCTGCAAGGCTTGCGAGGGCGCGCGCGCGCGCGCCGGGCGCAGGGGGGGGCACCTTGGGGTGGGAGGGGGAGCCAATGGCACGGATGGGGGAGGGGCGGTGGGTGTAGCCTGAAGGGGAGTGGGCTTCGAGGAGGGGGAGAAGGGGGGCGAGAGAGGCAAAGGAGCGCAGGCGGAGAGGCAGGAGGGGAGAGCGGAGCGCGCGGAGCGAGGCGAGGCGGCTGGACCCGGGCAGGAGAGCCAGCCAGCCATGGAGAATGGCTTGCAGTGTCCAAGGTAAAAGCAAGGAAAGGTGGCTGGCTGGGTGGGGGTGCACCAAGCCCCCCCTCCCCAGATTTTTTTTTTTGGGGGGTGTTGCACTCTTCCCGGGTGCGCGAGAAATCTGCAACCCAGTTCCCCGATTTGGAGAGGGGGTTTCGCAAACGCAGGGGGAGGCATGCGCCCCTGATATATGGATATTTTGCAATGGTTTGCGCGCGCCATCCCCTCCCTCCGAGCGATTTATCTATATGTGGGGCGGGAGGGGGGGGAGAGAGGAAATCTGCGGACTCATCAGATTCCAAAGTGGGGCTGTGTGTATTTTAAAACACACAACCTATGTGCGCGCCTGAGTTTTGGGGTTCCATGGAAAGGGCTGGTTGGAGCCCTCCATTCCTTTCCTTCCTTGCGCAGTCCTGAGAACGTCCCACTCCCTTCTCACCCCCCAAAAAAACTTCTAGATCTAGGTCTTCAGTAGTATGTTAAAGGGTGCCCTTCTTGTGGGCAGCTTTTTCTGGAGCCATGGGGTGTGTGTGTGTGTGTTTGTGGAGGGAGGGGATTGTGTGACCTTGTTATTCTCATTATTATTATTTTTTAATGAGTGAAACGGCCAGCTTGTTTTCTTTTCATTATTTTATTTGCATCTTGCTGGTCAATGTCACCCGACGGCTGCAGGAGGACGATATGGGGAGTCTCGGATGTGCAGTAATCCTGCAGAGCTGGAAAGAAGGAAGGGGGGGGATGTTCTCTTGGCCGCAAGGAGATCTAGTAGATTACAGTGGAGATATGTGCCAAATGTAAACCAGCAAGGAGGGAGCGCAGGGTTCTGTAGCCAACCACAAGTCTGGTCACCAACCCTAGCCAGCGAGCTGAATATCATGGAACAGGCCCAGGAAAGCGACAACACTGGCTGTGTGATGTCTCTCTCCTTCTGCTTGTGGATCTGCTGCTTAATCTCCCCGCATACCTTGTTTACAGTGCTGCAATCTTTTTATCATGGCCTCTCTCTCCCTCTCTCTCTGCTGGCTGCCTTTAGACCCCAGTTGAGAAATGCAAGCATACAAGATCGGACGGTTTGTGCATATGGAAAAGGTTTTTTTTGTTGCTTTCCTGGACCAATATTCCGGGAAACTCCTCCACTTTTATTACTTTTGCACCGTTCCCCGATTTTGATTCCCCGTTTAAATGGACGCTTTTAAAAAAAACGAGGCACGCGAAAGCTGCAAGGTGCATCTTCGCAAAGCTCTGCCTGTAAATCTGGCAGCCTTTGCCAGAAGTGAGTTGGCAGGAATCGCCGTACAGTAGCGGAGGAGAGCGATCCCTGAAAGGGAACGTGCCTGGACAGTGAAACGCACACCCAGTCGCTTAATAATATTTGCCATTGTTGTTATTGATGATGATTTATAGGGACCTTTGTAACTCGGAAAACTTGGCTTTCCAAAAAAACGTCTTGGATTTTGGAGACTGTGGAAGCTTTTGGTACTGTGGTGGAGAGAGGTTGTTCGCCTAGGCTGTTTAAATCGCCCACGAAGTTTTGAGGGAGAGAAAGGGGCAAAGGGGGGCGGCAGCTGTTGGTTGGCCAGGGAAATGCATGAAGTTTTGGTGTTCCAAAGGGGCATTTAAAATTAGGCAGTGGCTGCTGGATTGGTACAGGTATGCCAGCCAGCCACAGCGTCATTTCAGATGTAGGTCAATTCCGTGGAGATCATCTCAGAATTGGGTTAAGGCAAGAATGAACAGGGTGACAGAGAGAGAGGTGCATATATTATATGGGTGTGTGACGTGTGCTTTTCAGCTTTGTGAAAAGCAGGTCTTCGGAAGGTGGCAGCCAGCACGGGTGTCTGGGTCTGGATGCGGGCTCCGTTGGGCGAATTCGACCGGAGCGAGCAAGGGCGTGTGGCCATGGCAGCGCCGACGTGCCCGGGTGGGTGTGTCGTGACTGTCCGCTCCGCTTGGTTTCTGGGCTGCGCAAGTCGCTCCGCTAGACGTCCCGTGGACGATCTTGGAGCCTGTTGCTGGGTAGGACACAAACTGGCACTGTGCCACTGAGGGCAGGAAGCCAACGTGGACTTAATTGTGTGTGTGTTTTTTTATCCTTTTAAAAAACCAAAAAACAAACAACCCCCCCTTTTTTTTTTGCCTCGCAGGCTACAGGTCTCTCGTTAACTGTTGGTAAACCAGGGACGGAGAGGGAGCTTGCCAGGGTGCAGATGAAACCCCCCAATCCCCCCCCCCAAAAATGAGGTCCTGTCAAAGTAAGGGAGAAAATAAGAACTCTCCCTTGAATTTCTCCAGGACAGTTTCCTGGAATAGCCTTTTAAAAGAAGTCACTGGTCGCCGCTCCTTTGGGAGAGCTGGACCGAGGACCCTGGTCTGTCAAGCCCCAGCACTTAAACCTCCCCCCCCAAAAAAAAGCCCTATTAAAAGCCAGAGTACACCTCTTTGCAATTCCCAGCTCCTGCTCAGCTTGTTTGTCTTTCCTGCCCACCAAGCCATTCTTGCCCCCTGCTGGCTGGGGTAGGGGCTGCCGCTGACGATTTTATTTTTTTAAAAGACTTTCTCCTTTAAGGCAGAGATCCTGCGAAGCTGCTGCTGCGGGCCCTGATTTTTGATAAGGAAAATCCACCTGTGGAATCTGATTTTCCGTTTTGAGTGCTTATCTGTCCCGTATCGCTGCGCCTGGGGTTGTGGCAGCAGCACACCATGACCTTGCCTTTGGGAACATAGGAATCTGCCTGATACAGACTCAGGCCATTGGTCCATTTCACCCAGTGTTGTCTATTTCAGCGACCGGCAGCACTGGCCCTCCAGCGATTTAGGCAGGAGTCTCTCCCAGCGCTGCCGGCAATTGAACCCTTTCCATTCCTGCTGAATTGGGTCTCCTTCTGCCTCCATGTGATTCCCCTGGCACAGATCCGGCCTGCTTCCCCCCCTGCCCTCCTCCGGCGCCCCCTTGTGGCATCCCCGGAACTCGCTCACTCTCTGCTTTTCCCTCCGGAGTTTCTCTTCTTGCAGGCGGAATGGACTGGCACCCGTCCCAACCCAGCCTCCTCCTCCTCCTCCTCCTCGCACATGTCCTTCCTCTGCAGCCTCGGCTGCTGGCTGTTCTCCTCCGGGCAGGGAAAGCCGGTGGACCTCGTGTGCCGGACGGCGGGCGCATGACGGCTCTTGTGTACATCACGTGCTCCCGGCCCCGTGCCAGGCTGTGACGCGGGGGGCGGAGGTAGGGGGCAGTTCCTATTTGGGGATAGCAGTGCTCTCGGCTTGGGGCTGGCAGCGGCGGTCAGTGGGCGATGGGGGACGGCGGGGCAACAGGGCAGGAAGAGGGCCCTGGAGGCATGTCGCCCGCGGGCAGGGCTCCTTCGGAGGGTGAGTGTGGCACTGCTAGGGGCAAAAGGCAGCGGCAGCAGATGTGCACCTGGCTTGGCTCCTCTCCCTGTTCTCTCTTTTCTCTCTCTCTTTTCACTTTTCCTTCTGGCTATCTCTTTCTGCTCCTCGTTCTGTGCCCCTTTCGTCTTGACACAACCTCTCTCCCTTGACTTTCTTGTGCCCTCCTTCCCCAGCCGTCCTCTTGTCTGTTCTGTTACTTTCCCATTCACGTGGATTTTTTTTCTCCTCCGCCTCTCCTGTCCTTTGTGTTTTCTCATTCACACAGACCCCTTCTTTCCTTCTTTTGAGCTACTGAATTTTTTCCTCCGTTTGACAGGGGGGGGGGCGGCATTCTTCTGTTTTTCCTGTTCGCATCCCAAATTTGTGGTTGTCTCCTCAATTACAGTTCGACTCACTTTCTTTTTATTTTTGAGCATTTTGCCTTTCTCTTCTTCCCTCGAGTTCCCTGTCGGCCTTTCCATTCCCCTTCTGTTCTCATCCCCATGTCCTTTTTAAATAAAATTAATCCAGTTTGCCTTCCTTGCGTTTTCGAAATTTCGGGAACCGTTCTGTTATTTTCCTTTCGATCTCCCTGTTGCTCCTTCTCCCAATCCGGGCTGAAATGGCTCTTCGCCAATGAAGGGTTTACTTTTTGGGGTAGGACAGGGGTGTCGCTGGCCCCCTAGGCCTGCCTGACCCAGACTTTGTTGGGGTTCCCAAGCCAGTCTTGGCTTGGACGAGGACAATCAGCGGCGGGAGAAATCTGGCGCCGCAAAAATTGGCGTCGGAAAAGACGTCTTGGCGCTAAATCACAGAACTCCTTTGGCTTATGTTCGTGAATCTTTAACTTGGGGTGAGACGTTTTCTCACCTTACTTGTGACCTGCATTTTGATTAACGGAATCTGAATGATGTGGTTGTGGTGGGTTTTTTTTTTTGTTAAGTGGTGGCACATATATGGTTTATTTCTTCTGTTGATGGGGACGGAGGTTGATTGGCAAGAGAGATAAATTGATAAGAGTGGACTAGGAGTCAGGACTTAAGGGCTTGTTTTCCGTATTTGTTCTTTCGCCATTTTGGAAGGGGCGGTAGCAGCGGCTGCTCCAAGGCTGGAGCTTAGACTTGGAATATGTGACGCCCGAAATTTCTGAGAAAGGAGCCTTGAGATCCAGGACCCTGGAGTCCTCGTCACGAGTCTCGCAACGAGCTAGATCTCCACCATCAGCTTTGAGGACGTGCCTCAGTTTCCCCCTCTTGCAACCTAACTTCCCGACTGAGTGCCATTTTTATGCATCGCTTTGTGGGTTCCGGAGGGAAGTAACGATGGGATGTCGGGGACTGTGACTTGGGAAGATGTGGCGACTGTGAATGACCAGCAGGGGGGGCTGGAAAAGATGGAGGTATCTGGTCCTCTGGGACGTAAGAATTGTGTTACTGTTTTCTCCTTTAACGCTTAAAGCCCTAAACGACTTGGGCCCCAAATACTTGAAAGACTGCCTCCTTCCCTGTAGACCCTCTCGGGTGCTAAGATCAGTGAAAGGGATCCTCTTTGTTGTTCCACTAGTCTCAGAAGCTTGTGGGGCGGTGACTGGGAGAGAGCGCCCTCTGCTGCAGCCGCTGGCCTGAGAAACTCCCTCCCTCTTTTGATGTTTGAGATGCATACTTTTCAAGACCCGCCTTATTTTTGTGGTTGTACGTTGTTTAAAGCTGTTTTTAATACTGTTGTCTCCCGTCCTGCACATTTTAGACTTCGGGGAGTCCTCATTGCAGGAATTCTTGCCCACCTGCACTGTGTTTCAGAGGTTGTGATCGCCAGGCACCCAGCGATTACCGTATTTTTCGCTCTGTAAGACGCACCAGACCACAAGACGCACCTAGTTTTTGGAGGAGGAAAACAAGAAAAAAAATATTCTGAATCTCAGAAGCCAGAACAGCAAGAGGGATCGCTGCATAGCGAAAGCAGCGATCCCTCTTGCTGTTCTGGCTTCTGGGATAGCTGCGCAGCCTGCATTCGCTCCATAAGAAACACACACATTTCCCCTTACTTTTTAGGAGGGAAAAGGTGAGTCTTATAGAGCAAAAAATACGGTATTTTCCTAAAATGAGCACCTGGGCTCCTGGTGGCCTAATTAGAGGGCCATGCCCTTCCGACCTGCAAGTTGCTGGCTGCGATTGCACCCTTGGCAGGTATATGTACTTTGTGCATGCTCAGAAGGCACTTTTTTTTTTACTAGTTTGCATGTTTCAAGACCGGCTCTATGGCTGAGGCTTGCCTGAAATCTCGCCCCTCTGAGCACCAAAGCACAAAGCAGCGTTCCATGAGGCAGAGGGTGAGATTGTATTCTGGGGTGGTGGTGCAGGAATCTAACATGGGGAACACTTGTCCCTCTTACTTCTAATTATTTATTATTTAACAAATGCGCAAACTGCTCTTCAAGGGAAAAAGAAAAGCTTCCCAAAGTGGTTCACAAGTGATGCACAATACAATATAAAATTTAAAACCATTAAAAAAAATCATTGCAAACATCGTTATGTCAAAATGTTGTTCAAAGCCACCGAAAAGCAGAATAGTAGTTTAGCTTTGTGCAAAACTGCCAGAAGTCCTTAGATACGGTGTTTGTCTGATTCAAGGTGGGTTCAGATTCCACAGTTGTGGGGCCCTTGCCAAAAGCCCTCGCCCTTGTGTGCCTATCACCTTACCAGGTGTATGCCTGAGCAGGGCTTCAAAAGTACACCTGAAGGCTCAGGTGAGTTGATATAGATGCATGCGGTCTTTTGGGTAACATCCTGTTGGTATGGATTCCCAGTCCCTAAAACGCAGAATTTTTTTTTATGAGCCTTACGGGACGGGTGGGATGACTGCATGAAAGCCACTTTCTGCATTGAGCATCCTTAATACTTTTCTTCTTTGAACATCTCTGCCCTGGCCCCCGTCCATAGACAAATTCCTTCCTTACACCCCATTGTAACCTCAGGCTACTGACTTTATATTCCAGCTTTCCTGCAAGCACCTCAGGATGGCATGCGCAGGGTTACCTTGTTTTTAATCTACATAACAACCTTGTATGGTAGGCTAGGCTGAGAGAGTCGTGACTTGGCCAAGGCTGCTCAGCATGGCAGCTGTCAGCAGGGTTGTATATATATATTGGGGGGACGACCAGAGACTTTTGAGGATACGCACTTTGAGGATACTCCCATCTCCTCCGCTAGTGATTACCGTACTTTTCGCTCTATAAGACGCACCAGACCACACGACGCACCTAGTTTTTGGAGGAGGAAAACAAGAAAAAATATATTCTGAATCTCAGAAGCCAGAACAGCAAGAGGGATCGCTGCGCAGTGAAAGCAGCAATCCCTCTTGCTGTTCTGGCTTCTGGGATAGCTGCGCAGCCTGCATTCGCTCCATAAGACGCACACACATTTCCCCTTACTTTTTAGGAGGGAAAAAGTGAGTCTTATAGAGCAAAAAATACGGTACATAGTGGTGGTAACATCCCTTGTGTCGGGAGTAATATTTGAAACAAACGTCCGGTGTCATTTTCATTAATAAAGTGAGAGGAACCAAGACCCTTTCCCCTAACCTCTGATGTGCTGAGGTTGGCTGGAATTGTGGAGCATTGAGAGAGAAGCCTTTGTACACTCTCAGAGGCACTTTTTTTTTATTAAAAAAAATCTCATTTCATTTTGCATGCCTTTGACTAAACAGGACCTGGGAGGGACCCCTCCTGTTGCTTTCTCTGCCCCCTCCCCATTGGGCTTTATGGCCGAAAGGGGATTTGAATGCAGTGTCCCGCGAGATCCAAACCTGCTCTCTCTTTGTTCAACAACCTGTTGCCCCAGGGCTGAAGGGAGTTGTAGTCCGAACTTCTGGAGGGCGGCCTTTTGGTAAAGGCCGCTGTATGTAGTAGACCACATTCCCTTGAGGATATAGTCGGGGCGATTTGAAATTACAGGTTCAGTGTGGCCAGGCTAGTACAGTGGTACCTCGGGTTACATACGCTTCAGGTTACACACTCTGCTAACCCAGAAATAGTGCTTCAGGTTTAGAACTTTGCTTCAGGATGAGAACAGAAATCGTGCTCCGGCGGCGCAGCAGCAGCAGCAGGAAGGCCCCGTTAGCTAAAGTGGTACCTCAGGTTAAGAACAGTTTCAGGTTAAGTACAGAACTCTGGAACGAATTAAGTACTTAACCTGAGGTACCACTGTATTTGCTACCAGCCCACGGATGTGACCCTGGGCGTTTATGGATAGCCTGTTTCTGCTCCAGCCACACTAGACGTCTCACTTTGTTTGTTGCCTTTTGCTTTTTTGGCAATTGTACCATGAGCAGAGTGGTTGTGGGAGCATAGGGATTAAATTGTGCGTCCAGCAGTCTGTGCAACGAAACCTGTACAGGTTGTTTATTCATAATTGCAAAATAAAGTCAAGTCTGCAGAAGTCTTCTTCTATATACTTCCAAGGGCTGGAGACAGGACTCAGTGACCTCGGGGGGGTGTGGTGGCATCCAGGTCCAGATAATACATAGGAATTGCCCTTTAACTTTCCAGCACAGTTTCTACCTGCAGATAGGGTGGTAAAAGTGTGTGTGTGTGTTTTTTTAATGCACGCTTATGAGTGGAACCAAGGTTCTAGTCCAGGTGATTGGTAATTTTCTTTTAGTTCTGCCTCCCTCCAGTTTCAAGGCTACTAGTCTCTTGTAGCCTAATAGACCATGCAAATACATTTCAAACAAATAAAAATGCAGGTGTTTTTTAATAATGAAGGAGCGTCTCCACCCCCATCGTTCTACCCGGACACTGAGGTCCAGCACCGGGGGCCTTCTGGCGGTTCCCTCACTGCGAGAAGCCAAGTTACAGGGAACCAGGCAGAGGGCCTTCTTGGTAGTGGCGCCTTCCCTGTGGAACGCCCTCCCACCAGATGTCAAAGAGAACAACAACTACCAGGCTTTTAGAAGACATCTGAAGGCAGCCCTGTTTCGGGAAGCTTTTAATGTTTGATGTATTATAGTATTTTAATATTCTTTTGGAAGCCGCCCAGAGTGGCTGGGGAAGCCCAGCCAGATGGGCGGGGTATAAATAATAAATTATTATTATTACTATTATAGTAACGTTCCTTGAGAGGGTGCAAAGTTTCTTATTCTTGGTGCAGAATTGCTGCCAACGCACACCTGAAATTAGGAGAAGGGGCTTGAGCAATTAGTGGGTGAGGAACTTGCAGGTGGCAGCTGTTGTGAATTAATTCATCTGGAGTAGAAATTGTGTACCTGGCGCCTACCGTGTTCTCAAACTCTAAACACTACGCTTGCCTTCCAGAACCAGAGATCCTGACTTTCAAACCCCCCTCCCTGGAATGTGGGTAATAATTTTAAAAAAAAACAGTGTTAGGAAATGAAATACTAGAACATGGGTAGGCAGCCTAAGGCCTGGGGGCCGGATCCGGCCCAATCACCTAAATCCAACCTGCGTACTGTCCAGGAATCAGCGTGTTTTTACATGAGTAGAATGTGCGCTTTTATTTCAAATGCATCTCCGGGTTATTTGTGGAGCATAGGAATTCGTTCATTCCCCCCCCCCCAAAAAAAATAGTCCGGCCCCCAACAAGGTCTGAGGGACAGTGGACCGGCCCCCTGCTGAAAACGTTTACTGACCCCTGTCCTGGCTTGCAGGTCTGCTAGCTGAAACTGATATGCCGTGTTTCGCTTCGGAAGACGAATTGCGCTTCTCTCGACACCCTCATCCCATTATAGATCATTAAGCTTCCCTCCCCTTCCTTTAAAGGCGAACAGACATTTGCATCTGGCCTAAGAAGTGCCTTGATTGGGGGGGGGCAAGTTTCAAGGTTATTTCGATTACTCAGCTGTGCTTTGATCACCACACATTGATTTTAATGGGCCCAATGGCACACCAGAAAATTTGTTGCCCCGGTTTCACTTCAGGTTAATGGACTGGGGGGGGGGCCGGTTAGACATTTTTCTTGCTCCATCTGAAATGTGTCTGGAGTCTATCTTTGAGAATTTTCAGTGCTCAGAACTTCAGTATCGCCCAAATAATTGCTTTTAGCTTGCCGCCACCGCCTGAACATTTCATCGACATGATCGGGAGTCCATTAAGATGCAACGGCAAGGAAAACGGGGGCTGCTTCCTCCCTTCGTAAGCTATGAGCCCCCACCCACCGTCCGATCCTGGCTTGAGGCAAACCATAGCCTGTTTAGGAGTGCACCTGCCCTGCTAACCATAGTTGCGCACCATGGTTCCTGGTTTTCAGGGAAAGCGCAAGCTGTATTGGACAGCGGCAAGTGAGGGTTTGCCTCAAAGCAGGAATGGAAGAAGAGGGGGTGTTTGGAGATCTCCCCCCCCCCTGGCTTCTTGCCACACTGGGAAACCATGGTTTGGGACTAAGTCTGAATCACTCCAGTGTTTTTCGTAGGCTGTGGCCTAGTCTAGGGAGCAGCAGCTGGCGATCGGATGGTGACATTGTGCCTTCGCTCCCTTCCTCTCTTTTGCTCCAGAAATGGAAAACAAACTTGCGGTTAAAATCGGGGGGGGGGGGGGGGACAGTTGTCTTTTCCAGAGAGTTGAATGTGGTTCAAGAGAGGCTTTGCTTTTCGCCGTTGCCCACGATCCAATGCGTCTTTGTGACCGCATGAAAACCCAGGGCCGGCTCTACCGTTTGACAGATTGAGGTTGTTGCCTGCGGCGGCGGATGCTGAAATAGCCCCATGAACTTTCCTTTCTTTGGAGGCCTGTCTTGTGCCCCACGTCTCGCTATCTCTTGAACCAGCTTCCCCTTCCTTGAAAACCAGAAGAGGACTTCCTCCCGTCCCAAAATCCTTACTTTTGCTACAGCTAAGCCAAAAGGTCACAGCCCCTATGCACAGGCTGTCTTGCACAGATGCCCTCGAGGCAGGTTTCAGCGCACTTGTGCTTCCTGGAAAACATTCATTTCTGAACCCCCGTAATGATGCCTCGGAAATTTTGCAGTCGGTGTAAACTGCTGGACCCGAACTTTTCTTTCTTTTTTTTAAAATAATATTTATTACTTTTCCAAAAATTTAAACACTACAAAAAATAAACAATACAATATAATACAAAAACAGAACATAACACTAACACATTAAACTAACAAAACAAAACAAAAACAGTTTAAAACACATCAAACAATTTCAATATCTTATCTTTCATTCACTTATTTCAATGACCTCCTCACACCTCCCTTTTTGTATTCCACTTCTGTTAATTGTTTCAGCAATTCCTTTCCATCTTCCTCTGCTTTCTATCCTTTAATTATCTTAACACATTCTAACCTTATTTTTCCCTTTAATACTCTATTAATCTATTTATACTTAATTCCTTATAACATTTCTACTAAAGCCATATAACTTCATTCCAACACTTTTCTAACATTCATTAATTTTACAGTATCTCTGTAAATAGTCTTTAAACTTTTTCCAGTCTTCTTCCACCAACTCTTCTCCCTGGTCTCGGATTCTGCCAGTCATTTCTGCCAATTCCATATAGTCCATCACCTTCATCTGCCATTCTTCCAAGGTGGGTAGATCTTGTATCTTCCAATACTTTGCAATGAGATTTCTTGCTGCTGTTGTAGCGTACATAAAGAAAGTTCTATCCTTCTTTGGCACCAATTGGCCAACAATGCCCAGGAGAAAGGCCTCTGGTTTCTTCAGAAAGGTATATTTAAATACCTTTTTCATTTCGTTATAAATCATCTCCCAGAATGTCTTAATCTTTGGGCATGTCCACCAAAGGTGAAAGAATGTACCGTATTTTTCGCTCTATAAGACGCACCAGACCACAAGACGCACCTAGTTTTTGGAGGAGGAAAACAAGAAAAAAAATATTCTGAATCTCAGAAGCCAGAACAGCAAGAGGGATCGCTACGCAGAGAAAGTAGCAATCGCTCTTGCTGTTCTGGCTTCTGGGATAGCTGCGCAGCCTGCATTCGCTCCATAAGACGCACACACATTTCCCCTTACTTTTTAGGAGGGAAAAAGTGCGTCTTATAGAGCAAAAAATACGGTACCTTCAGTCTCACCCTGTGAGGGGAGAGTCCCCCTGCAGAGGGGTTTTGAAACCGTTCAGATGGGAAAGTAGTTTTGGGTCACGGCCACGTCGTACGTTTAAAGTCCCGCCATGGCTTCCCCCATTGAATTCTGGGAGTTGCAGTTTGCAAAGGGTGCGGAGAGACGTTTGGAGACCTCCCTGTTCTCCTCAGAGAGCTACAGTTCCCAGAGTGGTTTGTCAGGCCCTCTTCTTCACAGGCAGCCCCGGGAATTGTAGCTCTTTGAGGAGAATAGAGGACCCCAAACAAACTACAACTCCCAGAATGGTTTAGCTGCTTAAAGCGGTATCGTAGCGCTTTCAATGTGTGGTGCAGATGTGGCCTTGATACCCCAGTCCAAATAACATGATCTGGTGGGCCCTGCTGAAAATGGTGGCTTTTGCAGGAAAGAAACGTGCTTCAGAGTTTTGCATTAAACCCGATGCTCGCCAAGAGGGAAATAAATGCAGACCCACCTACCCCAAACACATGATTCTTGGCCAGTTGGTTTTCTCTCATTCAAAATGGAGGGGGGGGGGAATTATTCTTGCACCTTCGTTGCCCTCCAAGACCCACCGGGTGCTTCCAACTCATGATTTTACAAATGCCTGGTTAAGTTGGTGGGGTTTGACCTGTCCAAGTAGTGGAGCCTCACACATTTTTGGGTCCCTGCCCTGTTTGGAGGAGGGTATGCGGGTGGCGAAGGGACGCGGGTGGCGCTGTGAGTTAAACCACAGAGCCTAGGGCTTGCTGATCAGAAGGTCGGCGGTTCGAATCCCCGCGATGGGGTGAGCTCCCGTTGCTCGGTCCCTGCTCCTGCCCACCTAGCAGTTCGAAAGCACCTCAAAGTGCAAGTAGATAAATAGGTACCACTCCGGCGGGAAGGTAAACGGCGTTTCCGTGCGCTGCTCTGGTTCGCCAGAAGCGGCTTAGTCATGCTGGCCACAGGACCCGGAAGCTGTACGCCGGCTCCCTCGGCCAATAAAGCGAGATGAGCGCCACAACCCCAGAGTCAGTCACGACTGGACCTAATGGTCAGGGGTCCCTTTACCTTTACCTTTATGAGCTTAAGGGGGGGAAGATTCCCTCTCTCCCCTACAATCCTGGCTCCTATCCCGCAATGGTTAGGGCTTCAGACTAGGACCTGGAAGACCAGGGTTCAAATCCTACTCAAGTCACGTAAGACACTGGGCGACCTTGGGCCTAATCTACCTCACAGGGTTGTTGTGAGGAGAACCCTGTACGCCACTTTGAGCTCCTCAGAGGAGCAGATGGGATGAAAATGAACTAAAATAAGTAATTAAAGTTATTAAATCAACAGGAAATCAGTTAGCGCGTTTTTTAAAAGTCATCCAAAGGCAGCCCTGTTTGGGGACATTTTTATAATAATAATAATAATTTATTATTTATACCCCACCCATCTGGCTGGGTTTCCCCAGCCACTCTGGGCGGCTTCCAAAAGAATATTAAAATACTATAATACATCAAACATTAAAAGCTTCCCGAAACAGGGCTGCCTTTAGATGTCTTCTAAAAGCCTGGTAGTTGTTTTTCTCTTTGACATCTGGTGGGAGGGTGTTCCACAGGGAAGGCGCCACTACCGAGAAGGCCCTCTGCCTGGTTCCCTGTAACTTTTTAGTGTGTTGTATCGTGTTTTTACTGTTTTTCTTGGGAGCTGCCCAGAGTGGCTGGGGGCGACCCAGTCAGATGGGCGGCATATAAATAAGAGGTTATTTTTATTTTAAGTAAAGTATCTGATACGAAACCTGAGGCAAAAATGCCGAATGGCCTGGCGAAATACGGTGCAGTTGGCAACCCTGAGCACATGCTCCAGAGGGCTTGGTAATTAACACAGGCTGGTTACCATGACTTAGTTTACTGTGCTCAAATGTGTATGAAAGCATGATAAATGGGGTACATTACCCCCAGTTCACCCCCCTTGCATTATTATATACTTACAGGCAAAAGGCAGGGGGGGCAGCTTGGGGGTCAGGAGTGCAGAACCAAGGTGGTAGTTACCACAGGGTTACTCAAGGTGGCAGTTACTACAGGGTTACTCAAGGTGGTAGTTACCACAGGGTTACTCAAGGTGGTAGTTACTACAGGGTTACTCTAGGTGGTAGTTACCACAGGGTTACTCAATGCAGATTATGCCAACGCAAATTTGTATATCTGTCAGGAATGCTGAGAAGAGAGTAATAAACATATATACCAGCGTGTCTCCAATACGAGCTTGCGTGTGCAAATAAGGTGTAAAAATACCAGTTTCCTTTAGTCCTTGGCCACATCTTATTTTATGCAAAGCCATTTTTGTTGTTGTTGTTTCGTGTGCCTTAAAATGGGCCTCGCTCAATTTTCAAATTACTTTTGAAAGAGAATTGTTTGTGTGAATTGTAGGGTGGGAATAATGTCTCTTTTATTATTTTAGCCCTAAGTGCAGGAAACTGAATCTGCACCCTCAGTTACGTTTCTAAAAACGCATAGGGCGCTCTGAGAATCCGAAATGAAAAAGCAGCGATACTCGAGTTACTTTTGCTGCCTGTGATCTGGCGTGGTATTTCTTATTTTTACAGTTGCAAGCAGGATTCGAGGTGCCTGCAGAAGATCCTCGCAAGGCTTTTGGGGAGGACTTTTTGAACATGCAGTCCCCTCTCCCCCATTGCACACGCTTGTTTTTTCCTTCTTCGGGGCTCCTGTTCCCCCTCCATTTGCCCTGTGTCCAGCTCTCCCTGAGACGAGAGCAGCCAGGCGGCCCTGCCAGCGCCAGCCCATCTGGCAAAGGGCCCGGGCTGTGCGCATTCAAGCCGGGCGCCCAATGGCAGCGCAGTGTTCCCAGCCGAAATTAGCAGGCAAACAGGAAAGGAGGCCGGGCGCTGGTTGGCTGCTCCTGGCCTAGCCCGGGCCCCCGCCCGTCGCTCAGCTCACGTAGGCCTGGCCTGAGCGAGGGGCCTCTGGGCTGCTTTCCAAGCGGTGGAGGGGGGGGGCTGGAGAGGCACTGAGAGAGAGAGGAGCTCGGCCTCACCAAGGCCGCAGGCCCCAGAGGCCTCGGCGGAGCTCGCGTCAAGTCAAGGCCCGCCTGGTGCCCGGGGGACGGGGCCTGCCGTTGCAGCGGTGCCTCTCCATAGGGGGAATGGCATCCCAGCACCCAGGCAGACCCCCTTCTCGGTTGTCAGCCTTGCTTGTGCACAGCAGCTGCCCGGCCGAGCTTTGCTAACTGAGCAAGGCTGCAAATAGCACTGTTTATCAGGCTCGGTGCAGCCCTGCATTTTCTCCCTCTGTGTGTGTGTGTGTTTTATTTTTCCGTTCTCTGTTTGGAAACAGCTGGCGGGCGCAGATTGATCCGCCTGCCCCTTTGCTTTCTCCTCTCCCTGCCGCTCCAGAGAGAGAGATGCTCAATGCCAGCTGCGTTAAATCCTAGAAACCTAGAGCTGAAAAGCACCCTGGCTGTCGTCTAGCCCAGGCATAGGCAAACTCCGGCCCTCCCGATGTTTTGGGACTACAACTCCCATCATCCCTGACCACTGGTCCTGTTAGCTAGGGATGATGGGAGTTGTAGTCCCAAAACATATGGAGGGCCGAGTTTGCCTATGGCTGATCTAGCCCAATGCAGGGATATGCAGCTGCCCCATACGGGGATCGGACTTGCAACCTTGGCGTTATCAGTGCCACACGCTAACTAACGAAGCTATCCAGGCTTTATGGAGCTTAGATTCTGGGTGTCTTGGATAGCTGCTATAGGACAACATCACACATGACTTGTTAGCCTGCCCTTTAAGACATCGATTTTGCTAATTCCTGGAAGCAGGCTTGCTATGGCAGAAATTATTTGCCTTTGTGGGGGGGGCGTGTGCCACGAACTGATTTATGACACTTAAAACGGCGCTTTTGTGCTCTGGCGGCAAGAAAGGTTAGAAAGAGAGAGCTACGCGATATTGCATTAATTTGCGCTGGATATCAGGGGGTCTGGCAGAAGTTAATCTAGGTACGAATTCTCAGATTATGCTTACGGGCTGTGACTCCCTTTCTTTTGTAGAATCGTCAAGATGGAAGGGAGCCCTCAGGGTCATCTAGTCCAACCCCCTGCCATTCAGGAATAAAAAAAAATCTCTGATGCTTTGTCTTTTGCAATTGCTTTATGCTGCATGTTGTTGTTTGCAGTTTGGCGAATTGCAATTAGTTTTTTTTACGGCCTTTGGTTAATGCAAATATACTCTTTGAAAGATGCATACATGATATCTTGCGGGACATTGATAGCGGCAGAAGTTGTTTAATTGCATCTTTATCCCACCTGGCATCCTCAAGGGTGGTGTGTGAGGTCTCCCCACCCCAATGTTAACCTCACAGCGATCCTGCAAAGTGAGGTGGGTTGCGAGGGAGAGGCATAAGGTCACCCGAAGAGTTCTTTGCTGAGCTGCAGGGGAAATAATACGAACTCGGCTCTCTTCAATCCTTGGCCAATAAATAGATAACTGCCCTGAATTAGCTGAAACTTGTTTTTATGTGCTGCAAAGAGGTGAAACTGCCGTTGTTTAGGTACAGGATTTGGGGTTGGCGTTCAGCACAGAGCAGAGGGGAATCCCTGGGCATCTGGGTTATCTTCTCAGCTTTGGGGTGGCCTTGGAGCCTAGTGGCTAGAGTACTAAGTTTCGGCCAGGGAAGTTGAGGCTTGTGGTTCCTTTTCACTGGGAATCATCTGTGGCTTTTTGGGTTGAAGAGAGGAGGAGCCGCTGAACTCTGCCTCTCACTGTGCGATGGTAGCGGGGCATAGCAGTCGCAGCAGAGTGCCCGGACACCTGGGTTCTATTTTTGCACTTTGTAGGGCAGTAGGTGAATGTGCAAGGCCCAGTGTCCTAAGCCTTGGCTCCGTATCTGGCTTGGCTGGGAGCAGGTCCTCTTCCGGCCTCCTCTGTTTATTCACACGCTGTGTATGCTCTTGGCTTCCACCGCTGGCTCAGCCAGAGAACAGGCCGTGGACGCGGGCCAAGGGAATTCGGCTGCCCTGCCGGCACTTCGCAGAGCCTCTCCACCCCCCAGGAATGCCAGAGGTTCCCCGGCCTTTCCCGGCTTGTCTCAGGAGCTTGAGATTCTCTTGCACAGCCGGGGGAATGGCGCCTGGTGGGTTAGAGGCTCCCTCGTGCCATGGGAACCTGGGCGGGTAACCCAACAGGGTTGGCTTTCCCTATTGCATCTCAGCCCGCAGGCGGAGAGGAAGGTGCTGGACGATGGCAGTACAGTGGTACCTCAGGTTAAGTACTTAATTTGTTCCGGAGGTCCGTACTTAACCTGAAACTGTTCTTAACCTGAAGCACCACTTTAGCTAATGGAGCCTCCTGCTGCTGCCGTGCTGCCGGAGCACGATTTCTGTTCTCATCCTGAAGCAAAGTTCTTAACCCGAGGTACTATTTCTGCGTTAGCGGAGTCTGTAACCTGAAGCGTATGTAACCCGAAGCGTATGTAACCTGAGGTACCACTGTCTAAATGGCTGCTCCTGTATCAGAAGTAGTTGCATTTAGCTTTCAAGGAATCCCAGTGTGTGGAAATACTTGTTTGTGTGTATCATTTATTCAGAGACTTTTTAAAAATCTGGCTCCCGAGTCCAAAAAAAAATAGCCGCTACCTTCTGGTTTTTAATCTGAAAAGACACGACACAAAAGGACAAACGGATTGGGAAGGATGAGGAAATAAGCAAACTCAAGTCCAAGTTTTTAGTTACTTATGACCGGGGATGGAAAAGTTCAGGGAGAGGAAGCAACAAACGTTTGTGATCTCTCACCTGCGTGGCGAGATGCTAGCGCTGTTTTCAATGTGTATGAACAGTTAATTCTGTTGACTTTGTTTGTTTCTTTGTCTACTGCCCTTTATCCATAGATCTCGGGGTGGTTCACATGTTTCCATAATATGAATGATTACTATTGCTATTGAAATGAGGATTTCTTTGTCAGCATAGTTGAAAAGGACTTTTTATCCCATTTTCTTCTGGGGCAGTTGAACAGGGGACCCCCCAAAAACACACACACACACACCCCATTTACCATATTTTTTGCTCCATAAGACACACCTGACCATAAGACACAACTAGTTTTTAGAGGAGGAAAACAAGAAAAAATATATATATTCAGAACGAAACAGCAGATGTATGATTTTTGTGGTTCATGTTGTGACCACAGACATGTGATTTGACGGTGAGTTTGGTGTAGCCCAATGCAAAAATCCTGAGAATCCATGTTTACCACATTTTTGCGCCATTGCATGATCTGCTTTTCGCCCCTGGGCAATTCGGCTCCAGGGACCACGCATTTGCTCCATAAGACGCATAGACATTTCCCCTTACTTTTTAGGAAGAAAAAAGTGTGTCTTATGGAGCGATAAATACGGTATCATCAGCTGATAATGGTATGGAATCAGCCAGTCTGTGTGCACACACCATACATTTAGAGCACTTCCCCCCATCCCAAAGAATCCTGGGAATTGTAGTTTACCCACCATGGAGCTCCAACTCCCAAGCGTCCTTTACAGACAACAGTTCCCAGAATTCCTTGGAGAAAGCCACATGTTTCAAACACAGCCCCTCTCACTTTCCCTCCTGCCTCATGGGTGGCGTTGGCGAATGGCAGGGCAGAGCACTCTTTGCCACTGGGTTCCTGGGTGTCGTCATCTCTTGGCCTGGCCCATCTGGCTGTGAAATAAATAAGCAAGGGGCGGCTAAATTTGCACAAAGCAGTTGTGAGTGCGAAAGGGGATAAGGTCTCGTGTGTGAGCATAGAGGCTTGGCTGAAGGCCCCGCAAGTTTTAGAATTAAATTCTTGCTTCTCCGTGGGCCCCAGACCAAGTCCTTGCTCTGTTGGCCACGGTTCTTGACCGGCGAAATAGAAATAACAAGCGGCGGTTTTGCGGATGTCAATAGCCCTTTAATAAATGCAAAGGCTGGGAAATCCTAGCAGATGGGCTCTGAAAGCCGAGAGTGGCATGCTGTTCTCCTGCGAGCTCAGCCCTGCCCAGCCCTGCAGCCCTGTGTTAGTTCAGGTAAAAGGTAGCTCACGCCTCCCTTATGAACACAAACACACTCTCCAGATGGAAAAGCTATGGGGTGGGGAGGCCTGTGCCTTGCCAAGAACATTGCGTTCCCACCCAACCCAGAGGGAAGAGGCCCTTGTGGGGGTGTGAGGAGCGGGGCGGGGGCTGGCTGGCTTTGCAGGCACTCCTGGTTCAGTTTTGGGGAGAAGGAAATGGCCTGACATAAAAGCCTTCTCTTATTTCTGCCCCCCCCCACCTTCTACCCCCTTCCCTGCAAACAGAATCAAATTCCTCTCCCATCCTGACTGCTGGTTAGTGTGCGCTGCTGATAACACCCAAGGTTGCAGGTTCGATCCCCGTATTCCTGCTTTGCAGGGGGTTGGCCTGTAGGACCCTCATGGTGCCGTCGGACAATTCCAGGAGTTTGGTTGCTGGGTGAAGTGTTGCGTTGTTGCTGTAGAGCAGGGGTAGGCAACCTAAGGCCCAGGGGCCAGATGCGGCCCAATCGCCTTCTCAATCCAGCCCGCAGACGGTCCGGGGATCAGCATGTTTTTACATGAGTAGAATGTGTCCTTTTCTTTAAAATGCATCTCTGGGTTATTTGTGGGGACTGCCTGGTGTTTTTACATGAGTAGAAGGTGTGCTTTTATTTAAAACGCATCTCTGGGTCAGTTGCGAGGCCTGCCTGGTGTTTTTACATGAGTAGAATGTCTGCTTTTACAGTCATACCTCGGGTCGAATGTGCTTCAGGTTGAGCGCTTTCGGGTTGCGCTTCACAGCAACCCAGAAGTAAAGGAGCGCGTTACTTCCGGGTTTCACCGCTCGCGCATGCGCAGACGCTCAAAATGACATCATGCGCAGAAGCGGCAAAACACGACCCACAGACGCGTCTTACGTTCTATTCAGGATGCGAACGGGGCTCGGGAATGGATCCTGTTCGCATCCTGAGGTACCACTGTATTTAAAATACATCTCTGGGTTATTTTGTGGGGCATAGGAATTTGTTCATTCTCCCCCCCCCCCCGCCAAAAAAAAAAATAGTCCGGCCCCCCACATGGTCTGAGGGGTGGTGGATCGGCCCACGGCTAAAAAAGGTTGCTGACCCCTGCTGTAGAGCTTTCCTCCTTCTAGATGGGCTCCCTTCCCAGGTGACGAACCCCACTTCCCCTTCCTTCTCCGTACAGCAGGTGCAGAAACCACCTTCTTGACCATTGGACCCCCTCTTGGTCTCATCTGCTCAGCCCACCAGAGCCTGTCTTTGCATACAGGCGAAGTCCCCAACCCAAGAGGGTTTGAGACCCCTTAGCCACCCTCACCTGATTTAGCCGGCCAATCGAAGCCATTCTTGGCATCTGTCGCCTGCTGGCAGCTTCTAGGAGCCCCAGGTGAGAGCTGAGTGCAGGATAGGGACCCAAGGTGGACAAACTACCCCAGAAGGAGCATGATGTGTCCCCCGCCAGAAGTACTACCCTCCCCCCTAACACCCCATTCACCCTATTTTCCATACACAGCTGTGCACCCCCTAATTTAAGGGGTGAAAGCTCCCCTGTTTTTAGCAGTGACGCTGACGATTTACGGGAAGCTAGCTGCACTGCTTGCAGATCTTTTCCTCTTCCTCCAGCAGCGTCATCTTTCCTCCCACCCACAACCTTTCCTCTCCTCCCCCTCCTCTCCAACCTCCCCCCCCCCCCCCGCAGCCATGATGAGTACTTGGCATTGGTCCCCGTCTACAGTACACAAAGTCCCGGGCAGACGTGGACAGAACAGCTAAAGGCACTGCCAAGAGCACGTGCAACAGGATTCCTGCTTGGTGGAAGGAGGAGGGGGCGGGTTGTTGAAGAGAGTGCAGTGATTAAGGGGCTTGGATCCGTGCCGGGGGTGGGCGGGGAGAGGGGAGGGCCTGCCTGCAGCTGGCTATGCAAGGCTAAGTGGGAAGGGCCATAGCTCAGTGGTGGCAGGGCCCCCCCCTTGGCACGCAGAACTCCCCCAGCAGAGAGAGCCTTGCTGGGGGGGGGGGAGCTGCTGCCGGTCCGTGTTGGCAGTACCAATCTAGATGGGCCAGCGGTCTGACTGGGAGTATAAGACGGCTTCCTACAGAGTCTGACCGGATAATTTTGCAGCAGTTGGGATTTGGGGAGATGTTTTAAAAGGAGGGAATTAGGAGCAAGGCAAGTGTGCCAGCTGAGAAGTGGGGACATGCCGTGGGGGTTGATTTGAGCTGTTGTTTCGTGGGGGGGGGGTGTTTCTCCAGTTCCATAACTTAGCCCTGGATTGCAGGAAGTCCTGGAGGGGACAGTGTTTTGTAGTGCCTTTCTCTTGCACATGTGGGGAGCGTCTGAAAGGGGTGGAGGATAATAAGAGGGCAGGAAACGGAACAGAATTGAGCCCTTGAACCTCTTACCTTGGAAATCCAAAGACTGCATGAGCCGTGCTTATTAAGCAGAATTGCAAGCGTGGCTGGGGCACACACACAAATATAAATAGAACCGGGTACTGTAAAACGGGCTGGCCGTAGCCTTGGAAGGGGTCCAGAGGTCAATGAGTCTGACCTGCCTGCTGCTACGCTGTGCCAGTCGCAGGGTGCAGAAGCAAGGTGGAAGTGAGCCAATCTCTGTCTCTGCAGGGCAAAACAGCCCACCCATTAGGGCTGCAAGCCAACCTGATCATTAAAGGTAAAGGTAAAGGGACCCCTGACCATTAGGTCCAGTCATGGCCGACTCTGGGGTTGCGATGCTCATCTCGCTTTATTGGCCGAGGGAGCCGGCGTGCAGCTTCCGGGTCATGTGGTCAGCATGGCTAAGCCGCTTCTGGCGAACCAGAGCAGCGCACGGAAACGCTGTTTACCTTCCCGCCGGAGCGGTACCTATTTATCTACTTGCACTTTGACGTGCTTTCGAACTGCTAGGTTGGCAGGAGCAGGGACCGAGCAACGGGAGCTCACCCCGTCATGGGGATTCGAACCGCCGACCTTCTGATCGGCAAGTCCTAGGCTCTGTGGTTTAAACCACAGCGCCACCCGTGTCCCTAACCTGATCTTTAAGGGAGGGTAAATTCTGACCCAGAGTCCAGATGTGATGCCCTGTCAGGCCGTGTCTGATCAAACCACTGGTCATCCATTGGCGCTAGTCCATACCGTCTCCACTTAAGAACAGAAGAAGAGTTTGCTGGGTGAGTCTGCTGACTTGTCCAACATCTCCACAGATGCCTGGGGGAAACCAGAATCCGAGCACAAAATCACTGTCCCCTCTTGAGCTTTCCAGCAACTAGTCTTCAGAAGCAATTCTGCCTCTGACTGCCATGGCTAGTAGCTATCGACAGCCCTCTCCTCTGTGAGTTTGTCCTCAGACAAAGGTTTGTGGGTGGGGAGAAGCTAACCTATTGAATGTACGAGCCTCTTCAGATGTTCAGTATCTCTGGCATTTGGTTTGCTTGTCTCCGGGCATCCATATGCATGGATCGGATCGATGGAAATACCAAATGACGGGTCTGCTGGAAATTCATCAGAATCGATTTGGCTCTCCTGATTGAACGGGGTCGCTCCAGCACAGCTGAGCAGTGCCTTGGGGGAAGCTTATGGTGCTGTGGACCTGGATGTTGGGGGTGCCAGGGGGGGGGTGTTGTTTTTGCCTGCCCACGTCTGTCTCTCTCCACCCCACCCCCAACTTTTCCAATTTTGCGCTAATAAGGAAAAAAACGGTTTGTTGTGCAAAGTAGCCGGCTGGCAACGCTCTGCATGTGCAGAGCTGAGATATTCTCAGTGGAGGAAGGAAGTTTGACGTCAGAGATGCTTGATCCGAGCAGAAGGCATCAGAGATGCATGCGAGCTTTGCGTAGGCAGCTGTTATCGAGCCGTGCCGTAGTGCAGCAGGATGAGCTCCTGCAGGGAGGGCGCTTGGGTCTGGCGCCCTCCAGGATGGTGCCTTCACAAACAGGGGCTCTGTTTCACATTGCACACAGCAAAGCATTTCTATGGCAGATGGCTGTATAGGGTATATTGATGCCCTCTCCCTCTGACCAACTTCTAACCTGCTTGCCGTGGTTCTGCAGACCTCTCTTTTCTTCATTAATAGCCCCCCCCCCCCTTAAGTCACAAATAAATTTAAAAGTGGGGTGGGTGGTGAGACTCTGCATACCCAAACAATTTTCCAAGGCTAAGGCATTCCTGTATTGCGGAGGGTTGGACAAGATGACCCTTCTAACTTTACAACTCTATGGTAATTTGGGGCGCTTCCAAGACTGCCTTTTGCATCCTTGAGGACTAGATTCTTGTAACTGTTTGCTGAGCAACATCTGGCGCCCATCTGGAGACTTGGAAGGCACATATTACGGTGTGGAATGTGATCCCCCCCTTTCTTCTTTCTATCTCGTTATTATATGAAGATTATTTGATCCTAGTTTTTGCCCTATTCCTTTCATTTCGGTGATTATGTTTGAAGGAGGGTAAACGCCGTTTGGTGTGGGGAAAGAAGCGGATATGGAAAGGGGGAAATACGAGAGGGTCTGTTGGGTGAAAGGGACAAAGAGAAACGTGGAAGTCTAGAAGAAACTGCTGATTTAGAAAAGCAGCAAAGCAAGCGGAGGTTCTGTGCCTGAACCCAAGTTCTGTGGTGCTCTGATGGTATGACTACAGAACTAGTTTGCCCAATAAATCACCGTTAGCCATGATAGCTAATGTCAGCATCTCCCCGAGTGACAACTGCTGGAGGCAAATGCCTTCATCCTGTCTGCTTCTCAGCTTCCCAAATGGAGCATCTCGCTGAGCATTCTGGGAAATGGGGACCGGACCTTTGGTCCAAGTCAGCAGGACTGATTAAATCGGATCAGTTTTATCAGTGGAGTGGAAAATCCTTCCTGGGGTGGGTGGGAACGTCAAATTGGCAGCAGAGTTAGGTGAGCCAAAAATGGGCCAGAAAACAAGTCTCTATAAATATGTCTGGATCCCGCCCTTTAAGACGTTTTGGAAAGTGAGTGCCCCAGCTTTGGAATCTCCGACAAAGAGTGCCTCTGTTCACGTGCAGACTTCCTTAACACACTGACATTCCATTCTGGGTCACATGCAAGAGAGCGAGTCACTTGGAAGGATTTAGAGCAGGGGGAGAGTTTTAAGAATCGCCCCTTCCCTCTCAATCACTCTCTCCAAAGAGTCGTTTCTCTCCTTTGGCGAAATGCCATAGCTCAGTGGTGCAGCAAAGGGTCTTGGGTTCAATTCCTGGCATCTCCCAAGTCGAAGAGTTAAGGCCTGTGACCCAAGGGATCTGCTGCCAGATAGCATTTCTAAGCTCGATGGGACGGCAGTGTCCAATGTTCCTAAAAAGTTTTACAATTTTAAAAAAAGTGGCATGAGGCTTCAATACTGATGCCAGCTGCTAACCGGAGTATGTGTTGCACATATCCAGGAATAGCGAGAACCGCTTCTGAGGCAAAGCACATAATTTCCCAAAAGAGGCTCGTCGTCCTATTTCTAAAAATCAACCGCTGCCTGATCTGAACTCTCCCTTGCGAATTCTGCCGGGGATTTCATATTCTGGCGCAACATCGCCCCCACAATGCATTTCTCTGGGTTGTTGATTTTTTTGGGGGGGGGGGAGAGAGTTGTATTGCATTCGTCCCTCTCATTCGCCCGGCCGGTGTGTTCCTGCAGTGATCCTTCGCTGCGTTCACGCCCCCCTTGCCCATGCGCACCCATGCTTGTCTCAGGCACGTGGCTGCGCATGAGGATTCCCCGCTTCCCTCCTGCCTGCTGCCAGCCCTGTCTGGTGACCCGTTGGCCCACCTGGCCCCTGGCCAGGCCCCCTGGGTGAACCCGCTTGCTGGAGAGTAAGCCGAGAGCAGCCACAGATAAGGCGCTCGTCTTCATCCCTCGCGGCAAAACGCTGCTTGCTCTGCGCAACCCGGGAGTGAGTGGCGCTGTGCCAGGGGACAGGAATGGAACAGCCTGTACCCTGGATGGGACCTGGGAGGGACGGGTGGCAAGAAGAGGAGGACTGGGGAGATCAAAGCCCGGCTTTATTCGACTCAGGGAGATGAACGGAGAGCCAGTCACCCGGCGATGCGGCGCCGCCGGAAGAGGCTGAGGTACAGGGGCTGGTGCAGGTGAGGTCTCCATCCTGCTTTCGGGGTGGAAGAGTTTTGTGGTCTGCTGGTGGTGTGGTTCTTTCATGCTCCAAAGCAGCGTGGCTTTGTGGCTTCCCACAGATCCCTGGGGCTTGTTCGGCAGGATTCTTCAAAGATCTCCGGGCTCCCAGGTATTGTGTGGGGTCTCCCTCGTGGGCCAAGGAGGGTCTTTTGGTGGGTTTCCACAGGGTCACGGCAGAGGTTTTCTGGGTCAGGGACTATAGTCTCTCACCTTCCTTTGCTGCTTGCATGTTTGTTTTTTAAGAGGAAGGTGGAGACGTAATCGTAATCACAAACGAAATTAAAAATGTTTGCCTTGGGAATCTCTGAATGGCGTGGTTTTCCCCCCTGGAGCTTACAAGGTGGTTTCTTTCTTCGATATCCCGAGGAACTGTAAGCTTCTTGATGGTGTGAGGTTTTTTTTTGTGGGAGCCAGCCTGGGCAAATAAGTTTTATGCAGTTCCCTGTTTGGGGGCGTTTGTGGTATTTGGGGGGGAGGTGTGGATCCCGGTATACCTCCCACCCCAGAGCTTGGGGTGCCTGGGCTTTCAGACACTGGTATCTGCATGTAAGCTCAGGGAATGTGGTTCTGGATGTCTTTGGCACTTGGAGATCATTCTAGATCTGTGAGACTTTGAGGTAGATGCTACAATGCAAGGGTGTATTTTGGGCCGGAAAGAACGTCCAATGAAACCCACCAAAATGACTGGCTGGAACAAAATGGGGCACTTTGTGGGGGTTTGTTAAGAGAATAGGATTCCAGACACCAATAGGAACTGGACGGGAATTGGGGTTTTTTTTTGGGGGGTGCAATGCAATGAGGCCTAGATTGGTGTGTTTCCAGGCAAGCAACGTCGAGACAAGCGGAATTCTGGGTCATATGAGAAACTGTGCAATTTGGAGGTGCATGTGGCCCCTAGGTCTCAATATCGGGGTGAACGCTTCTTTTTTTGAGGTGTTGGTCAGAATCCTAGGAAGGTGTGTCGCTGTTTTTCAGCTTCTGAGAGAGCGGCCTTGCCATCCCACTCGCCAGCCCGCCACACGCCCCAGAATCTGCATGCATCTTCTTTTGTGAGGAAATCCCACGAAAACAACAACATAGAACATTTTATGTTCCCATTTTAAGGGTGCTTCCGTTGTGGGATGGGTTGTGTAGGAGTTGTGGGTTTGAAGGAGGCTCAGGGGTGGTGCTTGGCCCCGTGTCGGCTTGGCTTGTGCCTTTGTGTGTACAGTTGTGCTTGGAGAAAGAAACTTGCCTTAGACGTGACATTAGCAGCAATTTTGGCGGGCACTGAGAAGATCTGAGGGTATGTTATGTGTCTGTTTGGTTTGGAGGCTCGGACCCAGAGGACAGGGCATTTGTTAGGGCTCTCAGAAGCCACAGCGAATAATTAGAAATCGTAATAGTTTGATCAAAGCAAGCCTTCAAGCCTAATGGGGAAATCATACAATCATAGAGTTGAGGGGCCCTTGAGAGTCATCTAGTGCAATGCAATGCAGGGATTCACAGCTATCCCATTTGGGAATCGAACCTGCAACCTTTGCGTTCTCAGCACCACACGCTATCCAGGCTATCTCAGCTTCAGCTCCCTGCCTCTTCAGTCGGCCTAGAGTATGATGTAACGGACTGTGGGAAACCTGAGCCAGGAAACTTGCCCTGAGCAACGTCACTCATGGCATAGCCTACCTTGCAAGGAGGATAAAAATCGGCTTAGTGAACTCCTAAGAGAAGAATGGGTGATAAATGGGATTGTGAATGTTGGGTGTGTTGTTCCATATAATCTGTGGCTTTGCTGTTGTGGAACATGGTGTGCCTGCGTGGGTTGGTGCCATAAACATACCCTGACGTGGGTGACAAATCACAGGGTTGCATTGCTTTATCTTGTGTTTGAAGGTTGCGTGCGCCTGTTGTCGAACCTTTACCCTTGAGGTGCTAGATATCCACAAGCAGGGAGAGCTCTAACTTTTCAGACTCCGCCTCCCCCTACCCATATTCTGACCCATGTTCCCAGGAGAACTATCCCTTCTTGTTTCTTCCAAATGAGTGCATCCGACTTTAATGGTCATCAAATCTTTTATCTTCTTTTCTTCTGCTTTGAGTTCCTTCATTGCAGGGGGTTGGACTAGATGACCCCCGGGGTTCCCTTCCAACTCTCCAATTCTACGATTCTGTAAGTGGAAGAGTCAGGTGTTTTGGAGGGAGAGTTGCCCCCTCCTTTGGTAGATTATCCTGGGAATAAATGCCCAGGTTGCAGAGCTGATCTCTGTTTATTGGGCCTGGGTAGGGTTGGCACACACCCCAAATATTGTCAGCTTGGCCACCCATTATTTGACTGTGGCGGACGCGGGTGGCGCTGTGGGTTAAACCACAGAGCCTAGGGCTTGCCGATCAGAAGGTCGGCGGTTCAAATCCCCACGACGGGGTGAGCGCCCGTTGCTCGGTCCCTGCTCCTGCCAACCTAGCAGTTCGAAAGCACACCAGTGCAAGTAGATAAATAGATACCGCTCTGGCGGAAGGTAAATGGCGTTTCCGTGCGCTGCTCTGGTTCGCCAGAAGCGGCTTAGTCATGCTGGCCACATGACCCAGAAGCTGTATGCCGGCTCCCTCGGCCAATAAAGCGAGATTAGTGCTGCAACCCCAGAGTCAGCCACAACTGGACCTAATGGTCAGGGGTCCCTTTACCTTTACCTTTTACAGATATTTCAAGAAGTCCACTTGGTAGATGGCAACTTTTTTCCCTTCCCTGATTTTTCTTGTAGAATTCCTTAGAGCGTTATTTTGTGAGCAAGGGGCAAGAGTGAGGTCTTCCTTCCTCCCTAAAGCCGCAGCAAATCTCAGCAAAGCTTTCCCTGGTATATGTGAACTCACCTCCAAGTTCAGATCGAAGAGCCTTCCAGCACAGAATCCTCTTCTCACAGTGGCCGGTCCCTAAATCTCAGCCTAACCTAGCTCACAGGGTTGTTGTAAAGGTGGAAAGGACAACATAGGGCTCCCTATGCAAAGAAATAAAATCAGATGTGCTTTTTAAGAAGCTAATGGCTATCTTGTGAAACAAGGATCTCTGGTCCCCGTCCCCCCTTCGTTTTGTCAGTGGCTTGTCAGTTGTTGTTGTTTAGTCGTTTAGTCATGTCCAACTCTTCATGACCCCCTGGACCAGAGCACGCCAGGCACTCCTGTCCTCCACTGCCTCCCACAGTTTGGTCAAACTCATGCTGGTAGCTTCGAGAACACCATCCAACCATCTCATCCTCTGTTTTCCCCTTCTCCTTGTGCCCTCAATCTTTCCCAACATCAGGGTCTTTTCCAGGGAAAAGTCTTGGAGCCTCAGCTTCAGGATCTGTCCTTCCAGTGAGCACTCAGGGCTGATTTCCTTCAGAATGGATAGGTTTGATCTTCTTGCAGTCCATGGGACTCTCAAGAGTCTCCTCCAGCACCATAATACAAAAGCATCCATTCTTCGGCGATCTGCTTTCTTTATGGTCCAGCTCTCGCTTCCATACATCACTACTGGGAAAACCATAGCTTTTACTATACGGACTTGTCAGACTTGTTGACTATTGTCTTCTGCTCTTCTCATAACATAAATCCATAACAAAAATGTTATTTGACCGGTCACATCCTCATCCCTTGACCTGGGAATAGAACTCAGAATAGCATCTTCTGTAAATGGGAGTCCTGAGACAATTTTCTTATTTGTTTTCTATTGCTTTTCCTCCAAGAAGCTTACCCTAGCGTGCGTCGTTCCCCTCCCCAGTCCTCACAACAACCCCGAGAGGTAGGCTAGGCTGACAGGCCTAAAGTCACCTAGGGAACTCCATTGCGGTCGAGCGAAGATTTGAACTCGTGTCTCCTCAGTCCTCCTTGTCTAACATGAACAACATGAGACAGGCAGATATCCCATAATAGCCCTGCCTGGAGGCCTACCTCAAAAGTGCTGCTTTACCCTGATGTTTCAGTGCTTTTTCTGGTAAAAAAGGTGTGTGCATGTTTGTTTGTTTGTTTGTTTGTTGTGGGCCCAGTTGAAGTGGCCCCCCCGCCCCTGGGCAGCGGCTAGATGCAAGATGTGATTAATAAACTCAAGCGAACAAAGATCTGGATTCGAAATAGCTACGATTTTATGGGTTACAGATAGAGGTGGGTTTTTGGCTCACCCTGACAAAAAAAAAAGTACTGTATTTTTCCGTGTATAAGACTAGGTTTTTCCCCCTTAAAAAATAATGTCAAAAATTAGGGGGCATCTTATACACGCCTACGTCTCCACCCATTTTCTTAAATCTGAGTCCCCCAAAATAGGGGGCGTCTAATAATAATAATAATAATAATAATAATAATTTTTTATTTATATCCCGCCCTCCCCAGCCGAAGCCGGGCTCAGGGCGGCTAACAACAATAAAACAGTACAAAAGTACAGCACAAACAACACTCTAAAATCATTCATTATAAAAGCAATTAATTCAAGCCACTGGCAACCATTGGGCCAGAGCTTATAGATGGAAAAATTCGGCATTTTTTTAATTTAAAAAAGGTAAGGGAGCTCAGTTCTCTTGCTCAAAAAAGCACACAGAAACAAACCCCTGACCTTCCTTCCTTTGCCTGCAGGTCCACCACAGAAATCCGGAAGGAGAAATCGAGGGACGCGGCGCGATGCCGCCGCAGCAAGGAGACGGAGGTTTTCTACCAGCTGGCGCACACCCTGCCCTTTGCCCGGGGGGTCAGTGCCCACCTGGACAAGGCCTCCATCATGCGGCTGACCATCAGTTACCTGCGGATGCACAAGCTACTGAATTCAGGTGAGGGCTGCCACGTTCTCTCTGGGTTCGCCGCTTCCTTGCACTGCCCCCCCAATGCCCCAATCCTGCTCTGCTGGCAGTCCTGAGCCCCCCGGCTCCTCAAGGGGGTTCTGGATCATGCTACGTGCCGTCTCAGTGCGCTGTGTTCTGCCTGGCAGACGCCTCAATGCTGGGACTCGACATCTGAGCCGCAGCCGAGCAAATGCTAGCTAGAACCCCAAACATGTGGGGAAAAGTGGTAGGCGGGAGATCAAAAGCGTTGCCACCTGCCCCTTAGAGCCTCCTCCACATTTATGTTATCGCCCCCCATGGACCCCGTTGCTAAGCGAGTTCTAGAATCTCCTCCTCCTTTCCGCTCCCACTGGTAGACCCGTGTAGCGGCTGCCGCAGAGGGATGCTCAGTTGACAGGCATTGTCCGATGGGGAGGAGCGCTTGCCTGCCGATGCCCGACAAAAGGACGGCTGTTGGACCAAACCGGCAGCAGCCTTGAACCCAAGACTCCCTTTGAAGCTCAAAAAAAGCAAGTTTCTAGTCCTGTTTGTGGCAGCTTGGAAATGCGACGGGCAGTTCTGATCTCGGGACTTGGGTGTCACTGAGGCGGAAGCCTGGGCTAGCTCTGGTGGTGGTTTTGAAATTGGGGAGTGGGGCAAGGATGCCTAGTGGTCTGGCCGTCTGAAAGCAGTGAGGCCCAGCTCCGAGGGCCTTCTGGTGGTTCCCTCAATGCAAGAAGCCATGTTACAGGGAACCAGGCTTGAGGGCCTTCTTGGTAGTGGCGCCATCCCATCAGATGTCAAGGAAGTAAATAATTATCTGACCTTCTGTAGACATCTGAATGCAGCCCTATATCCGGAAGCTATTAATGTGTGATGTTCTGTTGTGTTTTTGTATATTCTGTTGGAAGCTGCCCGGAGTGGCACGGGCAACCCAGTCAGATGGGCAGGGTGCAAAAAAAAATAATGATTATAATAATTAAAATTTGTATACCACCCTTCATTCATAGATGTCAGGGTGATTCGCAAAATTAAAATACAAGATAAAAGAATACAAAGTACATAATAAAAACAAGGAAAAAAAGAAACAATAACCTCCCCCCCCCCCCCCGCTTCCTTCAAACACATTTAAAAGGTTTAGGATATTAATCAGCCAAAGGCTTGGTTGAAAATGAATGTTTTCACTTGGCGCCTAAAGGTGTATAACGAAGGTGCCAGGCGAGCCTTCCTGGGGAGAGCATGCCACAGATAGGGAGCCACCACCAAAAAGGCCCTGTTCTCATGTTGCTACCCTCCGGACCTCTCGTGGGGGAGGGACATGAGTAAGGACCTTCAATAATGACCTCAGGGTCTCAGGTAGGTTCATATGGAAAGAGGTCTTTGAGGTATTGCGCTCCTAAGTCGTTTAAGGCTTTATAGGCCAAAACCAGCACATTGAATTGGGCCCAGAAACTAATTGGCAGCTGGTGCAGTCAGGCCAGGATCGGTGTAATATGCTCAAACTGCCTTGCCCCCGTGAGCAACCTGCAGCAGCTCAAGTTTCCGAACCGTCTTCAGAGGCAGCTCTACGTACATTGCAGTAATCTAAACTAGAGGTTACCAAAGCATAGAAGCCAGGCTTTCCCTGTCCAAAAGCATCCTAGTGGCTGGGCTGTGTGGAGCTGCGATTATCCATTTTTGTTATCTGTACTAAATTCCACGATTCCTAAGTTCCATTAGGTCCAGTCATGACCAACTCTGGGGTTGCGGCGCTCATCTCGCTTTATTGGCCGAGGGAGCCGGCGTACAGCTTCCGGGTCATGTGGCCAGCATGACTAAGCCGCTTCTGACGAACCAGAGCAGCACACGGAAACGCTGTTTACCTTCCCGCCGGAGTGGTACCTATTTATCTACTTGCACTTTGACGTGCTTTTGAATTGCTAGGTTGGCAGGAGCAGGGACCCAGCAATGGGAGCTCACCCCGTCGCGGGGATTCAAACTGCCGACCTTCTGATCGGCAAGTCCTAGGCTCTGTGGTTTAACCCACAGCGCCACCCGCATCCCTTGATAGTAAGGTAGCTACAGGTATTTCCTGGAGGCAAACGTACACCTGTCCAGGTGTTTATAACTTCAGGGCTGAATTATTACCGTGAGTTCTGGGTGGACTGCTGAGACAGCTTCCCTTGGCTGACAGTGTGCCCGCGGCCCAACAATTTTGGTACTTGTATACAAGGTGCTAGACAACACAGGGATTGTGTTACTTGAAAGATCTTCTTGTTCCCTAGATACCTGTTCAGGTTGTGTACTCATTGGCAGGTGGTGTGATAGCTGCTGAAGATACCTGAGCCCTGCCCTGTGACATCCTAGCATTGCATCCGTTTTTTCATGGAGTCCTCTCGCTGTACAAGTTAGACAGGCGCCAACCGTACTGGCCTTTCAGCATCCATTGAAAGCCTTTTAAATTGACAACTCTTCCCTGACTGGTGATCTCAGCCGTGGCTTTCGTCAATTTCTGGGTGTTTAAAATATGTACTGTGCCTTACTGTGTCGTGTTTCCTGAAGGATTTTGCTTTGAAAGTTTTGGGTGTAAAGCAACATCGGCCCCATTCAAACCATACATTTAAAGCGCTTTGATTCCACTTTAAACAGTCATCGCTTCCCCCAAAGAATCCAGGGAGCTGTAGTTTATTAAGGGCACTCAGAGTTGTTGGAAAACCTCACTGTTGCCATCTTAGAGCTACAATTCCCTGAGAAGAAGGATTGATTGTTATGCTGTTCTTGCTCTGGGAGTGTGTGTGTGTGTGTGTGTGTGTATGTGTATTTCTATTAATGTAAAATCAAAAAAACCATAATCAAATGTACAAAACAAAGAAGCAGTACATAGACTGTATTTTCCCAAAAAAAATTTTGCTTATTAAATTGATGTACCTCCTTTCATCACAGGATATCAGGGTGGTTCACAGAATAAATAAATAGGGAACAGATAATGTTGAAAAATGAAAGCATCCAAACACATAGAGCAGGGGTCTGCAACCTTTAAGACAAAAAGAGCCACTTGGACCCGTTTCCGAAGAAAAAAAAACTGGGAGCCGCAAAACCATTGCGACATTTAAAACAAATATAACACTGCATATATTGTTTCTTACCTAAATGTCCGATCTGACAGCAGGCGGGAAGGTGACGTCGGGACGGTGCGTGACTAACGCACACACCGCCCCCATGCGACGTCACAGCCAGTACAGCGCCCACCACAGTGGGGAGTGTCAGGGCGCACAATGCGCTTCCTCCCCTCGCTAGTATCCGCCCCGGAGCCGCGGCAAAGGTGTAAAAGAGCCACATGCGGCTCCGGAGCCGCGGGTTGCAGACCCTTGACATAGAGGAACCAAATTTCACATTCGGATGAGGGAAGAAAGTTCTGCATATTGAAATTCGACATGTAAGGAATGTTCTGGGTTTTGTGAGTTATTTTCTCTGCAGTGGCTAATGCCCACATAATGTTGTGCCACAGCCAGAGGTTTAACGTTCGTAGCGTCTTCCATTTCTGGGCCCAAGGAGTTCTCACTACGGTCCACGATCATTGTAAGACGTTCCTTAGGTCAGAAAGCTGCAGTTTGATCACTCCACAAGTTCCAGAGAGCGAGTGGCAAGGAGGTTTGAAAGCGGCTCAGCAGGAGCCTTGAACTTCCAGATTGGTTGTTTCCAACAAGATGCCTTGTGTATGTGCCATCTAGGCTGCCCCAGAGTTGAGGGTCCTGTCTCTGTGCCATGGCACGTACGTGAGCAAGCTTTGCCCTGAAGCATCTCTTTTTCTGCTTCCTTTAAAACCAGGAGAATGGAGAGATGAGGTGGAGGCAGAGGAGCAGGTGGACGCGTATTACCTGAAGGCCCTGGATGGCTTCCTCATGGTCCTGACCGAGGAAGGGGACATGATCTACCTCTCCGAGAACGTCAACAAGCACCTGGGCCTCAGTCAGGTGAGGCGCTGCCACCTGGCCAGGACCAGAGGACACCTGTGCAGGTTGATGACGTGGGGGACCTACGAAAGTCAGGGGGATGCTGTTCTGCAGTTCCACAAAACTGGCAGGAGGTATTTTGCCTGGGCAGGTTAACCAGGGCGGGGAACCTTTCTCAGCTTGAAGGCTGGATTCCCTTCCAAGGGCCGCATGCCAAAAATGTGTGGAGCCAGGTGGGAAATTGGGGCAGGGCAGTGGGTGTGACTCCTACCTTTGTGCAGTTGGTTATGTTCCCAGTCACATCTTTCTGTCCTGGCCTCTTTTGGTGGTGGGAGATGAACCGGCTCTGATTCTCCTGCTGCCAAGAACTTCCTTGAGGATAATTTTATTTCGGGCACTGGGGAGGGGAAGGGACGTCTTGCGTGGCTCTGGGGGCAGCTGAACTTAAACCACACACAAACACATTCATTTGCCACAAGCGGGTTCCCAGCAACTCTCTGCAGAAAGAGAGACTGGTGGTTGGTTCGCATCTGTCAGTCTTGGGACACAAACACATTCATCATTCATTTGGCACAAGCGCGTTCTCAGCAACTCTTCAGAAAGAGACTTGTGGTTGGTTTGCATTCGTCTGTCTTGGGAGACAGAGGAAGAGTGCGGTTTTGGGGGAGAAGCCAAACTACTGGAGAATTACAGCGCCTGCTGTGGCTGTAGAGACCAATACGGGAGAGACATGTTTTGTTGCAGCTGGGGCAGAGGAAGGCGTCCGGTTGTGCTGCTGCAGATGCGCCATGGCATTTCTTCTCTCTGCGCTCCTCCCAGCGGTCATTCCCCCTCTGGCCACTGCTATGGATGCACGACCTGACGGTCTGTCTCCAGGTCCTGCAGTCGCCTGCAAGGGATTCCCACACGCCAGGGTTGATGTTGCCAGCCTTTGCGTCATGTTTGCAGACATAACACAGAGTTCAGGCCTGGTACCTGAAGCCAGCTCTCCATAGATCACGCCCTCTCTAATGGGGGACTTGGCAATTTGTTTTTACTCTGGACATTTCTGCCGTGGGCAGCATAGGAACTTAAGATGGGCCCTGCTGGATTCAGCCAAAGTCCAGCATCCTCTGCTTCCAGTGGCCAACGAGTGGGAAAATCACCAGGAGGACATGAGCACGACAACGCTCTTCCTTGCTTGTGATTCCTGGCAGCTGGCATACAGAGGTTTACTGCTTCTGGCAACCATGATCTGTAATAGGAAGATGGCAAACTCCCCTGTTACTTTCAGGGTGAGGAGGAGGTCACCCCAAGATTTTGCTTCCAGGCAGCTGCTTCCTAACCAAGACCCTGAGGGCAAAGGGGTATGGGTGGGCCTGACCAGGAAGACAGCAGCCCAGAATATTAACAGGGCAGCCCGATGAAGATCAGTGTTTGGGGCGAGAGCCTGTGACCTTTTGAAAGAGAGTGTTCATTATGGAAGTGGTTGCTATGCACTTTGAAATTACTTGTGCAACTTGGCAGTCCGGAAACAAAGGCTTTATATTGTCTTTATTTTGTGTGCACTGGAAAATTAAGGACAACACTTTTCTTTCATGCTTGCTGAATCGCAGTCAGTGTTGGCATTCCTCTGGGTATTTTCTAAGGCGGAAAAAAAATCCCCTGTGGCAGATTGATTGCTGAATGGATTGTTTTATTTTACTGGAGTAGTTACAGCATGATGATGCCTTTGACGTTTCACTCAGCCCTGTGATTTTGGGAGTGGAGTCTTGCCCTCAGGAAAAGGTTGCTAGAAAATAACATTTTCCAGTTTTCACTTCCAAAATCTTGTTTTTCTTCTTAATCCTGAGAGAGAATTATTACATTTTCTCCAAAATATATTTTCAAATCATGCTGGGGTTTTTCCCCCCTCTTTAACTTTCCTCTTTTTGGAAACGGAATGCACTCAGGTTGCTGAAAACCAAGTTGAACCAATGCATTTCTTTATCCCCAAGCAACCAGAATTCTTGACATGGGCAAAATTCGCTTTCCCCTCTGACGGTGCTGGTTGTACTGAGGCCGGTGGTTTTCTCCTGCTAAGCGCCTGCTCTGAAACGGCTGCAGAAGTTTTTGCTCGAGACTCGAAAGTGACCTAAAAGCAAAACAGAGGCGTTCGGGAAAATGTGCCCTTCGCGATATGTGATGCGGCTTTATTGAATTTCTGGCGTACGTGGGAGAGTGAAAGGGAACACAGGAAGGGGGTGGGATTTCTGATTGGCTGGCTTCAGAGAGCCCGGACCAACTGGCTGCTTTCTAGCAGATCTCGGCTCCTTTGCATGCGCTCCTAGCATATGGTGTCCCGCTAGGCTTAGCGGAGGCAGTGTGCTGGCTCCAACCTCCCCCCACCCCGTGCGTTGCTTTCTGATGTCCCCAATTCTCTTTCCTTCCGCTAGCTGGAGCTCATTGGCCACAGCGTCTTTGACTTCATTCATCCCTGTGATCAAGAAGAACTGCAAGATGTACTGAGCCCAAGGCAAGGTGAGTGCCTCTCCCCCATCCTCTCCCATGCATGCCCGCTGGGCCTTGAGAAATGTTCCTCCCCGTGACCCACACACAAACAGAGCGTCTTTATCTCACAGACTCCTCGTGATGTGCTAATAGCAGACGTGGACCCCCCCCCCCATCTGCACCGTGCGTTTGAAGCAGGAACATTGCCGCTTTAAGCAATCATGGCTTCCCCCAAAGGATTCTGGGAAGTGTGGTTTGTTAAGGGGAGGGGGCTGAGAGCTGTTCGGGGGCTCCTTCCAGAGCTACAGTTCCCAGAGTGGCTTAACAGTCAACCTCGCTTTCCAGGGAACTATGGGAACTGTAGTTCCCAGAGGAGAATTAAGAGCCTCCCAATGACTCTCAGCACCCAAAACAAACTACAACTCCCAGAGTTCTTGGGGAGAAGCTATGTCTGTTTAAAGTTGTAGCACAGGACTTTAAAAATGTATGTTGTAGAGGTGGCCTTATTCTCCCACTGTCATGAAAACAACCAGGGAGGTGTCGGCAGACTCGCAGGAGTAACAGAAGTACAGTCATACCTCTGGTTAGATATGCTTCAGGTTGAGCGTTTTCAGGTTACGCTCCACAGCTACCCGGAAGTAATGGAATGCGTTACTTCCAGGTTTCGCCACATACGCAGAAGCTCAAAATGGCGTCACGCGCATGCGTGGAAGCGGCGAAACGTGACCCGCGGATGCGCAGTCACGTGCTACGTTCTACTCAGGATGCGAACAGGGTTCCGGAACGGATCCTGTTCGCATCAAGAGGTACCACTGTACAAAAACGCTTTTTAAAGAAATGGGTGGAGGGTGAACTTTAACAGAGTTGGGGAGGCCTGAAAAACTGCTTGGTGCGCACCCTCGCAGTTGGCATGGAATATGTGGCTTTTGGTGGGGAGAAACAGCAAAAAATAGGGTGGAATGCAATGGAACGGAATATGCCCACAAGGGCCCTGCGAGGTGGCTCAGGTTGAGAGATTGCAACTTGCCCGTGGTTACCCACCAGCTTGGGGCAGTGTATGCTGCTCCCTCCCTCCATATGCTATCTTCAAAACAGCCCTGTGAGGTAGGCTAGGCTGAGTGAGTGACCAGACCGAGGCCACCTATTGAGTTTTGTGGCTGAGGGGTGGGATTTGAACCCGCTTCTCCCAGGTCCTAGTCTGGCGCACGGCACTGCGCTCCTTACATTTTCTTATAATTAAAATGTGCGTCCAGAACTTGATTTCCCCTTCTCCGCTTCCTGCCGCAGAAGAAGCACGTTCTCCTCCCTCCCCGGACTCCCGACTCCTGCTCCCTCCCTGCCCCAGCCTTTGAACTAGTGCCCCCCAGATCTTGACAGGCTTTTCCATCTCTAATCCCCCCCAGGTTTCTCAAAGAAGAAGGAGGTGAAGACGGAACGCAGCTTCTCCCTGCGCATGAAGAGCACCCTCACGACCAGGGGGCGCACCGTCAACCTCAAGTCTGCCACCTGGAAAGTGAGCGAATGCGTCTTAAGAGGGTGTGCATGGAACCAAATGGGTTTTGTGTTGGGAGTATGTGGGAAAGAGGGTCCTTTTCACAAAGTGGGGCAATGCCACCCCCCTGGGGGGCGCTGGAACAATCCAGAGGGGGGGTAGTAGCCTCGGTTGCAAGGCGGGGAAGGAGCGTTGAATAAAAATAATAGGGGCGGTAAAGAAACACACATGAATAAAAGGAAACAAATTTGTCCCTGTATCTTTCTGTTTGTTTTCTTGAAGAAGGTAGCTTTCCAGGGGGGCACAGAGTAATTGGTTGTTGTTTTCCTGAAAAGGGGGCGGTAGTTCAAATAAAGAGGGACTCGGGTGGCGCTGTGGGTTAAACCACAGAGCCTAGGGCTTGCCAATCAGAAGGTCGGCGGTTCGAATCCCCGCGACGGGGTGAGCTCCCGTTGCTCGGTCCCTGCTCCTGCCAACCTAGCAGTTCAAAAGCACATCAAAGTGCAAGTAGATAAATAGGTACCACTCTGGCGGGAAGGTAAACGGCGTTTCCGTGCGCTGCTCTGGTTTACCAGAAGCGGCTTAGTCATGCTGGCCACATGACCTGGAAGCTGTACGCTGGCTCCCTTGGCCAGTAAAACGAGATGAGCGCTGCAACCCCAGAGTCGGCCACGACTGGACCTAATGGTCAGGGGTCCCTTTACCTTTAGTTCAAATAAGTTTGGGAATCTGCTCTAGAGCAAAGTGCCACTCTGGAGAAAGGAGGGCCTCACTGTGGCAACGGCACCGAGGGCATCGTTATAGAAATGAAGGGGCTGAAAACGATGGCTTGGACCAGCACCAAGGCGGCACAAAATGATGATGGTGATGATGATAATACCTATATTTATATTTTTGGGTGGGATTGCACATATAACTGCTATCTTTCTCAAGTTTGTGTGTGTGCGTGTGTGTGTGTACGTACACACACACACACACACACACACACAGTGGTACCTTGGTAGTCGAACGGCTTGGCTCCCGAAAGATGCAAACCCTGAAGTGAGTCCTTCAGTTTGTGAACATTTTTCAGAAGCCAAATGTCTTCCGCGGCTTCCGATTGAGGGCAGGAAGCTCCTGCAGCCAATCTGAAGCCGCACCTTGGTTTTCGAACCATTCCGGGAATCGAATGGACTCCCGGAACAGATAAAAATCGAGAACCAATGTACCACTGTATATTCTTTTCCCCATCACTGTTAAGGTGGGATGGACGCATCGTACAGATGCGCAACGGGTGCTTTTGTATTTGCAACTCGTTACCTGAAAATTAGGGACGCGGGTAACTCTGTGTGTTAAACCACAGAGCCTAGGACTTGCCAATCAGAAGGTGGGCAGTTCAAATCCCCGCGACGGGGTGAGCTCCCATTGCTTGGTCCCTGCTCCTGCCAACCTAGCAGTTCGAAAGCACGTCAAAGTGCAAGTAGATAAATAGGTACCACTCCGGCGGGAAGGTAAACGGCGTTTCCGTGCGCTGCTCTGGTTCTCCAGAAGCGGCGTAGTCATGCTAGCCACATGACCCAGAAGCTGTACGCCGGCTCCCTCGGCCAATAAAGCGAGATGAGCGCCACAACCCCAGAGTTGGCCACAACTGGATCTAGTGGTCAGGGGTCCCTTTACCTTTACATCTGAAATTTAAAGTCCTAAAAACCCAAGCAGCATGAATGAAAATGTTTCTGAGAGGCAGCGCCATCTTAGGACACCTTCTGAAGGGGGGATCTGTGAATGAATTGGTGGGTTGGAACTGCCCCAGTTCTTCTTCTCTCGCAGGTGCTCCATTGCTCTGGCCATATGCGGTCCTATGCGCCCGCCAAGCCAGCAGGGGGGAAGGAGGCAGAAGGCGGCTTCGTGGAGCCCCCTTTGCGGTGTTTGGTGCTGATCTGCGAGGCCATCCCGCACCCCGCTAACATCGAGACCCCGCTGGACAGCGGCACCTTCCTCAGCCGCCACACCATGGACATGAAGTTTACCTATTGCGACGACAGGTGAGCATGAGGCACAGAGGGCTGGGAAATTGCGCCGGGTGGGGCTGATGGGAATTTCCATCCAAAACGGCCGTGCTGGCTGGCGCTCGCGGGGCTAGCAGAGCAACTGGGGTAAAGCATACGGACCAGAGAGAAAGGAAACTTCTAATACTTCACCCAATGGCAAACGGAACAAGAACAATATATAACTTGAGGAGGATTGTATTTACAGGCCATCTTGAGGGCCGGGGGACAAGTTCAGCCACGCTTTCTGAGGTAAACTTCCTCAGAAGGGCTTTCCCCTCCAACTCCTCCAACGGTCAAATCTGAATGGTCTTCCTCACTGACAGCGAATTTCCAGCTGACTCCAGACAGTCAGTCTGCAGTCAGCTGGACAAACACAGTGGTACCTCTGGTTGCGAACGGGATCCGTTCTGGAGGACCGTTCGCAACACGAAAGGAACGCAACCTGCAGCGGTGCGTCTACGCACGCGTGGGTTGCGATTTGCAGCTTCTGTGCACGCGCATGGTGCCATTTTGTGCGTCTGTGCGAGCGGCGAAACCTGGAAGTAATCCTTTCTGGTACTTCCGGGTTGCCGCGGGACGCAACCTGAAAAAACGAAGCAAGCGTAACATGAGGTATGACTGTAGCAGAATTAACTCAGGGTCCTCAACCTTGAACTGATGGGAGTTGTTGTCCATAGCATTTGGAAGAAAACCAGGCTGACAAAGACCAGGATCAGGCCATGAGCTGAGGCGGTCCGTTGGAGGCAGTTGGTGGGGAGCCTGGGGATCCCATGTTCCGGCACTTTCCGGGAACGGGCAATGCAGTACCCACCTCCTGCTTGAGAATTAGGAGCTCTTTTGTGTCTCCACTGGGTGTTTCTCCCACCCTACTTTGCCCTGGCAGTTTTTGAGGACTTCCCACCCCCAAAGTTACAGGAGGAAGTGATGAATGAGAGGGAGATATTGGCGGGGACAGGACTTCTCTGACATCAGGGGGGATTTTTCTGCCGTCTTGCCTTGAGGGCAGTGAAGAAAGAAGCATGAGGGACATCCAGAGCCCATAGTGGCTCCTGTAGTTATGATCTTACGCAAAAACCGCTTTGCAAAGTCTGTCTGAAAAGTGGTATATACTGGAAATAAATAAAATAAAATAAGGGAGTTGGTTTTGGGTATCTGAGCCCCTTGGCCATTGATGTGGCAGTTCTGTAAAGGTAAATGTGAACTGGAACAGTTGCCTCCACCCTTGGGTAAAGATCTTCCACTCTGCCTCTCTCATGCGACATCTCCCCGGGCAGGATTGCAGAGGTGGCTGGTTACACGCCTGAAGACTTGCTGGGCTGCTCCATTTACGAGTATATCCACGCCCTGGACTCTGATTCTGTCAGCAAGAGCATCAACACCCGTAAGTTACACCTTCCCTGAGTGTCACACACACACACGGAGCGGGATCCTGATCTGGGGAAAACCGTTCCCTGCAGCAAAAATGGAAAAGAGTAGAACTTTGACTGCATTCGCGTGCCATACTTTAAAGAGTCATGGCTTCTCCCAGAGAATTCTGGGAGATGAGAGTTGTTAGGAGGCCCCTCTGATCCCAGAGCTACAGTTCCCTGAGTGATTTAACAATCCATCCTTCTGCCCAGGGAATTATGGGAACTGTAGTTCCGGGAGAGCAATGGGGTGTCCTAACAACTGTCGGCATTTTTAAGCAGCCGCAGCTCCCAGAATCCTTTGGGGGAAACCATGGCTGTTTAAAGTGGTATCACTGCACTTTAAATGTATGCAGATGTGGCCTTCCTCCAGTCTGCTTTATTGCGGCCTTGGTGCAGGGTGCAGAACGTAGTATCAGGAATCAAAGCTTACCACCTTTCTCGCCATGGCTCTCACTTCTCCTAAACTAAGTTTCTAGTCCTTAAACTTGAAGAGGTGTTGGGTAGAACCTCAGAATACAGAGACGGCTGGGGACTGCTTTCTCTGCCTTATTCTTTGCCTGTTTGTCTGTGGCTGGTGGAAGCAGGGTAAACGAAAGGCCAAATGATCAGATAAATACTAACTTCATTTTCATGATTCATGCAAGCTGGTGGATTCAGCTTTTTTTTTTTTTGGTGCAGAATGTGTATTTTTGACACACATTTAAGCACACGCAATATGGAACCAAACAGGACAACTGTTGTGTCCTGGGCCGGTTCCTTCTGTTAATCAGGCATCGTAATACAGAGAAGCCGATTTCTTTGCAATGTTGCCTTGGCTCTATTTTAAAAAGCAAGTTCCTAGTCCTCATTATTTCAAAGGCAAGAACTGGGAAACCGAAATCAACAGAGTTGGCTGGTGCCTTCCTCGCGGCTGCCAGTTTTCCTTGCTTCCCCACGTGCGCTGTCATTCAGCGTCTCTGTCGCTGTACATTTCCCCCCAAAATTCCCCACAAATTCCTCAGTTTCCTTTCTTTCCCTTGTTGCTGGCACTGAATGTAGAGTGGATTCTGAGGTGGCTGAGCCAACATGAAATGATGTTTCTGGCAGAGTGGACCATTCATGTGCAGTGCTTTCAACAAGCCACATACAATGCGGGCCGAGAACTCCGGTGGGGTCCCTTCAAAAGGGGGTGACTTAGTAAGGGAGCAGTGGACACAATCTCTCCAATTTCTGCTGCAGATAAGAGCAGGTCTTTGCCAACCTAGTGCTTCCCCAGTTTTTTTTGGATTACAGCTCCCATGAGCCCCAGAAAACATGTTCCTGCTGGCTGGGGCTCATCTGAGTTGTCGCCTGACACGACCAAGCTGGCTGAGGCTCATGGGAATTGTAGTCCCCACTGGCTGGAGCTGGTCAGAATTGTAGGCCACATTCACACTAAGCAGTCCTGGCTTGCCGCAAGGAATTCTGGGACCTGCAGTTTGTTAAGTGTGCTGAGAAGCGTTTTGAGACCCCGGCATCCCTCCCAGAGCTGAAATTCTCAGCTTCAAGAGGGGTTGATTGCTAAACCACCCTGGGAACTGTAGTTCTGTGAGGGGAATAGGGCTCCTCCAAACACCCGGGTGGCGCCTAGGACTTGCCGATCGCATAGTCGGCGGTTCGAATCCCCACGGCGGGGTGCGCTCCCGTCGTTCGGTCCCAGCGCCTGCCAACCTAGCAGTTCGAAAGCACCCCCGGGTGCAAGTAGATAAATAGGGACCGCTTACCAGCGGGAAGGTAAACGACGTTTCCGTGTGCTGCGCTGGCTCGCCAGATGCAGCTTGTCACGCTGGCCACGTGACCCGGAAGTGTCTGCGGACAGCACTGGCTCCCAGCCTCTAGAGTGAGATGAGCGCACAACCCTAGAGTCTGTCAAGACTGGCCCGTACGGGAAGGGGTACCTTTACCTTTACCTTTAAAGGCCCTAAATGGGGTGGCGAAGTGATCTAAACCACAGAGCCTAGGACTTGCCGATCAGAAGGTCGGTAGTTCAAATCCCCGCAACGGGGTGAGCTCGGTCCCTGCTCCTGCCAACCTAGCAGTTCGAAAGCATGTCAAAGTGCAAGTAGATAATAGGTACCACTCCTGCGGGAAGGTAAACGGCATTTCCGTGAGCTGCTCTGGTTCGCCAGAAGCGGCTTAGTCATGCTGGCCACATGACCCGGAAGCTGTACGCCGGCTCCCTCGGCCAATAAAGCGAGATGAGCGCCGCAACCCCAGAGTCGCCATGACTGGACCTAACAGTCAGGGGTCCCTTCACCTAAACACCCTCATCACCCTTAACAACTAAATACAGCTCCCAGAATTCTTTTGGGGAAGCCAGGACTGTGTCAAGTTGCAATGCCTTAAATGTGGATGAAGCCCTAGCCCAACGCATCAGGAGGGCACCAGCGCAGCAAAAAGGGCCTTGCAGGCATTTAAAGATGAGTGGGACGCTTTGCGTCAAGAGGGAGAAAATCTGCCTTGGTGGGGGATTTCCAGTTCCGTAAGCGAGTAGCTTGTAAACAAGAGCGGCTGCCGCCTGTTCCGCCTTCCTGTCTCGCTGCCTCCACCTCCCAGCTTATCCGTTTGTCTGTCTGTTCTAGACTTTCTGTGTTTCACTTCCTTCTGGTAGTGCTGAGCAAGGGGCAGGCGGTAACCGGGCAGTACCGTTTCCTGGCCAGGAACGGCGGCTACCTGTGGACCCAGACTCAAGCCACGGTCATCTCCAGCAGCAAAAACTCCCAGCCCGAGAGCATCGTCTGTGTACACTTCATCTTGAGGTCAGAATCCGGGAAGGGGTGGTGTGTCTCTTAAGTGTCCATCCCCTGCCCCCCCGATGAATGAACAATCCTGGACTGGGAGGCTTGTAGGAACAGTGAATATTATATAGAGATGCCCTGGGGGTTTTTTGTTTAGTTTGCTGGCGCGGTGGTGAAAAGAGCGACTTAAATTTTCTTGCAATCAAATGACTATGGTCTTGTCATTACGTTCTCTAAATTGACAACATTCCCACTGTGGAGTCCTTTACCACTTACATTTCCTTTTCCCCAGAGTGTTTTTTAATTAAATTTAAGTGTGGAGAAATGCAGAAGGAAAACAAAGGAACCAAAAATGTAAATTGTCACAGTCTTGGAGAACAGAACTATCATACAACTCAGAAGGAACAACAGACTGTCATCTATCACTCTCGGGCTTTCCTCAGAGATTTAGCATATAGAGCAGGCATAGGCAAACTCCAGCCGTCCAAATGTTTGGGACTACAATTCCCATCATCCCTGACCATTGGTCCTGTTAGCTGGGGTGATGGGAAGTGTAGTCCCAAAACAGCTGGAGGGCCGAAGTTTGCCTATGCCTGATAGAAAGCATATGAACAAAAGAAAGCACACAACCCCGTGCGACTTTCAGATTTTTACCATTTTTGGAACTGATCTTGTGGCAAAGCTTCCGAGAAACGTGAAACCTCAAGTTTGGGGGATTGTGCTGTTTTTAAGTTACTCAGTGGCAAGTGTCATGTTTCTTCGGAGGAAAGAAAGCCAGGGGCTTATCATCAGCTACCAGCCACAAGGAATCCCCCTTGTTCCTAATTTGGTTTTGGGGAAGTAGCCTGGAGATCTTGTCAACAACTCTATAGACAGGGAAATTTTGTATTTTCAGTCTGAACAGTAGTGTTGGGCAACACGGAGTTCGTGAGTTGAGTTTTTAAGTACAGCCGTACCTCGGAAGTCGGACATAATCTGTCCCGGACGTCCGTCCGGCTTACAAAACGTTCAAAAACCAAATCGCGGCTTCTGATTGGAGGCTCGGGTTCCGAAAGAACGTTTGCAAAACTGGAAGAATCACTTTTGGGTTTGCGGCATTTGGGAGCCTGTGCACATTCTGTTGGGGCTTGTCTGGCCACTTTTGGAAACAGGGAGAGTGGACTAGGTGGATCCAGAAGCGCTCATCTTGTGTTCAGATGTCAAAGAGAAAAACAACTACCAGACTTTCAGAAGACATCTGAAGGCAGCCCTGTTTAGGGAAGCTTTTAATGTTTAATAGGTTATTGTATTTTAATATTCTGTTGAAAGCCGCCCAGAGTGGCTGGGGAAACCCAGCCAGATGGGCTGGGTATAAATAATAAATTATTATTATTATTATTATTATTATTATTATTATTATTATTATTTTGTTATTTTTGAAAGGGTTTTCCAAGAGTTCCCAGAGGTGTAGCTTGCTGACTTTTTCTGTGTCCTTCCCAGTGTGCGCGATTTCACTTAAATGCGCGGTGCTTCGGAACGTGAACCCCACATAAGTGGGGAGTTACCTGTACAGTGGTACCTTGGGTTACATATGTTTCAGGTTACAGATGCTTCAGGTTACAGACTCCGCTAGCCCAGAAATAGTACCTCGGGTTAAGAACTTTGCTTCAGGATGAGAACAGAAATCGTGCAGTGGTGGCGCGGCGGGAGCAGGAGGCCCCATTAGCTAAAGTGGTGCTTCAGGTTAAGAACAGTTTCAGGTTAAGAACGGACCTCCGGAACGAATTAAGTACTTAACCCGAGGTACCACTGCAGTTTAACACGGCAGCCTCAAAACTGGTAATCAAAGCTCCCCAACACACGCCATAGTTGTGTCCTCATCGCTAGATAGCTCTGGGAGCTCATGTTCAGCAAAAGCAGAGGTTTGGAACTTTCTCAGTCGTTGATTTGATGCCAACTGCGTTCCCTTTTTCTATTCTTCCGCCTGGCAGTAGAATTAATCTGCACCCGCTGCCACTTTATGCATCAGAGGCCTTCTCAAGGCAAGGAGACAAAGAGCTAGGCCAGTGTTTCCCAAACGTTTTTGGGCAACGGCACACCTGTTAGCCGGAAAAAAATCTCGCGGCACACCACCATTAAAGCCCCGCCCCGTGACGTCAGCGCGCAGCGTCACGCCGGGAGGGACGCACAAAAGCGAAAGTTTTTTCCCTCCCCCTTGCCGGGGTGGGAGGAGGCAGCAGAGCGAGGGCAGCTGAGGCGGCGGCGGCTGTTGTGGTGGTGGCGGCGATAGCGGGCGGAGGAGGAGCCGTCGCCGGGAGTTGCTGCTGCTGCTGTTGCTGCTGCTGCCCGGACATGCCGGCCTCCTCCTCCTCCGCTCCTCCCTTTTGCGCGCGCTGCCCCGCCGCTCGGCACCAGCACCGCGGAGCCGCCCCCGGCTCGACGCGGATCCTCGCCGCCGCCGCCTCTCGCCACCCGACTCGCCCGCCTCCCTCCCACGGCACACCAGCCGGTGTCTCACGGCACACTAGTGTGCCGCGGAACACCGGTTGGGAAACACTGAGCTAGGCACCCACCTTGCTTGGTAGCAGGCCTTGCCTCTGCCTTATTTTATTTTATTCGAAATGAATATGAATATTTTGTGTGTGTGTGTGTGTGTGTAATAATAATAATAATAATAATAATAATAATAATAATAATAATAATAATTTTATTTATACCCCGCCCTCCCTGGCCAGAGCTGGGCTCAGGGCGGCTGACACCAGTAAAATTACAGTAAAAACATAATTGGGGGGGGGGACCAATTTAAAATACAGGTTAAAATGCAATTTAAAATGCAGCCTCATTTTAAAAGTCAAAACCATAAGGTGAGGGAAACATAAGGGTCAGACTGAGTCCAAACCAAAGGCCAGGCGGAACAGCTCTGTCTTGCAGGCCCTGCGGAAAGATGTCAAGTCCCGCAGGGCCCTGGTCTCTTGTGACAGAGCGTTCCACCAAGTCGGGGCCAGTACTGAAAAGGCCCTGGCCCTAGTTGAGACCAATCTAACCACCTCGCAACCTGGGACCTCCAAGGTGTTGTCATTTGTGGACCTTAAGGTCCTCTGCAGGGCATACCAGGAGAGGCGGTCCCGTAGGTACGTGGGTCCGTAGATACGTGGGTACACAGAGAGAGAGAGAGAGAAGAAGAAAAAGAGATGTAAAATATTGGCAACCACATTCTCCCTGGCCACTCAGGTATCTGTAGCTGCCAGTTGCATTGGCCCTGCCGTGCTTGGTTAACATAAGGTTACCAGATTTTTTTCAATGGGGACACTTTTCAGCTTCAATGAATTTTCTATGTGGACTGATTTGTAAATACAGGGACTGTCCCGGGGAAACGGGGACATCTGGTATCCTTAGGTTCACAACCTCCTTGCCTCGACGCCCTTTTTACAGCCAGGTGGAAGAGATGGGCCTGGTACTCTCCTTGGAGCAGACCGAGCGGCAGGGGGAGCACCGCCGGCTGCCCCCGCCCTCCCTCGAGGGGCTGGACTCCGACGGGGCCCTTGACGACCTGGATGCCAACGGGGGAGACACCATCATCAACCTCAGCTTTGGTATGGAGCGGCGGCGGGAGTCACGGGCGGGAGGTTTTCTGTGGGGCAGGGAGTTCAGGAAACAAGCCGGACCCTCACCTGTGATGCCGTCGCTCCCTCTTTCCTCTCCCCAGAGCTGCGCGGCCCCAAAGTCCTGGCCTTCCTGCGCCCCGCCAACATCAGCGAAGAGGAGCTGCAGGTGGACCCCAAGCGCTTCTGCAGCCCTGACCTCCAGAAGCTTCTGGGCCCCATCTTCGACCCTCCCGGGGCCCAGAGCCAAGCGCCAGGGACGCTGCGGGCAAGGCCTCCGGCCGCACCGCCCAAGCCTGCTCCGGTTGCCAAGAACACTTCTGGAGGCAGGAGCCCAGTGAACCCGGTAAGGAGGTTGTGGACTTTAGGAAGGGAGTCCTTCTTCTCCATGTGGGTTGAATTTAGAGTGCAGGCGCATGGCCTGCCTGGGGGATTAGGTGCCTCTGAGGCTGTGTTGCAGAGACAGAGTCACCTGCAAGGAGGGGGAGAAGAGGAGGGTTATTTGGTGAAGGAATGGGGATATAAAGGTAAAGGGACCCCTGACCATTAGGTCCAGTCGTGACCGACTCTGGGGTTGTGGCGCTCATCTCGCTTTACTGGCCGAGGGAGCAGGCATACAGCTTCCGGGTCATGTGGCCAGCATGACTAAGCTGCTTCTGGCGAATCAGAGCAGCGCACGGAAACACTGTTTAGCTTCCCGCCGGAGTGGTACCTATTTATCTACTTGCACTTTGACGTGCTTTCGAACTGCTAGGTTGGCAGGAGCAGGGACCAAGCAACGGGAGCTCACCCCATCGCGGGGATTCGAACCGCAACCTTCTGATCGGCAAGTCCTAGGCTCTGTGGTTTAACCCACAGCGCCACCTGCGTCCCTAATGGGGATGTATCACTGCGCAAATGACAAGGGTGACCAGGCCTGTGCATTTAAGAACGTCGGAATGGCCCTGGATCTGTCAGGCTTCAGGGAATCAGATCACCCTCCCTCACAGCCTGCTGCCAGTAATGAAAAGACGAGAAGCTCTTAGCAGTATCTTTTATTCAATAGTCACAGAGAGAGGCGTAGAAATGCTGCCTCTTGGGGTAATGGCGTTGGTCCGAGTTATCTCCTCTGCCCTTCCCTTCTCAGTCATCAACAGCACCACCCCGCTTACGGTGGCTGCTTAGGGCCAATTGCCTCTTTGCTCTTTGCTCTCCTACTTTCACTGCTCGCCAGTTTCTGGGAGAAGCGGGGTCTGGGATGCTCTGCTCCTCCATTTCCCAGCTTTGCCCCTCTTCCCTCTCCGAGCTGTGACCCTCTGCAAACCACCGTTGTAAATCTATCCTGTCCTTCTCTTCTCGGGAAGGTACAGGAGAAGGGGGAGGCGATCGCCACCATTCATCCTCAGTCCGGTCCCTGACAGGATCAGACCAAAAGCCCTTTTAGACCAGCATCCTGTTCTTGCAGTGGCCAACCCGGTCCCTGTAAGCAGAGCGCCCACAGTGCGTTCCCAACATTGTGATCAGGTTTCCAGAGTCCCTAAGATGGTTGGAGGGTGCCTTGTACGCCTCTTTCCGGTAACTCCTGTAGCCAAACTGGTGAAAAATGCCTTGCTCCCCATTCCTTTGGACCAGCCTTTTTCAACCTGTGGGTCCCCAGATGTTGTTGAACTACAACTCCCATCACCCCTAGCAAGCAAGGCCAGAGCTCAGGGATGATGGGAGTTGTAGTCCAACAGCATCTGGGGACCCACAGGTTGAGAACGGCTGCTTTGGACCAACCCAGCGAGGCCGAGAGGAGGGTCTTGTCATCTGGGCAGTCCAGGATCTCCAGACAGCCTGCCCTGGCTTCCCGGGGAGAAAACCCTGCGCTGTGACTTCACCTCCAGAGGCACACTGCATTGTGTGTCTCAAGACAGATGGGATGACAACAGATCAGGTTTCCCTTATAAGAAATGAGACTCTACTCTGTTTGAGATCCGCACTTGGAACTGTCGGGGGCTTGATCCTAGAAACATTGGCAAAGCAAGAGCATCTTCGCCAATGTTTTGCTTTTGTTTCCCCCTCCAGGTCGAGCTGCCAGAAGAGCTGCTTTTTGACATGGAGAACGTGCAGAAGCTCTTCGCTTCCAGCAAGGAGACCCAGTCAATGGAGACGGCCCTGCAGGTATCATTGGGCAGGGAAGGCTCTCTGCTAGTGAGAGCCAGTGTGGTGTACTGGTTAAGAGCGGTAGACTCGTAATCTGGGGAACCGGGTTCGCGTCTCCGCTCCTCCACATGCAGCTGCTGGGTGACCTTGGGCCAGTCACACTTCTCTGAAGTCTCTCAGCCCCACTCACCTCACAGAGTGTTTGTTGTGGGGGAGGAAGGGAAAGGAGAATGTCAGCCGCTTTGAGACTCCTTCGGGTAGTGATAAAGCGGGATATCAAATCCAAACTCCTCCTCTGCTTTGGGGGCTCCCAGCCTCGGACAGAGAGTGCTCAGGTCCATTGCGTGGCGAGTTCCCACCCCCCGTGGAAATAATGACACATGACAAAATTATTAAGGTTAATGGGCTAAATAAGGCCACAAATTTATTGATTACAGGTGGTGAGCGGTATTGGCTTAGGCATTGGTCCTAACCGACTACATCCGACTTCAGCCCATCCGCTTGAAGTCTGGGAAGGGTTAACCACCAGTAAGGGGAGTCCTGCTGATGCACATCAACTAGGAATTCCTCCGGGGTCACCGATAGGGGGCGCGCCTTAGGCCCTCACCTCCCCAGGCTTCGGACAGGGCCACGCCCCCGGAATCCTTTATCGGACTACCCTTCAATATGCGGGGCAGGCAATGGCGCTACCTCCCCTCTTCCATCTACAGAACAATACCAATGCCTAACACCAATACCAAGAAAGTTGTGACGGTTTGCTACGAGGTAGGCGAAAACCAAGTGGCTGGTGCCAATTTGCCCAGTGGAAAAATTCCTACCAGGCCCCTCAACAGTGACCAACCGAGTACTAAGGTCCATTCCCATGCGTGTTCATTCAGTTTGGTACTGAACTCACTGAGCTTCAAATGCCAGCGTTCATTTTGTTTTTACAAGCCAAGTTTCTAGCCCTTAAAGTTATTGAAATGTCACAAGCCAGAGTGGGAGCCTTACGTCATCAGGGAGGGAGCAGGCTTCCAGTAGCCAACACAATAAAGCAGTTGCTGCGAAGCAACAAGAAGAAAAAGCCACATGTACACAGGTAGCAGAAGTCACATTCAAGGTACACAGGGTCCTGAGTGCCACATGCTTCAAGTATTTCAGCATTGGTTCAGTGCCAACAGCATGTGCATGGAACATAGAAATGGCTTCCTTTATGCTTAAAGGTAAAGGGACCCCTGACCATTAGGTCCAGTCGCGGCCGACTCTGGGGTTGCGGCGCTCCTCTCGCTTTATTGGCCGAGGGAGCTGGCGTACAGCTTCTGGGTCATGTGGCCAGCATAAATAACTAAGCCGCTTCTGGCGAACCAGAGCAGCGCACGGAAGCGCCGTTTACCTTCCCGCCAGAGCGGTACCTATTTATCTACTTGCACTTTGACGTGCTTTCGAACTGCTAGGTTGGCAGGAGCAGGGACCGAGCAACAGGAGCTCACCCCGTCGCGGGGGTTCAAACCGCCAACCTTCTGATCGGCAAGTCCTAGGCTCTGTGGTTTAACCCACAGCGCCACCCACGTCCCTTATGCTTAGGTGACTTAAAACATGACTTAGATGGGTGCCGGGGATGTTGGGCCGCAGCTCCCCTCATTCCTGACTGCTGGCCATGCTGGTGGGAGCTGGCACCTCATTCTTGTTCTGTGCCCCTTCCCTCTCCTTCCTTCGCGAGCGAGAGAAGGGTTGTGAAAGCTTCCGGTTCCACTTCTGACGAAAACCACAGCTTTCTGCTATGTATGAACTCAGGGAACTGTGATTTAGTGGGAGGAAACAAACCCAAGATATCGCCTTATGGTTTGATTATCCTGGTTTGTTTTCACTAACTCCAATTAGCATGCATTTCAGTTCCCCAAGTTTGCACTTGAAAGGGAAACTCTCCTCCTCTTGAGGAGACAGATGGAGAAGAGGTGCGGTTCATTCACTGACACGGAAGCCATGCTTTAGGTCAGCTGAGGGCTGATGGGAGTTGTAGTCCAAAACAACTGGAGGGCATCAGGATGGCGAAGGTTGGCACAGAGCTTTGCCGCCTCAACCAGTTGGCCTTTAATGGTGTCACAGGATTTACTTAAAAAAATAAAATAAATAGCTCATATATTTATATCCCTCTTAACAAAGTCTCTAAGTTGCTTACAAAAAACAAATGCAATATAGCAAATATAAAATCTGTACAATTTTTATGTACAGTGGTACCTCTAGTAACGGACTTGATCGGTTCCGGGGTGCCATTTGCACCCCAAAAAGTCTGTAGCTAGAGTGCCGCTTCTGCGCGCACATGCGGCGCGATAGAGCGCTTCTGTGCATGTGCAAAGCATGCAGAACGCTTCTGCACACGCATGCGCGGCGAAACCTGGAAGTTGCTGAAAAGACGCAACATGAACCCAACTTAACACGAGGTATGACTGTACTGTACAAAATAATTTTTTTCCTTGCAAAATTACAGTGGTACCTCGTGATGCGAACGGGATCTGTTCCGGAGCCCCGTTCGCATCCAGAACCAAACGTAACTAGTGACGGCACGTCTGCACACGCACACGTTGCTTTTCGCTGCTTCTGTTCATGCGCGTGACGTCACTTTGAGCGTCTGCGCATGCACGAACGGCGAAGCCCAGAAGTAACGTGCTCCGTTACTTTCAGGTTGCCGCGGAGCGCAACTCGAACGCGCTCAACATGAAGCATATTCAACCCGAGGTATGACTGTATCCCTAAACAATTATTTTAAAAAAACACTGACGTGTTTTATTTTATTTTTTAGAATATTTGTTCTCCCTGCTCCCCTAAATTCTATAGTACCTGTCAATTTAGGAATGTTGTGTTTTCTTTTAAAAAATGGAATCTATGAGGCCGGCACCATCATTTGGCATCCTTGACAAGCTGATGAAGTCTCTGGTCCCCACTGATGCTTTCCCTGAGTTTTCTATTGGTATTATTTTCTTATTATCTGGTGTCATGCGCAGCAGTGCACAGCCTTGGTCCAGCCGCCATTAAACTTCCCTTGGCATAGCTGTGTCTGCCAGCGAAGCTGGGAGCTCATCAAAGGACATTTTGCTTCTTGAGAATGTGAATTTCCACAAGCCTCTTCTGAGCTTTCCCCCCCGCCAACGTTCCCATTGTCGCTGACAGCTCTCTGCCGCCCCCTGCAGGACTACGAAGGCCTGGACCTGGAGATGCTGGCCCCGTACATCTCGATGGACGACGATTTCCAGCTCAGCAGCACCGACCACCCGCCCTGGCTGGCCGAGAAACGGGGCGGCGTCCCGGGGCCGGGGACCCGGCCAACCTCGCCACCCCCGCGGCCTCGCTCCAGAAGCTTCCACGGAGTCTCCCCCCGCCCACCCGAGCAGACCACTCTCCCCCGCTGGGGCAGCGACACCAGCCTGAGCCACCCCCGCCCTGCCCAGCCCCCAGGGAGCCCCCCATGCGGGGCAGAGCAAGTGGTGGAGATGGTGGCGTCCGTCAAGATCCAGGCCGTGCAGGATGGGAGCGGTCAAAATGGCCAGGCAGCCTCCGTGGGTGGGAGGAAGAGGTAAGGCAGGGCTCAGCAAACGTTTTCAGCAGGGGGCCAGTCCACTGTCCCTCAGACCTTGTGGGGGGCCGGACTATATTTTGGGGGGGTATGAATGAATTGCTATGCCCCACAAATAACCCAGAGATGCATTTGAAATAAAAGGCCACATTTTACTCATGCAAAAACACCAGGCAGGCCCCACAAATAACCCAGAGATGCATTTGAAATAAAAGCACACATTTTACTCATGCAAAAACACCAGGCAGGCCCCACAAATAAAACAGAGATGCATTTTAAATAAAAGGACACATTCTACTCATGTAAAAACATCCTGATTCCCGGACCATCCGTGGGCCGGATTGAGAAGGCGATTGGGCCACATCCAACCCACGGGCCTTAGTTTGCCTACCCATGAGGTAAAGGGAGGGTTGGCTTTTATATAGCAATTTTTAAATAAAAAGTGAAATGCTTCCCCCTGTCCCCCCCCCCCCCGGGGCGGCTTGCAAGTGAAATGGTAAATTGGGAGCAGAAATAATAAAACCGACACCCTTATTCCACTCTCAGAACTAGAGTTCAGTGTGAAGAGAGGTTGATCGTTAAACCACTTTGACAACTTTCCACATCCCCCCTTTTTTTAAAAAAATCTTTTTTAGTTTATTAAGAGAATTTCATTTATGAAAAGATGGGGGGGAGAAAGAAAAAAGTGAGAATGAAAGAAAAAATACATTGCCATGCGTGAATATACAGATGTGTATATTCGTATCATTCTAATACACACATGATTGTTAGTAACCTAATATATTCTCAATCCAAATTATTCTGCGTAAACTCAATCCAAAAGGGAGTTCCCGCATCCTTAACAAACTACAGCTCCCAGAATTCTTTGGGGGAAAGCCATGCCTGTTTAGGGGTGGTGTCATTTTGCTTTAAATGTAGGCCTCAGTTTCTGGCAGTGTTTTAGCATTAATACTTATCTGACCACCTCGTTTTTACATAATTTAAAAATTAAGTAAAAAAGGGGGGGGGAGGATGTTGGATTATAGTTTTAAAGTCCTGTTCTTTGTGCCCGCGCTACATCCTATTTTTATCTGTGAGCCACCTTGAGTTCTGCCAGGGAAAAAGGTGGGGTAAAGGTAAAGGGACCCCTGAACATTTAAGTCTAGTCGTGGCCAACTCTGGGGTTGCGGCGCTCATGCCGCTTTACTGGCCGAGGGAACTGGCGTGCAGCTTCCGGGTCATGTGGCCAGCATGACTCAGCCGCTTCTGGCGAACCAGAGCAGCGCACGGAAACGCCATTTACCTTCCCGCCGGAGCGGTACCTATTTATCTACCTGCACTTTGACGTGCTTTCGAACTGCTAGGTTGGCAGGAGCAGGGACCGAGCAACGGGAGCTCAGCCCATCACAGGGATTCGAACCGCCGACATTCTGATCGGCAAGTCCTAGGCTCTGTGGTTTAACCCACAGCGCCACCCACATCCCATAAAAAAAGGTGGGGTATGTATGAATGAATAAATAAATACATAGGTAATTTTGTCTGGGCATAATTTCATATCGTCTTCTTTCTCCCACCTCCTTCTGCTGTTCACCCAACAGGGCCCGGGAGCTGAGTGTGGAGGAAGAGAGAGATGTCTTCCTGGAGGCAGGGCTCCCTAAGCGCACCCGTGGCCTGGAGCCCGATGGCTTCCTGATGCCCTCCCTTAGCCTGGTAGGTGCTGAAATCACCCCTCCATAGGAGGGAGGGAAGCCTCTTCCAATCCATTTCCGCCAAAGCTCCCTCCTGCCCAGATCACAGGAGGCTCCCTTGCGAGGAACCTCTTTCCTTTCTGTGGCTGGGTGGCAGGACGTCTGCTAGGCATGTAGAAGGTCCTCCGTTCAACCCCCGGCCTCTCAAGGTGGGGCTGGGAGAGATCCACTGCCTGAAACCCTGGAAGAGTCACTTTTGACGTTGTCCGTTAGGTGTGTAAAGGTAAAGGGACCCCTCACCATAAGGTCCAGTTGTGGCCGACTCTGGGGTTGCGGCGCTCATCTCGCTTTATTGGCTGAGGGAGCCGGCGTACAGCTTCCGGGTCATGTGGCCAGCATGACTAAGCCGCTTCTGGCGAACCAGAGCAGCGCACGGAAACGCCGTTTACCTTCCCACTGGAGTGGTACCTATTTATCTACTTGCACTTGGAGATGCTTTCGAACTGCTAGGTTGGCATGAGCAGGGACCGAGCAACGGGAGCTCACCCCGTCGCGGTGATCCGAACCGCCGACCTTCTGATCGGCAAGTCCTAGGCTCTGTGGTTTAACCCACAGCACCACCTGTGTCCTCTCCATTAGATGTTATGGCAGGCTTAAATCCTGTGTTGGCTGTGGTTCTCTGGTCCCAGCAGTGAACAGCAGCGCGCAATCAGACCCTCGTTTATCAGCTGCATAGGATCCCCTGTTAAGTAGAAGGGGTTGGGAACATGCTCTTCCTTTGTGCATGCAATTCTGAGACACACTCCTCTCAAAATCAGGGGTGCATCAGCTGAAGCAGAGGATTTTTACACCACTGTTTCAGCAAGGGGATCCATGGACCCCTCTGCGAAAGTTGGGGGGTCCCTTCCAAGGTGCTTTGAAGACCCAGTTCTGGGATTTCAAAGCACTTTTTACATGATGCCACGGTAACACCATGTGGTCGGCAGGTGGACCTCCCGCCCACCTGCCTGCCAACCCAGATGGACCAGTGGCCTGGTTTGACCCAAGCTTCCTGTGCCCCCCTCCCCCAGGGTTTCCTGCTGAGTGTGGAAGAATGCTTGGATGCCAGGTCCGAGCGGGGTTTCGGGGGCAGTGTGTCCCTGGGCAAGAAGCTTCTGTCGCTGGAGGAGCCGATGGGTGAGTATTGTGCAATTCTGATGGGGTGAAGCAATAAAATATTTGAGGGGGGGCCGGGCTCTCCCAAAGTTGACAGGCACTGCCATTCAAATGATGGGCGCACCCCACATCCTGCAGTCGATTACGTGGGTGGCGCTTACTTAGGCCCCCCAATATGTATGTCCCACAGAGGAACTTGCGGTCTTCAAACAAAAACATCCTGAAGGTCCCGGGCCACAGGGAGGTTAGGCTGGCCTCAACCAGAGCCAGGGCTTTTTCGGCATTGGCCCCGATCTGGTGGAACGCACTTTCACAAGAGACTAGGGCCCTGTGAGACTTGACATCTTTCCACAGGGCCTGCAAGACAGAGCTTTTCCACCAGGCCTTTGGTCAGGGCACAGCCTGACTCCCTCCTTTGGCAAACTTCACAGAACTTTAGCCCAATGGTTGCCATCAATTTGAGTTGAATTAATTTTATAATGAAATGATTTTAGAATGTTGTACTATTTTATTGTTGATAGCCGCCCTGAGCCCGGCTTCGGCTGGGGAGGGCGGGATATAAATAAATTATTATTATTATTTCATTCAAGTCTGCACCCCAATACAGTGGTGCCTCACAAGACGAAATTAATCCGTTCCGCGAGTCTCTTCATCTAGCGGTTTTTTCGTCTTGCGAAGCAACCCTATTAGCGGATTAGGGGATTAGCACTATTAGCGGTTTAGTGGCTATTAAAGGCTTAGCGGCTTAGCGGCTAAAAGGCTATTAGCGGCTTAGAAAAAGGGGGGGAGCGAAAAAAATCGCAAGACTCGCAAAACTTTTTCGTTTTGCGAAGTAAGCCCATAGGGAAATTCGTCTTGCGAAGTGCATCGAAAAACGGAAAACCCTTTCGTCTAGCGGGTTTTTCGTCTTGCGAGGCATTCGTCTTGCGGGGCACCACTGTACCTTCCGAAGACCACATCTTTTTAAAAACAACAACGGGTTGTATCATCACTAGGGTTTCCGTTTGCACATCGTGACTTTCTCTCTTCTCCTCCCCCCTCATGCCCCCCTAAATCTGTTCTGGGGGTTCCTCCAACCCTCCAGAGCAGATTTGGAAAGGGGGGAGGGGAGTTTGGTGAGCGGATACCCTTGCGCTGAGGGGGGGGGCGCGTGGGCCGGGTGCCTCCCAAACGGACAAAAATCGCCCTCCTCTCTCCTGACTCCTGGCCTTTTCTCTCTCCCTGTCTGGGTCTCCCTCCTTTCTCTCCAGGCCTCCTGGGGGACATGTTGCCATTTGTGGTGGACGGACCAGCCCTCTCTCAGCTGGCCCTGTTTGACGGCGAGGACGAGGCCTCTGTGCAGAGTGGGCAGCATTTCCAGCTGGGGGAGGAGCTGCTGGTGGAACTGGACCAGGCCACCTGAGGTGGGGGCCCCCCCTGCCGCCGCTGCCGCCGCAAAACCTTCACGCCACACTCCTTCTCCGCAGATGGGACGAAAACAGAACCAAACCCCACCCGAAATCACCCATGAGAGGCAGAGGAGGGGAGGGGGCCCCTCCTTTCCCTCCCCTCCTCCTCTTCCAACCGTCCCCCCACCCCACCCAAACGCCCTGCTCTCTCTCTCTCTCTCTTTGCCTCCCCCACCCCCAAATCTCCGCCGGCGTCCTTTGAATTCTTCCTACCTCAGTCCTGTCCTCATCGGGCAGCCTCTCCCCTCCGGAGACGGCGAGGGAGGAAGGCTTAGCCGAATTTAGGAGCCTGCGTTCATAGGGACTGTCTCCCCCCCCCCACTACAAACCAGCTCCCCCTCCCCAAATATTGGTGCTTATGTATCCTCTTTTCCTGAGATGGGAAGCAGAAGTGGGGTGGAAGGAAAGGAGTTGGGGGGCCCATATTAAGCCTTCACGCGGGAAGACTCCGTTCTGTCAAATCCCCAAAATTGAGAGGAGAGTCGGGGCGAAGGGGTGGTCAGGGGTTGGAGATGGGGGTGTCACTCTCCCCTGAGAAATGAGGGAGGCAGGGCGACGCCTGAATGGGAAGGAAGCCGCCCCTCCGCTGTGACCCTCCTGCTGGCTTCCAACACCAGTTCACCCATTCCAGAAGGAACTGGGACCACCCAAACACGAGGCAAACTTTAGGGTTGGGCGGCACTGGGCTTGCTCTTGCACCGCCAAGACTTAGGGAGGGAGCAGCCGAATCACTGCTGTTGCCTCTCTGGCGAGCACTACTGGAGAAGAAAGTTTTGGGTGTTATTCAAGCGCCCCCGGCCCCCTTGTTTCCAGTCGTCCGGACTGATTTTTTCCCTTGGAAGTGGTCCAAACCTTAAAAGAGATGGAAATGGATTTCTCCCAGAGGAGAGGAAGGTAACCATGGTGCTCTGGCCGAATTTTTTGACCCGCTTTTACGGTCTGTTTACGCTTATAAAAAGAGGCCGAAATGTTTCTGGTGGTCAAGCGACCACAAGTTTTAAAAGGTCTAAAAACTTGAACGTATTGTACAGGGAGCAGAGAAATATTTTCTCCTTAAAAACAAACAAAAAACCTTTTTTTTTTCTTCAAAAAAGAGATGGGATTCTATATCTTGCTCCTGCCTCACCAGATATATTTCTAATTTTTAAGAAGTCCTTCCTCCTCCCCCCCCCCGCACTTTGTCACTATTTAGGGGTGGTTGGGTTGCTTTTTTGGGTGGGTGGGGGGAGTTTCTTGAATCCTAAAAATGGGTGAGATATGTGCAGGCCACTCCCCTCCCCATCCTCCACCCCACTCTCACAAACCTTGGCACCGAAAAAGGTAGGTTTTTAACCTCACAATAGCCACAGGTAGCTGGGCAGTGGATGGTGATTTTGAAATTCTAAAAGGAAAGTTTAAGGAGCCTAGATGTTGCTTTCACAATCTTGAAACTTTTAAAGACAATCTTTGGAAAGTTCCTCAATTTGAAATGGGGTGGGGAGGCTGACCTATTGTAGAAAAAAATAGGATTGGGAACTCGCCACAAAGATCAGATTGGTTCTTAAACAAAGTAAATTTGAACTGCAATCAGCCTAAATATAGGTTGCCAGGAAATGGCATTTTTGCCAATAAGTTCTACTTAAAACAGGGCGGAAAAAGGACATTTGAAAGAGGAAACCTCCCTCTTTCTCGTGTTTTTTTTGCCCCCTGATCCTGAACGCGTTTACACGTTGAGACTTAACTTCTGAGTAGCTGTGTACAGGATTGAGATTCCACCCTTCACTCTTGCTTTTTTTAAAAAACAGCCTGATCTTGCACGTTTACTCAGAAGTAAGCCCCCATGGTGCTCACTGGGCTTACTTTGCTTCTGGGTTAGCATGCCTAGGATTGCAGCTTAGTTGCATCATGCGCTGTCAGCATGGAAAGGTCGGTCATTCTTGGCTGCTGCGAAAAATAAAATAAGGCAGAAGTTTTGCGGTAAGACTTGCAAAACCCCGTGACTTGAAGCGACGCAAACGCTCGCATTCGCCACCAATTTTCCCTGTTTTCGCGCTTAAAAATGAGCTACATTTCCATTCTGCCCAAAGAGGAAGAGTTCTGCGTAACTCGAAACCTTGCATAATTCCTGCACTAGCAAACGTCGCCTAAGATTGAATTGCCTTACCTCTTTTATACCCTTTTGGTATAAAAGGCCAACGTAGTGTTAGCTGGCGCTCATAGTAGGGTTGCTAAACATTTTAGGAGGGATGGGGCTTCCTCTGCCTCTTTAATTATTACCCAGAAAAGAGAATATTGGCAGGTGCAGCTTCCTTAACCCTTGACCGGTCGGGGAAGCCTCACTAGCTGTGATTCCCCCCATCGACACCATTCTTAAAATCACAGGAACCCTTTTCCCACAGGAATGCTGGCGGCCGCCTAGTTGAAAGCCCGTGTGGTGGGAAAATTTTCCCAGTAGTCTCCAATTTAAAAACAAAAACCTCTTTTCCTTCTTTCTTTCTTTTTTCTTTTTAAAAAACCCCTGGCAATTCAGTTGCTTAGCCCTTGACGCCGTTACTTTAACCACAACTTTTAGGAGTTTTGTGTCTGGTTTTTTTATTTTAATTGGGTTTTAGACCCGGTCCCAAGCCAGGCTTAATCACTGCAGCTCACTTCCCCGTCCCTGCAGTCCAGAGCCCTCGGATGTGAAAACAGGAGCGTAGGAGGCCGTGCAAGTCAGTGTTTCGCACGGCCGTCTGTGTCTGTACGTGTGTGTTTGTGTATGCCAGCCTGGCTCACAGCCTGACTCGGCTGAGGGCGTAGCAGTTTTCCAGGGAGAGAGCCGCTCTCTCGACACCCCCCCCCAAAAAAAAAAGCTTTCCCTTCTCTTTCTGCTGCATGCCTCATTCCTTCAAGATCCCAGAGCAAATACTGGGAGCCCACTCAGAGGTAGGAGTGGGCTGGAGGTCCTACAACAGGGGGCAGCAACCTAAGGTCCGTGGGCCACAAGCATCATTTAACTGGCCCACGAACCGAGCCGCCCGCTCGGCGAGTCCCCGCGCGCTGCGCTAAACTGGCGCACCACAGAGACTTGCTTTCACAGTGCCGCAAATCACGTCTGCACATGCACAGACGCTGGAAATCGCGTCTGCGCAGATGCTGAAAATTGCGGGCGCGATCCAGCCCATGGAGGGATCTCCACTGGAGTAAACCGGCCCAGGCAAGGTAGACCTTGCCGACCCCTGCCCTACAGAGAGGGAAAGGAGATTTGGGACATAGCGGGTCCCCTGGGGTCAGCCTCTGCATGCAGATCTTTCACTGACCCACCCCAGGAAGAGGCGGAGGGGTAGGGGTTAATTCAGAAAGTTTGATTTAGACAGAGAAACTGGCAAGTATTTGGCAGGGGCCCCTGCTTCCACCCCACTGGGTTGCAAGAACGCCTGCGATGCCAGGATCGGGACCCTTGTCGCCAAGGCGGGTGGGGAGTCAAAAGAGTGCTCTCTCTTCCTCTCTCTCTCTTTCTCTCTCTCTCTCTCTTTCTTTTCTTGACGAGCCGCATTGAGAATTGCAGTCTGAGCGGGACGAATAGCTGCCCTTGAAACCACTTTTGCCTCGTCCGCCATTCACCTGTGCCTTCTCGTTACACCAGCACCAAAAAAAAAGAGCGAGCGTTCGATAACGTAGATAAACACACACATCATACGGGGGTGGGGAGAGGGAAAAAACGAAACACGCAACCCTCTCCGATATCTTCCGCGTTGGTGAGGGCAACCGTGAGTGGCACGGGGAGAATGGGGGGTGGGGGAAACGGGCTGCCGTTTCCCCCGGGCCTGCCCCCCACCCCTGCCCCCCGAGCAAGGGGAAAGAGGCGGTTGGGGAGGAAAACGCCCCCTACACAACTGCCTCCCTGTTCCCAAACACCCCTTCCTCCCCCTGCGTACAAACCTCACGCCAACTTCCAAGCAGGGAGGTTGGCGTGGCAGGAGTGGAGATCTGGGTAGGAGATGCAGACGTAAGGCATTGAGATCTAATAACGCAGACTGTTCAATTTCATTGCGAGCAAAACGCACACACAGAGACACACACGCACACGTATATACATAGATATCGCATACACACACACGTGTAGAGAGACACAAAACGCACCGATACCTGCACACAAGCATGCGCAATCTCACAACGACGGGCCACGTTTGGCCCAGGCAGCTCTTTTCTCCGAAAGCCGCAGTTGACCACACGCACAGAACAATAGAATTCCCAAGCCGGGTGAAGAACACAGGATGTTGCGTCTATCTTTTCTCCTTTTAATTATTGCGATGGTTCTAATTGTTGTTCTTCTGATTCCTGACCCGTCGTCATTTCCCCCTCCCTCCCTTAACCTGTTTTCATTGTGTTCCTTTTTTCCAAGAGACTTTGGTGAAACGACTATGGCACCACCCTTTTTATTATGATTAATGTCGTCGTTCTGATAGGGTTGTAGCTGTTATTTTTAATTTCCTCGTCCGCCCCCAAAGCCTGGCGCTGCGCCCTCTGCCCCCTCCTTTGAATTTTAACAAGTCCTGCTACTTTTGTAGAGGGAAGGGGGGAAAAAGAAAGGGGGGCAAGAGGGGTTGTGTCTCTTTCGTTCCTGTGACCAGCACTCGTTCCACAAAACCTCAATCCCCAATCCGCTGTCGTTTTCCTACAGGGCGGCTTCTCTCGCCCACTCAGTGGCATTCCTGGCGCGGCAGACCCGGGCCACCCCCTTCTTCCCCCGGGGACGTGCCATGCGGACCACGCATGAGGTGCTAAACTATACACGCAAAAGCTGTGACGTCCCGTCCCCGGCGGTGGTTCTTTGAAGGCCACACTGTGGCCATGGTGCTCTCTCTTCACGCCTCCCTTCCACCTGCGATGGCTGCAAGCCCGGCTCCTCCGCCCTCACTCAGCTCTCTGACCTCGTATTGGCAACGGGTAGCCATACCCAATTGCCGTGGTGCTCAGCTCACTTCCTTGTCCCTCCGTCTGTGTCTCACGCACACACACTCAAGGGGGTTTTGCCAGGCAGCTGCCAGCCAAAGAGCCGGCGAGGCTTTAAAGCCTGCGCAGAAAGCAGAATTTCGGCAGGTCGCCAGGGACGTGCCTGCAGGTTGCAGCATGGGGAAACTGCATGCAGGAGGAAGCTGCCAGCCAGTGTTGGTAATGCTAGGGCAGCTTCGTATGATGCCCTGTAACTCAACTGCGATTGCAGGGCCGGGACAGGACGAGGCGGCTCGTGCTCGAATTCTGCCTTCTGTGTAACTCAACGCCACCAGCGCCTTTTCAGGGTCCAGTCCTGGCCACCCCTCAGCCAGGAAGTGTGTGCTCTCGCCGAACCGTCCCATCGCTGCCGCCGTGCAGCCCGATGAAGGCGACCCCGTACCCAAAGACCGCCACGCCCTGTCTCCAGCGGCAGCTGCAGAACCGCTGGAGAGGCCCCGGTGCTCCACCCCTCCGCTTCGCGGAAGGGGCGGCTGGGCCGCTCAGAGGCTGTGGCCCCCTTCCCTCCCTCCCTGTAACTGTTGCGCTGGTTTCCGGGCCGCACAGCGGCGCCCTCCCCGTGGCCAGTCGTGGTGTGCGTGGGCCCAGCCATCTTGCCGGGAAACCCTCGAAGGAGAAGCCGCCGCGTTTTACCGCGAAATGCACACTTCTGCAAGAGACACAACCGCCTCTCCTCCCCATGCCTACACACGCACATTGCTCCCTGCCCCCAGCGTTTGTCAAAGCCGGCCAGCACGGAATGGAAAATTCAGTGGCGTTCAAACTGTCTCCTGAGGAACCGCCTTCTGAAAGGCCCCTCAAGAGAGACCTAATAAGAGGACAAGCCGTCCTGAAAGAAAACCTGCCTGCCAGTACTGACCGCCCCCCTGCACCAGGAGCGCATAGCGCGCCTCTTCTAAGGCACACTTGGTTCAGCTTTGGCGATAACGAGGCCCACGAGTTCTGACCGGGGCCGTGCGTGGCGTTGATCGCGTGCCTTGGAACGTGGAACCAGAATCATGGGCAACGTGGAGAGGATTCCCTGAAGGAAGAGAGCTTTCGGGTGGTGGTGAGGGGAATCGCAGAACTGAAATCTTTGATAAGGTCAGGGCCTTGCAGACTTGAAAACTGAGGCCTACGGTGCTTAAAACTCCTTTACCTGGGATTGAATCCGTTGTTAACCATACTCGGGTCTGTCCATTTAGTAGAACTTAAAGCCGGCTACAAAACACATCCTCCGGGGTTGAGAATGCCAGCAAGCTTTGACTTTACGCCAAAACCGAGGCGGCTTTTCCTGGGGCCGGAGAACTGAGCGGTGCCACTCCCAATGAGTCTCTGCTGCTCTTGGGCGGGAAGCGGTCAGTCTGGCATTTTTCGAGGCACGGTGATAACCCAGAAGGAACCCGCCGCTGACTGGCAGGTCAGTCTGCGTGGGCCATGAAATCGGTACTCAAGCCTATTCCTGGAAGTGCCGACTGGCTATGACAAAGGGGTGTAGGAAGAGGTCCTTCAGAGGGGAGCACATCGTAGCAGGCTTCAGCGTCTGAAAAGGCTTTGGGGATTTGTTTATATATAATTTTTTTTTAAGAAAAGAAGAAATCTATATATTGTTCCCTCTACCCTTGTGTGTGGTTAATTTTTCCCCTCTCTGTGGCGGGATCAGATTTGCCCCCTGCCTCGTCTGTATCTATCGCTGTTGTGAAACATAAAATACGTCTGGTAACATAGAGGACAGTCTCTGTGTGTCTTTTTTTCCCCCCACACACAAAAAAAGGTTTACCGAATGATAAGGGACGAGTGCCAGTTGAGCAAGCCGCTTCAAGGGGGAGGGGGGCAGGTTGAGAGTGATGGGTCTGGGTCATGACCCATTAAAGAATTGGCCCATAAAACCCCAAAACTTCGCAACCAGCCACACGGGAAAATTTGGATTAGCATTTTTTGGGATGTCATTTTAGACGTGCGCTAAACAGCTTCTCATATTTACACTTCAGACACTTTCGTAAGGATCTAGGAGTCTTGGTTGACCACAAACTTGACATGAGCCAACAGTGTGACGCGGCAGCTAAAAAAGCCAATGCAATTCTGGGCTGCATCTATAGGAGTATAGCATCTAGATCAAGGGAAGTAATAGTGCCACTGTATTCTGCTCTGGTCAGACCTCACCTGGAGTCCTGTGTCCAGTTCTGGGCACCACAGTTCAAGAAGGACACTGACAAACTGGAACGTGTCCAGAGGAGGGCAACCAAAATGGTCAAAGGCCTGGAAACAATGCCTTATGAGGAACGGCTAAGGGAGCTGGGCATGTTTAGCCTGGAGAAGAGGAGGTTAAGGGGTGATATGATAGCCATGTTCAAATATAGAAAAGGATGTCACATAGAGGAGGGAGAAAGGTTGTTTTCTGCTGCTCCAGAGAAGCGGACACGGAGCAATGGATCCAAACTACAAGAAAGAAGATTCCACCTAAACATTAGGAAGAACTTCCTGACAGTAAGAGCTGTTCGACAGTGGAATTTGCTGCCAAGGAGTGTGGTGGAGTCTCCTACTTTGGAGGTCTTTAAGCAGAGGCTTGACAACCATATGTCAGGAGTGCTCTGATGGTGTTTCCTGCTTGGCAGGGGGTTGGACTCAATGGCCCTTGTGGTCTCTTCCAACTCTATGATTCTATAACTATGATGACCCCTTTAAATTATTTCCAGAGGGGGTCTCTATTTCAGGGGGGGGGGGGGACAACAGCCAAGAATGTAGCTGTACTTTAAAAGACTTCTTTGTTATGGTACCAGCTTTTGTAGACTACAGTACATCAGTGTTATCCTGGCTTGCTGGCACACACATTGTTTTTTGGGCAGGTGTGGATTGGGAATGGCGAGGGAGTGAAATGAAATGCAGAGAGTACATTTAGATAGTGATCATTCGCAGAATCTTTGATATCACAGCCATCTGGCAAGCCAATTAAGCCATGGGAGTGTGATAAGAATCTGTTATCCTGGTCCAATCTGCAATTGATAGTGTTTACCCTTAGTTTCCATGAATTACAATTGAGCAGTTCACATTCGTGATTTCAAGTTGTTGCCGGCTAAGGACGCTCTGTCTCTTGGCTAAATTCAGCATTTCTGAACAGGTACATGTGCTGTGAAAACAAACGATCAGAGTGTCAGTCTTGCAGTTTTTAATAGCTTGGAAGAAGACCCATCGTAAGTAGTATATGATATGAATCATAAAACAACAACCTTTATTACGGTCCAGAGACCCAACAAATCGTTACAAAGCAATACACAATTCATACAGCCTACCTCCAGGTTAAACAAGCATTTTGTTCAGAATATAGGGATCATTGGTTCTTGCAACCACCGATAATAACTTTGCCACTGCGAATGTTCTAGCATTTGTCCGGTCTTCCAATAGGAACCTGACATAGTGAGCCTCTGATTTTCCCAGGAAAGGTACCAGCAAGGGTTGTATCAGTTCAGCCCTGGCTTGCTCATATTTTGCACAATGCAACAAAATATGTTTTATGGAATCAATGTCTTGAGCACACGAGCAAAGTCTGTCCTGGTAGGGAACTCCTCTCAACCTGCCATCCAACACTGCAGAGGGAAAAACGTTTAGTCTGGCTTTGGTGAAAAGCCTTCGATAGTTTGGTACTGCCAGGTTTTTAATGTAAGATGTTAACTGAAAGACATGCCCATATTGTACTCCTACCGCCAGCGGACTACAGACTGTGTGTGATCGAGATCGCAGGTCCCTGTGTGCATTGAATCATAAAAAGTGAAAGAAGAATGAAATCGTTTTAACTTTTTCAACATTTTAACAGCGTAGAACTAAAGAATTCATTTGCTTGCTTTTTCTCAAATTCTGCACTAATAGCAAGCAAGATACAAGTTGATTGTTTAGTACTGCATAAAATCTGTTGCAAGTACCTTAGAGATCGTTTGATCGAAAGGCCGGATCGTAGAAATGGAAGTCCACCAACCTTTGGGCACATTTTGAGAGTTATGGGGTGCCAGTCACAAAATTGCTGGAATGGGGATGAGGCATAACACACTGTGGCTGCTGGTTGCGTATGTGGGCATAACACAAAATTAAGAGAGAACCATCCCTGACGACCTTACACTTACTGCGAGAAGTCAACTGTGCCCTCCTGATCCCCACTGTGTGGAACCTGGGATCACACAATACAGTGGTACCTCGGGTTAAGTACTTAATAAGTTCCGGAGGTCCGTACTTAACCTGAAATTGTTCTTAACCTGAGGTACCACTTTAGCTAATGGGGCCTCCTGCTGCTGTTGCGCCGCCGGAGCCCAATTTCTGTTCTTATCCTGAAGCAAAGTTCTTAACCTGAAGCACTATTTCTGGGTTAGCGGAGTCTGTAACCTGAAGCGTATGTAACTTGAGGTACCACTGTATTGGTTTTATGTGCACACATTAAAGGTGTTGCCGTCTAGTAGCAACAGGAAACATTCCTCAGCACAGAGAGAGTACCAAAAAGGAACACAAGCGAACAACAATGAACCTGTACAAGCAACGCTGACACCAAACCCTCCATTTAGTAAGTAAAATAGAAACATTGTCACCCGACCCTACCTCCAGCCATCTTTTCCCCCCTCCACCTCTTTCCCCCTTTTCTTCCCAATGTCTCAACAAATGAAACTGATTTGTAAAAATGTTACATGGGAAAAAGAAATACGAGAGAGACATTGCAAACATTTTTGTAAATCAAGAAAATCTTTAATAATAATAAAAAAGAAAGAGTACCAAAAATACGCTTGCCAGTTAAACTTAAAAGCTGCCGGCACATTTTGCTCCATAACTTTCTAGGAGGACTGGATACTTGCATACATACAGTGGTACCTCTGGATGCGAACAGGATCCGTTCCGGAGCCCCGTTCGCATCCTGAAGCGAACACAACCCACGTCTGCGCAGGTCGCGATTCACCGCCTCCGTACATGCGCGTGATGTCATTTTGAGCGTCTGCACATGCGCGAGTGGCGAAACCCGGAAGTAGCGCACTCTGTTACTTCCTGGTCACCACGGAGCACAACCCAAAAAGGCTTAAGTTGAAGCGACTTCAACCCGAGGTTTGACTGTACTGTACAGTCATACCTCGGGTTACAAACACTTTGGGTTGTGCAATTTCGGGTTGCGCACCACACCGAACCCGGAAGTACCAGAACGGGTTATTTCCGGGTTTCGCGCATGTGCAGAAGCGCTAAATCGGGTTTGGCGCATGTGCAGAAGCACCGAATCGCAACCCGCACCTGCGCAGACACTGCGCTGCGGGTTGTGAACGTGCTTCCCCCACGGATCACGTTCACAACCCAAGCGTCCACTGTACATATAGGTGTGTGTGTGGATGGATAGATAGACAGACAGACAGACAGACAGACAGACAGATAGCTTTTACTTGGGCAACTCATTACCAAACTTAAAACCATGGAGAGACCTGGTCTGAACAACGACATTGGATTCTTATCTCATTATACATGACTTAAGCCATTTTTCACCTTCTTGCCCCTTGCCTTTTCCTGTAAGACCTATTGCAGTCGTTAAGAGTCGTCTACAGGCTCATCTCAGCTATCTGCCAATCTCCCATTCCCACCACCCTTCTGAGTAATACCCCTCCCCACCTTCTCACTATATAGACGGATCTGGCAACTTCTGTTTCAGTGTATCTGAAGAAGTGTGCATGCACACGAAAGCTCATACCAAGAACTAACTTAGTTGGTCTTTAAGGTGCTACTGGAAGGAATTTTTTTTATTTTGACTATGGCAGACCAACATGGCTACCTATCTGTAATTGGGCACCAGTGAAAGCCTTTTACAGGAGCCAGTTTGCCAAGCTCTGATTTTAATTCACAAAATAGATATAGTTAAAAACAGGGCGGGGGTAGGATTTGTGGTTAAACATATGGCATTCTCACCGTCTATCCCATATTCCACCAGTTTTCAAAACATAGCACACGCTAGGAGGAGGAGGCATAATTTTCCAAGTATGACGTTACCATAAACAGATGCAGAAGCCGTCGCCAGCCCTTTGAGGCGGGGCTGGTGTGCGGGACTCTGTGGAAGTCTGCTTTGACATTCTGTGCCTGCACGGCTCGTGTCTGGCTCAGATCTAAATCCTGCTCTGGGAAGGCAGCGGAAGGGAAATGAGTCACTGGGTCATTGGAGACAGAGCCAGAGCAACTGTCATTGAATGCAGTGGGGGTTGGGGGGTTGATCCTGCCCTTGAGAGTGTCTGGCTGCAGCATGCAACCCAGCCAGTACTCTTTTGAAACAGGTTCTTCTAAGGAACTATAGAATTGTAGAGTTGGAAGGGACCCCTGTGGTCATAGAATCCTAGAGTTGGAAGAGACCACAAGGGCCATCGAGTCCAACCCCCTGCCAAGCAGGAAACACCATCAGAGCACTCCTGACATATGGTTGTCAAGCCTCTGCTTAAAGACCTCCAAAGGAGGAGACTCCACCACACTCCTTGGCAGCAAATTCCACTCTCGAACAGCTCTTACTGTTCCACTTCCTAATGTTTAGGTGGAATCTTCTTTCTTGTAGTTTGGATCCATTGCTCTGTGTCCGCTTCTCTGGAGCAGCAGAAAACAACCTTTCTCCCTCCTCTATATGACATCCTTTTATATATTTGAACATGGCTATCATATTACCCCTTAACCTCCTCTTCTCCAGGCTAAACATGCCCAGCTCCCTTAGCCGTTCCTCATAAGGCATCGTTTCCAGGTCTTTGACCATTTTGGTTGCCCTCCTCTGGACACGTTCCAGTTGGTCAGTGTCCTTCTTGAACTGTGGTGCCCAGAACTGGACACAGTACTCCAGGTGAGGTCTGACCAGAGCAGAATACAGTGGCACTATTACTTCCCTTGCTCTAGATGCTATACTCCTATTGATGCAGCCCAGAATTGCATTGGCTTTTTTAGCTGCCGCGTCACACTGTTGGCTAGTCCAACCCCCTGCAATGAAGGAATCTCAACTAAAGCATCCATGACAGACGGCCATCCAACCTCTGCTCAAAAATCTCCAAGGAAGGAGAGTCCACAACCTCCCGAGGGAGACTCTTACTGTCAGAATGTTCTTCCTGGTGTTGAGTCGCAATCTCCTTTCTTGTAACTTGAAGCCATGGGTTCGAGTCCTACCCTCCAGAGGAGGAGGAGACAAGCTCGTTCCCTCATCTATGTGACAGCTATGCAGTGGTACCTTGGTTCTCAAACTTAATCCATTCCAGAAGTCCAAAACCAAGCTGCACTTTCCCATAGTAAGTAATGCAAAACTAAATAATCCGTTCCAGACTTTTATAAACAACCCCTAAAACAGCCATATTTTAACATGAGTTTTACTATCTAACAAGACCCATCGATCCATAAAATGAAAGCAATAAACAATGTGATTATTATTATTATTTATTTATTTATTTTAAAAAGATATTTATTAAAAGTTTTTAAGATATAACAAGAAAAAAGAAAAATAAACATACAAAATAAAAAAACAGTTAAAAACACACATTAATTTTCAATAACCTAACTTCCATACACTTATTTCCTCGGACCTCCTCATACCTCCCTTCTTTGTATTCCAGTTCGATTTGTTAGTTCAGCAAATCCTTACCATTAAACTTTTACCCATTTGTAAAACCTCTTTTTTTTCATATCTCTTAAAGCATTACAGCTGGAAACCGCTTAGTTTCTATCCAACATCCTTCTGACATTCATTAATTTTACAATGTTTCTGTAAGTAGTCTTTGAATTTCTTCCAGTCTTCTTTCACCGACTCTTCTTCCTGGTCTCGGATTCTGCCAGTCATTTCTGCCAATTCCATGTAGTCAATCACCTTCATCTGCCATTCTTCCAGGGTGGGTAAATCTTGTGTCTATTATTATTATTAATTATTTCTACCCCGCCCATCTGGCTGGGTTTCCCCAGCCACTCTGGGCGGCTTCCAACAGAACACTAAAATACAATAACCTATTAAACATTAAAAGCTTCCCTAAACAGGGCTGCCTTCAGATGTCTTCTAAAAGTCTGGTAGTTGTTGTTCTCTTTGACATCTGGTGGGAGGTTGTTCCACAGGGAGGGTGCCACTACCGAGAAGGCCCTCTGCCTGGTTCCCTGTAGCTTGGCTTCTCGCAGCGAGGGAACCGCCGGAAGGCCCTCGGAGTTGGACCTCAGTGTCCGGGCAGAACGATGTACTGCAGTCACACAATCAATCAGTCAATCAGTAGCTGAACTGGGTTCTACAAAGCCACAAAAACGAAACAAAAAGCCGCAAAAACAAAAACGCAAAATAAATAGTGAAAACAGACAGACCTCAGCGTAACACTGAAAACGGAAGTGTGTCATTCAAATCAGAAGCATAACACTCAAAACGGAGCACGTTCAGCTTCCAGAAAAAGTTTGCAAACTGGAACACTTCCGGGTTTGCAGTGTTTGGGTTCCAAGTTTGAGTACCAAAGCGTTTGAGAACCAAGGTACCACTGTGTATCATCTAGCATACAGTGGTGCCTCACAAGACGAAAAGAATCCGTTCTGTGATTCTCTTCGTCTAGCGGTTTTTTCGTCTTGCGAAGCAAGCCCATTGACGGATTAGAGGATTAGCGCTATTAGCGGCTTTTAGCAGCTTATCTGCTGATCAAATCAGCTGATAAGCGGCTTAGCGGCTTAGAAAAAGGGGGGGAACCCAGCAGGAACTCGCAAGACATTGTCGTCTTGCGAAGCAAGCCCATAGGAAATTCGTTTTGCGAAGCACCTCCAAAACGGAAAACTCTTTCGTCTAGCGAGTTTTCCGTCTTGCGAGGCATTCGTCTTGCGGGGCACCACTGTACTAGGGACTCTGCCCTTGCTCCCTCTCTGCCCGCCAACCCCACCTACTCCCTTTTGCCAAACCCCCACCCACCTGAGCAAATAAAACTTTACTGTGGGCGCATTTCAGCTGCCCCCATTCTGTTAAACAAGTAGCCCGGGCTGGCATTTCAGTTCAGTTGGTTTAGCTGTCCGACTGCAGAGTGTGGTGACATTTCACATTCTTGTGCGTGAGCCGGGTCCCCCTCAATCCCTGGAAAGTGTTAGAATTTAATCAAGCATTAAGTTGGAACCTTGTGGCAGATGGGTGGAGCCCCTCCCTGAGCTCTGAGCTGGTGGGCAGAGACAGAAGCGTTTGGAGTTTTTAGGATGTCGGTCAGCTGTGGCAGGTTCCAGGGGAAAATGCTAGCAGCCTCTTCAACGCAGCAAGCTGGAGCAGAGAGACAGAGCATCCATGACTGATTTCTGCCGGCATCCAAAACTCTGGCCATGGGAGAAGCAGGAGCCTCTTGGACTGTAATGTTTTGAGCCCCTCCATCATAGGCTGAGGTTGTATATATGTGTAAATAAACCATATGACCACTGGGAGGAACACAGATAGCAGTTACGCCATGATACACCTACATCAGCACAACCAGATCCCTTTATCTGCCCCAACTGCAACAAAACATGTCTCTCCTGCACTGCTTTTTGTAGCTAGAGCAGGTGCTGTAACTCTCCAATGGTTTGACTTCACCCCTCCTCCAATGCACACTGTTTCATTGACTCCCAGCAGATGGATGCCAACCTAAGCCATATATAATAAAGACACCACAATCTCCGCTTTGCCTCATTTCCAAAGGAAACATGAACCCCAGGTAAGCGCCTAGACCCATGAAATCTCGCACCGCTTGGAGAGTGGGATGGCATGTAACAATACGTATGAAAAACAGACTGCTTCCACAGGTTCCCTGCTGTTGTTGTTGTTTAGTCATATCCGACTCTTCGTGACCCCCTGGACCAGAGCACGCCAGGCACTCCTGTCTTCCACTGCCTCCCACTGTTTGGTCAAACTCTGCTGTTATGCTGAGCCAAAAGGCTTTCCTTTGCCCTGCATCTCAAAAAATGACCTTTTTGGCCATGCCCATTTTTTTTACGCTTTAACAAGGGACCCCTGACCATTAGGTCCAGTCACGGACAACTCTGGGGTTGTGGTGCTCATCTCGCTTTATTGGCCGAGGGAGCCGGCGTACAGCTTCCAGGTCATGTGGCCAGCATGACTAAGCCGCTTCTGGTGAACTGGAGCAGCGCACGGAAACGTCATTTACCTTCCCGCCAGAGCGGTACCTATTTACCTACTTGCACTTCGTGCTTTCGAACTGCTAGGTTGGCAGGAGCAGGGACCGAGCAACGGGAGCTCACCCCGTCATGGGTTTTTGAACTGCCGACCTTCTGATCAGCAAGCCCTAGGCTCTGTGGTTTAACCCACAGTGCCACCTGTGTCCCTTTTTTTACGCTTTGCCCAGTACAGTGCTTTGAACTGGGCTGGCAGCCAGTGCCGATGACAGAGCACCCACATAACATGGTTCTATCACTCATTCCCAGTGGATTATCTTGCTGCATTTTGGACCAACTGAAGCTTCCAAATCATTTTCAAAGGCAAGCTCACATATAACATTCACTGCAGTTAACTGTATTGACACAGATGGTTCATAACTTACCGTATGTAGTGGTTATGTTCTGGGGATTGTGTGTAAAGCCAAAATTGTGTATAGTCAAAACAACCCCAGAACCACCCCTGCACAGCCATCCGTTTATTTCTGAAGCTGGTGTGCTGAGCTAGCCTTCCCCCCCCCCCCCACGCAGGGCAGAGATCTTTTTTAAGCTCTGGCAGGATCCCATGCAGAAAGACCTTTTAAGCTCTCTGCCTCGCGTGTGTTTAATTTGTGTGATTGCAGCCGGCAAGCATGTAAAGCTGTGATTACGCAAATTAAAGTTGCAAGTTGACCATATGTGCAATTTGCAAGGGAAGGAAAATGGATTTTATATGGTATGGACTAACAGGAATACAGCCAAGCTTTACGTTGTACAAAATGGGAACCAGTCATTCTCTCCCCCCAAAAAAAATTTTTTTACTTATTTTCCAAATTATTACAAATTTAACCAAATTGTTGTTGTTGTTGTTTAGTCGTGTCCAACTCTTCATGACCCCATGGACCTGAACATGCCTTCCACTGCCTCCTGCAGTTTGGTCAGACTCATGTTGGTAGCTTTGAGAACACTGTCCCACCATCTCGTCCTCTGTCATCCCCTTCTCCTTGTGCCCTCCATCTTCCCCAACATCAGAGTCTTTTCCAGGGAGTCTTCTCTTCTCATGAGGTGGCCAAAGTCTTGGAGCCTCAGCTTCAGGATCTGTCCTTCCAGTGAGCACTCAGGGCTGATTTCCTTAAGAATGGATCGGTTTGATCTTCTTGCAGTCCATGGGACTCTCAAGAGTCTCCTCCAGCACCAGAATTCAAAAGCATCAATTCTTCGGCGATTAGCCTTCTTTATGGTCCAGCTCTCACTTCCATACATCACTTACTGGGAAAACTATAGCTTTAGCTATACGGACCTTTGTTGGTAAGGTGATGTCTCTCAAACCAAATTACTTTAATACAATTTCTTAAAATCAGGTTTCCTACTCCTGTTGCAAACATATGTCGATCATTTCCTAATATAGCCACATGATCTCTAATTGAATGTCCAGTTGATTCTTCACTTGTCTTTAGTCCATTCTTGCAGCTGACCACATTTTCCCCTCCTCCTTACAGCAGAACCGATCATTCTCTATCCTAGATAAAGCTGCCTACACTATCGTTTGTTAATGGAGCTGGGAATTGTAGTTTCCAGGATTCTTTGGGGGAGGCCATGTGTTTTATATATTTGGGGTGTACGCAGCCTTAGGTGGACATTAATACTTGGCAGAACTTAATTAAATTAGTTTGCAATTTTCACGTTGAGTCCTCGAGGCTACAAGATCTGCCCTACTTTTATGTATTTTTACAGTTTGGTTTCCCCCCTCGCATGATTTAACAGCTGTGGAGAACTCAGAAAGGTACCTCTCTGTTTTGCCCCTTTGTCTGCTTTACAACCTTAAGAAGGGGCAGGAAGGAGGGAGACATGGAAACCTGAGCAGGAAATAAATGTATGTGTCACACAGAACATGGTTCAGCAACGGAATGAACTCGTGACGGCCACCAACTTGGATGGTGTTAAAGGAGGATTGGACAAAGCTATGGAGGTGCTGTTCTTACTACATTTTTATCACACTGTGTTGCTTTACTGTTATTATAGTGATATACTTAATATTAATATATATTAATTGTTGTTGTTTAGTTGTTTCCGACTCTTCGTGACCCCATGGACCGGAGAATGCCAGGCACTCCTGTCTTCCACTGCCTCCTGCAGTTTGGTCAAACTCATGCTGGTAGCTTCGAGATCACTGTCCAACCATCTCATCCTCTGTCGTCCCCTTCTCCTTGGGCTCTCCATCTTTCCCAACATCAGGGTCTTTTCCAGGGAGTCTTCTCTTCTCATGAGGTGGCCAAAGTATTGGAGCCTCAGCTTCAGGATCTGTCCTTCCAGTGAGCACTCAGGGCTGATTTCCTTCAGAATGGAGAGGTTTGATCTTCTTGCAGTCCATGGGACTTTCAAGAGTCTCCTCCAGCACCATAATTCAAAAGCATCAATTTTTCGGCGATCAGCCTTCTTTATGGTCCAGCTCTCACTTCCATACATCACTACTGAGAAAAATATCTATATATTATATAGATATCTATATAATATATAGATTTTGATATCGAATATATTAATTTATATATGCCTAATAAATATAGTATTAAAATGATCTGAATATATTGCTATAACAATAAAGCAACACAATACATATTTTGTACGCTGCTCTGGATTCCTTTAGGACGAAGGTTTTCTTCAGTAAAAAAAAGCGTGATTTAGATTCCCTCGCATGCATCAGCATCGCTGCGCAGGATCTCCCTCTTTGCACTGATCCTCCCCCTCCGCTCTTTTCCAACGCAAGTGACGCGCTCAGAGGACGACAGGCCGTCCCCTGCCAGCTGCAAATAGGCACTGGCCAATGACATTCCACCTCGCTCTCGAAGCCGGCCTATCCTAACAAAGCAACCAATCGTGGCTCTCCGGGCACCACCGCGGCTAATCGTGTAACGCCTCCTTCTAAGGCTGCCGGCCTATCATGGCGCTGGCTCCGCCTCCATTCGCCCTGGAGGACGCTCTAGGCCGGTGTCTGAGGCAGGAATCCCCTCCGCTCCCCTCTCTGTGGTCGGGCGCGTCACTCAGGCCCCGCCTCCTCGGCGCAAGAGAAGGGAAACCACCAGGATTCCTCCCAGCTTCGGTTCTGCGCATGGGCGCCAAGCGGCCCCTCCTTTTCCCTCCGTACGTCAGTCAAGTGACGTCGCCACCGGCTCCGCCCCCCGCTCCGCGCTCTTTTCCCGCTAGGTGCCTGTTTGCGACCGCCGCGCTTGACGGCTGGTGGGCTCTCTCCCCCTCCTCCTTTGCTCGCTGGTTGTCAGGGCAGCTCGCTTTACGGCCCGGCGGCGATGGCGGAGGGAGAGCGGGCGGAGAACGGCGGCGGCGGCGGGAGCTCCGGGCGGCCGCCTCAGGAGGGGGAGCCGGGGGCGCTGGAGCGGGCCGAGGCCCTCAAGACGCAGGCCAACGACTTCTTCAAAGGTAGCGGCCGGCAGGGAGGAGGAGCCGGGAGGGGAAGGGGGCGGGGCACCTTGAGGGAGGAGGGGAGGAGCCTGGAGTTAAAGGGGCGGAGTCAGGATGGGAGGAGCCATGAGGAAGGGGCGGGGTTTGCCAGAGGGAGGAGCCAATGAGGGGCATCTGAGTGAAGAGGTGGCCGGTGGGAGGGCTGGGCTGCTTGTGGGGAGGGGGCTTATTGATTAGAGTTAGGGGGTCCCATTGTGGGGAAAGAGATGGGGGGGTGGAGGGAGGGAGGGGCCTCCTGTGCCACCCATGGGGGGTGGTTGTGTGAGCGAGGGCTAATGAGGGGGAGCATTAATAATAATGATAAATTTATTTATTTATTTATTGCATTAATTTCCTGCCTTCTCCAAAAAGCTCAAAGTAATCTGCATAGCTCCTCCCCTTCACCCTCCCACGCTTTCCGTTGAACCCCCACAACAACAACTCTGTGATGTAGCTTAGGCTGAGAGGCTGCCGCTGGCCCCCAAGGTCATACCCAGTGAGCTTCCTGACCGAATGGGGATTTGAACCCTGGTCCTAGTCCAGAGCTCATAATCTGAGTGCCTCCGCTCTGAAGGAGCGTCTCCACCCCCATTGTTCTACCCAGACACTGAGGTCCAGCGCCGAGGGTCTCCTGGCGGTTCCCTCACTGCGAGAAGTCAAGTTACAGGGAAGCAGGCAGAGGGCCTTCTCGGTGGTGGCACCCGCCCTGTGGAATGCCCTCCCTTCAGATGTCAAAGAGAACCACAACTAGCAGACTTTTAGAAGACATCTGAAGGCAGCCCTGTTTAGGGAAGCTTTTAATGTTTGATGTATTACAGTATTTTAATACATTGTTGGAAGCCGCCCAGAGTGGCTGGGGAAGCCCAGCCAGATGGGTGGGGTATAAATAATAAATTATTATTATATGTTGAAGATCAAAAAATAGGACACATTTGCCGACTTCTGATTTTAACCATGGAATGCTGTGATGACTCTTATAATACAAACCTGTGAAAAACAAGACATGTCCTGGAAAAAGAGGGCATATGGCAACCCTATCACTGGCTCCATTTGATGGTGGAGGAAGATTCGAGGAAGATGCTCCCTTAGGATGTGTGTGGGAGTCAGTGAGGGAGAAAGTATGAAACGTGTCCTGGGCTGGTTGTTTGCGAGAGGGAGCTCATGGGGTAGAGGGCATAGAATCATAGTATTGGGAAGGATCCCAAAGGTCATCCAGCTTAACCCCTTTGGCTGAGCGGCGAATTTGGCTGCAACAGCATCCCCTGATAGGAGGCCAGACGGCTCCTGCCTTAGCAACTTGCAGTAAAAGGGAGTCTATCACCTTCTGAAGTACATTATTCTGCTGTGGAATAAGCTCCTGCTGCCAAAAGTCTCTTTCCAGTCTTCAATTGGAGTCAACCATGTTTGTAAATGGAACCCATTGGACTTTGCAGCAAAGCGAAGGACTTAATTTTGGTTTGGAAGGAAGAAGAGTCCTCTTGGGGCAGAGCGACTTATGGGAACACAGGTCTGCCTACAGTGGCTTCCTTGGAAGGTTTTTTTAAGGGATGTTGGTGGCTTATCTGGTTCCATGGGGGAGAAGAAGGGTAGTTAAAGGGGCCATGTCATCTTGGAGAAACATGTGCAGAGGTATGTGCTTCACATGGGGAGTTAAAGGTGAGATGTGTTGGGCAGCCAGGCAGCCACCACTTCCCTTGCTTCCTGTAAGGGAACAAATAACTTTCTGTAACTTGAACGTGTGAAATTAACCATACTTGGGTTCTTGATTTCTCCTAGGTAGGAAAAACGCCGGGCAAATTACAGGTTAACGGTCTTCCTTCCTCCCTGTTACATTAAACCTGTTAATTGCAAGCAAGTAGACTTTCTACTTTCCATCCCATGACACACGGTCTGTCCACTAGAATGATCTATTCAGGGGCGGGAAGCATTGTGGTCAATTTGCAGGATTAGCATTCAAAGGGATCCCAATCTCTGGAGGTGGCAGCAGATTTGCAGAGTTTTGCAGGCATTGCTGAACGGCAGGCTGGATCCACAGCACCCAGTGAGGAAGTAGATGGCCTTGTTGAAGAGGTTTTCTCCCCAATAACTTTCTTAGGAGGGTTGAATCTAAGATGAATGGGGAAATTCTGGCTGAGTAAGTGGTGGAGGTGTGTTGTTTAGGAGAGTGTAAAGGAGTGACCCAGATTATTAGAGCAAGTGTGACAGCTCAGGTGTAGAACATTTGCTTGGCATGCAGAAGAAGAAGTAGAAGAGTTTGGATTTGATATCCCGCCTTTCACTCCCTTTAAGGAGTCTCAAAGCGGCTCACATTCTCCTTTCCCTTCCTCCCCCACAACAAACACTCTGTGAGGTGAGTGGGGCTGAGAGACTTCAGAGAAGTCACCCAGCAGCTGCATGTGGAGGAGCGGGGAATCGAACCCAGTTCACCAGATTACGAGTCTACCGCTCTTAACCACTACACCACACTGGCGTGCAGAAGGTGACTTGGTCTATCTTCCTATTTTGGGATATGGCAGAATGGGGTTTCCTTCAAGTAGGTCTCTATGAGCTCTTGTTCTTAAGCCTCCAACACCTTCCTTAACACCAGGCTCTTAAAGATGGATTTGGGAGGCTTTTCTGCCTTCCCGCAGCCATGATGCTTAACCTCTCGTTGTGCCCTCGGGTCACATGATGACCAACTCTGTAATTAAACAATCCAGGCCTCTTGGACTCTGTTGCATTTGGTAGAACCTCTGCCAACTTTCAGAATATGGTTCACTTTTAATCCCCTGTGATGTTGGCTCATGCCCTGAAACAAGATGTTTTTAGAGCCTCAAAATTCTGGCGTCTACGGATCCATGGAGACAAGTGAGGGCAGCTTCACATATATGGAAATGTGCACATCTCTCTTTATTTTCTGGAGTAATTCTGTCTCTTCATATTTTGTCAAATAAGCTGCGGGAACTTGCCCCACATTCACATGTTTGGCTATTTCAGTTCAGCAGAGCCGTAATGTACTCTTGGTTTCTGTCCTCACTGGCACTGCATACATAAAACGCATAACTTGTAATTTGTTGGGGGAAATTTGATTGGGTCGTCCGTCTAGCGTTATTTCCACCCTAGTTCTAACTTTAAATCCTTAAGGCAAATCAGAATCTTTGCTTCTTGCCGAAATATCTTTTAAAGGTTCAGCCCTTCCATTTTGTCACTCTTTATCACCCTGATTCTGGGTACAGAAAGTTGTTTAATGGCACAGTCCTGTCTACTCAGAAGTAAGCCCCATTGGCAGTGCTAGAAATTAGCTGGGCTCTAGGTGCTCAAGTGTGGTGTAGTGGTTAAGAGCAGTAGACTCATAATCTGGGGAACCAGGTTCGCGTCTCCACTCCTCCACATGCAGCTGCTGGGTGACCTTGGGCTAGTCACACTTCTTTGAAGTCTCTCAGCCTCACCTCAGAGTGTTTAAGGGACGCGGGTGGCGCTGTGGGTTAAACCACAGAGCGTAGGACTCGCCGATCAGAAGGTCGGTGGTTCGAATCCCCGCGACGGGCTGAGCTCCCATTGCTCGGTCCCTGCTCCTGCCAACCTAGTAGTTCGAAAGCACGTCAAAGTGCAAGTAGATAAATAGGTACCGCTCTGGTGGGAAGGTAAACGGCTTTTCAGTGCGCTGCTCTGGATCGTCAGAAGTGGCTTAGTCATGCTGGCCACATGACCCAGAAGCTGTACACTGGCTCCCTCGGCCTATAGAGTGAGATGAGCGCCACAACCCCAAAGTCGGTCACAACTGGACCTCATGGTCAGGGGTCCCTTTACCTAGGTGCATTTTGTGGCTTGCCTGGGTCTATTTGTGACCACATGGACATTTCTGGACGGCATCTTGGCTACTGATATCTCCATCTGGCTGGTCTCTCCAGCGTTCTTAAGCAAGTAAGCAGAAGAGCTTATTTAAAGGATATGTTTGTCATTGAGAATGTCCCCTCCTAGCTGCCCCAAGAGATAGGAGTCATTTCCTTCCATAATTTCATTGGGCCTCCAAGGTCTGTTTAACAGCTTGTTCCTATTCATGCGCCCAGTGGGACTTGCTCCTAGGTATGCATGTGCATGGTTAAAAATGATTTTAAAGGAAAAACAAGCTCTGGGGACAGGAGTGGGTCCTGGTTGCCTTTGCTGTGGAGAGAGCAATAGCAAATGCTGTCCCAACCTCCGTTTGAGGAAGGGGAACCTTTCCAGGCTGTAGGTGGAAAAGCAAAGCAAGGAGCTGCTTTTAACTAGTGCATTTTGGGCGCAGGAAGTTGGTACGCTGCTTGTTATGTTGTCCAAAGCACTGCATCTGTTGGCGTTTTACAGCTCACCAGGTTTGTAGCTTAGAGGTGGTGGATCAGTCTCATCAACCTTTCTGTCTGGAGGGGGCCTGAGGATGGTTGTTCAGCCGTAGAGGGTGCTGATGACCTGGATCCATTGCAGTCTGGCTTCAGGCCCAGTTATGAGACAGAAGAAGGCTTACTTTGCCAGCGGATGACTTTACACCTGCGAGTGGGCCAGGAGGATGGAGTGAGGACTGCTGCTCTGTTAGTTTTCCTGAACCTCAGCTCCTTTTGATACCACTGCCGTTGGTATCCGCCTGGATTGGGGCTAGACTTCGGAGGCTCTTTGGGGCTTTTGCTCCTTCCTGGACGGGCATGCCCAGATGATGGTGAGCAAGAGCTCTTGCTTTTTGCCCTTTAGCTTACGCGGTTCCAGGGGTCTTTACAGTGGTGCCTCGCAAGACGAAAAGAATCCGTTCTGTGATTCTCTTCGTCTAGCGGTTTTTTCGTCTTGCGAAGCAAGCCCATTGACGGATTAGCGCTCTTAGCGGCTTTTAGCGGCTTATCTGCTGATCGGATCAGCTGATAAGCGGCTTAGCGGCTTAGGAAAAGGGGGGGAAAGGGAAAAAACCCCGCAGGAACTCGCAAGACATTGTCGTCTTGCGAAGCAAGCCCATAGGAGATTCGTTTTGCGAAGCACCTCCAAAACGGAAAACTCTTTCGTCTAGCGAGTTTTCCGTCTTGCGAGGCATTCGTCTTGCGGGGCACCACTGTATTGTCCCCCGCACTCTAACATCTACATAGAACCACAGAGGGGAGTCATCCAAAGGTTTGGGCTTCCATTTCACCAGCATGCTGGTAACATGCAGCTGTGCCTTTCGTGTCCATCTTGGATCGGGTTGTGGGAACCCTAAAACCATGTCTGGGGGCTGCTTTGAGATGGGCGAGGGCAAAGAAACTGAGGTTACATTCATGCAAGAGGGAGGGACTGCAGCTGTGGAGGTTTATAGTGAACCTGAATGGGGGAATGCTCCCCCAAAAGACCCACCCACCTCTGCAGTTTGGGAGTAGCCAACAGTCCCAACTTACCAGCATTGCATCGTGGGGAGGGAAAGTCTGCGGGGTGGACATAATAGGAACAGCGGAAACACATGATGACTGGGAGCACCTGTGGATTTGCATTTGTGTTTCTGATTCTTAGGCAATAAGGAGCAGGCTGGTTGTTGTTGTTCACAGATGCCTCGGGGCTTGGGTAGCAAAGGAAGCGGCTGCACAGACATGTGTCTGCTTACCATACAGCAATCGTCTTGGTCTAAACCAGCTTCCACCAACCTGATACTCCCATCTGGAGGCCAGCAGCTTGGGGGAAGCTGGTCTAAGCTATTAACGTATCATCTAGAGGTGACCTTGGGTCATGTTCAGGCCAAGGTCAGTGTCTTTCACTGGCCAAGAAGGCAACACCAGAAGGGAGCTGAAATGCGGATTCTTCTTTAAAGAAGAATCATGGAATTGTAGAGTTGGAAGGGACCGTGAGGATCATCTAGTCCGACCCCCTGCGATGCAAAAATCTTTTGCCCAATGTGGGGCTTGAACCCACAGCCCTGAGATTAAGAGTCTCTGGCTCTACCAGCTGGGCTATATGCACTGTGTGCCTTTCTGCTTGAACATTTAGGTGACTTGCACCAGAGTTAGGTCCCCCTTCCCAACCAAAATGGTCAAAGGCCTGGAAACGATGCCTTATGAGGAACGGCTAAGGGAGCTGGGCATGTTTAGCCTGGAGAAGAGGAGGTTAAGGGGTGATATGATAGCCATGTTCAAATATATAAAAGGATGTCATATAGAGGAGGGAGAAAGGTTGTTTTCTGCTGCTCCAGAGAAGTGGACACAGAGCAATGGATCCAAACTACAAGAAAGAAGATTCCACCTAAACATTAGGAAGAACTTCCTGACAGTAAGAGCTGTTTGACAGTGGAATTTGCTGCCAAGGAGTGTGGTGGAGTCTCCTTTGGAGGTCTTTAAGCAGAGGCTTGACAACCATATGTCAGGAGTGCTCTGATGGTGTTTCCTGCTTGGCAGGGGGTTGGACTCGATGGCCCTTGTGGTCTACTCCAACTCTATGATTCTAGGGTGCCTCTTCCTGTCACGGAGGAATGTTGCTTCCTCTTGATGGAAGAGAGGAGAACTCTGGGATATCCCGACCTGCTTTTCCCCAGACTCTTTGTCCTCTTCATGCCAACTCTGATGACTTTAAAAGCAGTTTAGACATGCAAAGCTAAGCAGGTTGAGATCCCTGCATTGCAGGGGACTGGTCTAGTTGACCCTCGAGGTCCCTTTCAGCTCTCTGATTCTGTGCATAGCCCACTCCTGTGTGTAAACGGCACAGGTGAGCTTTCCACGGATTAGCTTCTCGCACTTCGCCTTTCTTCTCTTCCTCGTGTGAATAACAGTTTTGTTTGTTGCTTTGTTGTGCATTTTTGGGCTTTTATATTTTAAACCGCCCTGTCACCCTCGGATGAAGGGCAGTATTGGAAATTTAACGACATAATAAAAGCTTGGCATCTGTTCAGTTTCACCTCTGGGCTCCGTTGCCAAAGGGGTGCTTCTGGCAACATGTATATTGGCTCCCTGATAACAGCCATTTCCTGCCTGTCCTCCCCTCTTCTCCCAGCAAAGGACTATGAGAATGCCGTGAAGTATTACACCCAGGCCATTGAACTGAACCCCACCAACGCCATCTACTATGGCAACCGGAGCCTGGCTTACTTGCGGACGGAATGCTACGGCTACGCCCTGGCCGACGCCACCAAGTCCATCGAGCTGGACAAGAAGTACATCAAAGGCTATTACAGGCGGGCCACCAGCAACATGGCCCTGGGCAAGTTCAAGGCAGCCTTGCGGGACTATGAGACGGTAAGCAGGGGGGCGGCTTTCTCCTCTTGAGCATCTAGGGTTGGCGCAATGGCGGAGGGGGGGGTGTTGCTTCACATGGGGCTAAGCTTGCGAAACCAGTGTCAGCTTTGAATAATTCCTCAGGAGTCCACAAATCTTGGCTCGGCTTTCTAGCCAGCCATTGTTTGTGGACAATGCCAGACCACCACCACCACCACGACCCTCTTCCTCTCCCCAATCCCGTTACTCAGGCAGAAGACTTGTGGGAGGAGTGTGGCCTTCTCTCATTCGCAGCAGAGTGTGGCAAAGGTAGGAGGCAGCAAAGGAACCTCTTTTGAGCAGCGTAGCAGATTCCTGATGTTCCATGTTCTCCAAGCTCCAGGACAGAGTGAGAGAAGACACATGTCCAAACACACACACACACACACACACACACACACACACCTTCATTTCACTAAGAATTGCGCAGATGGCATTATTGTTCTGGGCAAGATGGGGAAGGATCCTTGTGACTGGTCACCCAGCAATTGGCTTTGTGGAGCCCTGACAATAAAAGGTAAAAGACCCCTGGACAGGTAAGTCCAGTCAAAGGCGACTATGGTGTTGTGGCGCTCATCTCACTGTAGGCCGAGGGAGCCAGCGTTTGTCCACAAATCGCTTTCTAGGTCATGTGGCCAGCATGACTAAACCGCTTCTGGTGCAACGGAACAGTGATGGAAACTAGAGCGCATGGAAACACCGTTTACCTTCCCGCTGCAGCAGTACCTATTTATCTACTTGCATTGGCATGCTTTCGAACTGCTAGGTTGGCAGGAGCTGGGACAGAGCAATGGGAGCTCATCCCATCATGGGGATTCAAACCACCGACCTTCTGATCGGCAAGTCCAAGAGGCTCAGTGGTTTAGACCACAGTGCCACCCGCGTCCCCAGCCTTGACAATGGTCAGAGATGAAAACAGTATCAAGTTCAGGAAAGAATATGCAGGGTTTTTGGGGTGGGGAATGCTCTGTCAATTTATTCCCTCAGAGGTGCTAAGAGTGGGGAGAGGCAAAACCCCGAGGTAAATGTAGATGGCCTCCAGTTTCAGCAGAGTGATATAAGCCCACCCTATCCAGTAGCTCGGGGGACGCGCCTGGCTCTGTGGGTTAAACCACAGAGCCTAGGACTTGCCGATCAGAGGGTTGGCGGTTCAAATCCCCGCAACGGGGTGAGCTCCCGTTGCTCGGTCCCTGCTCCTGCCAACCTAGCAGTTCGAAAGCACATCAAAGTGCAAGTAGATGAATAGGTACCGCTCCGGCGGGAAGGTAAACGGCGTTTCCGTGTGCTGCTATGGTTCTCCAGAAGCGGCTTAGTCATGCTGGCCACATAACCCGGAAGCTGTACGCCGGCTCCCTCGGCCAATAAAGCGAGATGAGCGCCGCAACCCCAGAGTCGGCCACAACTGGACCTAATGGTCAGGGGTCCCTTTACCTTTATCTTTATCCAGTAGCTCAGCGGCTCAGGAATGTTCATAAGCATTCTATTTGCTCAGAAGTTTTTAAGAGTGTGTGGCAGACAAGGCCTGTGGACAAGGGGAGCTGCGTGTTGCTGGTTGGAAAGGTTTCGGCAAGAAATGGAGCAGATGCGGCAAAAAATGGATACAGCTCCATGTGCCAACATCGTGCGTGTGAGGACATTGTAGGTTTTTTGTGATGGAGAGCAAAAGGAGGAGGGAAACATGCCAAAGTAGCTTGTTTATAACCTGACTTCATAGGCCACATTTCAGGGCGGTTTACAATATCTTGTAAATACACAGTAATAATTGTAATACAGCGTAATAAAATTGTTATCCGCTTAAACCCACATTTTGAGAAATTGGTGTTGCACACAAAGGCTGAGTCGTGAATTTACGAGATTCCCAACTTGCAGATGATGAATATATATAAATTCCCTCCTCTGCCCTCAGGTTGTCAAGGTGAAGCCAAACGACAAGGATGCTAAGATGAAGTATCAGGAGTGCAATAAGATTGTGAAGCAGAAGGCTTTCGAGAGGGCCATCGCCAGTGACGAGCACAAGCGGTCTGTGGTTGACTCCCTGGACATAGAGAACATGAGTGAGTTCTTTGTGGAGGCTGTGGCAGGGGGAAGCTGTTACAGTGGATACTGGGGGGCTTGACTGCGACCTGACTGGGGCAAGGTGTTCAAAGTGCAGCTGAAACACAGAGGGGAGCTTCCAAGCTTCTTGCTAATCCACATGAGACATCTTTAGCGAGGCTCTAATCAGTACCCCATTGCTAAAGTTTCAGGCATCAGCCATTCTGACAGGTGTTTTAACATGCTCTGTGCAGAGACCAAACCCTCATAGTAATGTTCACAGGCAAAGAGAGGGCCGGAAGAGGCAGGAACAAGCCCTCTGATGGCCTGAAAGATGTGCCACAGGGCCCAATTACCCAGCATCCTTTGCGTAGTCTGATTTGGGGCACGGCTCATGATCGTATGTATCGTCTCCTGTGCTCACTGCTCTTAATTGCTTGTCTCCAGTTTCTTCCCAAAGCTGTGTGCTAGAGTAGATCTTTTAACTGCTGGACTCGAGCCCAGTGGTTCTCAAACTTCCTGTGCTCAGGAGTCTCTGCATATCTGCTGTTGAACTCTTGCATATTGCAGAGGATTCTGGGACATGCTTCAAGGGGCTCACGCAGGACTCTAGCATTGCCCTGCGTCAGGGCTGGAGTCAGATGAAGGTCAGCAGGAAGACGCAGAATCGGTTGTCAGTGAACTCAACTCTTTATTCAAGGAAATGGTGTACCACTCAGCAATACTTCTCAGCAGGTCTTGCCCCCATAGAGCAGTTGCCAGGACTGAAGGTTCCTGCCTTCCACCCACTCTAAGGCTCCTCTGGTCTCTGTTCTGCCCTCCTCATTATTCTGTGCATTCTTGTCGCAGCAGGAGGGGGAGACTCCCTGAATTCTCCAGCAGCCTCTTGACCCCCCTCTCCTCTGCTTCAGCCTCAGAGTCTGAACTGCTCCCTGTCACGGGTTCCTCCTGCTCACTAAACCCTGTTGTTTCTTCAGTATCCCAAGGCTCTGAGCCATCCTCCTCTGGGATTTCCCTTGGGGGTTTTCCGGCTGGTGCCTCCAACCACTCCTCCTCGTCAACTCAGTCCCTGACACCTCGAGTGAATAGTGGATGTGCTTGAGAAGAGGCCCACTGCCTTCACCCCTGGCAGAAACTGCAGGAGAAAAAATAGGTTACGGCAGGCCAAATACAACAACAACAACAACAACAACAACAACAACAACAATTTATTATTTATACCCCGCCCATCTGGCTGGGTTTCCCCAGCCACTCTGGGAGGATTCCAACAGAACACTAAAATACACTAACCTATTAAACATTAAAAGCTTCCCTGAACAGGGTCGCCTTCAGATGTCTTCTGAATGTCAAGTAGTTGTTTATCTCTTTGACATCTGGTGGGAGGGCGTTTCACAGGGCGAGCGCCACTACCGAGAAGGCCCTCTGCCTGGTTCCCTGTAACTTGGCTTTTTGTAGTGAGGGAACTGCCAGAAGGCCCTCGGCGCTGGACCTCAGTGTCCAGGCAGAACAATGGAGGTGGAGATGCTCCTTCAGGTATACTGGGCCTTTGAGGCCGTTTAGGGCTTTAAAGGTCAGCACCAACACTTTGAATTGTGCTCGGAAACGTGCTGGCCAAAGTATCTGCCATTACTGATCTTTTCACTAGGAAATCCTGGGGATTCTCTAGAACTCTGTCTGAAAGAGGTTTCCAGAGAGGGTTGAGATAAGGACTAGAAGGAAAGAGATCAGGCTTGTTAGAAGTCAAAAAAGCAAAGGCAACGAGGAGGTCTCTGACTTGGCGCAAGGCTAAGGTTCCTGCTTGCAGCCACTTCCAGCTTCTGTTGGATGGAACCCCTTTTTAGCTTGTTAAGGGAGCTGGGCATGTTTAGCCTGGATAAGAGGAGGTTAAGGGGTGATATGATAGCCAAGGATGTCACATAGAGGAGGGAGAAAGGTTGTTTTCTGCTGCTCCAGAGAAGCGGACACGGAGCAATGGATCCAAACTACAAGAAAGAAGATTCCACCTAAACATTAGGAAGAACTTCCTGACAGTAAGAGCTGTTTGACAGTGGAATTTGCTGCCAAGGAGTGTGGTGGAGTCTCCTACTTTGGAGGTCTTTAAGCAGAGGCTTGACAACCATATGTCAGGAGTGCTCTGATGGTGTTTCCTGCTTGGCAGGGGGTTGGACTCGATGGCCCTTGTGGTCTCTTCCAACTCTGTGATTCTATGATTCTATGACCCCTGCTTGTTATGGTCTGGATTGGGGGCCGCTGCCATCGCCGGCCAGCACCCCCTCCTCATCCCAGCATCCCTCCTTTCCGAGGGAGCCCTGCCATCCTCACGCTGGTGACTAATGCCATTTCGCACGGGAGGCTGCGCCAAGGTTTCTCTGCCAGCGCCCGAAATAGATCAAGATCTCTGATCATAAATAGATCCCTGGCGTGGAGAGGCTTAATCAGGAAAAACAAATAGACTGGTCTTCTCCTCTGCGGGCCAGCTGCTGGCACGAGCTGCGTCCCTTAATCTCACTGTCTGGACTAAGCCACTGCACGCTTTCATCCTGGACGTCTGTGGATTCTGCATTCAAAGCTTGTTTCTGCAAGCAGGGGCCTTCCTCACACCGCATTTGGAGGAGCCGGAGGGGAAATTGCTGTCCCTCGAGTTTGGCAGTTCAGCCCAATTAGCGGAAAGGCAGTGGCAATTACAGGAAGGGAGCCCTGGCAAGACGCTTTGGTTTTGCAGAAACGGTACTGTTGTGAGGTGAACACGCAGACACTTGCCCGCCTCCACCTTGGGCAAACAGTTGGTAGAGCATGATCCCAGGGTTGTGGGTTCGATTCCCACTTAGGACAAAAGATTCCTGCATTGCATGGAGTTGGACTAGATAATCCTCACGGTCCCCTCCAACTCAACATTTCTGTGATTGTTTCTGGGGATCAGGTATCCTGCCCACACTCTGGAAAAGTGGTAAAGCAATACAGTGGTGCCTGGCAAGACAAAAAGAATCCGTTCTGTGATTCTCTTCGTCTAGCGGTTTTTTCGTCTTGCGAAGCAAGCCCATTGACAGATTAGCGCTATTAGCGGCTTTTAGCGGCTTATCAACTTATCGGATCAGCTGATAAGCGGCTTAGCGGCTTAGAAAAAGGGGGGGGAGGAAAAAAACCCCGCAGGAACTCGCAAGACATTATCGTCTTGCGAAGCAAGCCCATAGGAGATTCGTTTTGCGAAGCACCTCCAAAACGGAAAACTCTTTCGTCTAGCGAGTTTTCCGTCTTGCGAGGTATTCGTCTTGCGGGGCACCACTGTATGTACTGAGGGAGGGCAATATGGTGCCCAGTTTTGTCTACTTGGAACTGTTAAAATATCTTCTGCCAGAAGGAGAAAGGCTCCCGGGACAGCTTGTGATGGAGCCATTAGTGAAAGGCAAGGGCCACTGAGGTATTGAACCTGCAGTTGCTTACCTGTAACGCAGTGGGTGTTACCTGTGTGGTCGCTTGGGGTGCCAAGGGGCAGGCGGACTCCCCCCCCCCCAGCCGTAGCTGTCAACTTACAGATTTGAAAATAAGGGACCAGCTGCCTCGAAAATAAGGGATCAGCAGCCAAAATAAGGGCTCAACAATTACTTTGATAAAATACATTCTTTGTTGCGTGCAAATGGCTTTAGATACCTATTAGGTCCATAAATTACTATATAGCATATATTCAACACACACAAAAAGCAACAATTTGTTCTTGACAAAGGACAGCTGGACATAGAAAGGGCCCCATTACCTTCAGTAGCTTATTTAAGGGACGTCATCAATAAGGGACAGCAGCGGGACATGGTGCTGGGATAAGGGACTGTCCCGCCAAATAAGGGACGCTTGACAGCTATGCCCCCCCCCCCCCGTGATCGTGATGCTAGGCTGGCCTTGTGTTTGTGTTCTGCCTCTCCATCCACTTCCATCTTCCTGCTTCCCCAGCCATTGAGGACGAGTACAGTGGCCCGAAGCTGGACAACGGGAAAGTGACGCTTGCGTTCATGAAGGAATTAATGCAGTGGTACAAGGATCAAAAGAAGCTCCACAGGAAATGTGCCTATCAGGTAATTCCTCCTCCTCCTCCTCCTCTTCTTCCTCCCTTGAGAGCCGCCCCCCCAGGGCTGCAGAAACGCTGGGTTCTCTGTGCTATGACATGGAGCTGCAAGAGGTTTAAAGGGTTGCTCTAAGGCAGGGATGTCCAACCAGTAGATCGCGATCTACCGGTAGATCCCCAGCTGATCCTGGTAGATCTCTTGGGAGTTGGACATGCCTGCTCTAAGGGGATCATTGCAACCTGCCTGTAATTGAAGGCATATCTCATGCACAGTACATACCCCAGCAGGCCATTGGCACCTGTGGGCCACAGCCACGTGATGTTTCCGCCGGGTACATGTTTACAGTGGTACCTCGGGTTACATACGCTTCAGGTTACAGGCGCTTCAGGTTACAGACTCCGCTAACCCAGAAATAGTACCTCGGGTTAAGAACTTTGCTTCAGGATGAGAACAGAAATTGTGCTTCAGCAGCGCAGCAGCAGCGGGAGGCCCCATTAGCTAAAGTGGTGCTTCAGGTTAAGAACAGTTTCAGGTTAAGAACGGACCTCTGGAACGAATTAAGTACTTAACCCGAGGTACCACTGTATTTAAATGCCTCCCCTGCTCTTCCAAAGGAGGCCAGGATGGCAGACAGCAGAACAGGCTTTTCAAATCACTAAGGACATTTAAAAACAGTCACATATATACTCCCAGCTAATAATTTCAGGGTTAGGAATGGTATCTTTCAGCCCACAAATGCCTGAGTGAACAGGAATGTTTTTCGATTCCTCCTGGATGACATCAATGAGGGAGACAGGTGCACCTTACTTGGGAGGGCGTTCCACCAACAGGGAACGGCTACTGAGAAGGCCCTGTCCCAGGTCAGCTCTCAGCAGTGCTGGCCGGGGCTGATGGGAGTTGTAGTCCAAAACCTCTGGAGGGCAAGAGGATGGCGAAGGTTGATCTAAGCTAATCCAAGCCATACCCACTGGAAGCGTTGACTCTTCTTCCTCGTCCTGTCCCCCCTTGGTGTCGTGGTTAGAATAGTGGTTTTCAAAGGGTGTGGAAGGTGAGGATGGTGGGAAGATTCAAGGACAATCAAAGAAACATTTAAACATTTCAGTGTAGTATAGGATAGTATAATTTTCTGTATTTTCAGTACTGAGCACTGCTAGGAGTTGTTTCTTCTTGTTCTCCAATGTATTTCTTATCAATTAAAAATGTAATAATAATAATAATAATAATAATAATAATAATAATTATTATTATTATTATTATTATTATTATTATTTATACCCCTCCCTCCCTGGCTCAGGGCGGCTAACACCAGTAAAATTACAATTAAAAAAACCAATTTAAAATACAGGTTAAAATGTAATTTAAAATGCAGCCTCATTTTAAAAGTAGCCCATAGATCAAAACCATAAGGGGAGGGAAACATAAGGGTCAGACTGAGTCCAAACCAAAGGCCAGGCGGAACAGTTCTGTCTTGCATTCCCTGCGGAAAGATGTCAAGTCCTGCAGGGCCCTGGTCTCTTGTGACAGAGCGTTCCACCTAGTCGGGGCCAGTACTGAAAAGGCCCTGGCCCTAGTTGAGACCAATCTAGCCACCTTGCGACTTGGGACCTCCAAGGTGTTGTCATTTGTGGACCTTAAGGTCCTCCGCGGGGCATACCAGGAGAGACGGTCCCTTAGGTACGTGGGTCCTAGGCCCCAAGCAAGTGTGGCGCAAGCAAACTTTTATTATGTAATAGTAGTAGTAGTAGTAGTAGTAGTAGTAGTAGTAGTAGTAGTAGTACCCTGCCCATCTGGCTGAGTTGCCCCAGCCATTCTGGCCCAGAGGAAAAACATTTGAGAACCACTGGGTTAGACTGCTTGGGTCAGTCGCTGCCTCTCAGCCTAGCCACCCTCACAGGGCTGTTGTTTGGATAAAACGTGGAAGAGGGAGAATCATGTACGCCTCATGATTGAGCTCCTTGGAAGAAAGGTGGTATATAAATGTAATAATAATTTGCATTCATCTTTCACTGGCCACAGTGATCCATGCGACGGTCACCGCCAGGCTTGACTACTGTAATTCGCTCTATGCGGGGCTGCCCTTGAAGCTGTCCCAGAAACTCCAGTGGGTGCAGAATGCTGCAGCGAGGCTCCTCACGGGGTCTCTGCCATGGGAGCATATTCACCCAGTGCTTTTTCAGCTGCACTGGCTCCCGGTGGAGTACAGGGTCAGATTTAAGGTGCTGCTTTTGACCTTTAAAGCCCTTCACAGCCTAGGACCCTCGTACCTACGGGACCGCCTCTCCCGGTATACCCCACGGAAAGCCTCAAGGTCCATAAATAGCAACACCCTAGTGGTCCCGGGCCCTAAGGAAGTCAGATTAGACTCAACCAGAGCCAGGGCCTTTTCAACACTGGCCCCGGTGGAACGCTCTGCCTCATGAGACCAGGGCCCTGTGGGATTGATTTCTTTCCGCAGGGTCTGTAAGACAGAGTTGTTCTGCCTGGCCTCCCTCTCTTTCTTTTTTCTTTTCCTTCTCCTCCGAGGAAGCTACATTTTAATATTTCAATATTTTAATGTTGTATTTTTATTTTGTTTTTAAGTTGTAATCATTCAACTTGTTTTTATTATTGCTTGTAAGCCGCTCTGAGCCTGGCCTTGGCTGGGGAGGGCGGGGTATAAATAAAAAATTATTATTATTATTATTATTATTATTATTATTATTATTATTATTATTTATTATTTCTTCTCTGCCACCGTGCCTGTATGTGTGCTCCCTCTCTCTGACTGACTGACTTCTCTCTTCCTCCTTGCAGATCTTGGTGCAAGTGAAAGAGGTGCTATCAAAACTCCCCACCCTAGTAGAAACGACGTTAAAAGAGGTACGTGTCTCTCTGTGCTCCCACACTTTCAATTTAAGCTGCAGGTCTGTTGCCTCCCTCCTTGACAATTTTTTTCTTCTCAGAACTCCCCATTTGGGGGACAATTTATGTTATTTATTGATTTTTAAATAACATAAAAAATTCAAACCAGGAGGAAAAAGGAAACATACAAAGAATAATAATAGTCATACCTCGGATTACAGATGCTTCAGGTTGCGCGTTTTCGGGTTGTGCACTGTGCCGAACCTGGAAGTACCGGAATGGATTACTTCCAGGTTTTGGCGCTCGCACATGCACAGAAATGCTAAATTGTGCTTTGCACATGCGCAGAAGCGCCGGATTGCGACCTGCACGTGCACAGGCGCTGCGAGTTGCGAACGTGCCTCCCACACTGATCACATTCGCAACCTGAGCATCCACCATATCTCCAAAGAAGTTCCTCAGCATCCCTGGATTACAAAAAGACAGGGAGCTGTCAAAAACAATTCCACTCCAGAATACTGCTCTGTAGATGCGCAGGGGAGTAACCTTGCCTTCTTCAGTCATTACATAAGACTTAAAATCAGTCAAAATAATCTGAAAATCACCTGCAGTCTTACTATTTTTCCTTCCGGCCTGCAGTTCATGAGTTACATTCTTCCATCAAGGCCTGGGAGATGCATTTTGCAAATCGATCTCCAGGTTTTCAGAACTCCTTGAACAGTCGTTCTTTCCAAAGTGTCTGTGCTGCACGCCACCCTTAAGAACTCTTGAGAGTATGGTGAATCCCTGGCCATAGGATGCCAGGATTCTGAGAGTGATCACGGCTCCCCAAGTGATCTCTCTCTCTCTTCTCGCTACACACACACACACACACACACACACACACACACACACAGAGTGCAGCCACCCCTTGTTTCGTGACTGCTGTCCCCATGAGCCACCACAGCAGCACAAAAGTTTATCCACATTACAGGCTCAGGCTGCTTATTGCTGTCACCTCTGCTGTTCCTTCCGAGGAAATACTGGGAATAATCATGAGAGCCTAGGGCTCTTTTGGGGGTTTGCCAGCAGATTTGCTGCGCTGTCATTCTGCAAAGGAGGCCAGGACAGTTAAAGGAGTCTGGGTTGGCGTACACCGCCTGCAAATTCTGCGGGCAACCCATGCCTTTAAAGCAGGAGTGGGGAGTCTCCTGGGCTTTCCAGGCACTGTTGGATTCCCAGCTCTCCTCAGCCCCGGCCAGCATGGCCAATGGTCGGAGTCCAGCAACCTCTGGAGCAGGGCACCTCTGCGCAGGTTCACCACGCCAGCCCTATAGTGCCCTGCGTAGATTCCTTCTTGCAGGATAGACCGTGATGTCTTGTGTGGGGAAATCCAAAGAGTGGGAGGAGGAGAAGCATCCGAAAATAGTTGGTTATAAATAAGCATTATCTGGCTGAGCTTCACGCCTCTTCCCTCTGTTGTCTTATTCTGCCTCCCCACCACCACCACCCCGCTTCTTTTTTGTTCCAGACAGAGAAAATAACTGTTTGCGGAGACACCCACGGACAGTATTACGACCTCCTGAATATATTTGAATTGAACGGGCTGCCGTCGGAAACGAATCCATATGTATCCTTTCTTGCCACTCCTCTAGGGCCACTGTAGGCCTTGTTCATCTGTTTCGCCTCCTCCTTGGGTGGAAAGGGAACTGTGCTGGTGGGTTCCTGGCAGGGGACAGATGGACGGACTTTGGAAAGGGAGAAATGGCAGGAGACATGGGGAGCAAGGGCTTCCTGCAATTCCCCCTTCTCTGCACACCCAGAATGTGAGGGAACCGGTCTGCTGGGGGCAAGCACTTCCTTCCACCCAGGAAAATTGTAGGCCAGTTTGTAGAAGTTCTGTGTGCACCTGAATTTATCTGGGAAAAAGATCTTGGAGGCTGCCACCTCCCCTGCAGACCTTTCTCGGGTGCTAAGATCAGCAGAGGGAGCCATCTTGGTAACTTTCAGAAACCTCCAAAATTTCAAGGGGTGTGCGTGTGTGTGGTGGCCCAGGTGAGGGCCTTCTCTGTGGCAGCCCCTAAGTTGTGTGACTTCCACCCACCCATCCACCCTGGAAGTGCATCTGGCATCTTCACTATACAGTGGTGCCCCGCAAGACAAATGCCTCGCAAGACGGAAAACTCGCTAGACGAAAGAGTTTTCCGTTTTGGAGGTGCTTCGCAAAACGAATTTCCTATGGGCTTGCTTCGCAAGACGACAATGTCTTGCGAGTTCCTGCTGGGTTTTTTTCCTTTCCCCCCCTTTTTCTAAGCCGCTAAGCCGCTTATTAGCTGATCCGATCAGCAGATAAGCCACTAAAAGCCGCTAAAAGCCGCTAATAGCGCTAATCCTTTAATCCGTCAATGGGCTTGCTTTGCAAGACGAAAAAACCGCTAGACGAAGAGAATCACAGAACGGATTCTTTTCGTCTTGCGAGGCACCACTGTACAGCTTTTGGCAGATTCTGAAGACACACCTCTTAGACTCCTCAGATGTGTTTTTTCAGGGTCCACCCGATTCCGGTGGCTGTTACCGTATTTTTCACTCTCTAGGACGCACCCGACCATATGATGCACCTAGAGAACAAGAAAAAAAAATTCTCACCCTCTCTGCACAGCGCCCCTTCAGCGAAGCGGCAGGAGAAACGGAGCCCCTTCCATTTCTCCTCCCGCTTCGCTGAAGGGGCGCTGCGCAGAGAGGGAAAGCTGCGCAGCACCTCTCCAGCGAAGCCTCTCCGGGGGCTTCAGGCGGCTATCCCTGAAGCCTGGAGAGCAAGAGGGGTTGGTGCGCACCGACCCCTCTCGCTCTCCAGGCTTCAGCAAAAGCAACGCGAAGCCTCCGGAGCGCGGTGCTCCCGCTGCGCCTTGGAGGCTTCGCGTTGCTTTTGCTGAAGCCATGGAGCCTGCATTCGCTCCATAAGACGGGACACCCATTTCCCCTTAATTTTAGGAGGGGGGGAAGTGCGTCTTATAGAGTGAAAAATACAGTGCTTGCTTTAAGCCACTTTTAGTACTGAATTTTAAATGATTGACTCCCACCCTGGGACCTGCTGCTTAGGGGCAGGCAAAAAAATGTGTGGCTGCTGCTTAATTAATTTGTTATGAATTAAGAAGTGATGCTCATTCCTGTCAATCCTCTAATTTTTGGTGTAGGCAATGTGAAGACTTTCTGAGCTAGAAATCTGACTTGGAAATGCCCTCTGGCCAATGGCCACTGCCACATATTTTGTCCATGCATGCTCAGATTTCTCTCTCCAAATGTGAGGGATAGAAACTTTTCCCTTCCTTCCCCCCCCCCCTTTTTGCTCTCCCCACCCCCTGTTGTTGCTAATGAACGTTGAGGCTCCCAATAATTCTGTACAGGCTCCTGGGATCCACATTCAGTCTGCAATCCTAGATGCCCTTACTACAGAACAAGCCCCCCCTTGAGCTCATGGGACTTCCTTCCGTGTAAACATGCCTAGGGTCATGCTTTCAGAGCTTGTTTTCAGAGCCTCCCTAGAACCACCGGGAGCTGGAATGTTCTGGAGGTTCATCCAGGTGAACCTCTCTCATCCCTCCCTTTCATTTTGTCTTTTTGCTCTGAGGGCAGGATCCTGGCATAGTGACGTTTACCTGCTTCTGTCATTGCTCCCTGAGCTCTTCTGAAGTCACGTTTGGCGCCTGCTTTTATTGTCGCCCTCGGCCCCATCACGGCAATCTATCCTTGAGTTTGTGTTTACCTGTCTTGCTTGCCCTCCCAAGAGCTCTAGACAAGGCCTGGCATTTCTTGGGGAAGAGATGTATCAGATGACAAGAAGGAAGCTGGGGCGGGCAGGTGTGGAATCCACATGGACCTGCCATGCAAAGGCCGCATTTTACGGTTTTTTCCCTTGAGCACAGCCGCTTCCCCACCACAGATATTCAACGGGGACTTTGTTGATCGTGGCTCCTTCTCCGTGGAGGTGATCCTGACGCTCTTCGGTTTTAAGCTGCTATATCCAGATCATTTCCACCTACTTCGAGGTAAGAACATCAGAACAGTCCTGCCAGATCAGGCCATTGGCCCATCTAGTCCAACATCTGCCCAGCCAGATACCTGTCGGATGGCCGCCAGCAGGAATTGAGCCAGTGTGGTGTAGTGGTTAAGAGCGGTAGTCTCGTAATCTGGGGAACCGGGTTCGCTTCCCCGCTCCTCCACATGCAGCTGCTGGGTGACCTTGGGCTAGTCACACTTCTCTGAAATCTCTCAGCCTCACTCACCTCACAGAGCGTTTGTTGTGGGGGAGGAAGGGAAAGGAGAATGTGAGCCGCTTTGAGACTCCCTAGGGTAGTGATAAAGCAGGATATCAAATCCAAACTCCTCGTCTTCTTCTCCCCTGCTGTGGTTTCTGGCATCTGGTATTCAGAAGTCAGAATCTTGTTTCTTGTGATTTGAATCCTCTTCCTGCCTTTATCAAATGCTTTTAGAAACCTCTTGCCACTCGCCCTGCCCCACGCATATGGCTTCAAAAGCCTGGCACTCCTCCCACGCCACCCTATGGCTTTCCGTGACGAGCCTTTAGTGTAACGAACCCGCATTCCTGAGCTGCTTGCTGAGTGCATCCCTGCCGCTTTCCTCTTGAGATTGTGCGTCTCTCCGGGGCAAGGGGGTGGCTCTAGCTTCCCAGCTTTGTTTTGTTCTTGGGGGACCTTGGTAGCTGTGCTCCCTCTTCCCTCTTGAAGGCAGCATGCCCCTGAATGCCATCTGTGGGGAAGAAGAAGAAGAGTTTGGATTTGATATCCCGCCTTTCACTCCCTTTAAGGAGTCTCAAAGCGGCTAACTTTCTCCTTTCCCTTCCTCCCCCACAACAAACACGCTGTGAGGTGAGTGGGGCTGAGAGACTTCAGAGAAGTGTGACTGGCCCAAGGTCACCCAGCAGCTGCATGTGGAGGAGAGGAGACGCGAACCCAGTTCCACAGATTACGAGACTACCGCTCTTAACCACTACACCACACTGGGGAAACACGGGTATGGTGGAGAGGGCAGTGGCCGTCATTCAACCGACTTGCAAGCTTCCCACAGGCATCGGTGGGGCCACTGCGAAAGCAGAATGTGAGAGCAGGTGGGTCTTCGGTTTGCCGCGTTCTGCTGCACTACACATTCCCAAAAAACACCAGGCTCCATCTTCTGAGATGTTGCAGAGGAGTCACTTTGTACCAACTCTCTTTGCTCCCTGGCGCTCTAGACAGCTGTGACTTCCCCCAAAGACTCCTGGGAGCTGTCATTTGTTGTGGGTGCTGAGAGTTGTTAGGAGACCCCCCCCCTTCCCGGAGCTGCAGTTCTCAGAGTTCCCTGGGAAGAGGGATTGATGGTTAACCACTCTGGGAATGTTAGTTCTGGGAGGGGAATCAGGGGTTCTCCAAACTGTTAGGATATACCGTATTTTTCGCTCTATAAGACACACTTTTTCCCTCCTAGAAAGTAAGGGGAAATGTGTGTGCGTCTTACGGAGCGAATGCAGGCTGCGCAGCTATCCCAGAAGACAGAACAGCGAGAGGGATCGCTGTGCAGCGCTCCCTCTCGCTGTGCAGCGCTCCCTCTCGCTGTTCTAGCTTCTGGCTTAGCCACGCGCAGCCTCTTCAGGGCGGCGGTGAGCCTTCATCCCGCTGCCCTGAAGAGGCTGCGCAGCTATCTCAGAAGCCAGAAGAGCATGAGTGATTGGTGCGCACCGATCTCTCTTTCTCTTCTACCTTCGGGGATAGCCACGCAAATCCTCTTGAGCGCAGCGGGAGCGCTCCTGCCTCTTTGCATAAGAGGCTGTGCGTTGCTTTCTTGTTTTCCTCCTCTAAAAACTAGGTGCGTCTTACGGAGCGAAAAATACAGTAGTTCCGTTCCACCTTAAAAGGGAACAGGCATGATTGTTGTGTGTCACATGTCTGTTTACTTCCAGCACAGCCTGCTGGGAACTTCCATTTTGTATATTGCTTTTGCTAGTATTTCTATTTGCTGGACACGAAGGGAAGCAGACATTTTTTCCTTTGTTCCTGAACTATGCTGAATAAATGCTGTAAATATGCTTACACATTTCTCTGTCCGCCACTTCCGTTGTGAGAAGATTTATTTACTCTGCTGATAAGAGCGTGCCGAGTCTCTAAACGTATCTGAGGCTCGTGTCGCTATTTGATGCTGTTCCAAGGGAGACCGGTTGCCGGCCGGTGGCTGGAGCCAGCTGGGGACTTACCTGATGCCCCGGTCTCCCCGGCAGTATCCCAGCATCCTTAGATTTTTTTTTTCTAATATTTTGTTGGAAGCTGCTCAGAGTGGCTGGTGCAACCCTGTCAGATGAGTGGCATGATGATGATGATGATGATACAGTCCTACCTTGGTTTTCAAACAGCTTAGTTCTCAAATGTTTTGGCTCCGAACGTGCAAACCCGGAAGTGCCTGTTCTGGTTTGCAAACTATTTTTGGAAGCCAAACGTCCGACGGGGCTTCCGCGGCTTCCAATTGGCTGCAGGAGCTTCCTGTACCCAATCAGAAGCCGTGCTTCGGTTTCCGAAAGTTTTAGAATTCGAACGGATTCCTTTCGACTTCCGAGGTACGACTGTAATATCATCAGCCCTGAAGTTTAGGGATGGGAGGTAGGGTGAAGCCCTTTCCTGCAAACTCAAACCAAAATCCCCCTTCATTTTGGCCTTTTAACTCCTCCTGTTCTTTAGGGAACCACGAAACGGACAATATGAACCAGATCTATGGGTTTGAGGGAGAGGTCAAAGCCAAATACACAGCCCAGATGTTTGAGCTCTTCAGCGAAGTCTTTGAGTGGCTACCTCTGGCGCAGTGCATCAACGGCAAAGTCTTGGTGAGCAGCCGGATGCTTGGGTGGGGGACCGCAGCTCAGCCGAGCACTCTTTGTGACCCCTGCTGTTCCTTCTCCTCTTCTCTCCCCCTGGGTAGATAATGCACGGTGGCCTCTTCAGTGAAGACGGCATAACGTTAGACGATATCAGGAAGATCGAGAGGAATCGGCAACCTCCAGATTCGGGTGAGCGGTGGCGGGGACTGGGGTGGAATGATTTGTCTGGTGGGGATTGGGTAACCCATAGGAGTAAAGCAAGTCGCCTTACAATGAGCCAGACGATTGGTCCATCTAGCTCCATATTATTCGCACTGACTGGCAGCAGCTGCTTTCCTACCTGGAGTTGCTGAAGCTGGGACCTTCCTGGTGCTCTGCCCCAGAAGGTATGGCTAGCAATGCTACGAGCAAGGGAATAGTCACGAAAGGAAATATTTGTTGATTCATTGCATCAGGTTTTGGTCGACCAAGCCAGGGTTTCCCAAACTTGGGTCTCCAGCTGTTTTGGGACTACAACTCCCATCATCCCTAGCTAGCAGGACCTGTGTTCAGGGGTGATGGGAGTTGCAGTCCAAAAACAGCCAGAGATCCACCACGTTTAGGAAACTCTGGGCTATGCGATTTAAATGGGCATAAATTTGCACAAGAGAGGGGAAACTGTTCTTTTTTTAAAAGAACAAAGCTTTTTTATTCAAAATTAAAACAAAACAAAACATATTATTAAGAGCCATACAATTAAGAGCCATTCTTCCGCCCAGTGACCTTAGGGTTGCCCAGAACAGTAGTCTTCAGCCACCACGTGCCTGGGTGCAAACAGGAATGTTTTCAAATACCTCCTGAAAGTGAACAGTGATGGAGAGTCTGGCGCACCTCACTAGGGAGGTCGTTCCACAACTGGGGGGCCGCCACAGGAAAGGCCCTGTTACGACTCAGTGCCAGCCAGGCATCCCCCCGTGGTGGCACCACCAGCAAGGCCTCACCTGGCAATCGAAGAGTCCGAGGTGGTTGATCGGCAGTCAGCTGGCAGCCATCATTGGTTTCCACCAGCCACAGGTCTCACTTTCTGTGCCTGCCTTCCTCCCCGCTCATGTATTGAACTCGCCTCCTTCTCATTTGCAGGTCCCATGTGCGACTTGCTCTGGTCAGACCCTCAACCCCAGGTAGGTCTTGCTTTGGTGAGACTCATGAGCTGTGTGCCCATTGCTCCATGACTACAACGTCTCCTCTTTCGGATGCTTCCTTGATTTCATTCTTCATCTCGAGATCTCCATGGGCATTTTGACCGGGTGGGGAGGGAGAGTAGCATTTCCCCAGGACTAAATTACTCTTGGGGCCTGGTATCCCCTCCCACAATGATTCTGTGGAGGAGTCTGCTCCTTTGCTGGGCTGAGTGCTGTCTTCGATATACATAGCGGCACCACCTCTAGTACGGCCTTCCCTATCCAGTGAGAGAGAGCCAGTGTGGTGTAGTGGTTATAGTCTCGTAATCTGGGGAACCGGGTTCGCGTCTCCGCTCCTCCACATGCAGCTGCTGGGTGACCTTGGGCCAGTCACACTTCTCTGAAGTCTCTCAGCCCCACTCACCTCACAGAGTGTTTGTTGTGGGGGAGGAAGGGAAAGGAGAATGTTAGCCACTTTGAGACTCCTCGAGGGGAGTGAAAGGCGGGATATCAAATCCAAACTCCTCTTCTTCTTCTTCTTCTTCTTCTTCTTCTTCTTCTTCTTCTTCTTCTTCTCCTCCTCCTCCTCCTCCTCCTCCTCCTCCTCCTCCTCCTCCTCCTGCCTTATAGAGCAGGGTTCTCCAAACTTGGGTCCAGCTGCTTTTGGACTACAGTTCCCATCATCCCTGACCACTGGTCCTGTTAGCTAGGGGTGATGGGACTTGTAGTTCAACAACAGTAGGAGACCCAAACTTGGGGAATCAAGAGCTCTTCTCCTTTTTGCCCGGTTCTGTCTCCCAAGACAGATGGATGCCGGTGGATTTCTTGGTGTCGCCTGCATACTGGGCACCCAAAAAACCCCATCTCATGTTTATAAGGCTGCCGTTGCACCCAAGGGTGTCTTTCTCTCCTCCACCCAGAACGGCCGGTCCATCAGCAAGCGTGGCGTGAGCTGCCAGTTTGGGCCTGACGTCACCAAAAGCTTCCTTGAGCGCAACCACCTAGATTACATCATCCGCAGCCACGAAGTCAAGCCGGAAGGGTATGAGATGGCTCACGATGGCAAGTGCGTCACTGTCTTCTCTGCCCCCAACTACTGGTGAGTGTGCGAGGGGACACGCTGCCGTGGTGGTGCTCTACTTCCTATTTTTTATATATAAACAATTTTTTATTAGTTTTCAATTACAAAAATCCAAAATATGCCCCGTTATATCCATATCAAATCACAATACCAAATCAAATACAGTGGTATCTCTGGTTGCGAACATGGTTCTGGGCCATGTTCCTTTCTGGGCAACCTTTCAGGGCCCACATGCCCTAACCCTAACCATACTTGTAAGCTTGGCAGTGCCCCAAATTTTGATCCACCGTTCCTCTGCTTTGGGTCTTCCTGTCGTGCCTTTTGTCGGCCTGTTAGCCCCCATAATGTGCAAAAACCGTTCATGCCCTCCCTTGATGGCGCTCCACGCCTTTTCTGGGGGACGGGGAGGGGATTCTGAAAACCCTGAGAAAATGCTGCCCTAACCCTCTTCTATCCCCCCACCTTCTCTTTCCCAGTGACCAGATGGGCAATAAGGGTTCCTACATCCACTTGCAAGGTTCAGACTTGCGGCCGGAATTCCACCAGTTCACAGCAGTGGTGAGTCACAGCACTGGAACGATGCGCTTAGTGGTCGCACCCAGCTCTCAAGTGCGCCTGCACCGATGCCCCAACTCCCACTCGGCCCCCTTCCTGGGATCTTGCCACGCAAACAGGCCTTTAATCTCAGGGCTGCGGGTTCAAGTCCCACATTGGGCAAAAGATTTCTGCACTGCAGAAAGTTTGACTGGATGACCCAGGATGTTGCATTTGGCCAAGTCTGTTTGTATTCACAATCCTGAGTTGGCAGAAGTCACAAGGTAGCCGTATTGGCAAGAGCTGTTGATTTTCCTATGAATTACTGTATTTTTTGCTCCATAAGGCGCACCGGACCATAAAGTGCACCTAGTTTTTAGAGGGGGAAATCAAGAAAAATATATTATTCCCCCCCCCAGCCCCAAAGAGAGCTTCTTGGGGCTGCCAGAGGAAGCCCGGGTTCCCCTCCCCCCCAGCCCCAAAGAGCAAAGATGCCAAAACAGCGGAAATATATTATTTCCCCTCCCCCCAGCCCCAAAGAGCAAAGAAGCCAAAACAGCGGAAATATATTATTTCCCCTCCCCCCCCAGCCCCAAAGAGCAAAGAAGCCAAAACAGCGAGCGGGATCCATCCCACTCACTATCTTGGCTTCTTTAGCCTTGCGCAGCCTCTCCGGCAATTCCCCCACCTCCTGCAAAAGCCCACAGGAGCCACACCCCCTTTAAGGAGTGCGCGGCTCCTGCGGGCTTTTCTATGAGGAGGGAGAAGGGACTGACTGGCCGCATCAGTCCCTTCTCCCTCCTGGGGAAAAGCCCGCAAGAGCCGCGCAGAGCCTGTGTGCGGCTCTTGGGGGCTTTTCCTGCCTGCCTCCCCCCTGCATTCGCTCCATAAGACGCACACACATTTCCCCTTACTTTTTAGGAGGGAAAAAGTGCATCTTACGGAGCGAAAAATATGGTACTTGCTGAACACCTGTGGTAGGTGAAGACGTGTGCATGTTCAGGAAGCCGTCATGTAAAAACATTTTATGCTATCAATTTCCTTCTCCCTTCTTTTTGTAAGAAGGTGTAAACATATTTTTCACGCAGGTGTCACTGGATCAATCGCGTCGGTTTCGCTGAATCAGTTAAACCAAAAAGCTTTAATTGGAACAATTTGCTACAATTCTGAGTGGTGCTTTTGATGGGACAGGGGGCACCGGGGAGTTTATGGAACCAAGGGGACGGGGACCTGATTTGAGGACCCCTGCTCTAGAAGGGGGTGCACCTTTGCTAACCAAACCTCTCTTCCTCCTTCCCCAGCCTCATCCGAACGTCAAGCCAATGATGTATGCCAATTCGCTGCTGCAAATGGGGATGATGTAAGCTGCCCTCCAGCTCTGCCAGCTCGCACCCCCCCCCACCTTCTTGCCAGGAGACCCCTGCGCTAGGCAAACAACAAATCCCCCTTCCTTCCTTCCTTCCTTCCTTCCTTCCTTCCTTCCTTCCTTCCTTTTTTTTGGTTACATTTCCTTCCGACATCAGCCTTCACTACAAAGCAAGGGATATTTTGGCAGGTGGGGTGGTGATTAAGCCTGAGCATCTCCTGCAGGGGGTGTGTGTGCTGAGGACTGTGTCTGTAATACCCCCACCCCACCCCCAGAAGGCAGATACTGTCCCAGGGCGACCCTCGCCTTTGCTAGCGTTGTGTAATGCGCACAAGGCAACACGAGAAAACGGCAGCCAGAACGTTAGATAACAATTTTTTTTTAATATATTGGAAGACTGTATTTATTCCTTACCTACTCTGATTTTCCCCCCTGCCCTCCCACCGGTTCTCCTTCATCCTTTCCCAGCTTGAAAGCACTCACGATTCTGCAACCCACCAGCCTAGAGGAGTGGGGCAGAGGTTGAGGGCTGCCTTGGCCAGCCTCTCCCCTCTTCCCCTCCTCCAGTCCCGGAAGATCAGAGCTCAACTCCGTTAGGTGTGTGCAAACACACCCGACCCCTTCCACCTTTCCCGTGGGTTCTGCGTCACTGCAGAGAAACTGTTCGGTTTGCCCAGGCGCTCAGAGCTCAAGGGGAAGAGCTGTTCCGTTACCTCTGCCTCTTTCTTGCGCCACCTTGTCATAGTGACAAGGGGTCTTCCATCTCTGGGCAAGGATGGCTTCTCAGCCTAGCTGCCCGCCAGCTCTAATCTCTTCCCGGGTACTTTGTTGGTCCTGTCATCATGTTCCCAGCTAGCCCAAGCCGAAAACCCCAGGAGAACGTGTAGCCTGTTTGCATGTTTGTGTGTGTGAATTTTTCCATCCTGATGCCAACTGTGGATTAGCCTCAGCTGGACTACTACCGGCCACCGTCCCCAGCGCAGTACGGAGCAGGGGAGGGGGGCTTCTGGTAATTTTGGGGTGGAGACAGGAAGGGGATTGGGGAAGGGGATTGGGGAATTGTGTAGGGCCGACCCTTGGCTTTCGGGCCCCCTTCATTCCAGCCTCGCAGGGATTGTTACGCGTTCCGGGGAGGGGGAAATTCATCAGGGCATTTTGACGACTCTCCCGTCTTGAGATCTGCAGGCTTCGGGGATCCGTTTGTCCAGGGGCTGGGGAGACACCGCTTCCGGGGCTTTGATCCTCTCGAGATCCTTCTCGACCTCTTCCCTGTGACTGATTTGGAGGGATCACTCTTTTAGTCCAGGATATGCTGCTGGTAGGATCTTGGGAAGGTCAGAGTCCTCTCTCTAGGGTGGGGGGCTTCCAATTCTGATATTGCACAATCTTGGTTGAGAGAGAGAGAGAGAGAGAGACAGACAAAGACCTCACTCTCAGCGGAGATGTGCAGAATCTGCCTTGTGGGTCCTGGTTCCCTCCTGGATGGTTTTCTTTCCTTCCCCTAGCTTGTGCGTTTTACGTTTTCGTCGCCAGAGGATAAAACTGCCTTGGGGGGTGGGGGAATCAGGCCTGAGGGGACCAGCTTTGCCAAAGGGCTGAAGAACTGGGAAATGGAGAAATTTGGTGGTTTGTTTGTTTTTTTTGTTGCTCCTATTCCCCGCCCCCCCAAAAACACTCACACCTTCTTGGGACCTCCCCTTCTTGCTCCCGCTCTGGCAAGGCATCGTCATTTCGGCTTTTCCAAACTGAAACGAGGCTGCTTTCTTCCCCTATCGTGGCCGAAAAGAGAAACCAGCGAATATTCCAGAAGCACTTTGGATGTTCTTATTTCCATGCTGACCATGGAGGGTTTTTATACATCCAGGATTTCCTCTCCACTCGCCCTCCTACCTATTTGAGCTATTTTACTGTCTGTAATTAAACAAAAGATGTTAAAATAAAGTAACTATTGAAAGACCTGCCAGGTTGGGTACAGCCTCAGTTTTTTCCTTCCCAAACGCTTCATTCTTAAAACCCCAATCAACTCGGACCCCAAATATCTGGAAGATGGCCTCCTTCACCACAGGCGTGCTCTGGTGTGTTAAGACCTTCTCTGTGGTAGCCCCTAAATCAGGGACTCTCAAACTTTGGTCCCCAGCTGTTGTTGGACTACAACTCCCATCATCCCTAGCAAGCAGGACCAGGGGTGAGGGGTGATGGGAGTTGTAGTCAAACAAGAACCGGGGACTCATAGCTGTTGTAAACCACATTTATTTACATACAGACATAAACACACAAACGCTGCATACCAAGAAAAAATAATAGAAACATTGAACAACCTACTTAAACATAAAATTACCTACACCCATGTGACTTCCCTCCACCAGTGCTCATCTTCACTTAGCCTGTAATTTTTTTATTCACATTGCAATTTTTATCTCTGATCCTTAAACCTCTTGTTTTACTCTTGTTTTTTTTCTAAATCAACTTTACAAACTTAATCTAAACAGATCAATGTGTTGTTTTTGGAGCAGTGTTTGCTCATATAGTGTTCAAACCATTTCCATTGTTGCCTTAAATTCTGGTTTGTTTGATATCTTATTGCTGTGGTTAGTTTTGCCATTTCAATGAATTCTGTTAATTTGTTTAGCCAATCTTCTTTTGTCGGGATGTGATTTCCTTTCCAGTTCTTTGCTACTAGCAGGAGCCTTGCTATGGCAGTACAGTGGTACCTCGGGTTACATACGCTTCAGGTTACATATGCTTCAGGTTACAGACTCCACAAAGAAATAGTGCTTCAGGTTAAGAACTTTGCTTCAGGATGAGAACAGAAATCGTGCTCCAGCAGCGCAGTGGCAGCAGGAGGCCCCATTAGCTAAAGTAGTGCTTCAGGTTAAGAACAGCTTCAGGTTAAGAACAGACCTCCGGAACGAATTAAGTACTTAACCCAAGGTACCACTGTAGCATATAAAAATAGTGTTTTCCTGTCTTGTGGTATATCCTTGCCCAGTATACTCAATAAATAAGCCTCTGGGTTTTTTCCTATAGAGATTTTGAGCATCTTTTTAAATTCCTCGTTAATGCAACTCCCCAAATTTTTAACTCTTCCACAGTCCCACCATGAGTGCATCACAGTACCCTCCACCTCCTTACATTTCCAACAAAGACTGGATTTTGACTTGCCTATTTTGGCAAGCTTTGTGAAATTTATTTCCTTCACCACACGGTCCGAGGGGAGGTTACAACAATATAAAAATGCAACCTTGAAATAAGTTAGGACAATTTACAGTCGCAAGAATAGGGTGGGCCTTAAAATAGGTAGCATGTGGTTCCTCCAGCCTATCAGGAGAGGGGCGTTCACCTGCAAAGAGTGACGCCCGCTATGGAGACCCTCTCTTGAAGGTAGAGGGCTTCTTGCTCTGGCTGCCCTGCTAGCAGTGAGGGCATAAAGGAGCTATGGCCTCGGCCCAGTATATCTGAAGGAGCATCTCCAGCCCCATTGTTCTGCCTGGATGCTGAGGTCCAGCTCCGAGGGCCTTCTGGCGGTTCCCTCACTGCAAGAAGCCAAGTTACAGAGAACCAGGCAGAGGGCCTTCTCGGTAGTGGCACCCGCCCTGTGGAACGCCCTCCCACCAGATGTCAAAGAGAACCACAACTACCAAACTTTTAGAAGACATCTGAAGGCAGCCCTGTTCAGGGAAGATTTTAATGTTTGATGTATTACTGTATTTTAATACAGCGGTACCTCGGGTTACATGCGCTTCAGGTTACAGACTCCGCTAACCCAGAAATAGTGCTACAGGTTAAGAACTTTGCTTCAGAATGAGAACAGAAATCGTGCTCCGGCGGCACGGCGGCAGCAGGAGGCCCCATTAGCTAAAGTGGTGCTTCAGGTTAAGAACAGTTTCAGGTTAAGTACAGACCTCCAGAACGCATTAAGTACTTAACCCGAGGTACCACTGTATTTGGTTGGAAGCTACCCAGAGTGGCTGGGGAAGCCCAGCCAGATGGGCAGGGTATAAATAATAAATTATTATTATTATTATTATTATTATTATTAGGGATTGCCAGGGGTGGAAGGCAAAAGTCTTTGGTTCCCCCAGTATGCACAGAAAGCCTTGGAACTGGGGTGGTTTTGCTTCCCTTTGAAAGGAATGGGACTTCTTGCTGAGATAGCCCCTTCCTTACTGTCCTTTCACACCCAGGGGGGAAAGGATTTAAAAGGGGGTGGAGTGGGGGCGCTCTCAGCAAATTGACATTTCAGCCAATGAAGGCAGAGGAAGAGAAACCAGTGGAGTGCTGTCCCCAAATGCCCCCAAATCTATGAGGGAATCGGTGGAGTTGGAAAAAGCACACAGTGACTGGATACTGAGTCTATGCAGCTAACTGAAGATGGATACAAAACGCCTGCCCAAGTCATCCTCTCCCATGGACCAGGTGAGTGCGACGGTGGGAAAATGGCCAACGTTAAGCAGACTGCTATGGAGGTTTACTTTGACCAACAAATTGGAGGATCCCCGTTTGGTTGTCTGGGATTTGCAGCCGTTTGTGCCACAACGCCTGGGTTCCAGTGTCCCTGGAGACGCCAGTGAATTCAAACGCGATGCTTCAGAAGCAAAGCAGTTATGGCAGTTGAGACGAAGCAGCTTCAGGAGAACTAGAACGATGATAAGGTAAAGTAAAGGGACCCCTGACTGTTAGGTCCAGTCGTGACCGACTCTGGGGTTGCGGCACTCATCTCGCTTTACTGGCCGAGGGAGCCGGCGTACAGCTTCCGGGTCATGTGGCTAGCATGACTAAGCTGCTTCTGGTGAACTGGAGCAGCACACGGAAACGCCGTTTATACCTTCCCGCCAGAGCGGTACCTATTTATCTACTTGCACTTTGACGTGCTTTCGAACTGCTAGGTTGGCAGGAGCAGGGACCGAGCAACGGGAGCTCACCCCGTCGCGGGGATTCGAACCGCCGACCTTCTGATCGGCAAGCCCCTAGGCTTTGTGGTTTAACCCACAGCGCCACCCGCGTCCCTAGGACGATGGTATGCCTCATAAATACATCACCCCAGAATTAGCATTTGAGGAAGGGCTAGTCCATCTCTCCCTGCCTTTATCTCTTTATCTCCTGATCCTTCTCCTCAGGTCCCTTCCGCTCCTTTATCTCCACGAACTCACAAGCCTGGTAGCACATAGCATCCTTAGGCAGCTACTAGGGTCCCCACTTGTGACAAGGCCTCACTGCTATGCCATTATCTTGCCCCTCAGTCCTGGAGTGTTGGGGAGCCATCGTATTTAACTTTCCACACTCACTCTGGGGCGTGCTGATAAATTGGTCCACCAGCAGGGCTAGGAAGCCCATAGTCCTTTTTGTCAGCGACATCCCAGTGGGTATATCATCTAGGGTTGCTGTTATGTACTGAGTTGAATAGGATCCAAACTGCAGCAGTCTGATTGGTCCTAGAACAATAGGATCCAAATTGCAGCAGTCTGATTGGTCCTAGAACAATAGGATTCAGAATGCAGCCGTCTGATTGGTCCAAGAACAATGCAGCAGTATGATTGGTTGGCAGGAACCACCCAATCATGCTCCAGATATAAGTGAATCCACAACCTGATTGGCTTACAGTAGAATTCCAGAATTAACCAATAATGTGCAGCCCATTGTGTAAATAATGTATATAAAGCAGATACTTTGAGGGGACTTTCATTCATTCCTCCTCACCACTATGAGCTGAATAAAGAGCATGAAATCACTTTGCGACTCTGAGTATATTTCAGTTGCCATACTTCAAGAAGTAAAAATCAGGACACAAAAGTTGTTGCACTTTTCTGGGGAAAGTTTCAAAGAAAACCCCAGATATTTTACTGCTTTCTCAAAATTCCCCATGGACGCTAATTCTGTCACTGGGATCCTGGACATGTCTGGGGAAATCCGGAACGTATCAATCAATGTATGGCAATGTAGCGTATGGCAACCATACACAGGAAGCAGACATAGGCAAAGTTAGGATCCAGGCATGCTTCTAGCTCCAGAGATTTTAGCCACAGAAATGCTCAAAAGGTGTGTGTTTGTTTCTTTGTTCCTTCTGCTCTACACAGGAAATTGCACCAAGGAGCGAAGTGCGTGGCCGAGACCTGTCAGCACCCTCTTTCTCCAGGCTCCGCTTATCCCTATCCCCAAAACCCAAAACATCCCTCCATGCCCCCCCAAACCACCTGCCCGCCCCACCTCTCGGGTTCCTGTCCCCCACATCCCAAAAATATTCCTTCCCACCCAGCAAAACCCCATAATTCATACCCCACAAGTTTCCACCCTCCGCACCTCTCAAGAACCCCCCCGCCCCCCCGACGACCGTCCCTTATAATTAAGCCCTCTCCCCCACTTAAACCCACCATTACCCTTCTGATCCCACCCCAAAACCTGCCTTCTTCCTCCTTGTCCCCTTCTCCCTCGATCCACATTGTATCCCCCTCCCTTCTGGTCTCCCCCGAAAATATCCCCCCCACGAGTCCCCCTCAGAAATTGTCTCATATTTCTGCTCCCTCTCCCTTCAGCCCCCTCTGGAATATGCCCCTGTTATGTACTGAGTAGTATATTTCAGCCCCCCTGCCCCCTGAAACCCTCCCTAAATATGCCCCTTCCCCCCTGAAACTTTCCCAAAATATGCCCCCTTGCCCCTGATACCCTCCCAGAATATGTCCCCTCCACCTCTGAAACTCTCCCTAAATATGCCCCCTTAATCTCTCCCTGAATATGCCCCCTCCCTCCCTGAAAGGTTCCCATCATATGCCCCCTGAGCCCTCCCTGTAAGAGACCCTTTTTTGCCCCCATCCCAGCTCTGCCCTTGCCCTCTTTAACCTATACCCCGGAATACTGGGCTGAATATGATGATTAAAAACCCTTCCCCCCCCCCCGAATATGCCCCCTTCCATTCTTTGCGCCCCCCCCCCCCGTCGTAAGACAGTCGGGGGGGGGGGGAGGAAAATAACCCTACCAATAAAATATCAAATTATAGTATTCTGCCTGAGAACCCTACAAGACTGTAAATTGTGCCTTGGAGAATGCATCATTTGAGAATGTATTATTTTCGCAGTATCTAATGTGTCGTTTTGCTGTGCCTTTCTCGGTGACTTTAAAATTGCACTTCTGAATATATCCTCACTGAAATGTATTTTTCCATGAATGTATCTGTATTTCTGAATGTATCCTTACTGAAATGTATATTTCCATAAATGTATTTTTCCTCAAAATGCTGTACTATGCTGTACTTTTCTGAATGGATCCAATTGTAGCTGCCAAAACACTCTCCACACGGCCATCTACTGGGCCGGGGACCCGTAGTTGAGAAACACTCTCCAAATGTTGGAACCCACGGAGGTGAGTCTGGCATCTTCGTAGTACAGCTTTCGACAAATGCTGAAGGCCCACTCCTCTAACCTGGCCTTTGACACTTGGCTTGAGGACACCAGCCAGGAATATCAGAGCAAAACAGCAGCCAGTAGGCTTGGTCTTGATTGAAGACTGTCGCGACAGGACTCCCACCTGCCACCAGGTGGAACAAGATGGAAGCCCCAAACAAAAGAGAACCCAAACTTTTATTAGCTGCTCATCCCCATGTTACACCCCCCCAACTACATCACTCATACATCACGGTTACACCATGAAAGGGGAGGTCTGGGGGCCGTAATTTGAGCATCCTGGACCCTGCCCCATGGTTCCCCTTGCCCTCCACCAAACACCCATCAAGTGAAGCAAAAGAGATATTTACATTTCCCTGTTTCCCAGCCAAATTAATCACACCCTTTGGTCTTCATCTGGGTTTGTTATTTCTGGACTGGCTACCTGTCTGGCACTCAGGTATCAGGATGCCAGGGATTATCACTCAGGCAGAGGGGCTGCTGAGCAGCTGAGCTCACCTGTCTATATGAATTTCTGAAGTTTTCCCAGTGAGCCAGTACAGATATACATTTATCAGTGAATTCTTACATTTGGTATCGTGCAGCAAAGACCCTTTGAATAGATAGGAAGAAACTGTGATGGGGTCTTTTGTGGGGACAAATCACAAAAGTCACAAAAGCGATTGTGCTGGCTTTGGTAGTGGGCTGCATGGGCATGATATCTGCTGGAGGAGCAACCCCCCAAAAAACCTATACATAAATTCCTGCTACAACATTTTTAGGACCTACCTCCATCTGCTTGTTGTTTCAGACTGTTTTTAACACTGTGCTTTAACTCTGTGGCCTTAGGGCGAAGGGATTATTATTAATTGTTGAGTCACTTTGAGTGAATGCCACCCTTGCTTCCAGTCCAGGCTTCCCCAAACTTGGGCCTTTGGTTGTTTTTGGACTACAACTCCCATCATCCCTAGCTAGCAGGACCAGTGGTCAGGGATGATGGGAACTGTTGTCCAAAAAACAGCTGGGGACCTAAGTTTGAGAAACACTGCTTTAGTCAGAGCCCATTGGGACTGTTGCAGCCAGGTCAGAGTAGTTTTGCTTGAGACATTCACTGATGGTTTACCGGTAATCGCTTTTCTACATAAAAAGGCAACCATAATTTTAAGTGAAAGACATTGTTATTGTTGTTATTTAGTCGTTTAGTTGTGTCCGACTATTCATGACCCCATGGAGCAGAGCACGCCAGGAACTCCTGTCTTCCACTGCCTCCCGCAGTTTGGTAAAACTCATGCTGGTAGCTTCGAGAACACTGTCCCACCATCTCGTCCTCCGTCATCCCCTTCTTCTTATGCCCTCCATCTTTCCCAGCATCAGGGTCTTTTCCAGGGAGTCTTCTCTTCTCATGAGGTGGCCAAAGTCTTGGAGCCTCAGCTTCAGGATCTGTCCTTCCAGTGAGCACTCAGGGCTGATTTCCTTCAGAATGGAGTGGTTTGATCTTCTTGCAGTCCATGGGACTCTCAAGAGTCTCCTCCAGCACCATAATTCAAAAGCATCCATTCTTTGGCGATCAGCCTTCTTTATGGTCCAGCTCTCACTTCCATACATCACTACTGGGAAAACCAGAGCTTTTACTATACGGACCTTTGTTGGCAAGGTGATGCCTCTACTTTTTAAGATGCTGTCTAGGTTTGCCATCACCTTTCTCCCAAGGAGCAGGCGTCTTTTAATTTCGTGACTGTTGTCACCATCTGCAGTGATCATGTAGCCCAAGAAAGTAAAATCTCTCACTGCCTCCATTTCTTCCCCTTCTATTTGCCAGGAGGTGATGGGACCAGTGGCCATGATATTCGTTTTTTTGATGTTGAGTTTCAGACCATATTTTGCGCTCTCCCCTTTCACCCTCATTAAAAGGTTCTTTAATTCCTCCTCACTTTCTGCCATCAAGGTTGTGTCATCTGCATATCTGAGGTTGTTGATATTTCTTCCGGCAATCTTAATTCCAGCTAGGGATTCATCCAGCCCCGCCTTTCACATGATGAATTCTGCATTTACCGGTAAGTTAAATAAGCAGGGAGACAATATACAGCCTTGTCGTATTCCATTCCCAGTTTTGAACCAATTAGGCTAGAAGAAAAAGATTGAAACAAACTTCATCTCTATTAAGAGTGCATGCAGAGAATATAGCTCACATTTGTACCAATCAGGCTGCTTGGAATTATCAAAGGTTTTTGATTCTGGCAATGATCTATTTGGCTAAGAAAAGTACTTTTAACCAGTGCTTTTCTTCTAGGAAACAAAAAAGGTGCCAGTACTGTGTACCCCCCAAGAAAAAAACAACTGGCTGGAGCTGCCCCTTTATAGTTTTGCTCTGTAAAATGTGTGTATAATTGACTAGAAATAATTAGAAATGATTGCCAAATACTTGCAGTTATCCATTAATATTTAGCATTGACATTTTCAGATTCATTGGGTTTCTGAAAGCAGTTCATGCACTTTCCCCATGAAATGTAGACTTACCAAGCTAAATGTTGTCAAATCACAAAAAAGAGCAGTTTTTAATTCCTTGCACCGAATATTTTCAAGACCCTTCACTGAAGAAACTTGCAAACTTAAGTTTCGCCCCCTTAAATGACATGCCCTAATTATGCATTTAAAACCATGATGGAGTGTTCTAGAAAACCACCGATCTTGGAGCCAAAGTGGGTTGCAAGGGATTCTGGGTAAAGTGGTACCCATGATTATCAACCGTTCCCCATAAGGCTCAGTTTCCAGACCTATTATAATCTTGGGTACCACTCTACCCAGAATCCCTTGCAACCCACTTTGGTTCCAAGGTTGGTGGTTTTCTGGGTTAAGAGCGGACAGTGTGGAAAATGTTCTTTGTTCTGCAGGAGGAAGGTTGGAAAACGCTGCAGGACTTTCTCTCATTTGCCTACTTGAAAGACAGGCTATAAAGGGAGAGGAAGGAAGCATTGAAACACTTAAAAGAAAGGAGGGCAAGAAGGAACAGGTTCAAGACAGAGGAAATGTCAGGCCAAGAGCTGGGAGATGGAGGAGCCTGTCTAGGCAAACACTGGGAGAAGAATATAAAACCGTGCTTGGATAAGGAGCTATTTGTTGTTGTTGTTGTTGTTGTTGTTTAGTCGTTTAGTCGTGTCCGACTCTTCGTGACCCCCTGGACCAGAGCACGCCAGGCACTCCTGTCTTCCACTGCCTCCCACAGTTTGGTCAAACTCATGCTGGTAGCTTCGAGAACACTGTCCCACCATCTCGTCCTCTGTCGTCCCCTTCTCCTTGGGCCCTCCATCTTTCCCAACATCAGGGTCTTTTCCAGGGAGTCTTCTCTTCTCATGAGGTGGCCAAAGTATTGGAGTCTCAGCTTCAGGATCTGTCCTTCCAGTGAGCACTCAGGGCTGATTTCCTTCAGAATGGAGAGGTTTGATCTTCTTGCAGTCCATGGGACTCTCAAGAGTCTCCTCCAGCACCAGAATACAAAAGCACCAATTCTATTGGCTATGGCCAAAACCAGCAAAATACCCCTCTGCGAAGAGGGCCAGGGAGGGTTGGGCCCTACTGGCAAATGCCAGTTGCAGCCCTGCTCTTCCATAACAGGGGGCAGCTGCTTCCCTCTGCAATCCTGCAACCGTGGCAAGAAGGTGGGTTCGGATTGGTCTCTGTGTTCAAAAGGAATGCTTTTCCTTTTGGGGTGTTTGGGGGCAGGGTTCAGGGGCATAGCCAGGATTTGGGGTGGGGGCCGCGGAGGGTTCCCCCCCCTTTTTTAAGGAAATCAAAGTTGTTGATCTTTCTTTAGGGTGGGGGCAGGTTCCTCAGATAATTGAGTAATAAGCGGGGCTGCCCTTGAAGCTGACCCAGAAACTCCAGCGGGTGTAGAATGCCGCGGTGAAGCTCCTTACGGGGTCCTCGCCACGGGATCACATTCACCCAGTGCTTTACCAACTGCCCTGGCCCCCAGTGGGGTACAGGGTCAGGTTTAAGGTGCTGGTTTTGACCTTTAAAGCCCTATGCGGCCTAGAACCCACGTCCCTAGGGGACCGCGTCTCCTGGTATGCCCCGCAGAGGACCTTAAGGTCCACAGATGACAACACCTTGGAGGTCCCAGGTCGCAAGGTGGTTAGACTGGTCTCAACTAGGACCAGGGCCTTTTCAGTACTGGCCCCGACTTGGTGGAACGCTCTGTCACAAGAGACCAGGGCCCTGCGGGACTTGACATCTTTCTGCAGGGCCTGCAAGACAGAGCTGTTCCGCCTGGCCTTTGGTTCGGACTCTGTCTTACTCTTATGTTTCCCTCCCCTTATGGTTTTGATCTATGGGCTACTTTGAAAATGAGGCTGCATTTTAAATTGCATTATAACCTGTATTTTAAATTGGGTTTCCCCCCCTATTATGTTATTACTGTACATTTACTGGTGTTAGCCACCCTGAGCCCGGCTCTGGCCGGGGAGGGTGGGGTAAAAATAAATTTATTATTATTATTATTATTATTATTATTATTATTATTATTATTATTATTGCTTTCAATGCTTTTCCATGATATTTGTGGATCTAGGGGGACAATTGAGTCTAGGGGGAGATGAGTTCATCTCTTTCCTTCATTGCTGTCTTCTTACGACACATGCACCCTCTCCCTTAAGGTTCAGGCCTTTTTTGAATTTCTTAAGAACAGAAGAGTCCTGCTGGATTACGCCATGCCCCATCTAGCATCCTTTTGCCACAGTGGGAAACCCCGTAAACAGGACCTGGGTTCAAGAGCTGTCTCCCTTCCTGTTGTTTCCGGCAACTGGGATTCAGAAGCAATTCTGCCTTGGACCATGGAGGGCAGAGCAAAGCGATTGTGACTGGCAGCTATGGACAGACTTTATCTTCCATGAATTTGCCCAATCCTCTTTTAAAGCCACCCGAGTTGCTGGCCATCTCTGATTCCTGTGGAAGGGAGTTCCATAGGTTGTTTTTTTTTATAAAAAGAATACATCTTTATTAATTTAAAATACAACCCTACAATAAAGGTAAGTACAAACAACAAAATTAAGCACAAAAAAGAAGAGAAAAAAAGAAAAGAAAAAGAAGGGAAAAAAGGAAAAAAATAGGACAAAAAAGAGATTAACAGTAACAAGAAAAGAAAAAGAAAATTACAATTCAAAGAACCAAATGTTTATACATTATTTCCATTCTCTGTATACTTTTTGATTTAAAGCTCCCCTGACTTTTCCGGTCAGCTTTGCTAATTGGAAATGCTCTATCAGGAGTGTTTGCCAATCTGTTATTGTTGGTGTTGTTTCACATTTTCAACTTCTGGCTACAAGTAGGTTAATCTTTATCTTCTTGGTTGATTTATATCCTGTCTTATATGCCCCAGAACCGGGACTTAGTGTTAGGACTCATCCCTGGGGGATGCTACAAGTTATTCTAATTTTTGAGACACCCCCCGCCTTAAAAATGTAGCGGTATAAGAAATAAAACGAATCATCATCGCCATCATCATCATCATCATCATCAGGGCTTTAGAAAACGAGGGACATGATCGTGGTGAGTTCCAGCACCTCTTTTTTCCAGAAAAATAGCGATAATCATCATCATCATCATCATCATCATCATCATCATCATATATTTCCTTCCTCAGCTGTAAACCAGTTTCCCCCAAGGGCAGAGATCCTGCTGGAGAAGAGGTTGCGTCATGCCAGCTCAGCAGGTGGTTCAGAGCAACTGCATCGCAGGGGGCTGGACTAGATGACCCCTGGTGGTCCTTCTCAATTCTACAATTGTCTGCCGGGTGCATTTCTCTGACCAATGCTTGCTTGTAATCACACACACACCCTGCAAACCCTCCCCTCCAAAAAACCCCACCCTAAACACCTCTAGGCTTAGAGCACAGAGTGAAGGAGAGGGTTGTTTTCTGGAATTCACTGTGCTGCTGTTTTAAGGCAAGGGAAGCCCTGCAGAGCTGTCAAGCGTCCCTTATTAGGCGGGACAGTCCCTTATCCCAGCGCCATGTCCCGCTGCTGTCCCTTATTGATGATGTCCCTTAAATAAGCTTACTGAAGGTAATGGGGCCCTTTCTATGTCCAGCTGTCCTTTGTCAACAACAAATTGTTGCTTTTTGTGTGTTGAATATATGCTATATGGTAATTTATGGACCTAATAGGTATCTAAAGCCATTTGCACGCAACAAAATATGTATTTTATCAAAGTAATTGTTGATCCCTTATTTTGGCTGCTGATCCCTTATTTTCGAGGCTGCTGGTCCCTTATTTTCAAATCTGTAAGCTGACAGCTACGAAGCCCTGCTTGCTGGTGAGCTGAGGGTTAATTCCTTTTTTTGGGCGGGGGGGGGGAGGCTTGAGAAAGGCCTGACCCTTGGCTGCAGCCAGTGGGGGCTTTTCTTTTTTCCCATGGACTCCTTTCTGCCGGCTGCCCCCCTCCTTCTCCAAGAGAACAAAAGAGGTTTTGTGGGATTTCTGGAGAGATTTTCCAGTGAGTGGCTTCTGCTAATGCCTTAAACAAACAGAAAAGGGGGCAGAATGTCCGTTTTGGAGGGGGGGGGAAGCTGAGTAGGGTTGGGGCTTCTCTTCCTCTCTTGGCTCATTTGCTACCCCACTCTTTTTTTTGGGGGGGGGGTTTGACGGTGGAGCAGAGTTTCATTCTCCTAGCCCAGCTCAAAGGACAAGAAGGATGGGGAAACAAAGGACATGTGATAGATTCTTCCATCATTTCCTAACTGAGGTGTCTGGGGAACCCCCCCCCCAAAACAACACTGGAAGCTCTCCTTCTCTTCCCTAAGCAGGCGTTTCTGTCAGAAGCCAAAGGCATTCTGTACATGCCCAGAGACAATTTCCCCGCAGTTTCTCTGAAGTTTTTATAATTATTTTTCCCTGGGGAGAAGGCCGCTCTGTATTGGCTTAAATATCCCTTTCCTCTAGCTTGTGTGTGTGAGAGAGAGGGAGAGAGAGATAGATGTTGCTTTCCCTTGGGAGAAAGGCACTCTGTGTACGCCCAGGAGACCTTAGGCATAGTTTTGCAATATTTCAATGCAGAAGATGGGGAGCTGTGTTCAGCTTACGGGATCTGGACTTGGGCCCAGAAGAGATCCCTGCAGTGCCAACTGGCCAGGAACTGAGAACCCTGGCCTGATTCCCCCCCCCCTTTCATTCTTGGATCACATGAAGATTTAAGAAGCTCTTTCAGAGAGCTAGAGATGGTTTTTATCCTGGGAAGGGAAGGCTGGAGGCTTTTCATCAACTCCTTTTTCTCTATGAGTGATCCAATAGGCATGTTTCTACATGACCCTAGAAGCACATTTTAAAGAACTTTTTTATGTGCAGGGAACTTTTTTTTTAAAAAAAAGCACCTTTGACCTCCTCCGAGTATCTGGCGTCCAAGAAACGTACCCCATCTTGCATCTAGGTTCTCATGAGCAGCTTCCTTAAACCTCCTCTTTCATATTTAAAATCCCAGAGGCCATGTTGGTGTAGCAACTTCTAAGACGTGATTTACCTCCCCTTGCCGTAAGATCCCAGAACAGGTTACAACAACGTTAAAAAAATATCTAGATTAAGATCAGGTAAAACAATTTCCAACCAGAAAAATAGGGTGGGTCCTATAGTTTTTATTATGATGATTGCTCTAATAACTTTTGTGGTAGGAAATGCTCAAGCAGGGATGCTGATGTCGAAAAGAATGTCCCTATTTTTGGAGGAAAGTTGGAGGGTGTGTAATATTTGGGGGAAGCCAATCTTACAGACCCTCTAAGTATCCCTGCTTTCCAGGGACGTTCCCACCTTTACAGTAGCCATCCCAGTTTCTGATCTGATCCCAGAATATCCCATTTTTTTCTTCAGGATGTCCTTATGTTCATCAGAGAAATGTTGGAGTAGAAGACATCTGAAGGCAGCCCTATGTAGGGAAGGTTTTTTTTAAAGTTTTAGTGTTTTATTGTGTTTTTGAGGTTGAATCCTGACAAGACAGAAGTACTGTTCTTGGGGGGACAGGGGGTGGGCTGGTGTGGGGGACTCCCTGGTCCTGAATGGGGTAACTGTGCCCCTGAAGGACCAGGTGCGCAGCCTGGGAGTCATTTTGGACTCACAGCTGTCCATGGAGGTGCAGGTCAATTCTATGTCCAGGGCAGCTGTCTACCAGCTCCATCTGGTACGCAGGCTGAGACCCTACCTGCCCGGAGACTGTCTTACTAGAGTGGTGCATGCTCTAGTTATCTCCCGCTTGGACTCTACCTTTGAAGGTGATCCAGAAACTGCAATTAATCCAGAATGCGGCAGCTAGACGGGTGACTGGGAGTGGCCACTGGGACTGTGTAACACCAGTCCTGAGAGACCTGCATTGGCTCACAATACATTTCCGAGCACAATTCAAAGTGTTGGTGTTGACCTTTAAAGCCCTAAATGGCCTCAAAGGCCCAGTATACCTGAAGGAGCTTCTCCACCCCCATCGTTCAGCCCAGACACTGAGGTCCAGCGCCGAGGTCCTTCTGGCAGTTCCCTCCCTGCAAGAAGTGAGGTTACAGGGAACCAGGCAGAGGGCCTTCTTGGTGGTGGCGCCCGCCCTGTGGAACGCCCTCCCGTCAGATGTCAAGGAAATAAAGAACTATCTGACTTTTAGAAGACATCTGAAGGCAGCCCTGTTTGGGGACCCCTCTGCCCATCTTGAATGCCTGAGAGGGTCTGCAGGGAATGAGGCAGTCTTTCAGACATTTGGAACCTAAGTCATTTGAGGCTTTTGACACCAATGCTTCTCTGCTGCAAAACAAACACCAACATCTTGTTCCACTAACCGATTTACAGTGATGCCTCGCAAGATGAAAAGAATCTGTTCTGTGATTCTCTTTGTCTAGCGGTTTTTTCGTCTTGTGAAGCAAGCCCATTGACGGATTAGCGGGTTAGCGCTATTAGCGGCTTTTAGCGGCTTGTCTGCTGATCGGATCAGCTGATAAGCGGCTTAGCGGCTTAGAAAAAGGGGGGGGGGAGAGAAAAAAACCAGCAGGAACTCGCAAGACATTTTCGTCTTGCGAAGCAAGCCCATAGGAAATTCGTTTTGCGAAGCACCTCCAAAATGGAAAACTCTTTCATCTAGCGAGTTTTCCGTCTTGCGAGGCATTCGTCTTGCGGGGCACCACTGTACATCTTATAGCAATCTAATGCAATACAGTGGTACCTTGGGTTACATACACTTCAGGTTACAGACTCCGCTAACCCAGAAATAGTGCTTCAGGTTAAGAACTTTGCTTCAGGATGAGAACAGAAATCGCGCCGCGGCAGCGGGAGGCCCCATTAGCTAAAGTGGTGCTTCAGGTTAAGAACAGTTTCAGGTTAAGTACGGACCTCCGGAACCAATTAAGTACTTAACCCGAGGTACCGCTGTACAGTGAGATTACACGAGCACCCCCCACTCAGCTCAAAATGCCGCAGTGCACCTGTAACAGGAAAACTGGACGCCTTCATTTGCCCCGCCTGTAACAAAACATGTCTCTCCTGCATCAGTCTCTACAGCCACAACAGGCGCTGCGACTCTCCAACGGTTTGACTTCACAACTCGGTGGCGCAGTCCTCTGTTGTCTCCCGAGGCAGACAGATGCCAACAAAAGACTTGGTGGACTAGGGAGCACTTCATGAGACGTACGAAAAGTTTCTGCCACAACCGATCTCTTAGCCTTTAAGGTGCTGCTAGACTCAGTTGCCTTTCCATTCAGAAGGCAAGCACAGTGCAGGAACCGATATAAAGTTCTTGCTGAGCTGGAAACAATTCCCAGTTTTCCCTGCAATAGGTGGTTGTCTTTACAGCAGCTAAGCAGAAGGGGGAGACTGCATCCTGTTTCTGACTTAAATAGTCAGCTGAGGGAAATTTGCAGTGACAGGGCCGTCTTTACCCGGGGTGCAAGGGGTGCGGGGCATCCGGGCACCAAATTCTGGGGGGCGCCAGGCACCCGCCGCTGAAGCCGCCTAAGCTCTTAACTATTTACCTGTTATGAAATAATAAATAATTTTGATCAAGCTAGAGAAACAGAATACATATACAGTGGTACCTCAGGTTAAGTACTTAATTCGTTCTGGAGGTCCATTCTTAACCTGAAACTGTTCTTAACCTGAAGCACCACTTTAGCTAATGGGGCCTCCTGCTGCTGCTACGCCACCGGAGCACGATTTCTGTTCTCTTCCTGAAGCAAAGTTCTTAACCCGAGGTACTATTTCTGGGTTAGCGGAGTCTGTAACCTGAAGCGTATGTAACCTGAAGCGTATGTAACCTGAAGTGTATGTAACCTGAGGGACCACTGTATACCTTTTGTTGTTCTTGTTGTTTAGTCGTTTAGTCGTGTCCGACTCTTCATGACCCCGTGGACCAGAGCACGCCAGGCACTCCTGTCTTCCACTGCCTCCCGCAGTTTGGTCAAACTCATGTTGGTAGCTTCCAGAACACTGTCCAACCATCTCGTCCTCTGTCGTCCCCTTCTCCTTGTGCTTCTTGCAGTCCATGGGACTCTCAAGAGTCTCCTCCAGCACCATAATTCAAAAGCATCAATTCTTCGGCGATCAGCCTTCTTTATGGTCCAGCTCTCACTCCCATACAGTTATACATATATACCTGTATACATATATATGTGTTTATATACCTATATACATATACTTATATACCCAGGTATTACCAAAATGTATACCTACTATTTCACTAAAGGGCTTTTGACTTTGTGCGCTCATTTACCAAAGATGCGCGTGCCAGCGGTGGCGCTTGTCATTCACAATGGTGGCGCTTGTCATTCTCAATGCCGCTGTGCACGCAAAATTTGGGGGCGCTGGACAGATCTTTGTGCCCTGGCGGCGCATATGCTAAAGACGGCCCTGTGCAGTGATGCTCATGCGCATGGGATGGGGTATCTGTGGGCAGCATGTCAAAGATCAGTAAAGAATGCACAGAGATACAGAAATGCACTTTACTGACATCACGGATCACTGCCAATGAAGTGTGCAAGGTTGTGAGAAGTACAGAGCTCTTCATCAAGAGGAATTAAACAGGAGGCACCGGGAGTTAGAGTGTCAGACCAGGACCTGGTAGAAACCAGGGTTCAAATCCCCAGAAACTCACCGGGTGTGACTTTGGATGGATTGGCGGCCAACAGATTGAGGTTGAATCCTGACAAGACAGAAGTACTGTTTTGGGGGGACAGGAGGTGGGTGGGTGTGGAGGACTCCCAGGTACTGAATGGGGTAGCTGTGCCCCTGAAGGACCAGGTGCGCAGCCTGGGAGTCATTCTGGACTCGCAGCTGTCCATGGAGGCGCAGGTCAATTCTGTGTCCAGGGCAGCTGTCTGCCAGCTCCACCTGGTACGCAGGCTGAGACCCTACCTGCCAGCGGACTGTCTCGCCAGAGTGGTGCATGCTCTAGTTATCTCCCACTTAGACTACAATGCACTCTACGTGGGGGTACCTTTGAAGGTGACCCAGGAACTGCAATTAATCCAGAATGCGGCAGCTAGACTGGTGACTGGGAGTGGCTGCCAGGACCACATAACACCAGTCCTGAGAGATCTGCATTGGCTCCCAGTCCATTTCCGAGCACAATTCAAAGTGTTATTGCTGACCTTTAAAGCCCTAAACAGCCTCTGCCCTGTATACCTGAAGGAGCGTCTCCACCCCCATCGTTCAGCCCTCTGAGATCCAGCACTGAGGGCCTTCTGGCGGTTCCCTCATTACGAGAAGTGAGGTTACAGGGAACCAGACCGAGGGCCTTCTCGGTAGTGGCGCCTGCTCTGTGGAACACCCTCCCTTCAGATGTGAAGGAAATAAGTAGCTATCTTATCTTTAAAAGACATCTGAAGGCAGCCCTGTTTAGGGAAGTTTTTAATATTTAATGCTGTATTGTTTTTAACCCTCTATTGGAAGCCGCCCAGAGTGGCTGGGGAAACTCAGCCAGATAGGTGGGGTATAAATAATAAATTATTATTATTATTATTATTAGGGGCCAGTCACTGCCTTTCAGCTTAACCTGCCTTGAAGGATTGTTGTGCTGGGCTTAAATGAAGAGTTGGGAGAAACTTGTACGTCACTTTGAGCTCTTCGGAGAAGAAGGTGAGCTATTAATGCAAATAAATGGGACGTAAGGTTCAAAAGTGGATTAAAAGAAAAGTGATACCCGTGACTGGCGTGAATTAGGTGAGATGCAGAAAAAGCATTTCACAACCAGGATACGAAAAGCCGGCTTCTCCTTGCCCTTTCTGTTCTCCCATGCTTCCAACAATCAAAATTGCAAAGTTCTTTTGGCTTGTATAGCTTTGTGGAGCGGCTGATGCATTCACGGCAACATATAAATAAGAAAGGCGCAGAGAAACAACCGCCGTGCTCTCTCTGTGTGCGCAGATTCATACACGGATAGATAAGGAGATCAGTCAGCCCAAGATTTATTGCTTAATGAATTAGCCTATGCCAAGACTTTGTCATTCCCGCAAGCAGATAAAATCGGGAATTAAACTGCACCCAAAGTAAAACAAAAACAAAACACGCCAGCAAACAGGGTACAGGTTGGCAGCCCATATATTTAAAGGTATATCTTAATGTGTGCTGCCTGACAGTTGATGGCATTTGCTGCCATGAATGATATTTTCAGTGTCTGTGTGGCCAAAGCAAATTTCATAGCTCTCACTGATTTTTCTCCATTGGACAGAAGGCAAAGTTCCTGGAATTGTCCAAACGATCCGGCAACGGCCGGATTAATTTCTTCTTGGATGTGCTGGAGGTATATCGGATAAACGGAGTCCAAGATGATCCTATACCCATATTCCTGTTACCAGGACCGATTAAACATAGCAGTACTTCTTAGTAACATGCAAAATGCTGTGGGATGGGGAGAGAAAGGGTTCAGTTTTAAATAGGGTTGAAAATTTTCCTTTTTTATATATATATATAAAAATTTTATTAGTTTTTTAACATATCATTTTCAACAATAATTAAACATACTTTTATATCTTATACAATTTTTTTGACTTCCATCAATCACATCTGAAAATTTTCCAATCTCTTCACTTAATTTACATTTCTTACTTCCACTATTACATTTAAGTCTCATAACTAATATCTCTATTCTTTCTCTACTTTGTAATGTTTCATATATTTCTCCTTACAAAATTTATTGTAGTCCTACCAGCGTACTTTGTTGATTACAGTTGCTCTTCAAATAATTTGTATACTTTTCCCAATCTTCTGTAAATCTCTGGTCCCGCAGGTTTCGAATCCTTCCTATCATTTTATCTAATTCTGCGTAGTCCATTAATTTTGTCTGCCATTCTTCTTTCGTCGGAATTTCTTCTTGCTTCTATTTCTGGGCTAACAATACTCTTGCCGCTGTAGTTGCATATAAAAACAATTTAACATCTTGCCTATTAATGTCACCTATAATACCAAGTAAAAATGCTGCTGGCTTTGTAAAAAAATGTATATTTCAACATCTTTTTCATCTCATTATATATCATTTCCCAGAAGTTTTTTTACTTTCTTACATTACCAAGGGTTGCCATTTTTCCAACCAGCACAAGTGGCTGTGCCTTTTATGGCAGCATATGCATCTGAATAAATAAGGGAGCTAATGAAGATCTTTCAGGACGGTGTTATATGGTCCAGGCGGCCGCCCCCAGTCACCAGTCTAGCTGCCACATTCTGGATTAGTTGTAGTTTCCGGGTCACCTTCAAAGGTAGCCCCACGTAGAGCGCATTGCAGTAGTCCAAGCGAGAGATAACCAGAGCATGCACCACTCTGGCGAGACAGTCCGTGGGCAGGGAGGGTCTCAGCCTACATACCAGATGGAGCTGGCAGACAGCTGCCCTGGACACAGAATTGACCTGCGCCTCCATGGACAGCTGTGAGTCCAGAACTGGTCCTTCAGGGGCACAGTTACCCCATTCAGTACCTGGGAGTCCTCCACAGCCGCCCGCCTCCTGTCCCCCCAAAACAGTACTTCTGTCTTGTCAGGATTTAACCTCAATCTGTTAGCTGCCATCCATCCTCCAGCCGCCGCCAGATGGTTCTGTCTCTCCACTGGAAACCACAGAAGGGGAGTGGGTTCGAATCCTGCATGCAGGTTTCCCATTCAGGGCAGCCAGTTGGCCACTGCGAGAAGAGGATGCTGTTCCTCAGAGCAAGCAAGCCACACCTTGAGCCTTCTCAGCAGGCGGCTGCCACACCAACTGCTTGAAGACCCCCAACCAGGGAGACCACCGTGCAGTACCACTTTCTAGGTTAAAAGCAAAGTGTTTCTCCCTTTAATTGTACGCCATTTAAAAAAGAGGAGAGTGGCCAGTTTTGTGGCTCCGTCATATTCATATAAAGGTAAAGGTAAAGGGACCCCTGACCATTAGGTCCAGTCGTGACTGACTCTGGGGTTGCGGCGCTCATCTCGCTTTACTGGCCGAGGGAGCCGGCGTACAGCTTCCAGGTCGTGTGGCCAGCAGGACTAAGCCGCTTCTGGAGAACCAGAGCAGCGCACAGAAACGCCGTTTACCTTCCCGCCGGAGTGGTACCTATTTATCTACTTGCACTTTGACGTGCTTTCGAACTGCTAGGTTGGCAGGAGCAGGGACTGAGCAACAGGAGCTCACCCCGTCATGGGGATTTGAACTGCCAACCTTCCAATCGGCAAGTCCTAGGCTCAGTGGTTTAGACCACAGCGCCACCCGTCTCTCTCTCTCTCTCTCTCTCTATATATATATATACACACAGTGGTACCTCAGGTTAAGTATTTACGGTAATTTGTTCCGGAGATCCGTTCTTAACCTGAAACTGTTCTTAACCTGAAGCACCACTTTAGCTAATGGGGCCTCCTGCTGCTGCTGCGCCGCTGGAGCCCAATTTCTGTTCTTATCGTGAAGCAAAGTTCTTAACCTGAAGCACTATTTCTGGGTTAGCAGAGTGTGTAACCTGAAGCGTCTGTAACCTGAAGTGTATGTAACCTGAGGTACCACTGTGTGTGTGTGTGTGTGTGTGTGTGTGTGTGTATTTATATATATTAATTGAAAGAGCTTTCTCTTCCTTCCAGGATCTCACAAAAGCCGCTGTCATGAGGTTTTGGCAAACACAGCCCCTTATTCCACAGGGGACCTCTTTCCATGAGTCAAAATACGGCCAGTGTGGCCTTCCAGATGTTGCAGCAGCTACTCCCCTCATCCACCCTGGACCCTGGCCAGCTGCAGCCCCAGTTTCCCTGCTCCCTTCCACCCAGGTGGAGCCAACTGAGTCCCTTCGGACATTGTTGGACATTCACCAGCCCTGACCACTAGCCCTGAGGGCTGCCGCAGGGGCTGATGGGAGTGGGGTGGTATTGCAACAGCCAGTTGGGCTGGGCTAGCTGAAGAGTCTGTAACTGCAGCGCTTCTTGGGTCCCCCAGCTGACTGTTGCTGGACTACAATTCCCATCATCCCTGACCGCTGGTCCTGCTAGTCAGCGAGGATGGGAGTCGCAGTCCCACAGTGGAGAAGCACTGGAAGGGGCTGGGACCACCCAACAGAATGCGGCAGGAGGGCCCCGATGGATCCCACCCCCACCGCCGCCGCAGGTGGGATGGCCCAGTGGGTAGAGCACCAGACTCTTAATCTCAGGGCCGTGGGTTCAAGCCTCCAGTTTGGCAAAGGAGTCTTGCATTGCGGTGGGGGGGGGGTTGCGCAAGAGCCAGTGTGGTGTAGTGGTTAAGAGCGGTAGACTCGTAATCTGGTGAACCGGGTTCGATTCCCTTCTCCTCCACATGCAGCTGCTGGTTGCAGTGGCGTAGCGTGGGTTGTCAGCACCCGGGGCAAGGCAAGTAATTTGCGCCCCCTAACCTGTGGATTTGCGCCCCCTAACCCTAACCCCCAGATGTTGCGCCCGGTGCGCCCGGCCCCCTGCACCCCCCACGCTACGCCACTGGCCCCCTAACCCCCAGATATTGCGCCCGGTGCGGCCGGCCCCCCCTGCACCCCCCACACTACGCCACTGGCTGGTTGACCTTGGGCCAGTCACACCTCTCTGAAGTCTCTCAGCCCCACTCACCTCACAGAGTGTTTGTTGTGGGGGAGGAAGGGAAAGCAGAATGTTAGCCGCTTTGAGACTCCTTAAAGGGAGTGAAAGGCGGGATATCAAATCCAAACTCTTCTTCTTCTTCTTTTAGATGACGCTCGGGTCCCTTCCAACCATGGGCGTAGCCATGATTTATGTTGGCAGAGTAGGGGGTCAGGATCTATGCTGGGGAGGTCTGAACCGAGCTATTTGCGACACGTTTGGTCGGTTAATTAAGTATTTTTATTTATTCACATGATTTGGGGGGTGGGCAGCTGCCCTCCTTCGCCTTTGGAGCTTCCCAACTCTCCAAATGCATGATTCCACGACTTGGCAGAAGGCAGCCACCCACCTACTCAAACGCACCCTTTCTTCCTAACCACGAGGACTAGCGCCTTAGCTTCTCCTTTTGCAAGAAAGGGAAGCAGCTCTGTGGCAAGCGCGTCTGCCGGGCACGCGGAAAAACCCCAATCCCTGATCAGGCCATGTGCGCGCAGGGCTGGGGACGTCCCTCGCCTGAAATCCCGGAGAGGAGCTGCTGCAGCTGCCGCTGCCGGCCAGTGCAGGCATCGCGGGGCTGGCTGGGTCGCCGGTCCATCCAGGAGGAGGCAGAAGAGACGCAGCCGCCCCGGCCGCGCTTCCTGAACGCAAACCGGCCCCGCGCGCGTTTCTTCTTAACCACGAGAACTAGCGCCTTAGATTTTCGTTTTGGAGGAAGGGTTGCAGCCGTGTGCGCGCAGGGCTGGGGCAGTCCCTCGCCGGAAACCCCGGAGAGGAGCTGCTGCCGCTGCTGCCGGCCCGTGCAGGCACCCAGGGGCGCGCTGCCGGCCCGAGTCCGCGCGCTCCATCCCCCGCCAGGAGGAGGAGACGCAGCGTTCCTCCGGCTGGCGCGCCCTGGGCGCAAAGAACCCCGCGCACCGCGAAGGAACCGGTTGCTCCTCCTGGCCGGTCCCGGTGCCGCCCCCTCCCTGCCCCGGAGGTCGGGAAACGATGCTGCTGCTGCCGCCGCCCCCTTGGCTGGGCGGAGGGCCAGGGAAAGTGGCCGGGCGACGAGGCTCCACCCCGGCGCGCGTGATGTCAGGCGGCCCTGCCCAGCGCAGCCAGAGCGCAGCCGGGCGTCTTCGGCAGCAGCAGCAACGACGGCTCTGGCTCCGCTTCCCGATCCGAATCGGAGCTGCGCTCCCGGGAGGTTGGGCACCGTCGGCGGCGTGGCCTGGGCAGCGAGTCCTGGATGCCCCGCGCTGGGCGACCGGCCAGGGGCTCCCATTGCCGGGGCGCCGCGGCCGAGGGGCAGGGGTCTGCCCGCCACCCACCGCCGCCAGCACAATGAGACGGCGGAGGACCCCTGGCGACGTGCTGTGCACCTTCGTCTTCCTCCTCTGCTACGCGAGGCCCCAGGTGAGACCCCCGCTTCTCGGACGCCCACCCGAACCCTTTTGCTGGGGAGTCCGGGAGGTGCCCGCGCGGGGCACCCAGGCGCGCCTCTCCAACACTCGCGGGTGGGGTGGGCGCTTGAAATGGGCGCACCAACCCCACGCTGGGAGAGGCAGGTGCCAACTTTGCCCAGGCATGCCCAGTCTCTGTTTACCCCAAGTTAAGAGCTGCAGGTTTTGGGTAGCAGGGGTGCCTAGCATTCTCTCTAGGGTGGCATTTGGAGAGAGGCACCATGGCACCCGGGCTCTTTGGCTGGGAGTGGGCACCGCTGAGCATCAGGCTGCTTTGCACCCGTCTCCGGGCTCTCAACCACCTCCAGGTGCCACCTTGCCCATGCCAACCTCTGAGAACCCTTTGCGCTCTGGTCTCTGCGCATCGCACCCTGCCCAGAGAGAGAACTGGACGGCACAATCCCTTTGAGAGCTAGGCGTGGTGTCTTGCTGGCCAGCCACAAGGCGGAGAGCATCAATGCGCCATGTGGAGAGCATGTCTGCACCTCCACTCTCGCTCCAGCGCCTGCTTGGTTGGATCCCGAGCTGCTTTTGTGTCTTTGCCCCAGAAGCTGCTGAAATGGGTTTGAGAGAGGGGATGTTTTTTCAGGGGGGCGGGGAACAGACTGGGGGAGAGATCTGTGATCATAGGGGGGTGCTCCCTTGCCTGAGTCAACATGCCACCATCTTTGGGGCATCTGGTGACACACTGACTGACTGCAGGGAGTAAGTGCCGGCGAAGGCACCATGCGCCGGATCCTTCTCTCAGTTTGCTTGATATACCGGTTGAGCAACAACTTCTGCCTCCCCCTCTAAAAAAAAAGGCTGGGATTTGTAGTTTGACGAGGCATCTAGATTGCTCTAGATTTTCCCAGGCCCCCCTTCCCGTCACAGAACTACAGTTCCCCCAGTTCCCAGTTCCAGGAAGGAACCTGGTTAAACTGGTTAGGTGTGGATTCATCTCTTTAGTGTTGAACCAGCCTCATCCCCTGGGGTAGCTCTGGCACTGGATCAGACCCTGCTGTACTGGGCTTCCGTTTGCAGTTGGGACATTTGTTTGCAGGATCCTACAGGGTCCTATCTGCCCCCCCTCACTTCCAAGGAACCTGCAGGATGAAGCCCCTGCAACCTCCCCGTGTTTTCCCCGCTGCCACCAACCAGGGGTGAGAAGAGGGCATGCGATCTTGCTTTTGGTTCGGCTGCTGCTGTGCTGTGTGGCAGGTTGGCAGCTGCTCTGCTCCACCCCAGAGTCAGCTGCATCTCTGGGCTGGGAGGGAAGCAGTCACCCCATCCCAGAGGCAGCTTTGAGTCAAGCTCGCCCCACGACTGGCAGCATCTCAGAAGTCAGAGCGGGTTAGGGAGGCACAGCCGGCCGAGTCTTTTCAGGCTGTGAGGTTTGGGCGCCATTAAGAGGCAGATCTGAGGGCCCCAATCCTTTGATTGGGTTTTCTGTAGAAGCCGCATGGAAAGTGGACTGTGTGGGAGCCCCTAATATCATCTGGGGGGGCCTATAGTTGGATCAGGACAAAGGGCTGTCTAGTCCAATATCCTTAGTCCAACCAGATTTTGTTTCCTAGAACTGTAGAGTTGAAAGGGATCCTGGGGTCATCTAGTCCAACCCCTTGCAATGCAGAAATATTTTGGCCAACGTGGGACTCGAACCCACAACCCGGAGATTAAGAGTCTCTCTCAATTGAGTTATCCCAGGCAGTTTGCTTTCTACCCTTCCTCTCCTCCTTTTTCAGCCGGGGGCCGGTCCACTGTCCCTCAGACCATGTGGGGGGCCGGACTATATTTTTTGAGGGGAAATGAATGAATTCCTATGCCCCACAAATAACCCAGAGATGCATTTAAAATAAAAGCACACCTTCTACTCATGTAAAAACACGCTGATTCCCAGACCACCTGCGGGCCAGATTTAGAAGGTGAATGGGCCTCATCCAGCCCCCGGGCCTTGGGTTGCCTACCCCTGCTCTAACCACTGCACCCCGCTGTCTCCCTGGGCCCACCTCCCGTTGTGCAAGAGCACTTGCGTGCCTCCTGTTTCATTTCAGCGGAATGGGGACTTCCCGGTGGATCGGGTCCCGTGGTGCTTGGCACGGAGGCAGGGCGCTCCGTGGATTTCGCACCTGGGGCGCCTGCTGCTGGCTCGGGTTTGATTTCCTTGTTCAGACACGAAACAAAAGGCTGGCAGGGTTGGTGCGTCCGTATCTGTGTGTTTTTGAGAGAAAAGCTTCCTTTCTTGCCGCTGCAAATGTTCCGGAGGCCGCAGAGTCCTGTGCGGAGCTGGCAAGGGCCGGGTGGGCTGGAGCAGGTGGGCAGCAGCCTCCCTCCTGCTGGTGGCATGTGGCATCCCTGTGGCTCCACATCTGGCGGGCGCAAAGGGCAGAATGAGGAGCCTCCCTGCCCATAGGGCTCTCTGCAGAGGTGAAATCCTGCCTGCTGCGATTCCAGCAACGCCCAGCGTCCCCCTAGGGAAGATGGATTTCCTCATTGGGGAGGGCAGGGAACGGATCCGGCCTCCCCAGCTACGAGCGGGGAAGGAGGTGGGGGACATTTCGACCCCCTGCCCCCAGCGGGCAACACTCTCCCTTCCAACCAAAACACATTAATTCCTAGCAGTTTCGTAAGTGGGGATCTCAGAGTTGGGCGTTAAATTCTGGGGGCTCTTGCCCCTCCCTGAGTAGAAATCATGCCCCCAGACCTGGTTACCTTGGCCCAACCAACCTGAAGGACCTGCTTTGACCTCGCAGTGTGATGTGCTCGAAAATGGAAAGGGTGCCTCTGAACACGTGCAGAGTTCGTTTCCCTATCCACAGCCAAAGATGTGCAGTTGGCATTCCCAGTCTGAGAGTGAGTTTTCTCTGCAAGCTCTTTCTTTTTAGTGGGTTCCCCTGAGCATGTGCAGATGTTCCTTTGCCAGGGAACAGGCCACAAGGGCAAGCTTGGAAATTTCTGCCGTGTGTGAGGTTTGTGACACTGTGAATGGAACACCTGGGCAGGCTTCTCTCTAGCAAAGGAGCACCTCTCTGCACGTGCTCAGGGACTGCACAGCCGTAGCTGTTTGGGTGGCTGTGCATAAGGAGATGCACTCCACATATGCTCAGAGACACCATTGCCGTGATTATGTGTAGCTTAACAATCAAGCCCTGGCACTCGAGGCTGGATAGCTCAGTTGGTAGAGCATAAGGCCCTTAATCTCGGGGCTGTGGGTTCGAGTCCTCTGTTGGGTGAAATATTGCAATGCAGGGAGTTGGATTAGATGACCCTCGTTGTTCCTTCCAACTATACATTTCTGTGAATCTATGGAACAGGTTCTGGAGCCCGGCTCTGATTCACAGCCAGCCCTGATCCTGATCCTGATAGCCAGATCTAGGGGCATAATTTCTGCTTTGTGTGTATGTGAAAATCCCCAAAAAGTCCAGACAACTTGCGATGTGGGTGGGTGGGTAGGGAGAAGGGCAGCACCTTTCAGAACATGAAAACGTAAAATATTTTGCCCAAAGGCATTTGGCCTTGCTGCTGTTGACAGCATCAGAACTCTGGATGCAGCTGATCTTTTGGGTCTGAAATCACTGAAATCCGAAATCACTGTCAGACCAGGAGGACAGATTCGAATGCCAGTTTTTGGTTGGAGTTTAAGCATTGGCTGAGCAGCGGACAGTACAGGATGAAATTTGGTTTTAACGGCCTTGAGTACTTTTGCAGCCTCATATGAAGTCTCCCCCAGATATACTGTGCTGATTTTTTGTACTTTCAATTTTTTATTTTATCGATTCATTTGATTACTTCAATAAAATCTTTTTTTTTTTATGACAAATGTGCCTCTTTCATAAGAACACAGGAAGAGTTTGCAGGATCAGGCCAATGGCCCTTTTAGCCCAGCATCCTGTTCTCACAGGGGCCAACCAGACACCTGTGGGAAACTAGCCGCCAGGATTCGAACACAAGACCCCTCTCTCTCCCCTCCTGCTGTTTCCGCAACAGGCCTTCAGAAATATTGTTGCCTCCAGCCTTGAAGGGCCAGGTGTCTCGATGGATTTGTCTACCACCCTCTTTCAGAGCTGCCCAAATTGGGGGCCGCCTCCGCCTCCTGTAGCAATGAGTTCCGTAGGTCAACCGCCCCAATCTCTCCTCTCGGTCTTCTCTGCCCCTTCCAGGTCTCCGAGGCGGCAGGAACATTCGAGCTGCAGATCCGCTTTGCCCGCAACGAGAAAGGGGTGCTGGCTGACGGACGGTGCTGCCGCGGGGGCCTGGATCCACCGTGCCCCATGGCGCAGCAATGCCACACCTTCTTCCGGGTCTGTCTCAAGGAATACCAGCTGCGGGCTCTGCCCGGGGGGCCCTGCGTGCTGGGGGCTGCCACCACACCCGTCCTAGGGGGCAACGTCTTCTCCACCGGTCACCAGAAGAAGAGCGATCACGCCGGCAGGGTGGTGATCCCGTTTGATTTTGCCTGGCCGGTAAGGTGGATTCGGGGTCCTTCTCTTGGTGGGTGGGTGGGTGGGTGGCAGGTATGGGTGCCACTAAGAGGGGAGCTTGCGAATTCCTCAGGGGGCAGGGAGGGAAATAAGCACCGGAGCTTAAGGAAGCTGGCAGATGCAGCCCTCTGACTCAGATGCCCTGGCTCAGTGGTGATGGGGGGAATGGCATTCTGCACATGCTCAGGGGCTCTCTTCACTTCGCTAGGGTGCCAGATCTTCAGGCCTGACCTGGTCTGCCCGCTTCCCCTTCCAGGTGGGCAAGTGGCTTCAATTTAAATAGTTCTACACTGTTTTCACTATTTTTCTTTTAACAGAAATGTTTTAATTCTGATATAGTTCAATTGCTTTTCAGCTGCATGTAGTTAGCCCTCTGTGTTTTGTTGTTTTGTGTGAGCTGCCTTGAGTCTGGGGAAAAGGCGGGATATAAATAAATATAATAATAATAATTAATAATAATAATTTTTAAAAAAATTAAGAAGACTGTGCATGCGGTTTACAAGCTTCAGCCTAGCTGGAGCTGGCTGCAAATTATCGCATAGATGCTCTGAGGAATGTTCCCCTCTCTGCTCCCTTCTCCCAATTAACTTCCGTCTCCAGGGTCTACCTTGTGACATCACTAGGGCCTCCCATCGTGACATCACCAGGGGCCGCCCCCAGGTCTCAGTTTTGGGCCCTGAAATCTGAAGCCAAGTTCCCTGTCATTCTCCTCACTAGGTAACATTCCCCTTCCGGAGCTGAGAATACAACCAGGCGTCTTGTCAGCCATTTTTCCTGGACAGCGAAGGGGCACAAACTCATTTCAGGCACTGCTCTGACTTCACAACCTAAAGCATAGGAAAAGGTGCAGACAAAGAGAGAAATGCCTGGATTAACAGAAGACGGTGTGCAAGCTTTAGCGTTTCACAGAACGCTTTGGCACATTGCGTCAGGGATGGCGCAGAGCTCTGTGAAACCCAGAAGCTTGCATACTCTCCCCTCCTCCTGCTGTCTTAAGTCTATCCAATTGCAAACCATTTCCATTCACTCCACAAAAATCTCCCTTTGAAGGGTGGCAATATTTTTTTTTTTTTGGAGGGTGGGGTGTTAACCTCTGAAATCGGAGCCAGTTTCTTTTGCTGGCGTGGGACCCAGGTGCTCTTGGCGAGGGGCCGAGGGGGAGGGAACAGCAGAGAGCCAGGGGAGAGGAGAGCCAGATGGACTTTGCTTCAACTCTCTTTTCCCCTGGGGGAACTGAGGCAGATGCAATATCTCACTTGGCCAATCAACTGGGCAAGGCAGCTCCTGTACAAACTGCCTGCCTAGTGATTTATTGATTTCCGGAGCTTTTATCCGGCTGCCTCCGATGCCAAAGACACAGAGATAGGTGTGTGTGTGTGCGTTCCATTTCCTCGTTCTAATTAATTAGGTCTCCGTTTATATTAGCCCGGTGGGAAATGGGGGGAAGATTCTGAGCAGAGGGAACCCCGTTCCTTGCCCTTCGCCCCCAAATGCCTGCAGGAGGTGGGAAAGTTTCAATTTCGAAAATTTCAATTTTGTCGTTCTGTATGGGACGATGGCAATAAAGATTATCGTGTCGTAAAGGATAGGATTGGTCCTAGCGTCAGGACCCCCAGGACCTGGGAAGACTCCTGTCCCTTTTGAGATTATATGTTGAAAGGGGGAATTCTGCCACTTGCAGCTTCTCCCCCTACGGAAACACAGGGAGGGCAAAAGTTGCATCCTGACCAAGTTCTCTTCCCAAGCTGTTCTTAACAGCGGAAGAACCTGCAAAGACCTGGATGTGGCAACCCTTGTTCTCAAAGTCGAGAGCTGCAGACGGTTGCTAGGGGAGGGGGAAACTCCTTCTTGGCTCCCCACCCACCTACTCTCCCTTTCAGATTCTGTCTTGAAAGGGTGAAAATACAGGGCGTGGATCCGCTCCTAACCTGAAGCGATCTTTGCTCTCTGCCTCTACCAGATCCAGATCTGGTGTCGGGCGTGGTCTTGCTTGTTTTCCAAAAAGAGGGTTGACGCTCATGCCTGGCCTGCCGGGTAGGGAAGAGACGCTCTGCACGTGTTCAGAGGTACTCTTCTCTATATGAGTAGCCGTTTAAGTATTCCGTGGTGGGGAGCTGCTATTTGAAACAGGTCTCGGGGCTAAGGAACACCCCCCTCCCCAGCACATTGTGGCTCAAGCGACGGGTTGGGTCTGTGCCAGGATAGATTTCCCAGCGTTTATGGGTGCGGCTGCTTCTGTTGACATCCCTTCTCTCGCGAGAATCGAATGTAACCCATAACAACTTGTTTTGGTGGGACAGGATCTGCTAGACTTGCCTTTTACTTGTATCAGTGTGTTTGCTTGTTGAGGTTTCCATTGATTCTGTTCATTGTACAGTGGTACCTCAGGTTACATATGCTTCAGGTTACATATGCTTCAGGTTACATATGCTTCAGGTTACAGACTCCGCTAACCCAGAAAAAGTGCTTCAGGTTAAGAACTTTGCTTCAGGATGAGAACAAAAATCGCACTGCTGCGGCGTGGCAGCAGTGGGAGGCCCCATTAGCTAAAGTGGTGCTTCAGGTTAAGAACAGTTTCAGGTTAAGTACAGACCTCCGGAACGAATTAAGTACTTAACCCGAGGTACCACTGAAACTGATTTCTGCTGTGCTTGCAAGTTGCTTCAAGTCATTTTTATAAGCAAAGCAGATCATAATAATAATAATAAATAATAATAATTTGATGTGGCAATTGGGTGCCCTCTCAGTCCTCTTTTACCAAGAGGATTCCATCATTGCAGAGGGGTTGGACTTGAGGTCCCTTCCAACTCTATGATTCCACAAAGAGGATGCTAGCCACCTGCAGCTCTTTAAAGCCCTGGTATTGAAAACAAAAAGGGATGCGGGTGGCGCTGTGGGTTAAACCACAGAGCCTAGGGCTTGCCGATCAGAAGGTCGGCGGTTCGTATCCCTGCGATGGGGTGAGCTCCTGTTGCTCGGTCCCTGCTCCTGCCAACCTAGCAGTTCGAAAGCACGTCAAAGTGCAAGTAGATAAATAGGTACCACTCCGGCGGGAAGGTAAACGGCGTTTCCGTGTGCTGCTCTGGTTCGCCAGAAGCGGCTTAGTCATGCTGGCCACATGACCTGGAAGCTGTACGCCGGCTCCCTCGGCCAATAAAGCGAGATGAGCACCGCAACCCCAGAGTCGGCCACGACTGGACCTAACAGTCAGGGGTCCCTTTACCTTTAAGTGGTCGTAGGATTGCAGCCTTAAGCAAATGCCCTACCAGATCGGGCCAATGGCTCATTTGGGAAACCAGAAAACAGGACTCAAACACAGGATCACTCTCCTCTCTCCTGCGATCTCCAGCAGAAGCGTTACTGCCTCCATCCATGAGAGCACAGCCACTGATACCCTTCCCCCTCCATGAATTTGCCTAATGTTCTTTTAAAGCCATCCAACTTGGTGGCTATTGCTGACTGGTGGCAGTGAGTTCCAGAGTTTAACTCTGTGCGCTGTTCCTCATGCCCCTTCCAGCTGCCCTGGTATGTTTTGAGCCGTTGATAACCTTTTGGATGACAACATCTTTCCCCCCCCTGCATATCTCCTTGAGCCAAGAACCAGGACCCCCTTAGGGCAGCCATTTTTGCAGAAGGCAGTCCTCTCTTCCAAAGGTTGTCGCTGCAATGGTCAGAGTTAGCAGGGTTCGAATCCCCCACTCAACCATGATGCTCACTGGGTAAGCTTGGGCCAATCTCCATCTCTCAGTCTAACGCACCTCACAGGGTTGATGCGAGGGTGAAATGAGGGACGAGAACCATGTATGCCACCTTGAGATCCTTGGACAATAAAGGTGGAAGGAGGAGGAGGAGGAGGAGGAACACTAATCTAGGACAGCAAGCCAAATGGGCACCCAGACTGCTTCCATTTCTGTTTATAAATTAGAGTATTTCTAAATTTTCAGCTATGCATAAAAATTATGCAAATCTCTTTTAGCCTTTTTTAAAAAATACAAATCAATGCGTTAAGTGGCCACCCTGGTGGAAGACCAACACTTGCAGAGTAAATTAATACAAAGCACAGATGGCAGAATTTGGCTTTCGGCTTGAGAAGTGAAATCTACAAGAAGCATGTCCTTCTTTTCGGAAGTGGTGCCGAAGAACTTGTCTCCGTTCTTCCTCAGGACCGGCTCAAAGTTTAAGGGTGCTTTGTCTCAACGGAAGTAGAATCATACGAGTTGGAAGGGACCCCAAGAGTTATCCAGTCCTACCCTCTGCGAAGCAGGAATCCTGCCCACAGCCATTCCGGGGTGGATTCGAACCACCAACCTTCTGGTTAACAGCCGGACACAATTAACCCATTGTGGCAGAGGATTAGGGCTGCTCCCACGGTGCTTTTTGTCCGTGGGCCCTGTCACTCCTACCTGGCGGCAGTGGGTAGAGGGGCACCTACCCACCATTTAAATATCCCACAATGCCCTGGAACGTGGCTAAGTCCAGGGCATTCTGGGAAATTAAAATGGCAGCTAGAGGCTTGGGATTCCCAGCACTGCTTGCTGGTGGGGAGACTGGGAGGCGAAAGGAACTGCCAGGGCACAGAGTGCGAGGTCTCCAACAACAAATGCCCAAGGATGCCAGATTCTGGCGCCGGCCTTGCTTGTGCCGGCAAACTTTTGGCACAGCCCTGACCCCAGACAGGTATTTCCAAAGCGATTTCCGCCATCGGCTCGGAGAAGGGAAAATGAGAGGCAGATGGACGGAGCGGAATATACAAGCCAGCGGAAGCTTTTAACCCAGAGCCAAAGCATCCCACCCACTTAGCCGCCGTGCCCTTGCGGCGGGGAAAGGCATCTGGGCGGGCCCCATAGAGTCAAAGGTCATTGGTGCTCCGTGACCTTTCCCAGGGCCGGAGGAGAGGGACGGCTGGGCTTTCCTCGCTCTCGCTGTCTTTCCAAATCCAGGTGGACCTTTTAAAAGGAACAAAACAGAAAGGGCAGAGCAGCCTGTACAAACAGAGATCGCGCCCCAAAAAAGCATCCGTAGGGTGTGCTGGAGGCCAGTTGAAAAGCTTCGACCCAGGCATTTGAAAAGAACACTTTTCATCAGCTTAAAAGGAGCGAAAGAAAACGCTCTCTGCCCATTCACTGGGGAGGAGGTCTTTCCCCCGATTTGGATGACATTAAGGGACATTTCGGTGTGGATAAAAATAAGAGGCCTCAGAATTTTCAGAGAAAATCAACACACGCTTTGTTTTTAATAGGTAAAGGTAAAGGGACCCCTGACCATTAGGTCCAGTCGTGGCCGACTCTGGGGTTGCGGCGCTCAACTCGCTTTAGTGGCCGAGGGAGCCGGCGTACAGCTTCCAGGTCATGTGGCCAGCATGACTGAGCCGCTTCTGGCGAACCAGAGCAGCGCACAGAAACGCCGTTTACCTTCCCGCCGGAGCGGTACCTATTTATCCACTTGCACTTTGTGCTTTCGAACCGCCAACCTTCTAATCAGCAAGCCCTAGGCTCTGTGGTTTAACCCACAGCGCCACCCGCGTCCCCTATGCCCACTTACCTGAGAATTAGTCCCATGGGACTTGAAGAGACCTACATTTGAGTAAGCATGCGTAAGGTTGTGTCACTCATCATTAAAGCTTTTCTCCAGGTGAGGGATGGAGAGGCAGGTGAGCTATTCCTCACAATCACATATCCTCCAACCTTTCTCTGAAGAAAATAGGGACATCCCATTCCGTACCTTCCGACATTTCTCCAGTGAATGTAGAGACATCCCCCTCCCAACATTTCTTTGATGAGAATAGGGACGTCCTAAGGAAGAAAAGGGACGCGGGTGGCGCTGTGGGTTAAACCACAGAGCCTAGGGCTTGCTGATCAGAAGGTCGGCGGTTTGAATCCCCGCGACGGGGTGAGCTCCCATTGCTTGGACCCTGCTCCTGCTGACCTAGCAGTTCGAAAGCATGTCAAAGTGCAAGTAGATAGATAGGTACCACTCCGGCGGGAAGGTAAATGGCGTTTCCGTGCGCTGCTCTGGTTCGCGAGAAGTGGCTTATTCATGCTGGCCATATGACCCGGAAGCTGTACGCCGGCTCCCTCGGCCAATAAAGCGAGATGAGTGCCGCAACCCCAGAGTCGGACATGACTGGACCTAATGGTCAGGGGTCCCTTTACCTTTACCTTTAAGGAAAAACAGGACATTCCAGGATCAAATCAGAAACTGGGACGGCTTCTGTAAATCCGGAACTGTCCCTGGAAAACAGGGACATTTGGAGGGTCTGTAATTACCCCCTCAACATGCCAGGGATCCTTATCACCCCCCCCCCTCAAAAAAACCAGGATTCTTTGCAGGACTCTGCAACAGTTAAAGTGGTATCAAAGCAATATTTGTTTAAGTTGCTGCGATGTGACTCTGACTCAGAGCCAGGCCTGTGAGCTCAGTGTGGTGAGGAGCTCCTAGCCATGTGCAGAGTGCTGCATCCTTGGGCTTGAATAACCCCCTCCCCACCTGCCCACAGCCTCTGAAGGGTTGCATTTCAGAAGGTGGAAATGAGCTTGCTAAATGCGATGGAGATCTCATGTGCAGTGGAAAGGTGAGCCTATAATGTGGCCGTTTTGATATTCTCTTTCTTTCTCTCTCTCTCCCAGGGGATTTCCAGCGCTGGGAGGGCAGAGAAGGGTTGGGATTCCTCCTCCTCCTTCTCCCCCCCAGCTCTTTGTGTTATTCTGCCCATCCCTCTGGGGTGGGGGGAGGGCAGAGAAGAGGAGCGAGATCTGGAGATAAATAACTTAATTAAAGTCTCTCTCCTTAATTGATGCAAAGTCACTTTCCTCGCCTCCTCCCCAGATGACGTCTTAATTCTCCACAGCAGCAGCGCTCTGGGTCTGCCGGGCAAAGCTCTGCGGGTGGAGACCTGGGCAAATTTCGGGGCCTGGGTCTTCCGTGGGTCAAACCCACATCCTCTCGTGAATGTTTTTAAGGCAGAGCTGTGGGGACTGGTTTGGCCCCGCAAGTTGTTTCCCTTAAGCCAGGCTATTCAGCTGAGGTTTATTGAAGGCGGAGGAAAGGTATTGTGTGCCTCCCACGTGTCTTCCAAGTTTAAGGACTAGAAACTTAATATATATATATATATATTGGTTGATTTTTCAAACACCACTTTACAGGCTTCCTGTCCCACCTGCCTTCCACGGTTTCCATATTTGCCCTTAAACGCTGCATATTTCATATATAATATTCAATACATCCATCCTAACCTATTTATCTTAATAATTAGAAGGACTAGAAACTTGATTTAGGAGATTTGAGAGCCAAGGCAAGCAGGGTGGGAAGTTTCAAGAGATTCCTGATTCCCAGAGTTCCCTGTGAAAGAGGGGTTGATGGTTAAACCACTCTGGGAATGTTAGTTCTGGGAGGGGAATAAGGGGGTCTCCAGACAACTTTCATCATCCTTATATACGGTATATTTTTTCTAATATTTTGTTGGAAGCCTCCCAGAGTGGCTGGGGGCAGCCTATTCAGATGGGTGGCAAGAAATAATAAAATTATCATCAACAACATCTGCCCGGACACTGAGGTCCAGCGCCGAAGGCCTTCTGGCGGTTCCCTCACTGCGAGAAGCCAAGTGACAGGGAACCAGGCAGAGGGCCTTCTCGGTGGTGGCGCCTGCCCTGTGGAACGCCCTCCCACCAGATGTCAAAGAGAACAACAACTACCGGATTTTTAGAAGACATCTGAAGGCAGCCCTGTTTAGGGAAGCTTTTAATGTTTAATAGGTTATTGTATTTTAATATGTTGTTGGGAGCCGCCCAGAGTGGCTGTGGAAACCAAGCCAGATGGGTGGGGTATAAATAATAATAATAATAATAATAATAATAATTATCAGGGCTTTTTTTTCAGCCGGAACTCAGTTCTAGCACCTCTCAGGTGGACTCCATTGCCGTTATAAGTGAAGTGTTTTGGCACCTCTTTTTTTCTAGAAAAACAGCACTGATTATTATTATTATTAAACTACATCTCCCGGAATCCTTTGGGGGAAGCCATGACTATTTAGAGTGGGATCAGAGTGCTTTATATGTGGATTGCGAATGTGGCCTAACACTGAGTGTTTGGATTTAGCATGTGGGGGGTTTAAACTGGGTGGGGGGTGTCCAGATTCAATTTAAGATTAAAACCTTTATTTCAGAACACGGCCACAGAACATTAGAAAATGACTCCCAGCGCCTGGCATGCAGAGAGCTCTTTACAGAGGAGGCAGGACAAGCCATAGATAGCCTTATCCTCTGCGAATTTCCCTGATCCTCTTTCAAAGCCGTCCAAGGCCATCTCTGCCTCTAGTGGGAGGGAGTTCCGTAGTTTAACCACGCTCTTGGCTGCAGAAGGACTTTCTTTTGGCTGCCTTGAGTTCCAGGAAATCACACCTTGTGGCTCGGAAAACCTCCCTGCTGCTTTTTCTGCCAGCTCAGCGGTGAAGAGTTTGGCTCAGACCCCAGTTCTCCCAACAGCCCCAGCGGAAAGGAAGCGGGAAGAGTTTAGAGAACAGGCGAGGGGGTGGAAGTTTATAAAACCAGGCGGGACAGAGGAAAGCTTTTCTCGGTGTCTCTCGCAACGCTGGAACTGGTGGACGTCCAGCGAGCCGGAGATACAAGAAAGGACTTCTTCATGCAGCGCATAGACTGTGGAACTACCTGCCACCGGAGGCTGCGATGCCACCGTCTTGGATGGCTTTAAAAGAGGGCTGGATGAGAAGCCTGTGATGGCTTCTAGCCACGATGGCTCTCTCCTGCCGCCACAGTCAGAGGCATCAAAGTTGCTGGTTCAAATCTTGAGTTTGAATCCTGATTGCTGGTTTCCAACAAGCTGGCATGAGAACAGGATTCTGGACGAGATGGACCATTGGCTCTTATGTTCTAAGAGTCCAAGCCCCCTAAAATTTCCTCTGATTAAAAAAAAAAGGGACATCCTGTTCAATAATAATAAGAATAATAATATTTTTATTATTTATACCCCGCCCATCTGACTGGGTGGCCCCAGCCATTCTGGACCGCTTCCAACATATATAAAGCATAATAAAACATTAAACAACTTCCCCATGCAGGGCAGCTTTCAGATCTCTTCTAAAGCGGGCACCCCCAACCTTCGGCCCTCCAGATGTTTTGGACTACAATTCCCATCATCCCTGACCACTGGTCCTGTTAGCTAGGGATCATGGGAGTTGTAGGCCAAAAAATCTGGAGGGCCGAAGGTTGGGGATGCCTGTCCTAAAGGTTGTATATTTACTTATCTCCTTGGTTCGGGGGTTGCATAACTCCATACCCTCCAACATTTCTCCGATGAAAATAGGTAAAGGTACCCTTGACCATTAGGTCCAGTCGTGACCGACTCTGGGGTTGCGGCGCTCATCTCGCTTTATTGGCCGAGGGAGCCGGCGTACAGCTTCCGGATCATGTGGCCAGCAGGACTAAGCCCCTTCTGGTGAACCAGAGCAGCACATGGAAACGCCGTTTACCTTCCCGCTGGAGCGGTACCTATTTATCTACTTGCACTTTGACGTGCTTTCGAACTGCTAGGTGGGCAGGAGCAGGGACCGAGCAACGGGAGCTCACCCCGTTGCGGGGATTCAAACCGCCGACCTTCTGATTGGCAAGTCCTAGGCTCTGTGGTTTAACCCACAGCGCCACCCGCATCCCAACAGCGCCACACATCCTAAGGAAAAGCGGGACATTTCGTTATCAAATCAGAAACTGGGATGGCTTCTGTAAATTCAGGACTGTCCCTGGGAAATAGGGATGCATGGGGAGCAGGGAGGTGGCCCTATGGATTTTATAGGACTGCACCTTTCAGCATCTCTGAGCATTGGCTTGGCTGGCGGGCAGGAGATGGAAACACAATAACAACGCCCGGGGTGGTTTTTGTTAGATGTTTCTCCCCGTTCTGACCTGCTCTGTCAGGTCCCAGGCCAGCGAGCTGAAACCTAACCAACTGGCTCACAGCCTGAGGCCAACAGCTGGGTCTTGGGTTCGACTCAGCACACACAAACACACACACACTGGCTCCCAAAGATTCCAGTAAGCCGGAGCCGAGAGTGTGCTGAGCACTGAAAAGTTCTAATTGCATTTAATAAATAGGGATGCATTCATTTAAATGGATCGTACGAAGGTATGCATTTAAATATTCAAATGCTTCGGAGGGTAATGAATAAAGAGTAGCAACAGAGCCTTCTGCAAACGTGGCGTTTTGCAAAGAACGAGAACGCAGGGGTCGGGAACGACACAGAGAAAATGGGGTAAAATAGTGGAATTATTATTATTATTATTATTATTTATACCAGGGGTAGGCAACCTAAGGCCCGGGGGCTGGATGTGGCCCATTCGCCTTCTCAATCTGGTCTGCGGACGGTCCGGGAATCAGCGTGTTTTTACATGAGGTTGAATCCTGATAAGACAGAAGTACTGTTTTTGGGGGACAGGGGCGGGCTGGTGTGGGGGACTCCCTGGTCCTGAATGGGGTAACTGTGCCCCTGAAGGACCAGGTGCGTAGCCTGGGAGTCATTTTGGACTCACAGCTGTCCATGGAGGCACAGGTCAAATCTGTGTCCAGGGCAGCTGTCTACCAACTCCACCTGGTACGCAGGCTAAGACCCGACCTGCCCGCAGACTGTCTTGCCAGAGTGGTGCATGCTCTGGTTATCTTCCGCTTGGACTACTGCAATGTGCTCTATGTGGGGCTACCTTTGAAGGTGACCTGAAAACTGCAGTTAATCCAGAATGCGGCAGTTAGATTGGTGACTGGGAGCGGCCGCCGAGACCATATAACACTGGTCCTGAGAGACCTACATTGGCTCCCAGGAAGTTTCCGAGCACAATTCAAAGTGCTGGTGCTGACCTTTAAAGCCCTAAACGGCCTCGGTCCAGTATACCTGAAAGAGCATCTCCACCCCCATTGTTCTGCCTGGAAACTGAGATCCAGCGCCGAGGGCCTTCTGGCAGTTCCCTCACTGTGAGAAGCCAAGTTACAGGGAACCAGACAGAGGGCCTTCTCGGTAGTGGTGCTCGCACCATGGAACGCCCTCCTGTCAGATGTCAAGGAAATAAACCACTACCTGAATTTTAGAAGACATCTGAAGGCAGCCCTGTTTCGGGAAATTTTTAATGTTTGATGTTTTATTGTGTTTTTAACATTCTGTTGGGAGCCGCCCAGAGTGGCTGGGGATAATAATAACTTATTATTATCATCATCATCATCATCACAGATAATAATAAATTATTATTATTATTATTAGTAGTAGTAGTAGTAGTAGTAGTAGTAGTAGAATGTGTCCTATTTAAAATGCATCTTTGGGTTATTTGTGGGGCATAGGAATTCATTCATTCCCCGCCCCCCCCCAATATAGTCCGGCCCCCCACATGGTCTGAGGGACAGTGGACTGGCCCCCGGCTGAAAAAGTTTGCTGACCCCTGATTTATACCCTACCCATCTGACTGGGTTTCTCCAGCCACTCAGGGCAGCTTCCAACATAACATAAAATAAATACACAACTAAACACCAAGCATTACAAACTTCTCAATACAAGGGAAGGGAAGTTTTTAATGTGTGACATTTTAATGTATTTTTAATTTTTGTTGGAAGCCGCCCAGAGTGGCTGGAGAAACCCAGCCAGATGGGCGGGGTACAAATATTAATTATTATTATTATTATTACAGTGATACCTGATGATCGTCTTCTAAAGCAACTACAGTGGTACCTCGGGTTACATACACTTCAGGTTACATACGCTTCAGGTTACAGACTCCGCTAACCCAGAAATAGTACCTCAGGTTAAGAACTTTGCTTCAGGATGAGAACAGAAATCGTGCTCTGGCGATGCGGTGGCAGCAGGAGGCCCCATTAGCTAAATTGGTGCTTCAGGTTAAGAACAGTTTCAGGTTAAGAACGGACCTCCGGAACGAATTAAGTACTTAACCTGAGGTACCACTGTATTATTACAAGGCTGCCTTCAAATGTCTTTGGAAAGTCAGGTGTGGTTCTTGAAGTTACCTGCATTTAAACTTATGGGGCAATCGTGCTCAGAAGTACATCCCTCTGACTTCAGTGGGGCTGCCACCTGGGCAGGTGGGGTTAGGGTTGCAGAGGATGAGGACTTATAGAATCTCAGAATTGTACTGGAAGGGACCTGAGGGTCATCTAGTCCAACCCCCGGCAATGCAAGTATCTCAACTAAAACATCCATGACAGATGGCCGTCCGACCTCTGCTTAGAAACCTCCAAGGAGTGCATTGTGCGATCCTTCCAAGATCAGAGACAGGCTCCTTTGGAGTGCCAGTTTCTGGAGAACAAGCTCAGAGCTGGTTGCCCTCACAACAACCCTGTGAGGCCGGCTGCCGGTGTTCCCCTTTCACAGATGGCAAAACTGAGGCTCTGACTTTCCCAAGTTTGCAGGGGCTCTCTGGAGCAGAAAAGAGTACCGTACTTTCCCGTCAATAAGATACCCCCGTGTATAAAGGTAAAGGGAACCCTGACCATTAAGTCCAGTTGTGACCGACTCTGGGGTTGCGGCGCTCATCTCGCTTTATTGGCCGAGGGAGCCGGCGTACAGCTTCCGGGTCATGTGGCCAGCATGACTAAGTGGCTTCTGGAGAACCAGAGCAGCGCACGGAAACGCCGTTTTCCTTCCTGCCGGAGTGGTACCTATTTATCTACTTGCACTTTGACGTGCTTTCGAACTGCTAGGTTGGCAGGAGCAGGGACCGAGCAACGGGAGCTAACCCGTTACGGGGATTCGAACCGCCGACCTTCTGGTCGGCAAGTCCGAGGCTCTGTGGTTTAACCCACAGCGCCACCCCCGTGTATAAGACTAGCCATATTTTGGGGGACTCCAATTTAAGAAAATGGAGGTGGGGTGGGGAGATGACACAGAGCTGTTGAGCTTTTTTTTAAGGTTGCCAAAAATTGTTCACCCACACGCATGGCTAAATCCATCTCCCATCTGTCCCATCACCGGCAGAGTTGTTGAGCTGTTTTTGGGGTGGAATTGCGGAAAATCGCTCACCCGCCGCTAATGATCCCAAAGACCCACAGCCGCCAATCAGCCGCGCTATTGCCACAGAGACAGCCAATCGCAAACAGGCCTTCACAGACCCACCAATCACTCGCCCCGTTGCCGCAGAAAATGTCCTGCTCACAGTTGCAACCAAACGCCCATGTGCTACCCATGTATAAGATCCACCTCGGATCAAATCTATGCTTTCAGGTGCCATAAGAAAGCTGCAGAGATAGCGCAGGATAGTGCGCACCCCGGAAATGATCTCTTTCAGCTTCTGCCTTCTGGAAGAAGGTACAGTGGTACCTCGGGTTACATACATTTCAGGTTACACACTCCGCTAACCCAGAAATAGTGCTTCAGGTTAAGAACTTTGCTTCAGGATAAGAACAGAAATCGTGCTCCAGCGGCGCGGCAGCAGCAGGAGGCCCCATTAGCTAAAGTGGTGCTTCAGGTTAAGAACAGTTTCAGGTTAAGAACAGACCTCCGGAACGAATTAAGTACTTAACCAGAGGTACCACTGTACAGGGCTATAAAGACTAGGACTAGCCGCCTGAGAAACAGTTTCTACCCAAATGCAATACAGTATAAGGAGTCTCTGTAGTATATTGTATTTTAAAATGGGGTTTCAGAGTTTTTAGGGGTTTTTGAATGTCTTATGTAGGTTTTTCAATTTCATTGTTCTGTTTGGGACAATGACAATAAAGATATCGTATCGTATCTGAGTGGGACTCACGCTGACCAGAATTCTCATTGTTTCCTTGAATCTATCGGGTTTCTCAAGTATGGGAAATCTCACGAGACGCGTTTCCAAGTCAGGGTTTGGGTTGGCTTTCTGTTGTGTGCCCCCCCCCCCGAGCTCTGTTTCGACAGATCCGATCCAATATCAGATCCGAATTCCTGTGTGAACATTTTCCATCTGCCCTACCTGCGAGCAAAGCTGGGTTTCCCCGAAAGGGGAGCTTTGGGGGCGATCAGGGCTTGCGACTCTCCCTTTCCTTTCCTCTCTCTTGTGTGCCAAAACTAGATCTTTGTGTGGGCAGAAGGAATTTGCGAGGAACCTTGCCAATCTCTCGGAGCTCTCTTCCCAGCTTTGGAGTTCTGGTGGTGGTTGAGGGAGTGGTGTCCGAGGGCTACAGCTCAGAGCCAGGGAGACGTTCTCTTGTTTGTCTCCAGATCTCCCCAAGTGTACATGAAGCGTTGGGAAAATTTTGTAATGTGCGAAAGGGGTATGTCATAGAGTTGGAATGGACCGTGTGTGTGTGTGTGTGTGTGTGTGTGTGTGTGTGTGCGTTGGGATTTTGGGAACCCGGACTCCTGGATTCTGTCCACCGCTCCTTTCTTCTCTTTCGTGTGCCTCAGTTTCCACCTCCCTAAAATGGGTGCAGCCATCTGCCCCACCCAGATCCGAAATTTTATTTATAGAAATATTTATATATATTATAAAATATTCATTTGCAGTGGTACCTCAGGTTACATATGCTTCAGGTCACATACTCTTCAGGTTACAGACTCCAGTAACCCAGAAATAGTGCTTCAGGTTAAGAACTTTGCTTCAGGATGAGAACAGAAATTGTGCTTTTAGAAGACATCTGAAGACAGCCCTGTTCAGGGAAGCTTTCAATGTTTGATGTATTACTGTATTTTAATACAGCGGTACCTTGGGTTATATACGCTTCAGGTTACAGACTCCGCTAACCCAGAAATAGTGCTACAGGTTAAGAACTTTGCTTCAGGATGAGAACAGAAATCGTGCTCCGGCGGCGCAGCAGCAGCAGGAGGTCCCATTAGCTAAAGTGGTGCTTCAGGTTGAGAACAGTTTCAGGTTAAGTACAGACCTCTGGAACGAATTAAGTACTTAACCCGAGGTACCACTGTATTTGCAAAAATAAATCAGATAAATAAATAAATAAATAAATAAAATAAATCAGAGTGGTTTACAACAAATGTACATAGAAGCCGTACAATAAAAGCAATATTTTTAAAAAGTTAAAATCGGGAATCAGCTAAGCGTTGTGGGAAAATGTGTCCTTTTTGGATGAAGTTGTTGTTGTTGTTGTTGTTGTTATTGTTGTTGTTATTATTATTATTATTATTATTATTATTATTATTATTATTATTATATTTGTACATAGCCCTTTATCCAAAGAGTCCTGGTAGTTGTATTTTGTTAAGGGCTTTTTTTTTGGGGGGGGGGTAAAATTGTTGTTGTTAATCCGTAGATCTCATGGTGATTCACACATAAAATCACAATACATTCCTAATGAACTGCATATGAACTGGAGGGGTTGCACCAGTAAAGAATCATTTACTTCAAAGTGAAAGCGCGTTTACTGCTCAACCCTGCTTTAGTAATTACTATTTCATTTTATAACGATGGATGGAAATTAAAAGATGTAAAACGAAACTGTCAAATAGCCACGAGGAATGAGTACTTTGTGCGCGAGTTAAAATAATAACAAAGTCCAAGTAAAGACGATTGACGTTATCAGATCATCCAAGTCGAGTTCCAGATTTGCCTGGCTTTGATGGGGGCTGTCTTGAAAATGATGGTACTGCTGTATATTAAATAAAGGGATGAAAATGCATTCTGTGAATTGCCTGCGTAGGCCTGGGTGGGATGGAAGAGTTTTCAGCTGGTGTTCAAAAGTTGAAACAGAAGATGTTTGCTGAATCTCTAGTGGCAGAGAGTTCCATAGGACCGGGCTGGCGACACTAAAGGCTTGGGGGTTTCTTTTGTCATTGTCAAATAAGCCTCACCAACTCGGGAACAACGAATGATGTTCCTGCAGTTGATCTTGGTGATCGAGCTGGGATTTGAGGGTGCAGGGCTTGGTAAATTACCGTATTTTTCACCCTATAGGACGCACTTTTCCCCCTTCAAAAATGAAGGGGAAATCTGGGTGCATCCTATGGGGCGAATGCAGGCTTTTGCTGAAGCTTGGAGAGCGAGAGGGGTCGGTGCGCACGGACCCCTCTCGCTCTCCAGGCTTCAGGAAGACATCCGCAGCCTAGGCAGCCCTGTGGGAGTTCCCCACAGGGCTCCCCACGCTGCGGGTAGCAGCCTGCCGCCCAGCGGGCGGGGCGTCCTGATGCAGAGCGCCCCTTGCGCCGGGCAGACATCGGCCAGCCCCACAAGCTTGGGGGACAGCAGGGAGGCGCAGCGCTACCACCCTGCTGTTCCTTGACCTGGTTCGGTTTCCCCGACCTGCTTTTGGGGGGGAAATAAAGGAATTTTCCCCCTTTATTTTCGCCCCCAAAAACTAGGTGCGTCCTATGGGACGGAGCGTCCTATGGGACGAAAAATACGGTACTACACGGACATTGAACCTGGTATTTCCTTTATTTTAGGGTTGCCATATTTGAAAAAATGAAAATCGGAACACAAAAGTTGTTGAGCTTCCTTCTTGGCCAAAGCTCTTGAGTTTATTTTTTGCAAAGAAGTTTTAAAGCTATTTTTTTTAGGGAAATTGCAAAAAAAAAAAAAATCTACACCACCAATATGGGAAGGTTTCCCTGGACATTAAAAACGATTTACGAAATCGAGTATAGGGCGGTATATATAAATTCAATAAATAATAATAATAATAAAATTCCACCCGGACACCATTTTTGACGGGCGAATCCTGGCTATGTCCAGGAAATTCCAGACATATGGCTTTATTTCCTGGTATGTGGAGCCGGCCCTACTATTAGGCAAAATGAGGCCACTTGCCTCAGGCGGCAAAATGCTTGGGGCATGGGGAGTAACAGGCCCCTCTGTTGGAGGACTGAGCGTGCTGCTGCCCTGCCCGTAAATTTGTGCCTCAGGTGTTGTGGAGCACACTGTCCTGTCACCAGTGTTGGATTAAGATTTGGCGGCCTGCCCAGTTGGCTTCTGTATGTGGAATGGGGTAGACGTTGGGGTCGCCATCTTGTCATTCACCTTTGTTGCAGGAATTTATGTATAGGTTGGGGGCGGGTTGCCCCTCCAGCAGATATCATGCCCATGCAGCCCACTACCAAAACCAGCACAATCGCTTTTGTGACTTTTGTGATTTGTCCCCATAAAACACTCCATCAGTGTTTCTTCCTATCTATTCAAAGGGTCTTTGCTGCACGATACCAAATGTAAGAATTCACTGATAAATGTATCTCTGTACTGGCTCACTGGGAAAACTTCAGAAATTCATATAGACAGGTGAGCTCAGCTGCTCAGCAGCCCCTCTGCCTGAGTGATAATCCCTGGCATCCTGATACCTGAGTGCAAGACAGGTAGCCATTCCAGAAATAACAAACCCAGATGAAGACAAAAGGGTGGGATTAACTTGGCTGGGAAACAGGGAAATGTAAAGATCTCTTTTGCTTCACTTGATGGGTGTTTGGTGGAGGGCAAGGAGAACCATGGGGCAGGGTCCAGGATGCTCAGATTACTGCCCCCAGACCTCCCCTTTCATGATGTAACCGTGATGTATTAGTGATGTAGTTTGAGGGGGTGTAATATGGGGATGAGCAGCTAATAAAAGTTTGGGGGTTCTTTTGTTCTGTGCTTCCATCTTGTTCCACCTGGTGGCAGGTGGGAGTCCTGTCGCGACAGTCTTCAATCAAGACCAAGCCTACTGGCTGCTGTTTTGCTCTGGTATTCCTGGCTGGTGTCCTTGTTTTTTGTCCAAGGGAGCCCCCAGGTTTCTCCGTTAACACCTTGTTCAGCAAAAGGTCTTTGGCTGGCCCTACTGGAATGGCTGCTGGAGAGAGAGCCCCTTCCCCACCCTCTTTGCAGCTTCTGGGAAATGGGACATGCCAGTTTTTTAAGCACCGTGATAGCACTCAAAACTGTCATGGCTCCTCCCCCAAGGAATTCTGGGAGCTGTAGTTTGTGAAGGGTGCTGACGGATGTCAGGAGACCACAGTTCTCCTCACAGACCTACAGTTCCCAGAGTGGTTTTACAATCCATCTCTCTTCTCAGGGAATTTTGGGAATCTGTGAGGAGAATCACGAAGAGTCGGACACGATTAAACGACTAAACAACAAGTGAGGGGAATTAGAGGTGTCCTGATGACTCTCGGCACCCCTTTTTAAAAGATAAAATATAGTTTTAATGATTTCCATTGTATAACAACAATTAAAAAGGGGAAAAAGCAAAAATACAGAAGCAAAATCCCATTTTATCCCCCTCCGGGACGGTTCAGTCTACAGTATTTAAGTTTGCTGAAGTCCAGTCTGTGATTTCGGTGGTTTCCATTCTTCAGTAAAATGTTTTATAAAAGGAGGCTATATTTCATCAGAATAATTTCCAGCATTTGCATTATTCAACGCATGCAATCTCTTTGCCAGTTTTTCCTGATTCAGCTGTTGACCATACATTCTGTTTCCAACGAGAAAAACAGAATGCTTTCCAGTTCTGTGCCACTGCTTGGCATATTCCTACAAAAAGAAAAAATATTAGTCCTTTATAGCAAAGGTCAGATCGCCCTTAACAAACTACAACTCCTAGGCTTTTTTTGGGGGCTGGGGGGAAGCCATGGCTGTTTAAATTGGGATCATGGTGCTTTACATGTATGGTGTCCCAGGATGAAAATCTCCCGTAACCAAATGCCTTGTTCCTTCTAGCGCTCGTACTCTCTGGTTCTGGAGGCCTGGGATGCCGCCAACGCTTCTGACGTCACCAGCCAAGGTAAGGAGCTGCTCTCTCACCTGGGGGAGCCAGCAGGGTGGGGTTCCAGACAGGGACACGGTTAGGATTTTGAGACCCTCCATGTTCAGAGCCATAGCTGTCAAGCGTCCCTTATTTGGCGGGACAGTCCTTTATCCCAGCGCCATGTCCCGCTGCTGTCCCTTATTGATGATGTCCCTTAAATAAGCTACTGAAGGTAATGGGGCCCTTTCTGTGTCCAACTGTCCTTTGTCAATAACAAATTGTTGCTGTTTTTTTTGTGTTGAATATGTGCTATATGGTAATTTATGGACCTAATAGGTATCTAAAGCCATTTGCACGCAACAAAATATGTATTTTATCAAAGTAATTGTTGATCCCTTATTTTGGCTGCTGATCCCTTATTTTCCAGGCTGCTGGTCCCTTATTTTCAAATCTGTAAGTTGACAGCTATGTTCAGAGCAGTCTACCCCTGAATATCAGTTGCAGCAAAGGAGGTCTCTTGCCTTCAAACCCTGCTTGCTTGTGGGTTTCCTAGGGCTACCTCACTGCCCATGATGGAGGTCTAGGTGAACTGCCATTCATCTGATCCAGCAGAGCTCCTTAGCTGTCTAATAATAATAATAATAATAATAATAATAATATTTTTTTATTTATACCCCGCCCTTCTCAGTTCAGAAAACAGGGCTCAGGGTGGCTAACAACAAATTTAAAACACTGAATTGATGCAACAAAAAACAGCATAAAATACAGTATAAAACGTGAATAACAAAAAATTCAGAATTCAAAAATCAATTTAGGGGGGAAATCCATCCAATAAACATTAGATGATCACCAGGGCTAGCTGGCTAAATTAGTCTTATTTGGGCCAGCGAGGAGACCAGGGGAGAATTAGCTGTGGGATCCCAGAGCGGGTAATCTTCATAAAAAAGGGAAGGGGAGGGAAGGAAGGAAGGGGAATAAATGATCAGGCTAAGCTCAGATTGAAAGCCAGGCGGAACAGCTCTGTCTTACAGGCCCTGCGGAAGGAAGTTAAATCCTGCCGGGCCCTGGTCTCATGGGACCAGGTTGGAGCCATCACCGAGAAGGCCCTGGCCCTGGTAGAGGACAATCCACCAATGTGGTGGAGGCACAGAGGCAAGGAAGCTTCTGCAAAACTGGATGAATATAGTTTCGGGTTCCTTTTATGCGTTTGCCACTCCATAAATGACTCACGGGCAGGCTGCCACACGGACCTTATTGTGGACTGGTAACTTGTGCGGGCCCATTTGCAGTGCTGTCCAGGTGCAGGACTGTAGCAGGGTGGTAAATCTCTTGTTTTGTGTGGAAAAGGTCCTGATTTTTATCCCCGGCAGCCGCTCCAGGTAGGGATGCGAATGCCCCCTACTTGGCAGCTTGGAGAGCCACTGCCGGCCAGTGCAGAGCGTATTGCCCCATTCGCTCTACGTGGGGCTGCCCTTGAGACTGACCCAGAAACTCCCGCGGGTGCAGAATGCCGCAGTGAGACTCCTTACGGGGTCCTTGCCGCGGGATCACATTCACCCAGTGCTATACCAGCTGCACTGGCTCCCGGTGGAGTACAGGATCAGGTTCAAGGTGCTGGTTTTAACCTTTAAAGCCCTATACGGCCTAGGACCCTCGTACCTACGGGACCGCCTCTCCTGGTATGTCCCACAGAGAAACTTACAGTCTTCAAATAAAAACATCTTGAAGGTCCCAGGCCACAGAGAGGTTAGGCTGGCCTCAACCAGAGCCAGGGCTTTTTCGGCTGCGGCTCCAGTCCGGTGGAACGCTCTGTCACAAGAGACTAGGGCCCTGCGGGACTTGACATCTTTCCGCAGGGCCTGCAAGACGGAGCTGTTCCACCAGGCCTTTGGTCAGGGCGCAGCCTGACTCCCTCCTCTGGCAATCTTTACAGAACTTAAGCTTAATGGTTGCCATCAATTGGATTTTAATTACCGCATTTTTCGCTCTATAAGACGCACCAGACCACAAGACGCACCTAGTTTTTGGAGGAGGAAAACAAGAAAAAATATATTCTGAATCTCAGAAGCCAGAACAGCAAGAGGGATCACTGCACAGTGAAAGCAGCAATCCCTCTTGCTCTTCTGGCTTCTGGGATAGCTGCGCAGCCTGCATTCGCTCCATAAGACGCACACACATTTCCCCTACTTTTTAGGAGGGAAAAAGTGAATCTTATAGAGCAAAATATACGGTAATTTTTATAATGAAATGTTTTTAGAATGCTGCACTATTTTATTGTTGTTAGCCACCCTGAGCCCGGCTTCGGCTGGATATAAATAAAATTTATTATTATTATTATTATTATTGAGCTTGGTGGACCAGTGGCCGTTGACTGGCTGCAAGTTAGCTTCCTCCCTTCTGATGCACCCAGGCAGTTTTGGGTCTTCCACCTCTGCCTTTGTCTTTGGAAATTTGCCGGGTGATTTAGTGAGTCTCCTCTCCCGCGCCCTTGCCTTTCTCGCCCTCTCCTTCCAGGCGGAGGGCAGCTGATGGAGCGGGTGACCCGTTCGGGAATGCTGAACCCTGGCGAAGGCTGGCAGGACCTGTGGCATCACGGGCGCAGCACCTCGCTGGAGTACCGGGTGCGGGTGCGCTGCCAAGAGCATTACTACGGCCCGGCCTGCAACTTCCTGTGCCGGCCCCGCGACGATTTCTTCGGGCACCACAGCTGCGATGCTGCGGGCAACAAGGTCTGTCTGGACGGCTGGACGGGAGACGAATGTACACGGGGTATGTCCCGGGACGTCCGGCTGGTGCGGGGCGGAGGAGAGGAAGAAGGGGCTCCATTGGGGGAGGGCGGGGAGAGAACCCAGGAGTCCTGCACTGGGTGCTATTTTCCGTCCTGGACTCCTGCCAGTAATATAGCTTTGTTAAAGGTAAAGGGTAAAGGGACCCCTGACCATTAGGTCCAGTCGTGGCTGACTCTGGGGTTGCGGCACTCATCTCGCTTTATTGGCCGAGGGAGCCGGCATACAGCTTCCGGGTCATGTGGCCAGCATGACTAAGCCGCTTCTGGCAAACCAGAGCAGCTCACGGAAATGCCGTTTACCTTCCTGCAGGAGTGGTACCTATTTATCTACTTGCACTTTGGCATGCTATCGAACTGCTAGGTTATGCATCCACAAATCTGGGAAAGAGAACCTGAGGCTCTGCTTAGACCCTACCCAGCCCCTTCATTCATTGATTCATTAATAATAATAATAATAATAATAATAATAATAATAATAATAATAATAATAATTTATTATTTATACCCCACCCATCTGGCTGGGTTTCCCCATCCACTCTGGGCGCCTACCAACAAAACACTAAAATACAATAACCTATTAACCATTAAAAGCTTCCCTAAACAGGGCTGCCTTCAGATGTCTTCTAAAAGTTTGGTAGTTATTTTTCTCTTTGGAATCTGGTGGGAGGGCGTTCCACAGGGCGGGTGCCACCACCGAGAAGGCCCTCTGCCTGGTTCCCTGTAACTTGGCTTCTCGCAATGGGGAAACCGCCAGAAGGCCCTCGGCGCTGGACCTCAGTGTCCGGGCTGAATGATGGGGGTGGAGACACTCCTTCAGGTATACTGGACTGAGGCCGTTTAGGGCTTTAAAGGTCAGCACCAACTTTTGCGTTGTGCTTGGAAACGTACTGGGAGCCAGTGTAGGTCTTTCAAGACCAGTGTTATATGGTCTCGGCGGCTGCTCCCAGTCACCAGTCTAGCTGCCACATTCTGGATTAGTTGCAGTTTCTGGGTCACCTTCAAAGGTAGCTCCACATAGAGTGTATTGCAGTAGTCCAAGTGAGAGATAACCAGAGCATGCACCACTCTGGCAAGTCAGTCTGCGGGCAGGTAGGGTCTCAGCCTGCGTAACAAATGGAGCTGATAAACAGCTGCCCTGGACACAGAATTGACCTGCGCCTCCATGGACACCTGTGAGTCCAAAATGACTCCCAGGCTGTGCACCTGGTCCTTCCGGGGCACAGTTACCCCATTCAGGACCAGGGAGTCCTCCACACCCGCCCGCCTCCTGTCCCACCAAAACAGTACTTCTGTTTTGTCAGGATTCAACCTCAATCTGTTAGCCGCCATCCATCCTCCAACCGCCTCCAGGCACTCACACAGGACCTTCACTGCCTTCACTGGTTCCGATTTGAAAGAGAGGTAGAGCTGGGTATCATCCGCATATTGATGAACACCCAGCCCAAACCCCCTGATGATCTCTCCCAGTGGCTTCATATAGATGTTAAAAAGCATGGGGGAGAGGACGGAACCCTGAGGCACCCCACAAGTGAGAGCCCAGGGGTCTGAACTCTCATCCTCCACCACCACTTTCTCTCCATGGCCCAGGAGGAAGGAGTGGAACCACTGTATAGCAGTGCCCCCAGCTCCCAGCCCCTCTAGACGGTCCAGAAGGATGTTATGGTCGATGGTGTCAAAGGCTGCTGAGAGATCCAGCAGAACTAGGAAACACTTGTGTAGTGGCAAATTCAGAAGTGTAGGGTCCCCTGGCCCCTCACAGCCATGTCCCTTCTACGATTAGACAGCTTTTTAAGACTGTACAATAAACTTACAGTTATGCAATAATAATAATCAGCAACAGCTTGCAACCAGCGTTCAAAACTCCCGTTGTTCTAGGCGCATTTAGCGACAGGGAATTTAATGAGTGCGAGCAGTTTCTGAGCTCTGAGCTCAGCAGTGCGACTAAGATTTCAAATTAAAACTGCAGAGTGGAAGGAAAGGAGGACCTTTTTCTGCCTCCCCACTTCCAGCTACTCTCTGAAGACTGGACAGGAGACCCTCATAAGCATATTAGGGGGTGGGCAGGGGAAGGACTACTAGACCATGTGAAAAATGAACATAATGTTTTAGCTGCAGTTCATTCATTTTCAGTACTGTATACCTGTTATTAAAAAAAGCATGTCTAGACATTCCGTTGTGCCCATAACCTAGGTGCCATTTAGCTCCTAGCTTTCGGGTGGCACTGTGGGTTAAACCACAGAGCCTAGGGCTTGCCGATCAGAAGGTCGGCGGTTCAAATCCCCGCGACGGGGTGAGCTCCCGTTGCTCGGTCCCTGCTCCTGCCAACCTAGCAGTTTGAAAGCACACCTGTGTAAGTAGATAAATAGGTACCGCTCGGGCGGGAAGGTAAACGGCGTTTCCGTGTGCTGCTCTGGTTCGCCAGAAGCGGCTTAGTCATGCTGGCCACATGACCCGGAAGTTGTATGCTGGCTCCCTCGGCCAGTAAAGCGAGATGAGCGTCGCAACTCCAGAGTCGGCCACGACTGGACCTAATGGTCAGGGGTCCCTTTGCCTTTACCTTCATATCTCAGTTTCAAACACTGCTAGCAATGATCAGTTTCAGCTAGTTCTACTATTTTCTGTGCATGTACTTGGGCAGGGGATTTGGAGTGCTCAGATATCTTCTTTCCAAGTGACCTAAGCTGTGTTTGCTGTGAAGTTTCATTGTTATCTAATAGAACCTGTCCCTTGAAACAGAAGCACCTTGCGTTTCAGTGCTCCTAAATGCTTACCTTTGGAACAGACCTCTGGGAAATTTGACTTCTTGTTTTGACCTATAAAGCCTGGTGCAGCTCAAGACCCCAATGCCTCAAGGACCCCAATGCCTCTCCCCCTAGGAACTGTCCCAGACCCTGCAATTATCATCTGAGGCCCTTCTTCATGAGAAGTCCGGAGGGTGGCACCACAGGAAAGGGCCTTTTCTGTGGTGGCTCCCTGCTTGTGGAACGCTCTCTCTCTCTCACAGAGACTCACCTGGCGTCATCAGTGTGCCAGGCAAAATCACTTCTTTTCTGCCAGGCCTGTGGCTTTTAATTATCTGGATTGTCTTTTAGATTTATTAATTTATTAGATCGTAATGGTGATGATTACAGTGGTGCCTCGCAAGACGAAAAGAATCCGTTCTGTGATTCTCTTCGTCTAGCGGTTTTTTTGTCTTGCGAAGCAAGACCATTGACAGATTAGCGGATTAGCGCTATTAGCGGCTTTTAGCGGCTTATCGGATCAGCTGATAAGCGGCTTAGCGGCTTAGAAAAAGGGGGGGAAGGAAAAAAAACCCGCAGGAACTCGCAAGACATTGTCGTCTTGCGAAGCAAGCCCATAGGAAATTCGTTTTGCGAAGCACCTCCAAAACGGAAAACTCTTTCGTCTAGCGAGTTTTCCGTCTTGCGAGGCATTCGTCTTGCGGGGCACCACTGTATCATCGCTCTGCCTGAATTTGCAACGCTCACATAAACTCCCCTCGTGTTTCTTGCAGCCATTTGCCGGCCGGGTTGTCACGAAACTCATGGGACCTGTGAGGAGCCTGGAGAATGCAAGTATGTACAGCTGAGTGTGGATGAATGGCGCAGCTTACCGGAAAAATAAGAAATCGAGATAACAAACTTTTTATTGAAAAAAGAATGGAAATGGTTTATTGAATATTTGCAGACAAATTGTAAAACAGATAAGAACATTGGAAGGATTATTGTACTAACCTGCAGTTTCGCAAGAGTATATACCGTATTTTTCGCTCTATAACACGTACCCGACCATAACACGCACATAGTTTTTAGAGGAGGAAAACAAGAAAAAAAAAATATTCTAAACGAAACAGTGGATGTATGATTTTTGTGGTTCATGCTGTGGCCACAGATGTGTGATCTGACAGTGAGTTTGGAGTAGCCCAATGCAAAAATCCTGAGGATCCATGTGGATCCATGGTTTGTAACCACGTTTTAAGTGGGGAGGGAAGGAAAAGCACTCAAGGGACAAGGAGCACGTGTGGGGTGTGTGGAGAAGGATGCTGCTAATAATGCAGAAGAGGGGTTTAAGCGGAGAAGAAGCACGCGTGGGGTGTGTGGAGAAGGATGCTGCTAATAATGCAGAAGAGGGGTATAAGGGGAGAAGGCTCCTCTCCTCTCCCACTTTGCTCCTTTAAAGCAAGCAGGCTCTTCTTTTCTCCCTCCTCCCCGCTCATCCCCGGCTTAGCGAGCTGAAAAACTTTGCTGCTATGTAGCGAGCTGAGTGGGGAGGAGAGAGGGACAGAGAGCCTGCTTGCTTTAAAGGAACCAACCAGACAGGAGCCGCTTACACTCGTGTAAGCGGCTCCTCTCCTCTCCCGCTTTGCTCCTTTAAAGCAAGCAGGCTCTCTGTCCCTCTCTCCTCCCCACTCAGTGGCTCTTCTCCCTCTTTGCTGTTTCAAAGCGAGCCACGGAGGAGGAAAGGAAGGGGAACCATGGATCCTCTGCTCACGACTGCAGCAGATCCCCACCACCACCCGTAGGCATTCCCTCCACAACACGCACAGACATTTCCCCTTACTTTCTAGGAGGGAAAAAGTGAGTGTTATGGTGCAAAAAATACGGTATTTAAAGCAGATGAATAAATGAACAAATTGAGTTAGTTTGGATATGCAGAAGATATTAAAAATAAATTTAAGGATCCGCAGAAAGAGGGGGGAAAGGAACTCAAGTTTTGAAATGTTAAAATGGCTGAAAAATTACTGAAATGTATAAACCTGAAAATCGTTTTTTTTTTAAAAAAAGAAGAAGTGATCTACAGATGAAGGGCGGTATAGAAATATAATAAATAATAATAATAATACAAATCCTGCGTTGTAGATCGTATTGGCCACAAACCAAAAGCAACAATTCAGCTGGGGAAGGAGTGATTAAAAAGAGAGGCTTTCAAAAGCACAGAACAGGAGGTGCCTGTCTCACGGGGACAGAGTTCTCTAATGTGGGTGACACCACAATGAAGGCCCTGCTCCCACTGGCTATGTGGCACTGCCAGGCTGGCCCCCTCAGCTGAGCTCAGGCACCAGGTGGGGCTATTGAGGAGAGGGCAAGGTGGTCTCTTAAAATAACCTGGTCCTGAGTTGTTTAGTGCTTTATAGACGAAAGAGAAGACTTTAGACTTGGCCCATTAGGACAGGGGCAGCCCGTGCCATTCCTTTCAAAAATGGCTACCTATGAATTTAAGTTGTCAGTCCCTTCAGGATTTCCCACATGTTTCTGGACACAACACTACGATCCCACTTTAAACAGTCACGCCTTCCACTCCCCCAAATAATTTTGGGAGCGGTAGTTTGATAAGGGTGCTGAGAATTGCCGGGAGACCCCTATTCCCTTCACAGAGCTATGGTTCCCAGGGTGGTTCAACACACCCTGGGAACAGTAGCAGCGATGGCTTCCCCCTTCCAAAGAATTATGGGAGTTGTAGTTTGTCAAGGGCGCTGAGTGTTGCCAGGAGGCCCCAATGGCTCCCAGAGTGGTTTAACCACCAACCAATAATAACCAATAATAACCCCTCTTTCCCAGAGAACTCTGGGAATTGCGGCACTGTGAGAGGAACAGAGGGGGTCTGCTAACATCTTGCAGCACCCTTAACCAACTACACTTCCCAGCATTCTTTGGGAGAAGCCATGTCTGTTTAAAGTGGTATCGTAGTGTTTTAAATGTGCCGTGTGGATGTAGCCTGTTGAAATCAGGGGCTAAGCAGTTGGCTCCTTACCTCTCTCGCCCTGACCTACCCACTGTGATCCACACGACGGTCACCTCCAGACTTGATTATTGTAACTCGCTCTATGTGGGGCTGCCCTTGAGACTGACCCAGAAACTCCAGCGGGTGCAGAATGCCGCGGCGAGACTCCTTACAGGGTCCTTGCCGTGGGATCACATTCATCCAGTGCTTTACCAGCTGCACTGGCTCCTGGTGGAGTACAGGATCAGGTTTAAGGTGCTGGTTTTGACCAGCCCTATACGGCCTCGGATCCTCGTACCTACGGGACCGCCTCTCCTAGTATGTCCCACGGAGGACCTTACGCCTTACGGTCTTCAAATAAAAACATCTTGGAGGTCCCAGGCCACAGAGATGTTAGGCTGGCCTCAACCAGAGCCAGGGCTTTTTCGGCCGTGGCCCCGATCTGGTGGAGCACTCTGTCACAAGAGACTAGGGCCCTGCGGGACTTGACATCTTTCCGCAGAGCCTGCAAGACAGAGCGGTTCCACCAGGCCTTTGGCCAAGGCACAGTCTGACCTCCTCCTTTGGCAATCCTCACAGAACTCTAGCCCAATGGTTGCCATTAAATTGATTTTGAACTGATTTTTAAATGAATTGATTTTAGAATGCTGTATTATTTTACTGCTGTTAGCCTCTCTGAGCCCGGCTTCGGCTAGGGAGGGTGGGATATAAATAAAATTTTATTATTATTATTTATTATTACTTTCAGTGGGTTTCCGCTGCGTGAAATTGGATTACGCAGCCCTGCGAGGTGCATAATGTTTGGGAACTGGGTTACCTCTCCCCCTTTTCCTGCTTCCCAAATTCTCCCCTCGCCACCAAGGAGCCGATTTCCTGGCCGGCCCCGGCAAGTGGAAGCCCGGCAGCTCCCCTCCAACGCCGGGGCAATGGCCTAGGGCAGGAAACAGCCAGCCAAGCCCCGCTGGGAGGAGAAGGAAGTTATGGGTCCCGGCCAGGAAAAATGATGTCACCCTTGGATCCCAGGGCCGATAAGGATGGGGTGTGGCACCGACTGCGGTTACGAGGAGGCCCAGCCCCTGATTGGGAAGCCTGGGCAGGGGCCAGGATCTTGACCAGCCGCCCAGCGCAATGACCCCGGTGGGGCAAGAAGGCTTTTTTGGCAAGCTGGGGGGGAAGCCAAGCCGAGCGACGGCTGCGTCAAAGGGCTAAATGGGGTTTCCGTGGAAAGTTCCCGATGCCACATTTACACATAGCTGTCAACGTTTCCCTTTTTAAAGGGAAATTCCCTTATTCCGAATAGGATTCCTCACAAGAAAAGGGAAACGTTGACAGCTATGCATTTATTTGCAGCATCCGTTTCCAAGTGCTGTGACCCTCCTTTAGACAGCCACGTCTTCCCCCAGGGGATCCTGGGAGTTGTAGTTTGTTCAGGGTGCTGAGAGTGGTTAGGAGACCCAGGTTCCCACACACACAGAGAACTACAATTCCCAGAGTTCCCTGCGAAGAAGGATTGGTTGTCAAACCGCTCTGGGAATTGTAGCTTTGTGAGGGGAATGGGGTGTCTGGACAGGCGATGGCCTTCACAGTTTTTTAGGGTGAAGCCGTTGTTGTCGCTGTTCTGCATTGGCGTAGGAGGTAAAGTCTCGCCATGTTTTTCATGGCCTGATTTTCCCTATCACCCTTTTGAAGGCGTCTTAGCTAGTGCCCATCACCGCGTTGTGGCGGTGAGTCCCAGAGGTTAACACTACGCCTGTCGGCCTTTCTGATCTCCTGTGAACCAGTGTCATGGTGTGACTCCAATGACTTCTAGAGTTAGGAAAAGGGGAGGAAGAAACGTCTCTGTCTCTCCCCCTCTCTGTGCAATTCCTTAATACGATAAGTATCTGCCATTTCTTCCCCTGTTCCACATGGCATGTGTTGCTGTTGTTAATTATACAGTGGTACCTCTGGTTGCGAACGGGATCCGTTCCGGAGGCCCGTTCGCAACATGAAAAGAGCGCAACCCGCAGCGGTGCGTCTGCGCCTGTGCGGGTTGCGATTTGCCGCTTCTGCGCATGTGCGTAACATCGTTTTGCGCGTCTGCGCATGTGTGAGCGGTGAAACACGGAAGTAACCCTTTCCGGTACTTCCGGGTCACCACGGGGTATAACCTGAAAGAATGTAACATGAAGTGGACATAACATGAGGTATGACTTTATAGGAATTTGCTGACATGCTCTGTAATTTGTATATTTGTTTTCCCCCTCCCAGTGCTCTGTATTTTTATGTTTTGAATGTTTGTTGTAAGCTGACTTGGGCACAGCTGCCCAAAAGCAGTAAACTCAACCCATCTTCTATTATTAATTAATGCCATCACTGCATGATGAGGACAAAAGAACAGTCCCATGCCCCGAGGCACTTACAGTCTAAAATGTGACACGGGGAAGACCGCAGATGGAAAGGATGCGAAACTGAGGCAGATGTAAACAAGGAATAATAATAATTTATTATTTATACCCCACCCCTCTGGCTGGGTTTCCCCAGCCACTCTGGATGGCTTCCAACAAAATATTAAAATACAATGGTCTGTTAAACATTAAAAGCTTCCCTAAAGAGGGCTGCCTTCAGATGTCTTCTAAAAGTCTGGTAGTTGTTTTTCTAGAACATAGCTGTCTATTCAGTTGCCTGTGCCAGGGGGTTGTGCCAGACGACTTTACTCAAAACAGTAGATTCTGAGGAGGGACTTGGAGGAAGAGACAGAGAGAGGGGGAGAGGGGGGGGGGAGAGAGAAATGGCGTCAGCCAGTCCATTCCGGAAGGCAGTTCCAGAACAGCCAGGGAGAAAGAGAGGAATCGCTTTTAGAGAGGAGGTATTAGGGACGCGGGTGGCGCTGTGGTCTAAACCATAGAACCTAGGACTTGCCGATCAGAAGGTCGGTGGTTCGAATCCCCGCGACGGGGTGAGCTCCCGTTGTTCGGTCCCTGCTCCTGCCAACCTAGCAGTTCGAAAGCACATCAAAGTGCAAGTAGATAAATAGGTACCACTCCAGCGGGAAGGTGAACAGTGTTTCCGTGTGCTGCTCTGGTTCGCCAGAAGCGGCTTAGTCATGCTGGCCACATGACCCGGAAGCTGTATGCCGGCTCCCTCGGCCAGTAAAGCGAGATGAGCGCCGCAACCCCAGAGTCGGTCACGACTGGACCTAACGGTCAGGGGTCCCTTTACCTTTACAGTGGTATCTCGGGTTACGTACGCTTCAGGTTACATACGCTTCAGGTTACAGACTCCGCTAGTGCTTCAGGTTAAGAACTTTGCTTCAGGATGAGAACAGAAATCGTGCGGCGGCGGCACAGCAGCAGCAGGAGGCCCCATTAGCTAAAGTGGTGCTTCAGGTTAAGAACAGTTTCAGGTTAAATACGGACCTCCGGAACGAATTAAGTACTTAACCCGAGGTAGCACTGTATTTTTAAAAAAGATGCTCTCAAGTGAGACTAGCATTATACATTTAAAACAATGAAGCCAATAACTGTGTGATGAGGCCATCTCTCTGCTCAGATTAGAGCCGGCTGGTTGGCTCACATCTCCCACTCATAACCACTGTGCTGCTCTGAGCTTTCCCCTTCCTCCTCCCAGGTGCCACTATGGGTGGACCGGTCAACTCTGCGACGAGTGCATTCTTTTCCCAGGCTGCGTCCATGGCAGCTGCACCGAGCCTTGGAAGTGCGACTGCGAGACCAACTGGGGGGGCATCCTCTGCGACAAAGGTGAGCCCCCCCCCCTACTTGGAGCATGCTCAGTAGAGGCTTGGCTTCTATTGGAAATTGGCCAGTCTGGAATTTTCCCCAAGCTACTCTATGACTCATGTTGAACCCAACCCCTGGGGTTCTTTGCCATTGCTTTTCATGTTCTACTGACAGGGTCCTTTGTTTTAAATTATTTTGTGTTGCGCCTGGAAGTCGGTCACTAAATTTGTCTCCAGTAAGCCTGGCGATGGTAAGCCAGAGAAGGGAGCAGAGTCAGGCCCAAACAAGTAGATACATACATAAATAATTTTATTTGTATGCCGCCTTTGCACAGTTCAAATCATGCTCATGGCAGCTTACAAAATGAAAAAATACCGTATTTTTCGCTCTATAGGACGCACTTTTCCCCTTCAAAAATGAAGGGGAAATGTGTGTGCGTCCTATGGAGCGAAGACACCATAGCCCCGCGACCCTCTCCCGGCTGGAGAGGTGACGCGCGGCTATTGAGGCTCCTGCCATCGCCGCGCGTCACCTCCTCAGCTGGGAGAGCGCGCATGGGGCTAAAGCAGCTCCCCGCGACCCTCTCTCGGCTGGAGAGGTGACGCGCGGCTATGGCAGGAGCCTCTCCGCTGCGCCTTTCCGCTGCTCCCTGACCTGCTCTTTGGGGCTGGTGGTGGGCTTCCCCCCGCCAGCCCCAAAGAGCAGGTCGAAAGGAACCTGAAGCCTGGAGAGCGATAGGGGTCAGTGCACACCGACCCCTCTCGCTCTCCAGGCTTCCAAGGTAGCCGCCTGAACGGCACCTTGTTTTAGAGCGGGAAAACAAGAGGGCGCAAGTTCTCCCCCTCTCTGTGCAGCGCCTCCTGCCGCTTCGCTGAAGGGGCGCTGGGCAGAGAGGGGGAGATTTTTTTTTTCTTGTTCTCCCCCCTCTAAAACAAAGTGCGTCCTATTGTCCGGTGCGTCCTATGGTGCGAAAAATACGGTACGTAACTACAACATAACAAAATTGGTCATAAACAATACATTAAATATTAAATACTCAACCAAACTGAACAATTTCCACATAAACCACAGTAAGATCTATATACTAAAGATACAAAAAACCCCAACAATAAATACTTCTAAGACCCAGAGAGGTCAAGATCCTGCAGCTTCTGCACTGAAGCCACACATTGCGAAGTTTCTATTCCCAGGGATAAGAGAGTCGCCATTTTCTCTGCTGGATGGGCCTCTTCTACTTTTCTTGTACCTCTGATGATACAAGAAGCAGAGGTCCATTTGCTGAGCGGCAAGGTTAAATGGGGGTTTCTTCTCTTTAGTTTTTCTAAACTAAATATGCAACACAGCAGCCAAAGCAGCCAGATATGTGTGTATCCTGAACCTGAAACAGGTACCGTATTTTTCGCTCTATAAGATGCACTTTTCCCCTCCTAAAAAGTAAGGGGAAATGTGTGTGTGTGTTATGGAGCGAATGCAGGCTGCGCAGCTATCCCAGAAGCCAGAACAGCGAGAGGGGTCTCTCCCTCCCTTTAAAGAGCTTCTTGGGAGAAGGCTGCAAGCGCCGCACACACACTCCACGTGGCTCGTGAAAGGGAGCGCTGAGCAGAGCCTGGGATGCATCCCTTTAAAGAATATTTTTTTTCTTGCATTCCCCCTCTAAAAACTAGGTGCGTCTTATGTTCAGGTGCGTCTTATGGAGCAAAAAAATACAGTATATTAAGGAAGAACTGAAGCACGCAGTTGTCATTTTGTTGATAAACAAGCTGGTACTCTCCAGCAATCCTTCATAAGCGTTCTTGATAGCAAGGCCACTGTCAGATATATAGAAGTGCTTTTCATACGTGCCAATAGACTGGGGATACTTATTATCCTAGAATCATAGAATCATAGAGTTGGAAGAGACCACAAGGGCCATCGAGTCCAACCCCCTGCCAAGCAGGAAACACCATCAGAGCACTCCTGACATATGGTTGTCAAGCCTCTGCTTAAAGACCTCCAAAGTAGGAGACTCCACCACACTCCTTGGCAGCAAATTCCACTGTCAAACAGCTCTTACTGTCAGGAAGTTCTTCCTAATGTTTAGGTGGAATCTTCTTTCTTGTAGTTTGGATCCATTGCTCCCTGTCCGCTTCTCTGGAGCAGCAGAAAACAACCTTTCTCCCTCCTCTATGTGACATCCTTTTATATATTTGAACATGGCTATCATATCACCCCTTAACCTCCTCTTCTCCAGGCTAAACATGCCCAGCTCCCTTAGCCGCTCCTCATAAGGCATCGTTTCCAGGCCTTTGACCATTTTGGTTGCCCTCCTCTGGACACGTTCCAGTTTGTCAGTGTCCTTCTTGTACTGTGGTGCCCAGAACTGGACACAGTACTCCAGGTGAGGTCTGACCAGAGCAGAATACAGTGGCACTATTACTTCCCTTGATCTAGATGCTATACTCCTGTTGATGCAGCCCAGAATTGCATTGGCTTTTTTAGCTGCCGCGTCACACTGTTGGCTCATGTCAAGTTATTAGATCAAGCACAGCGATGATGGAAAGTTGCAAACTCTCTGGAGCCAAGGAATCACCTGAGCTTTCCTCCCTGCCCAGATCTGAACTACTGTGGGTCTCACCGTCCGTGCAAAAACGGCGGCACTTGTGCAAACAACGAGCCGAACGAGTACGAGTGCCTTTGTCCCGATGGATTCTACGGCCGGAACTGCGAGGAAGGTGAGCGGCGACTCAAAATGTCGGGCGAGAAAAGCCCCTCCAGGGCAGTCGCCTGCCGGGGTCTCTCCCATAATCCTTGGCAATGCTGTACAGTGTTCAGGGCAGGGACAACTATTTTGGTGTGCTACAGGTATAGCCCTCCCAATGCTTTGGAGTGCAACTCCCATTGGCCGCAGCCGGTCAGGAATGATGGGAGTTGTAGTTCATTTTTAGGGCACCTCATTGGCCCTTTCCCCCCACTTTTTTATTGTTATTAATTGAAGTCCATGATATCATACACAATCTTAAATACATGTACAGTGCTACCTTGGGTTACATACGCTTCAGGTTACATACGCTTCAGCTGTTGCTTGCGAACGCTGTGGCTTGCGAACGTGCATCCCGCACGGATCACATTCGTAACCCGAGCGTCCACTGTACAGTGGTACCTCAGGTTACATACGCTTCAGGTTACATACGCTTCAGGTTACAGACTCCGCTAACCCAGAAATCATGCTTCAGGTTAAGAACTTTGCTTCAGGATAAGAACAGAAATTGGGCTCCGGCGGCGCAGCAGCAGCAGGAGGCCCCACTAGCTAAAGTGCTGCTTCAGGTTAAGAACAGTTTCAGGTTAAGAACGGACCTCCGGAACGAATTAAGTACTTAACCAGATGTAGGTACCACTGTAATTGAATACAATATACAGTGGTACCTCGGGATGCGAACGGGATCCATTCCGGAGCCCCGTTCGGATCCAGAAGCAAACGTAACTAGTGACGGCACGTCTTCACATGTGCTAGCCGCTTTTTTGCCGCTTCTGCGCATGCGCGCGACATCATTTTGAGCGTCTGCGCATGTGCGAGTGGCGAAACCCGGAAGTAAGGCGCTCCGTTACTGGGGAGTAACGCGGAGCACAACTCGAATGTGTTCAACATGAAGCATATTCAACCCGAGGTATACCACTGTAAAGGTAAAGGGACCCCTGACCGTTAGGTCTAGTTGTGACCCACTCTGGGGTTGCGGCGCTCATCTTGCTTTATTGGCCGAGGGAGCCGGCGTACAGCTTCCGGGTCATGTGGCCAGCATGACTAAGCCGCTTCTGGCAAACCAGAGCAGCACACGGAAACGCCGTTTACCTTCCCACCAGAGTGGTACCTATTTATCTACTTGCACTTTGATGTGCTTTCGAACTGCTAGGTTGGCAGAAGCAGGGACCGAGCAACGGGAGCTCACCCTGTCACGGGGAATCGAACCGCCGACCTTCTGATCGGCAAGTCCTCGGCTCTGTGGTTTAACCCACAGCGCCACCCGCGTCCCAGAGACTACCTTACACTGTGTTTAAAACCAAAATCGCACTTGAATAGAAACTTAGGCGGCTTCTCAGGATAATTCCCAGGCGAACAGAGGAACTTCATGAGAGTGGGGGCTTTTTTCCTTTTTAATGCCCAACCTATGGTGGCCATAAGCATGAAGGGGAGGCCAGCTAGTAGACCTTACTGTGGGCTAGCAGCTTTGGGGCAGGCCCATTTGCAAAACAGCCTTGTGCCTTTTCTTTCCCGTGTCTCCCCAATGCCAGCTCTCCTTCCGTTACCCGTTGCCGAATTAACTTGCGCCTCCGCGCTCTGTGCCAACGGTGGAACGTGCCTCAACACCTCACCTGGTTTCCGGTGCGTGTGCCCCCCAGGATGGAGTGGGGAGCTGTGTCAGCACGGTAAGTGGCTTCTAGCTTGGAGGAAATTGAGGAGGTGTTGGGGAGAAAGAGAAGTCAGTGATAATGTTCAGTCCCACACAATGGCTGTTCTCTGCCTCCACGATTGGACTCAGCGATCCTTTTGAGTACCAATTCCTGGAAACCCCAGGAAGGGAGAGGGTCTTGTGTTCGAATCCTGATTGCGGGCTCCGCACAGGCATCTGGTTGGCTGCTGCGAGAACTGAATGCTGGATTAGATGAGCCACCGGTCGGATCCAGCAAACACTTCTTAGGTTTTTTTTTTAATTTTCATTTTTTTACAAATAATATTGTTGATACTTAAACATAATCATTTTTACACAATTGTGGGGTTGCAGACTCCCCCCCCATGGTTTTCAAAGTACTGTATTTTTCCATGTATAAGACTAGGTTTCCCCCCTAAAAAATAATGTCAAAAATTAGGGGGCGTCTTATACTCTGGGCCACCTCCCCCCTTAAATCTGAGTCCTCCAAAATAGGGGGCATCTTATACATGGGAGCGTCTTATAGATGGAAAAATATACCATATGCATCTAATTTCATTTATCCAACTTTGTTTACACCCATTTTTAACCCTTACCAAATTACATTACATGTGTTATAACAATCCTACTAACGTTTTTAGTTGTTTACAGTGCTCCTTAATGTAATCTATAAAATTATGCCATTCTTTATTAAATTTGTTATCACCTTGGTGTCTGATCTTCCCGTTCATTTCTGCCATTTCTGCGTAGTCCATCATGTTTATTATCCAATCTTCTTTAGTTGGAGTTTTCTCTTCCTTCCATCCTTTTCTTAGGTCCTTATGACTCTTCAGTCTCTCTCTCTCTCTCTCTCTCTCTCTCTCTCTCTCTCTCTCTCCCTCCCTCCCTCCCTCCCTCCCTCCCTCTCTCTCTCTCTCTCTCTCTGCCCCTTGCCTCTGTTCTGCCAGGCAAAGTGTCTCCTCTTAGAGCTGTGGGGAACGTCATTTGATTTCCATAGCTCTGTTGTTTAGTCGTTTAGTCATGTCCGACTCTTCGTGACCCCCTGGACCAGAGCACGCCAGGCACTCCTGTCTTCCACTGCCTCCCGCAGTTTGGTCAAACTCATGCTGGTAGCTTCGAGAACACTGTCCCACCATCTCGTCCTCTGTCATCCCCTTCTCCTTGTGCCCTCCATCTTTCCCAACATCAGGGTCTTTTCCAGGGAGTCTTCTCTTCTCATGAGGTGGCCAAAGTCTTGGAGCCTCAGCTTCAGGATCTGTCCTTCCAGTGAGCACTCAGGGCTGATTTCCTTCAGAACGGAGAGGTTTGATCTTCTTGCAGTCCATGGGACTCTCAAGAGTCTCCTCCAGCACCAGAATTCAAAAGCATCAATTCTTCGGCGATCAGCCTTCTTTATGGTCCAGCTCTCACTTCCATACATCACTACTGGGAATACCATAGCTTTTACTATACGGACCTTTGTTGCCAAGGTGATGTCTCTGCTTTTTAAGATGCTGTCTAGGTTTGTCATTGCTTTTCTCCCAAGAAGCAGGCATCTTTTAATTTCGTGGCTGCTGTCACCAATGCGATGTTTGCTTTTACCAATCTTAACAGTCTTAAGGGCATTAAAAAAAATTAAAAATGACGGTGTTTACTTACGAGGAAAGAAATAGAGTGTTAGCACTCTCACTTGCAAACTTTGGGAACAGATGTAAAGTTTTTCAAAGGTGGAAATGCACAAATTTCTGCTTTGGTAAAAGTTTTCGAGGAGGGATGCATATGATGTGTGTGAGCACTCAGCTTTGCAAATTTTAAATCTGAATGGAAAATGCTTATTAAACGTCGATCTTTTACTGGGTTCAGACCGTTTAATTAGATGGGCATGAATTTTAGAAGAATGAGCCTACTTAATCATTTATTCCGCATGCCTAATTTTTATGTGAGTTCAATTTTTCCACCGAGTAGAAAGGGAACCTCAACTGGATGAATAAGTGTTTCCTATTTTCCCTCGCTTTTTCCTTCTTTGGTGTTTTCCTTACTTTTATTTTCTCCTTTAATGAGGTTCAGACTCAAGTTATGCAAAATCCGACTTTGCATCGAGTTAATTTTGCTGATAGATTATGCATTAAAACTCTGCAAATGCCAACGAGATGTTTAAGAAATAAATAAAATAAAAATAAAATGTTGATGTTTCAGACATCAGTATTTGCAGCTAATGGGATGACTTCCTCCCACTTTTGGGGGGGAGTGGAGGACTGATGAGTTTTGGGGACACACATGGATGCTTAAAAATGAGACGCAGTCCAGAGATGTTGTTGTTGTTGTTTAGTCATTTAGTCGTGTCCGACACTTTGTGACCCCCTGGACCAGAGCACGCCAGGCACTCCTGTCTTCCACTGCCTCCCGCAGTTTGGTCAAACTCATGCTGGTAGCTTCGAGAACACTATCCAACCATCTCGTCCTCTGTCGCCCCCTTCTCCTTGTGATCTTTCCCAACATCAGGGTCTTTTCCAGGGAGTCTTCTCTTCTCATGAGGTGGCCCAAAGTATTGGAGCCTCAGCTTCAGGACCTGTCCTTCCAGTGAGCACTCAGGTCTGATTTCCTTATGAATAGATAGGTTTGATCTTCTTGCAGTCCATGGGACTCTCAAGAGTCTCCTCCAGCACCATAATTCAAAAGCATCAATTCTTTGGCGATCAGCCTTCTTTATGGTCCAGCTCTCACTTCCATACATCACTACTGGGAAAACCATAGCTTTTACTATACGGACCTTTGTTGGCAAGGTGATGTCTCTACTGTTTAAGATGCTGTCTAGGTTTGTCATTGAGATAGGCCCCAGAAATTCTAAACTTCATCAAAAATATAGACTACCTTTTAAAGTGCAAAGGAGTCAGAGGTTTTTTGGATTTCAGATTCGGGGAATTGGGCTGCCCAAGGTGTTTCCAAAGGAGACAAAGCAAGACAGCTGAAGTTTGGGAACTTCAAAGCTGTAGTAAATGCTAAACTGGTATTAATTTATTCCAGTAGAATAGCCATGTTTGGGCTATTGTAGCAAAACCAACAAAAAACAAGCCAACTGAGACCTTCCCCCAGCTGATTTGGACTACAATGCCCATCAGCCCCAGTGTGGGATGGGAGTTGTAATTCAGAGCAGCTGGAGGACACGCGATTGGTGATGGCTGGGCTGGACTGATAAGTCTATTGTGACAATACATTGCATGGTTATCTACCGCAGATGCTTCAGTTGAGATTCCTGCATTGCAGGGAGTTGGACTACATCAGGGGTAGGCAAACTAAGGCCCGGGGGCCGGATCTGGCCCAATTGCCTTCTCAATCCAGCCTGTGGATGGTCCGGGAATCAGCGTATTTTTACATGAGTAGAATGTGCTCTTAAAGTGCGTCTCTAGGTTATTTGGGGGCCTGCCTGGTGTTTTCACATGAGTAGAATGTGTGCTTTTATTTAAAATGCATCTCTGGGTTATTTGTGGGGCATAGGAATTCGTTCTCCCCCCCCCAAAAAAAAATAGTCCGGCCCCCCACAAGGTCTGAGGGACGGTGGACCGGCCCACGGCTGAAAAAGGTTGCTGACCCCTGGACTGGATGAGCGTTGGGGTCCCTTCCAACTCTTCTACGATTTATGCATTGAATTCCACATACACACTTTCTGTGTGGTTTCAGTTTCCCCAACGCTGTAACCGTAAGAACCAGAAATCTTTAAAAGCGACATCTCTGTTCTTTTCCTGAGACAAATTAGGTTCAGCTTGCCGTAACTGCTAGCAGAAGTGCAGTTTTGCAAACCGCCGGGCGCTGCGTTAATTCCACGGTCGTTAGATGGCTGTAAAGTTAAGGGATTATTAAGATTTTCCTCTGCCTCTGTTGCCGGATCCTCCTAACCGCAGCGCATTGCTTTGCTGCCCCCTAGAGGTGACCGACTGCCTCTCCCAGCCCTGCAGCCACGGCGGGACTTGCAAGGACCTCCCTGACAGCTTCAAGTGCCTCTGCACTCCTCAGTGGACAGGGAAGACCTGCCAGATCGGTGAGGATTTTTTGCCCTTCGTTGCGTGACGTTCTGTGGTCGCTCCTTCCTCCTTGGGTTACATCACCCCCTCCTACCCTTTTCCCCAGGGCTGTCTTTAGCAGATGCAGGGTGCAAATATCCGCCCAGCGCCCCCAAATTACCACGGATGGGGGGCGGGGAGCTGCGCAATGCCAGCCACATACCGTATTTTTCACTCCATAAGACACACCTGACCATTAGACGAACCTAGTTTTTAGAGGAGGAAAACAAGAAAAAAAAATATTCCGAACGAAACAGTGGATGTATGATTTTTTCTGGTTCATGCTGTGGCCACAGACATGATATGTGATTTGACGGTGAGTTTGGGGCAGCCCAATGCAAAAATCCTGAGAATCCATGTGGATCCGTGGTTTGTAACCACGTTTTTGCGTCATTGTGGCCCCACAAAACAGTGGGTGCATGGTTTTTTTGGTGCAGGCTGTAGCCATGGACGTGCTATGTGATCTGATGGTGAATTTGGGGTTAACCAATGCAAAAATCCTGAGGATCCATGTGCTTTTATCTCCCCCCCCTCCCAGGCAGCCTCCTTTATCACTAGCGTCCCTTATCTCCCACCTGATCGCTTGCCGATCAGCTGATCAGCGGCTTCCTTTCAACACCCCCTTCCCTCTTTCTTAAAAAAAAAAGCACAATCTGTTTCTCGCCCCTGGGCAATTTGGCTCCAGGGACCACGCATTTGCTGTATAAGACGCACAGACATTTCCCCTTACTTTTTAGGAGGAAAAAGGGCGTCTTATGGAGCGAAAAATACGGTAGTTAGTGGGGCGCAGCTTCTATCCTAAGCCTCTGTAGGGATCGCTCTCCTCCCATGGAGGCGTGGGAGGTAGGCTGCACGCCGGCCAGCCATGTGGTTAGGGTTAGGGTGCAGAGAAAGGGGAGGCCACTGGCAAAGCCGTGCAGCTCCCCCACTCACTGGGGTGCCCCTGAGAGGCTCGCGCCCTGGCGCGACGCACTCCTAAGCCCTATGGGAAAGACGGCTCCGCTCTTCCCAACGTTCCACCTCCTTGCCCTTCCAATTGGTCCTGTGTGATTTTCCATTTCTTTCCTGCCCCCAAATCAACACCCCTCTTTCCCTCGCCGCCCCTGCCCTGTTTTCAGCATTCTGGAAGGCTGGGACTTCCTCCTCGGATGTTAGAATGTTTGTGCTCATTCATCTGCTCCACAGTAAAACTGCCACTTAGGGGAGGTGAAAAACCGGGAGCTTTTAACAGGGGCAGGCTTTTGGTAATCTTTTGTAATGTGGCACCCTGTGCAAGGCCAAAATTGGACGCCCCAAATGGATCTTTCCCCATTATGGATCTTTTCAATTTTGCACCCCCTCGACTCGGCCACCCGCACTGCCCTAAATCCTGTGCTGATACCAGGCGCTTTCTGTGTTGGTTTCAGGTTTTTCTCTGTAACTGTGAGGCCAGATACTTGCAAAGTGCTGTAATCTCTTTGGTTTTTCTCCTGAGTTAGCTAGTCTGGAGTCCCTGGGCATGACTTCTGTCCAAGCATGAGGTTCTGAACCCTGACGGGTGCCCTGGTGATTAACTGGTGTGATTTACAGTTGCCACAAAATACACTCTTTTTAGATGGCTGTCAGGTAACTGACATCAGAGCGAGAGGCGAAGGGGAGGCTCCCAGATTCTGCAGGCGAAGGACCCAGCACCAGGGGGAGAAGCAGCTCGGTAGAGGAGGAAGGAAATCAGCGCAACACCAGGGATAAAGGGGGGCAAATGGGGGAAGCGGAGGGAGAGCTCAGGGATTCTTTTCTGGAGATCAGTGAGGAGAGCACAGGCCCTCCACTACCCACGCCCTCCCTGTGCAGAAGACTCCCGCGCAGTGAGAGGAGGAGGCGACTGGGAGTCAGACAGCTTCTATGCTGGAAAAGGTTTAAGAAACACCCACAGACAGATGCTGCTAGCGACTGAGGCAGCCACGCGGAGATGGGCTGTGCAGTCAGAACAGTTTAACCAAGGCAATTAAGCCCCAGAAAGACGGCAGTTTACACACGAGTAACTCATACCCATTACAGTGGCTTTACAAATCAGACCGGGCACATTGCTGGAGGAAGGGTGCGTTTGGGTTTTAGTCACATACTTAGGCTGAACCTCCATTTACAGGAGTATTATATCTCTAGTGGCTGGGTACAACCAGCGAGAGGCAACCCTTAGGCCATTGTGCTTCCTAGAGAAATCTGGCTGATCACTGTTGGAAGCTGTTGATGGTGACCTCAGTGGACCTTGGCTCTGATTTGGCTTGGCCAATTCCCCATGTTCTTGTTTCCAGATGTGAACGAATGCCAGAAGAACCCATGTCTCCACGCGCGTGGGTGCAAAAACCTCATCGGGGGCTATTTCTGTGACTGTCTGGACGGCTGGACTGGAACAAACTGCAATATCAGTAAGGACGGGGGACCCCAGTGGGGTACGACACGCATTCAGAAGTGGGGGCAAAGTAAGCCTTAATCTGGCTGGCGCACTGCAATTTGTACCCGTAGCAAGGAGAAGGGCTGTTACCCAGTGATAAGAACACATCCGCACCTTGGCAAGGCTAGGGGGAGACTGGTGCCTGAGACCTCAGAGAGACCTTTGTCCAATCAGATGAGAGAATAGAGCCCTGGATGGGTGACTGGTGAGACTCTGAACCAGGCAGCTATCTTCCTATAGACATAGAACTGTAAGGCTGTCGTCACGCAGCCCCCGACTTTGGAGGAATGGGGATGCCCCATCACAGTTGGGGAGCAAAAGAGAAGGCAGGTGTTAAAATGGCGGTTTTAAGCAACAGTAGAGGTTTGGCTAAAGCGGGGATGGAGGTGTCGTAAGGTGGATTTGTAGACCAGAAGTTGCCCACTGCTGCTTTCGAGCCAGACAGCTCAGCTGAAAACCGTCCTGGCCTTTTGCAGTCTGGTTGGCTTCCTTCCTGAACATCAGGCACACGACTGAGGGCAGATCCACACCACCGATTTAAAGCACACCCCACACACATTTAAATCCCATGGCCCCCCCACCAAAGAATCAGGGGACTGTAGTTTGTTAAGGGTGCCAGGAATTGTGGCTCTGCGAGGGGAAAACTACAGTTCCCAGAATTTTTTGAGGAAAGCCACACGCTTTAACTCTGCACTGGATGCACTTTCAATGCATAGTGCGGATATGATGTACGGTTTTCTCGTTCCGGCAGACATTTTAAGGTGGTGTTTGGTTTTACGGATAAAATGTTTACTGTTTTATTGGCCTGTTTTCCATAGGTAGTTTTTTATGTACACCGCTGAGAAAGGGGAATAATCAAGGGGTATAGAAATGTCTTAAACCAGTGGTTCCCAATTTAGCGAAGTACTGCGGACCGGCTGTTTTTCGAAAGTCAAGCCATGGACCCCTTTACTTTTGAAAATTCTGATACCGTATTTTTCGCCCCATAGGACGCACTGGCCCATAGGACGCACCTAGTTTTTTTTGGGGGGGGGGGAAATAAATTTTAAAAAAATTATTTATCCACCAGGTGCAGGGCTGGAAGAACCAGGTCGGGGAACAGCGGGAAGGCGCGCTCCGCCTCCCCGCTGTCCCCCGAGCTTGTGGGGCTGGTGATGGGGAGAAGTGCGCTTCTCCCCACCGCCAGCCTCCAAAGCAAGTCGGGGAATAGCCGGGTGGCGGCGCTCCGCCTCCCCACTGTCCCCCAAGCTTGTGGGGCTGGGGAGAAGTGCGCTTCTCCCCACCGCCATCCTCCAAACCAGGTCTCCGCAAGAGGTGGGAGAGGTGCGCGACAGCTTGCAGAGAGCTACGCGAAGCCCAAAGCCTGGGGGGCGCTGAGCTCATTGAGCTCCAGGCTTCGGGGTGCAGGCAGCTCTCCGCAAGCCATGGGAGAGCTGCGCGAAGTCGTGCAGCACTCCCACCTCCTGCGGAGACCTGGTTTGGAGGCTGGAGAGCGAGAGGGGTCGGTGCGCACCGACCCCTCTCGCTCTCCAGGCTTCAGCGAAAGCCTGCATTCACCCCATAGGACGCACACACATTTCCCCTTCATTTTTGGAGGGGAAAAATGTGTCCTATAGGGTGAAAAATACGGTATCTCTATGGTAGTTTTTGTTATGTGAATTGTGCCACAGAACCCTTAAATGGATTATGTGGAAGCACCCACTGGGAACCACTGTCTTAAATAAATAGTGTATTTCTCTCGCGGGAACTGCTTAGAAGTTCAGTGATCACACACCCATTCTCTACTTTACCCCCTTATTCCCAAATAGGAGAAAACTCTTGCCAGAGACGATGTCGCAATGGAGGGACCTGCCAGGTAAGTGTGTGGGTGCTCAGGTCGGATTGAAAGAGAAAATTTTCAAAATCAAGAATTGGGGGCTGCCATTTTAGGGATGCTACCCTGAGAAATCCACCCAACTCTGTGCTGGCAGAGACTTCCCGCCAGGTTATTTTCATCCTCTCAGCCTTGCCGGCTTTCTTGGACCACTGCCCTGCTGCCGCAGAAGCCCACCAGCCAGTAATCACAAAGTTCAAAGGCGGATTTAGCTCTTTGCTAGCAAAAAACACCATCTCCACAGACTGGGCTGAGTGTCAGGCCCAGTTTGGCCCGCCATCTTGATTCAACATGGCGCCCAAACGGAGACACAGATTGCCTCCCCACCAACCCCCCAGGAACCCTTGTGCCGACTTTGGCAACGAGATATCAAGAGACAGCCGAACCTATAGAGAACAGACAGGATGGACAACTTTCCAAAATATATAGTAGATGGGTTGCTTCAGTATAAAGTAGCTTAGGTATTCTAGATCCGTGATATCTGCCAGCCCATGATCTTTCTGTGGGCCTGACGTCTGCCTGGAGGAAGACTTCCACTTGGTAATCCTCACAGAACTCTAGCCCAATGGTTGCCATTAATTTGATTTTGAATTGATTTTAGAATGAATTGATTTTAGAATGCTGTGTTACTTTTATTGTTGTTAGCCGCACTGAGCCTGGCTTCGGCTGGGGAGGGCAGGATATAAATAAAATTTTATTATTATTATAATTATTTGTTCTGGCATGGTGAACCTCTTTGACTGCAGATCTCACAAGCTCAACCCAGCGTGGCCAATGAGCTGGATGACAAGGGTTGTGGTTTAGCAATACTTGGGGGGCCAGTTTCCCTTTGTGCAAGTTCATCTATGAGTTGTCAATTCAATTTCGTTGAATGGGATCCTCTTTAGCCCATTTGCATTATTCCTGCACTGTGGGGAGTTGGTCTGGATGACCCTTGGGTCCCTTCCAACTCAACAACTCAATAATAATAATAATAATAATAATAATAATAATAATAATAATAATAATTAATTTATACCCCGCCCATCTGGCTGGACTTCCCCAGCCACTCTGGGCGGCTTCCAACAAAGTTTTAAAATACAGTGGTCTGTTAAACATTAAAAGCTTCCCTAAAGAGGGCTGCCTTCAGATGTCTTCTAAAAGTCTGGTAGTCGTCGTTCTCTTTTACATCTTGTGGAAGGGTGTTCCACAGGGCAGGTGCCACTACCGAGAAGGCCCTCTGCCTGGTTCCCTGTAACTTGGCTTCTCTGAGAGCCAGTGTGGTGTAGTGGTTAAGAGCGGTAGTCTCGTAATCTGGGGAACCGGGTTCGCGTCTCCGCTCCTCCACATGCAGCTGCTGGGTGACCTTGGGCCAGTCACACTTCTTTGAAATCTCTCAGCCCCACTCACCTCACAGAGTGTTTGTTGTGGGGGAGGAAGGGAAAGGAGAATGTTAGCCGCTTTGAGACTCCTTAAAGGGAGTGAAAGGCGGGATATCCAAATTCTTCTTCTGGGCGCTGGACCTCCATGTCTGGGCAGAATGATGGAGGTGGAGATGCTCCTTCAGGTATACTGGGCCTTTGAGGCCGTTTAGGGCTTTAAAGGTCAGCTCCAACACTTTGAATTGTGCTCAGAAACGTACTGGGAGCCAATGTAGGTCTTTCAAGACTGGTGTTATGTGGTCTTGGCGGCCGCTCCCAGTCACCAGTCCAGCTGCCGCATTCTGGATTAGTTGTAGTTTCTGGGTCACCTTCAAAGGTAGCCCCACATAGAGCGCATTGCAGTAGTCCAAGTGGGAGATAACTAGAGCATGCACCACTCTGGCGAGACAGTCTGCAGGCAGATAGGGTCTCAGCCTACGTACCAGATGGAGCTGGTAAACAGCTGCCCTGGACACAGAATGGACCTGCGCCTCCATGGACAGCTGTGAGTCCAAAATGACTCCCAGGCTGCGCACCTGGTCCTTCAGGGGCACAGTAACCCCATTCAGGACCAGGGAGTCCTCCACACCCGCCCACCTCCTGTCCCCCCAAAACAGTACTTCTGTCTTGTCAGGATTCAACCTCAGTCTGTTAGCTGCCATCTGTTATGACTCCACGATTCCTATGCCCCTTCCTGTGTTCCACAATTCCCCTCCCTACGCAACTCGACGATTCTCTAACGCCAGTTCCTGCCTCTTTCCTCCTCCTCCTCCTCCTCCTCTCTGTTCCCAACAGGTGAAAGGCGGAAGGCACCTCTGCACCTGCCGGGAGGGCTACACAGGCGCAGAGTGCGAGACAGAGCTGAGCTCCTGTGGTGGCGCCCCCTGCCAGCACGGAGGGCAATGCCAGGAGATGGAAAACAAGACCTTTCTTTGCAACTGCCCTCCCGGGCTTAGTGGCAGCCGCTGCGAGGTACTGAATGAATTTTATTATTAGGGTCACAGACCAGTTCCGGCTCACTTACAATATCAGGAAAATCATAAAACACAACAGGAATCCATTGAATTGCAATTGGGTATAACAGAGACAGTACAGTTATAGCGGCAGTTAAAAATGTATGTTAAATCTTGATCACTAAAATATAATCTAAAGTTGACATTTAAAACCTTTAATGCTGTATTGTTTTTAACTCGATTGGAAGCTGCCCAGAGTGGCTGGGGAAGCTCAGCCAGATGGGCAGGGTATAAATAAATTGTTGTTGTTGTTATTATTATTATTATTATTATTATTATTATTATCACCATTTTGGTAGTACAGCTTGTTCCCTATGTTTTAAGGCAGTCGCACAGAATTTGGCCACCCTTAGCGTGATCTCTAGATCCTTGTCCTCTACCAGGAGTTTTAGACATTGAAGTTCGGACCCATTTGGAGATTTTTGTATAAGAGGAGTGATAAAGAAGGACACTGACAAACTGGAACGTGTCCAGAGGAGGGCAACCAAAATGGTCAAAGGCCTGGAAACGATGCCTTATGAGGAACGGCTAAGGGAGCTGGGCATGTTTAGCCTGGAGAAGAGGAGGTTAAGGGGTGATATGATAGCCATGTTCAAATATATAAAAGGATGTCACATAGAGGAGGGAGAAAGGTTGTTTTCTGTTGCTCCAGAGAAGCGGACACGGAGCAATGGATCCAAACTACAAGAAAGAAGATTCCACCTAAACATTAGGAAGAACTTCCTGACAGTAAGAGCTGTTCGACAGTGGAATTTGCTGCCAAGGAGTGTGGTGGAGTCTCCTCCTTTGGAGGTCTTTAAGCAGAGGCTTGGCAACCATATGTCAGGAGTGCTCTGATGGTGTTTCCTGCTTGGCAGGGGGTTGGACTCGATGGCCCTTGTGGTCTCTTCCAACTCTATGATTCTATGATTCTATGAAATACCCAGCGTATATCCCCGTAGAAATGGCAGCGTAACAAGAGATGAGAGACAGTTTCTACCTCCATCAAACCGCAGGGGCAGACTCGTTCCACGTATGGTTTACCCTCGAATCTGCCCTGCAATAAGGCAGATGGCAGCACATTGGTCGCTGCAAGGTACCGGTAATTGTCCCCTGCTCCTGGGGTGTCTGGGGCTTCTGTGGGGCAAGGTCAAAGCACCCAAGCTAAAGCTCTTCAGTTCCTAAAAGGATCACAGGGCAAGGGTGTCGAGACAGTGCTGCGCTGATCTTTTTCATTAATCTGGGTGTTGTTTTTCGTGAAGCCTCAAACGCTGAGCGTGATCCCCTGTGCCTTCATAGAATTGCAGAGATGGAAGGGACCCCAAGGGTCATCTAGTCTAACCCCCTGCAATACAGGGATCTCAGCTAGACTGTCCATGGCAGATGGCCACCTGTAATGTGTATGGGTTGCTGGTGCGTAAGTTGCCGCCTCTCCAGGCTTTGTTGCCTTGCTAAACCTTTCTGTCTGGACAGCCCTTCACTTCGTGGCTGCCTCAGTCGCTAGCAGAATCCGTCAGTGGGCGTTTCTTAAATCTTTTCCAGCATAAAAGTTGTTTGACACCCAGTCTCCTCCTACTCTCTCTGCGCGGAAGTCTTCTGCGCAGGGTGGGCGTGGGTAGCGGAGGACCCGTGCTCTCCCCACTGGTGTCCGGTGAAGAGTCCTGGAGCCCTCTCGCCGATTCCCCCACCAGCCCCTCTATATCCCTGGTGTTGCGCTGATTTGCTTCCCCATCTGCGGAGCTTCCTCTCTCCCTGCTGGGCCCTTCTCCAGCATCATTTGAGAGCCTTCCCTCCGCCTCTAGCTCCGATGTCAGTTCCCTGACATGACCCAACCTCTGCTTAAAAGCTCCAAGGAAAGAGAATCCATCACCTCCCGAGGGAGCCTGCTGTCTAACAGCTCTTGCTGTCAGAAAGTTCTTCCTGATGTTTACTCTGAATTTCCTTTCTTGTGGTTGGAATCCATTGGTTCAGGTCCTACCTGCCAGAGCAGTGGAAAACACATCTTCCATGTGAAAGCCCTTCGGATTGAAATGGCCGTAACAACAACAACAACAACAACAACAACAACAACAACAACAACAACAACAACAACAACAACAACAATAATACAGTGGTATCTCGGGTAACATACGCTTCAGATTACATACGCTTCAGGTTACAGACTCCGCTAACCCAGAAATAGTACCTCAGGTTAAGAACTTTGCTTCAGGATGAGAACAGAAATCGTGCTCCGGTGGCGCGGCATCAGGGGGAGGCCCCATTAGCTAAAGTGGTGCTTCAGGTTAAGAACAGTTTCAGGTTAAGAATGGACCTCCAGAACGAATTAAGTATTTAACCTGAGGTACCATTGTAATAATACAGTCATACCTCGGGTTACAGACGCTTCAGGTTGTGCGTTTTCGGGTTGCGCACCGCGCCGAACCCGGAAGTACCAGAATGGTTTACTTCCGGGTTTCGACGCTCGCGCATGTGCAGAAGTGCTAAATCGCACTTTGCTCATGCGCAGAAGCACCGAATCACGACCCGCACGTGCACAGATGCAGCTCTGTGGGTTGCGAACGTGCCTCCCGCACGGCTCACGTTCACAACCCGAGCGTCCACTGTAATAATAATAATAATGATAATAATAATAATAATAATACAGTGGTACCTCAGGTTAAGTACTTAATTCGTTCCGGAGGTCCATATTTAACCTGAATGTTCTTAACCTGAAGCACCACTTTAGCTAATGGGGCCTCCTGCTGCTGCCGTGCCGCCGGAGCCCAATTTCTGTTCTTATCCTGAAGCAAAGTTCTTAACCTGAAGCACTATTTCTGGCTTAGCGGAGTCTTTAACCTGAAGCCTATCTAACCTGAATCGTATGTAACCTGAGGTACCACTGTAATAATATTTTTACTGTTTATACCCCGCCCACCTGACTGGGTTTCCCCAGCTACTCTGGGCGGCTTCCAACATATATAAAAGCGTAATAAAACATCAAACATTAAACAACTTCCCTGTATATCATATCACCTCTCCGTCTTCTCCAGGCTAAACAGTCCCAGCTTCCTCATAAGGCTTGCTTTCCAGAACCTATGTTTTCGTGCAGCGCATTCACAAAGTTGAATATGTTATGCCAAATGCATGCAGATGCGCTCAGTTTGAGTGACGTATGCATCGCAGAATGTTGCCTGGGCAAATTGTGCCTTTTCAAGGGGGGGGGGGGGGAGAGAAGAGTAGAGTCCAGATGGTCGTCTTTACAACCACCTCCGGCGATCTGGAACATTTTTGCCCCACCCGGTTGCAGCCCCCTCTCCACCCCTCCGCAACCAATTTGTGACCTTGTTGTTTGGATCCGGCAGGTCTTTGTGGATCCCTGCTCCTCGAACCCATGTCCCGACAACGCTTCCTGCGTGGGCAGCGAGGGCAGCTACGTCTGCTCTTGCCCCGAAGGCGCTGCTTGCCGGCAGCTGCGAGAGGCCTGCCTGGACGGCGTGTGCCAAGGTAGGTGCCAGAAGCTGCTGGCGGGGCCCAAGGTAACGCTGTCAGAGTGCTATAGGGGAGTTCAACAATGGCTGCCACTTGTATACACACCCCTCTCTCTGTCCTCTGAACAAGCACTGTCCGGGTTCAAGGGCACATTCCAGCCCGATGAAGGTTGCAAAGTGAGGCTGGTGAGGGGCAGGCCTGGGGAAAGCCCTGAGGGGCCGCATAGAGAAGCCCGGAGGGCCACGTTGAACCCACAAGCAAAGTGTCGAAGAGCGAGCCAGCAGTAAATCACACCATTCGAAGTTGGAGTTAACCGTTTATTAGCCAAAAAACCAACGATCTGCACAGCCTTGGTTGAGTGTCAGGCCTAAGGAGCACAGCAACTCGCCCTGGTAGGTTTAGGCCCATGAATCAGTTGCCAAGGCTGAAAGGCCCTGCCGTCCCACAGCAGGCTATGTCCCCTCCTCTCCAAGCAAAAGGAGACGGCGTATTTCATGCCTCTTGTGCGTTTTCGCACAAGAGACCAGGCAGGAGGGAAGCTTGTTGAAGCAGGAGTATAGCCTTACTGGAGTTCACCGATTGGGTCTGCGTTGCTACGGGGCAGGAGGAAGGAAGTCAAATGACACCGAGGTTAGTTCAAAGAAATAGTTTATTCTGCTCTCCGGATAGCAGAAGGCACTTGCGTGGTGAGTCCACAGCAAGTCCAAAGAAATCAGAGATTACAGGCAATATATACCGTATTTTTCGCTCTATAACACGCACCCGACCATAACACACACATAGTTTTTAGAGGAGGAAAAGAAGAAAAAAAATATTCTAAACGAAACGGTGGATGTATGATTTTTGTGGTTCATGCTGTGGCCACAGACATGTGATCTGACAGTGAGTTTGGAGTAGCCCAATGCAAAAATCCTGAGGATCCATGTGGATCCATGCTTTGTAACCACGTTTTTGCACCACTGCGGCCCCAGGCAACAGTGGGTGCGTGATTTTTTTTGGTGCAAGCTGTAGCCATGGACATGCTATGTGATCTGATTGTGAATTTGGGGTGACCCAGTGCAAAAATCCTGAGGATCTATGTGGATCCGTGCTTTGTAACCAGGCTCTCTGTCCCTCTCTCCTCCCCACTCAGCGGCTCTTCTCCCACTTTAGCCACGAGGAGGGAAGGAAGGGGAGCCATGGATCCTCTGCTCACGACTGCAGCAGATCCCCCCGCCACCCGTAGGCATTCCCTCCATAACACGCACAGACATTTCCCCTTACTTTCTAGGAGGAAAAAAGTGAGTGTTATGGAGCAAAAAATACGGTATATCCTCCAGGCACCCTCTCCCTCCTTCCCCAGGACTCCAACCATGTCAGCCTATGTACGCAGGTTGACATCACATATGTTTTTGCTCTGGTACTCTTAACCATAAAAGGGTATTCCTTCCTGTACTTCTGACCATAAAAGGATCTTCCTCTTCCTACTCTTATCTTGGAGGAAGAGGTCGTCATCTCCGAGAACACGCTCTGGCGTTGTTCCCGGACTTAGGTCTGTGCGTCTTTTGTGGTCAGGACATAAGATAAGGCACAGACATGTCTTCTCTGTTCTACTGGTACAGTCAAGGTCATTCCTTGCCGTGACTGATAAAGGAGAGAGTTTGTTTATACAGCTGTGTCCTTGTTATGCATTTGCTCAACAGCTCAAGTTTTATGCATTTTAGAGTGCTCTCTTGGAGAAACAAGAAAAGGGGGGGGGTTGAGTCAGTTTGACTGCACAGAAACCCATTCCTTCAGGAGGGGGTGGGACTTTCTGGTTTCCTCACCAGCCTTGCCGATCTCTGCCTCTTGGCCCTGCTCCTCTCCAGCCTCTGCTTCTGGACTGCTCTCTGCCACAGACTCTTCCAGCTCACTAAGCCCCGTTTCCTCTTCAGGCGATTATGGGAGTTGTAGTCCAGCAAAACATCTTTCCCATCCCTGGAGAGGCCAAGGACTGAACTTTGGGCCTCCTGCTCTGCTTACAGAGCCCTGGGGTGATTTGAGACCACCTTCCTCAACCCGGAGCCCTCTAGACTACAACTCCCATCAGCCACGCTGCCTGACCGAGGATGATGGGAGTGGTAGTCCGAAAGACCAGGTTGGGAATGCCTTTTTTTTGTTTCCCAAGGCCTCATTCATCCTCCTCTCCCTTCCAGGTGCCGCCAACACAACAATCCTCTATGTGCTGCTGCCGCTGGCTGCCCTGCTCGTCCTGGCGGTCCCCACCTTGGTCCTCCTGGCGCTGTGGATCCACCGCAAATCCCGGGGGACTCCTCCAGCCGCACCGGAACCCGCCACCAACAACAGCCTGCAGCCCGACGCCGTCCACCTGATCCGCAACTTCACCCACGGTGACGCCGAGCAGGGGCCCGGGGAGGAGGAGGCCACGGGCAAGGCGGGGCGACCCCCAGGAACGCGCCCGGCCTGCGGGCTCCCAAAGACAGACATCTCCAACGAGGAGAGGGCCAAACTGAACCGGCTGAACGCCGCCCCAGCCTTGCCAAGGCCTCTGCTCTGACCCAGCGGGAGAGGGGACGGTGTTTCAGCTGTGTGCAAAAAAATTAAAAAGGCGGAGAGGGGAATTGGACCCGCAGAGGAGGACTCCGTCAGCACTGTGATCAGGGGCTAAAGAGCCCAGTGGCACTGCCCCCCCAAAAAAGTGGGGTGTGCGACCCCCAAAGCACCTTCCTGACCAATCAAGCCTTTCGTAGTAGCAGTCCGTCCACACTTGCCCAGCGCTGCTGTATTTCTGACTTGGAAAAGATGCCAGGGTTCCTGTCTGCCTTTCACTTTAGGGCAGCGAGGAGCAGCTTCTGTGAAACACGTGTGCTGGCAGGCGGAAGCCCAACAGGTTGGGTCACCGGATGACGACCCCACTCCTTAAAGGGGGATCGGTTGGGGAGATTAGTTCTCTGGATGCGAGGAAAGCCGTCCCTCCAAACTTTAGTCTGGCAAAGGCAACATGGAAGCCGGGAGGATTTTGGCTCCGCTGCCGGACTTTTCTCAGAGAGTCCAGGTTGGCCGGAGGACAATGAAAAGTCACCTTGCCTTGCTTCTGCTTCCGAAGGGGTTAAAGGGCTGTGTGTGTCTAATTTGAATGGAGAGAAGGGATTGGAGGAGCTGGGCCGCGCCCATCTGGACCTAGCCACCGATTGGCTACATGGTCCGGAAAGCAACATTATGGAGTGCAGGGGGGCCAGGGCGGAAGATTGCCTTGTGGCCAAGCGTTGCTGACAACTGCCGGCCGTTTTGCCACGAGGGAAAACAGGAAATGCCAGCCCTTGCTTCCTCCTCTTCCTGAGGGGACTGGAGGAGGACCAGGGAAGGCAGCAGGGGAGAAGAATGGAGACCCCCGAAAAGCAGGCAGAGGGGGCTGGTGTTGACAAAAAGCGCAGGAAGCAGCGAGTGCCACACTCCTTGGAGGGCTGGATCTGCCACCCATCACAGCCTGCCGCCTGAGGCAACTGCCTCATCGAGCGTCATGATGGGCCGGCCCTGCTGGGAGGGGGGGCAAATGTGCCAAGGAGAACCCCGTCGAAGGCCCTACACCCCCACCAACTGTATCGGCCATCTCTTGTCACGGGGCATCAAAGCTAAGACCTCCCTTCCTGGGTCAGATCAGAGGTCATCTTTTCTTCCTATAAGAGCCTGTCAGGTGACTCAGAGGATGCTCCTGTGGGGGTGGGCGCACTGGATGTTTTAAGCCAGGGATGGGGGAACCTGTAGTCCTCTGGGTGTTACTGGACTACAACTCCCATCCGCTCCAGCCAGTGTGGCCGTTGGTCAGGGATGATGGGGGCTGTAGTCTAGTGAACGTCTGGAAGGCCCAGATTTAGTCCATCATGGTTAAGAGTCATTTGGTGCAAGACTTTCCGTCCTCGAGAATTTTCCTAGCCTCCGGAAGCAGCAGCTGGTTAGTTCTGGGTACAGTGGTGCCTCGCAAGACGAAATTAATCCGTTCCGCAAGCCTCTTCGTCTAGCGGTTTTTTCGTCTTGCGAAGCGACCCTATTAGCGGCTTAGCGGATTAGCGCTATTAGCGGTTTAGCGGCTATTAAAGGCTTAGCGGCTATTAAAGGCTTAGTGGATTAGCGGCTAAAAGGCTATTAGCGGCTTAGAAAAAGGGGGGGAAAGCGGAAAAAAATCGGAACACTTGCAAGACGTTTTCGTCTTGTGAAGCAGCTCAAAAATGGAAAACCCTTTCGTCTAGCGGGTTTTCCGTCTTGCGAGGCATTCGTCTTGCGGGGCACCACTGTATAGATATCTAGCGCCTTGACACCTGCTTCTGCTGCCTGGCCAGCTCCACAGCCATGAAGGGGAAGGTCCGGTGGTCTAAACCAGGGGTCAGCAACCTTTTTCAGCCGTGGGCCAGTCCACTGTCCCTCAGACCATGTGGTGGGCCGGACTATATTTTTTTTGGGGGGGGGAGAACGAATTCCTATGCCCCACAAATAACCCAGAGATGCATTTTTAATAAAAGCACACATTTTACTCATGTAAAAACACCAGGCAGGCCCCCAAATAACCCAGAGATGCATTTTAAATAAAAGGACACATTCTACTCATGTAAAAACCACGCTGATCCCTGGACCATCCGCGGGCCGGATTGAGAAGGCAGTTGGGCCATATGTTTGGGCCTTAGTTTGCCTACCCTGGTCTAAACTGAGACTAAAAACTTAATCTCCAAATGAGCTGGGGTGTTGGTCCTAATGCATGATGGGGTGTAGAAGCCACTCCACATTAGGAGATGCCCGCTGTGGTTTCTGTTGCAGAAGATGATGTAAGTTTGCACAGTTGCGGAGGGGAAAACTAGGGCCAGCTCTACCATTAATCTGAGCGAGCAGCTGCCTCAGGTGGCAGTTAGCAAGGGGTGGCAGCAGTTTCTCCACACAAACACACCCCAATACTCAACTCCCCTAAACTAGCTGACTCGTCACCTCCTAAGCTAGCTTGATCACCTTCAGATGTGGTGGAAGATGCCAACCTAGTGTTGAAATCAGAGTCGCCCGTTGGTCTGGTTGTATTCTGTACGCAGAACAAGGCAACGCCATCTTGCCATTTGCCTCTGGCTGTGCTGGTCCCAAGGGCTAAACGTGCAGCGAGGTCCGAGTCCAGTCCGAGGTCAAGGGTGCGGTATGGAGGCTGTCCATCAAAGCTGAAGCGGGGTCCAAGGCGGGGAGTCGGGTGGGGTCAGGAACTCTGGCAGAAGAGCAGGACAGGGTGCAGGCAGGAACACGCTACCAACAATGTTGCTCCTGCAACTTGGGACTGGGGCTGGCTGGCTTTTATCTGCCCCAAGGCATAGGGCGGCCCCGATCCTCTGGTGACTCGCCTCTCCTGGCCTGGAGGTGAGCACTCCTCCTGCAGGAACTTAGTTCCCTCCGCCTCTCTGCCCTGAGCCTCTGCAGCTCAGGAGAGGCTGGAGGGTTACCGGACCCAGAGGCAACCTCAGCTTCCCCTGACGGGGCTGAGAGTGGAGCACCGGCAGGCAATGGGTCCTCCATCACCTCAGGAGCCAGAGCAGACTCAGCTGGTGCCTGCACCTGAGGATCCCGCACAGGTGAGGACCCTTCAGGCTCAGGCCCCAGCCCCGGCCCAGCTGGTTCTGGAGGCGGGGAATCCTGTGCAGGCTGGGATCCCTCAGGTTCAGCCTCCGAGTCCGAATCCCAGGCCATCACACTGGCAGCATAGTGTCATGGGCAGGCTCCGGGGAAAGGCCTTGTCTTTTCCCTCCACCCTGGGGTATCTTATTGTTCCCAGTTGCGACTTTCTGGCAAATAGCCTGTTTGAGTCTGATTCAGAAAAACTGGACCCCTTTGTCTCCTTATCTGCCTCCGAGGCGGCTCAGTTGCTAACCACTCCTTTGTGAAACCATCCCGGTTTCCGTAGTCCTGCGAACTGCATACCCCAAGTTGTGCTTGGTGCTTCCAAGGAGATGTTGAATCGTTGGTTACAGCAGGCTTCACCAACCTGGTGCCCTCTGGATATTTTGGACTACAACTCCCATCAGCCATTGCATGCTCTTTCAAACGAGATGAGGAAAACCTCTGGATTATCTTTCTCTTTGAATTCGGGGAAACGCTTGAGATCAGTTTATTGAAGAACAAACAAGTTTTAAATATACAGTGGTACCTCGGGTTAAGTACTTAATTCATTCTGGAGGTCCCTTCTTAACCTGAAACTGTTCTTAACCTGAAGCACCACTTTAGGTAATGGGTCCTCCTGCTGCTGCCACGCCACCGGAGCACGATTTCTGTTCTCATCCTGAAGCAAAGTTCTTAACCCGGAGTAATATTTCTGGGTTAGCGGAGTCTGTAACCTGAAGCGTATGTAACCCAAGGGACCACTGTATTCAGAACGGTTTCTCAAATTTGCACCCTTAACTAGATGTGGCACAGAAATGAGGAGACTGGAACTGGCAGCTAATCATCATCATCATCAATTTTATTTATACCCCACCCTCCCAGGCCAGAGCTGGGCTCAGGGTGGCTAACACCAGTAAAATTACAGTAAAAACATAATAGGGGAAAAAACACCAATTTAAAATACAGGTTAAAATGCAATTTAAAATGCAGGCTCACTTTAAAAGTACCCCATAGATCAAAACCATAAGAGGAGGGAAGACATAAGGGTCAGACTGAGTACAAACCAAAGGCCAGGCGGAACAGCTCTGTCTTGCAGGCCCTGCGGAAAGATGTCAAGTCCTGCAGGGCCCTAGTCTCATGGGACAGAGCATTCCACCAAGTTGGGGCCAGTACTGAAAAGACCCTGGCCCTAGCTGGGGAAAACCAAAATAATACATTATACATGCTCAATGTATCCTTGTCAAACCATTACCTAGTGCACATTTAACTTCCAGCATAAATAGGGAACTGAAGTATCTGGTGAAAGAGCAACGTCCCAAAAACTATACAGGAGGCAGCAACGTTAGCTGACCAAATTAATGAAATTAGAGACAGGGGCTGATGGGAGTCGTAGTCCAGTAGTCCAATACAGGGGCTGATGGGAATCGTAGTCCAATACACAGGGTGACGAAGATCACATATGCTCATTGCCACAGATCCCCCACAGTCCCCTTCCTTAAAATCATATAAGGTTGGAAGGGACCCCAAGAGTCCAACCCCCTGCAGGGCAGGAAATCTTTTGCCCAACGTGGGGCTCGAACCCACAAAAATGCGATTTAAGAGTCCCGCGCTGTATCGACTGACTTATCCAGAGTTTGTTGGGCGTATCTGGACCAAAGTCCGCCAGCTGCCGACCCAAATCGAGGACTGACTCTCCCTCCTTCCCTACTGGGCAGAGTATGCGTTATTCCTATTGCCATTAATAAGAATAATCCATTACTCTGAATCAGAAAGAACTTGTACAGATTTGAAAAAGGGGAGGAACAATGGGTGGGAGGCTAACAGTATCCCCAACCCCAGCTGGGAGTGGGCTGAATGTATTTAAATTGTAATATACTGTAAAGATGACTTTATAGCTTTTTGTTGTTGATCTTCTGGTTACTTTTAAGATGATAATTGATGATTATTTTGTACTGGGGCACAGTTGAAGAAACCCGAGTAAATACTTTTATTTGCCTCATTTATTGCCTTGGGAGAAAATTCATTTCCTGGCTTGGGGTGGTCTGTCCCAGAACGGTTCCGATTGTCATCGCAGATATTACGACATCCAAATCACTTGACCAGAGGGCAGCCTTTAAACAGGGGAGTCTACTGGCTCCCTGTGTCACTAGAGTCTGCCATTTTAGGGGGTGAAACTTAATTTTTGCAAATTTCTTCAGTGAGGTGTCTTTAAAATACAGTAGTACCTCGGGTTAAGTACTTAATTCATTCCGGAGGTCCGTACTTAACCTGAAACTGTTCTTAACCTGAAGCACCACTTTAGCTAATGGGGCCTCCCGCTGCTGCCAGAGCACGATTTCTGTTCTCATCCTGAAGCAAAGTTCTTAACCTGAAGCACTATTTCTGGGTTAGCGGAGTCTGTAACCTGAAGCGTATGTAACCTGAGGTACCACTGTATTATTTTTGGGTGTGAGTAATTCAGATCTGGGGTTTTTGTTTTGCAATTGGACAACATTTAGATTGGTAAGTCTGCATTTGATGAGAGGTGCTAGTAAGTTCCGGCTGAAGAAAAGCCCTGAATTTAACCAAAATCCCTTTTGAATTCCCAAGTCATGCTGCAGCTTCTTGGCACCCCTCATTTTTGGAATTTGAAAGTTGGAAAATTTGACACGCCCTCCTTTCCCCTGACCCCTGATGAGGCACGGCTACCCTACCACCCTCCGGCCCTCAGCAAAGAACCTCGTACCTACGGGACCGCCTCTCCCGGTATGCCCTTAAGGTCCATAAATAGCAACACCCTAGAGGTGCCCTAAGGAAGTCAGATTAGACTCAACCAGAGCCAGGGCCTTTTCAGCACTGGCCCCGACCTGGTGGAACGCTCTGTCTCATGAGACCAGGGCCCTGCAGGATCTGATTTCTTTCCGCAGGGCCTGTAAGACAGAGTTGCTCCGCTTGGCCTTTGGCTTGGAATCAACTTGATCCCCTTCCCTTCTATCCTTTCTCCTGTGATGGAACTCCTATTTGGGGACTTCCCTGGCTTTTTTCTGGCCCATGTAGAACCAGTCTGGATAGCTGGTCTTGGTGAAGACTTGACATTTTCATCCCCCAAAAGTTTTTGATTTGAGTTTCTACTGAAATGAGGCTGCATTTTAATGTATTTTAATCTTGTTTTTAAGTTGTATTTTAATCAATTGTTTTTATACCTGGTGTTAGCTGCCCTGAGCCCAGTCTTGGCTGGGGAGGGCGGGGTATAAATAAAATTTATTATTATTATTACTAAGGAGCGCCTGCAGGATCAGGCCTGGGTGTCCATCTAGGGCAGCATCCCGTACCCACTGTGGCCCCCCGGATGCCCTGTGAGACCTGAGCACAAGAGCTGCCCCCACCCTCCTGGGAGACCAGGGTTCAAATCCACACTCACTGGGGAGCCACGCACTGCATCTCTCAGCTTAACCTACCTCACAGGGCTGTTGTGGAGATTCAGGGAGGAGGAGGAGATTAAGGTGGGATATGAATACAGTGGTGCCCCACAAGACGAATGCCTCGCAAGACGGAAAACTCGCTAGACGAAAGGGTTTTCCGTTTTGGAGGCGCTTCGCAAAACGAATTTCCCTATGGGCTTGCTTCGCAAGACGAAAGCCCATAGGGAAATCTCCGGGACAGCGGGGAAGCGCAGCGCGTCTTCCCCACTGTCCTCGGACCTCCTCCCGCCGCCCGGCATCGGAACGAAGCTCCGATGCCCGGCGGGGGGGGGAACGCCTCCTCCCGCCACCGGGCATCGGAACGAAGCTCCGATGCCCGGCGGGGGGGGGGGAACGCCTCCTCCCGCCACCGGGCATCGGAACGAAGCATCGGAACGAACCGTGCTTCGCAAGACAAAAAACTCGCAAGAAGAAAAAACTTGCGTAACGAATTAATTTCGTCTTGCGAGGCACCACTGTACAGTGGTGCCTCGCAAGACGAAAAGAATCCGTTCCGCGAGTCTCTTCGTCGTGCGGTTTTTTCGTCTTGCGAAGCAAGCCCATTAGCGGCTTAGCGGATTAGCGGGCTTAGCGGATCAGCTGATTAGCGGCTTAGCGGATCAGCTGATAAGCGGCTTAGCGGATCAGCTGTTAAGCGGCTTAGCGGATCAGCGGGTCAGCTGTTAAGCAGCTTAGCGGCTTAGGATCAGCTGATAAGCGGCTTAGCGGCTTGGGAAAATGGGGGGGGGAGGAAAAAACCCCGCAGGAACTCACAAGACATTTTCGTCTTGCGAAGCGAGCCCATAGGAAATTCGTTTTGCGAGGCACTTCCAAAACGGAAAACCCTTTCGTCTAGCGGGTTTTTCGTCTTGCGAGGCATTCATCTTGTGGGGCACCACTGTAAATGAAACCACTCAGTCGCAGATGTATCGTCACGCTCGGCTTCTGCAGCAGCCAATGGTCCCGGGCCCTAAGGATGTCAGACTATCCTCCGCCAGGGCCAGCGCCTTTTCAGTGATGGCCCCCGACCTTGTAAGACAGAGCTATTCCGCCTGGCCTTTAATTTGAATTCAGCCTGATCTTTTATTCCCCTTCCTTCCCTCCCCTTTTATGAAGATTACCCGCTCTGAGACCCCACAGCTAATTCTCCCCGGTCTCCTCGCTGGCCCAAGTAGGACTAGTTCAGCCAGCTAGCCCTGGTGATTATCTAATGCTTACTGGATGGATTTCCCCTAAATTGATTTCTGAACTTTGAATTTTATTGTTATTCATGTTTTTATACTTTATTTTATGCTTTTAAATTTGTTGTTAGCCGCCCTGAGCCCGGTTTTTGAACCGGGAAGGGCGGGGTATAAATAAAAAAATATTATTATTATTAATTATTATTATTATTATTATTATTATTATTAATGCCCGTTTAAAAGCCATCTCAAAAAAACCACACCCAGCTTTATTGCAGTCCATAGAACCCAAATACACAGTACAGTGTTAGTACATATCAGCAGTTATTAAGGTTATCTACAAGAGGGAGAATCCCAATACAGTGGTACCTCGGGTTAAGTACTTAATTCGTTCCGGAGGTCCGTACTTAACCTGAAACTGTTCTTAACCTGAAGCACCACTCTAGCTAATGGGGCCTCCCGCTTCCACTGTGCCGCCAGAGCCCGATTTCTGTTCTCATCCTGAAGCAAAGTTCTTAACCCGAGGTAATATTTCTGGGTTAGCGGAGTCTGTAACCTGAAGCGTATGTAACCCGAGGTACCACTGTAGATTATTTTATTCATTTAAAAGCTGTTTTAATTGACTTTCTTTAAAATACAAGAAAATCCTTGTAAGCGGTGTACGAAATAGCATTAAAACAACATGATAAAAGGAAGAGTTCTGAAACATCAAGGTCCAATCTCTGGGGTCAAGCAACGCATCCAGCAGTTTAGAAACGGGCCCCTCTCACACCAGAAAGAGGCATTTTTGTGGGCAAAAATAGGTGTCTCTCTGCACTCTCTGCCCCCGCCCCCCGTTCTTTTTGGGGTTTTGAGTGACAGCAATGCCAGCCTCTGACAAACCCAGGCTGACGGGATCTCCTCTCTTGCTTTTCCCAGCGAGCGAAACCCCCTCCGGGCTGCTCCTGTCTTGGGCGCGAGGAGGATCAGTTTCCTTGGCACCCGATCCCCATCTCTGACCTGTTCTGCCTGGCTCTCTCGCTCTCTGCACCTCGCCACCTTCCTCGCAGTAGCCGCAGGAAGAACGGGTGGCCATTCAAAGTGGAGCACAGCTCATTCTAGATGGCAGTGATTTGGGGGCAGGCTGTGGCCTGCCCTTGCCTTGCCCTCGGCTCTCGGCTCCTGAGAACAGAGCGGGGCTGTGTTTCTGGGTTCCTCGGCTCCCAACCTGTAAGGGCAGGGCAAACTGTTTCCAAAACACATATAGACACACACAACGGCATCAGGGCTCACTGGGCAAACATATACACACCAGCTGCCGGCCCCAGTGGCTATAGGAGGGCGTGGGACTGGGATGAAGAAATCCCGGTGCGGTTGCGAATTTCCGACTCTTGAACATTTCAAAATAACCAGCCACCTGCAGCGTGGAAACAGGGGCAGCGCCAACCGTCGCTTTGGAGCGAGTTTCTAGACCTCATGGGTCCACACTGGGGTCGGCAGCTGAGGTCTCATGCATTTACATGTTACACTACAAGTCACAGGGAACCAGGCAGAGCGCCTTCTCGGTGGTGGCACCCGCCCTGTGGAATGCCCTCCCACCAGATGTCAAAGAGAACAACTACCAGACTTTTAGAAAACATCTGTTTAGGGAAGCTTTTAATGTTTGATGCATTGTTGTTTAGTTGTGTCCGACTCTTCGTGACCCCCTGGACCAGAGCACGCCAGTCACTCCTGTCCTCCACTGCCTTCCGCAGTTTGGTCAAACTCATGCTGGTAGCTTCCAGAACACTGTCCAACCATCTCGTCCTCTGTCGTCCCTTTCTCCTTGTGCCCTCCATCTTCCCCAACATCAGGGTCTTTTCCAGGGAGTCTTCTCTTCTCATGCGGTGGCCAAAGTATTGGAGCCTCAGCTTCAGGATCTGTCCTTCCAGTGAGCACTCAGGGCTGATTTCCTTCAGAATGGAGAGGTTGGATCTTCTTGCAGTCCATGGGACTCTCAAGAGTCTCCTCCAGCACCATAATTCAAAAGCATCAGTTCTTCGGTGATCAGCCTTCTTTATGGTCCAGCTCTCACTTCCATACAGCATTACTGGGAAAGCCCTGTTTAGGGAAGCTTTTAATGTTTGATGCCTTACTGTATTTTAATATTTTGTTGGAAGCTGCCCAGAGTGGCTGGGGAAGCCCAGCCAGATGGGTGGGGTATAAATAATAATAATAATAATAATAATAATAATAATAATAATAATAATAATAATTTATCCATGCATTTATTTGACAAGATATACCTGAGCGGTTTGCAATAATACATACGGCAGAAAGCTAAAAGCTGAAGCCGGCGATTGTGGAAAGATGTGCACTTAAGTGTCCGTACGAGGTTTCTCGGCGTTTTGAGCAGAAAAACCTTTCCTCAAAAGCCTTACATACGAGCAATATTCAGCATTGTAGAATAGGGGAGAGTTCCTCTGGGCCTGTGCTGAGCGACATCTGAGAGAAGGACCGCTTTGGAGAGAGAGGGGAGCCCAGGGAGAAATCATCCCCTCCGTGTCAGAGAATCCTATTTTCTGTTACTGATAAACTGTTCTTAATATGGTGTTGAGGGAGAACCGGGACATATATCTTTGGAATAGGGAAGAGTGGGGGGGAAATTAACCTTTATGTCTATTTGTACTAAGTGAGGCTGAATAACAGCCATCACGACAACATAGCGGCCTCTGCTGGCAAGGGGGCCACCCCCCCCAAAAAAGATGCAGTATGTGGGGCATTCTGGGAAAACAAAATGGCAGCCCTCAACAGCGGCTGCAAAAATTATTACAGCCACCACCAAACTAAAAAGGAATGTGAAATGCAGCAAAGCAGATGGGGAACTCGACAGTTTCATTTGTGAGAACGAAAATGGATAGAGTAACAAAAAGTCCTTTATAAACTTCTCTGTTCATGCGCCATTCCTGATAAGACCTGAAGCCGCATCGATTCTGGGTGGAATTAGAACCACCAAGGTCACTTTTTTTTTGCTGTAAAAGCGGCAACAGCGAAAAACAAGTTCGTCTTGAAAGCCGGGCACTCTCTGCCCTGCTTAGAAGGCTCCAGGGTAACATTATCTTCCCTGTTCAAGCTCACCAAAAGTCCATTACAGTCCATGAAAGGCAGGCGAGTCAGCGGGCGAGAGGAGGTCTCTGTTACAGGATCCATGGCCCAGAGCCATTTGCTCAATCGTTAATAAACTCCGCGCCAAGAGATCAGGATACGGACAGGCGCCAGGCCAGGTGTGTGTGTTTCTGGATAATCATTTAGCATTTAGGGGTTGGTGGAGAGGAGAATGAGAGACGAACCACCTCGAAAACGAAAATTGTGCAGCTGGAAAAGGGTTCAGGAAAGGGCGAGCAAAACGACCGAGGCGATGGAGAAAGGGGACAGGTTGCAACATTTGGGGCTTTTTAATTTAGAGGGAGGGATGCGGGTGGTGCTGTACGCCGTCTCCATTGGCCAATAAAGTGAGATGAGCGCTGCAACCCCAGAGTCGTCCGCGATTGGACCTAATGGTCAGGGGTCCCTTTACCTTTTAAGCTCAGTATGGGACATGGGTGGCGCTATGGGTTAAACCACAGAGCCTAAGGCTTGCTGATCAGAAGGTTGGCAGTTCGAATCCCTGTGACGAGGTGAGCTCCCGTTGCTCGGTCCCAGCTCCTGCCAACCTGGCAGTTCGAAAGCATGTCAAAGTGCAAGTAGATAAATAGGTACCGCTCCGGCGGGAAGGTAAACGGGGTTTCTGTGCGCTGCTCTGGTTCGCCAGAAGCGGCTTAGTCATGCTGGCCACATGACCCGGAAGCTGTATGCCGGCTCCCTCGGCCAGTAAAGCGAGATGAGCACCGCAACCCCATTCTGCTGTGTATTCTTTGAAATTCTTTAACGTACCCCTTATGGGTACATATGCGTGCCACACTTTAGGAAACACTTTGGGTGACCCGTGGTCTGGTTCAGTAGAAGGCAGCTTCCTAGGTCCTTACCTCAGCAATGTCTGGAAGGCCTTTTGTGTGTTCTCAGAGGCACTCTTGTCCCTAGGAGCACTTCATTTCATGGAGGCATGACTGGAAACAAAACGTTAGTTGCTTTCCATATGACCCCCTCCAGCAACGCGAGCCAAAGGTCTGTGTTGCCCGTGCATTTTAATGCCTGAGATCCTGTTCCCTATGCTTTTCCCACTCCAAGCAAAACTCCACTTAAAAAAAATTAATAATGAAAGGAAGGAGGATCAAATTCAGTGATTTCATAGGGAGATATTCTAGAGTTCCCGTCTACTGTACTTCCCTATAACTCCTTGTGAACATTTTGCTGACCACATTATTCCTCACCTGCCGAAAGATGGTATCTGTGGTTGAAAGGGGCGTGAAGTGATCTACATTTCATGCATTCAAACCGTTTTTAACAGGTAGAGAGAGCTGGGAGGGCCTGTTGTCTCAAACCCTGACTGGAGAATCACTGGCAGTCTGTGCAGGGAATACTGAGCTTAAGGTAAAGGGACCCCTGACCGTTAGGTCCAGTCGTGGCCGACTCTGGGGTTGCGGCACTCATCTCGCTTTATTGGCCGAGGGAGCCGGTGTACAGCTTCCGGGTCATGTGGCCAGCTTGACTAAACCGCTTCTGGTGAAACAGAGCAGCACACGGAAACGCCGTTTACCTTCCCACCAGAGTGGTACCTATTTATCTACTTGCACGTTGATGTGTTTTTGAACTGCTAGGTTGGCAGGAGCAGGGACCGAGGAATGGGAGCTCACCCCGTCGCGGGGATTCAAACCACTGACCTTCTGATCGGCAAGTCCTAGGATCTGTGGCTTAACCTACGGTGCCACCCACGTCCCATACTGAGCCTAAAAGGTAAAGGGACCCCTCACCATTAGGTCCAGTTGTAGCCAACTCTGGGGTTGCGGCGCTCATCTCGCTTTATTGGCTGAGGGAGCCGGCGTACAGCTTCCGGGTCATGTGGCCAGCATGACTAAGCCGCTTTTGGCGAACCAGAGCAGTGCATGAAAACGCTGTTTACCTTCCCGCCAGAGCGGTACCTACTTATCTACTTGCACTTTTATGTGCTTTCCAACTGCTAGGTTGGCAGGAGCAGGGACCGAGCAATGGGCGCTCACCCCATCGCGGGGATTCGAACTGCCGACCTTCTGATCGGCAAGTCCTAGGCTCTGTGGTTTAACCCACAACGCCACTCTCGTCCCAAATACTGAGCTTAGTGGACCTTTATTTCTAATGTGGCCAGATCAACAGACAGGAGAGAAGCCAGGGAGAGCAGCTGCAGCTTTAACTTCTTCATTGACAGGCTGCAGTTCAACAGGTAAAGCGCCATACCATCACTGCATTGCCCTGCGTGGGGAAAACTGCGGCTGTTAACACCCAGTCTCCTCCACGTAGCAAAAGGAAACGCACCAGTCTAGGGAAAAAATTGCAGGTAAAAAGTTTGGGAGCGGAAAGGGGCGGGGAAACATGGGGTGGGCGTGGTCAGGGGTGTGGCCTATCTGCGATGAGCGCGTGGCTGCATGAAGGAGGCGGGGCTATTGCCTGCCTGGTGGTTATTGCGGCTCCGCCCCCTATGCCCAGATTGATCTATTTGTGCTGGGAGTGGGGGGGGTTGTTGGCTTGTACCATTCGAAAGAGCGCGAGCGGCTGCCTTCGTCCCTGAAACCCACGAAGCAAGCAGCCCGCTGCCCCGCTGGCTCCCCTGCCTTTCCGCCCATTCCTCCCGATTTGGTTCCTCCCTCCACCCCCCCTCTTTCCCGCTCCAACATGGCCCGCTCCGATTTTGACGCATTGCAGGTGAGAGGCGACCAATGGCCGCGGCAGTCTCATCCTGCGCCTCGCTCCCCAGCCAATGGGGACGCGCGTCACAAGCGCGTCGTCACAATACTGTGTCCTTCCGCTGGAAGGCGGTTCGAGGGAGGGGCGGACGAGTGAAAAAGCGGCGACGGGCGGGAAAAAAAAAGAGAGGGAAAATAGTCCACCTCTTCTTCACCCCACCCCACCCCGCAAAGAGGCGGGGAAGTGGGCGGGGCTTGCGCGGCGGCCGAGAGCAGTTCAGGCGCGCGGAATGCGGGGAGAAGGAAGGGGGCGGGGCGCTTCCCCGGCGGCCGTTGGCGGAGGGATCCCTCTCGCGCCGTGTGTGTGCGTGAGGCGGCCCGCAGCGGGTTCCGGCTAGTGCTGCTCCCACCTCCCTTCCCCACATCGCCGCCGCTGCTCCGCGAAGCCTCTCGACGCTCCAGCTGCTGTCGCCACCCGGACCCGGCCATGGTGAGGGGCGCGGGCGCCTGAGGGGTTAATTGAGGGAGGGGGGTGGGGGCGAGGGGGGAAGGGGTTAATGGAGCGGGGTCTTCAGGGGGGCTGTATGAGGGGGGAGGGGGCCGAGGGTCTCTGAGGAGGGGGCTAGGTAAGTGCCCCATTGGTTTTATTGTGTGTGTGGGGGGGTGTTAATGGGGGGGCAGGGGAGAAATGGCGCCAGTGAAATGGGTGTGGGGGGTGCAGAGTCAAATAGGGGGTATTTGGGGTGCGTGAGACGGGGGGGGGGGGTTCACCGCACTGCAGGGCACATGGGGGGGTCAGCGCGTGCAAGTCCTGGGTTGCAGATGGGGGAGCACTGGTTGGGGGAGGTTTTTTTGGGGGGGGGTGAGTGAATGGAGCTGGGGAGGAAGCAGATGTGGGGAGGAGGGGGGCAGTTTGAGCGCAGGGTTTTTGGGGTGCCAGCTTGACTGCAGGGGAGGGTTTTTTTGGGGGGGAGGCTTAGGACGCCCCTCCTACGGAGTGAAGGGGGTGCAATGAGCATTTGGGGGCTGGGACGAGTGGGGCAGCGAGAGAGGCGAGGCGTGGGGGGAGGCTGATCTCATTCCCCCCTCTCTCTCCTGAGCTTTCCTTCCGAAGAAGCACGAAGGGGAGAGGCGAAATGTGATAAGATGAGCAGTGTGTGTGTGTTTTGGGGGGGAGTTGTTGATGCTGGGGGGGGGGTCCAGGGGGTGAGGCTGTGCAGAGCTGATGGGGGAGAGCTGAGAAGGGAAGAAAGCGCTGGCGTTGATTCTCAAGAAAGCTGGGAGGAAGTGCCCTGGATGCTGGGTTTTCCGGAATGGCTGGCTACCTGGCCGGTTAGGCTCTTGGGCAATTGCGGCAAGGAGCAGGTGGCAGGGTTAATGGGAGTGGATCAGAAGCGCAGGGCTCGGCTCAGGTGTGGATGTGGTTTCAGGGAGCTTGGCTTTTGGGGTGGGAGGTGATGTGGGGGTGGGAGCACCACAGGTGCTGAACAGAGGAGGTGATGGCAGCAGGGGCACTGGGCAGAAGGCCCACCTGGCTGGGGATGCCATTGGGCAGGAGGACGGGTGGGGCTGGAGAAGCGTGGTAGCCGAGTGTGCCAGCTGATCATCACAAGGCCTTTGGATCTGCCCTTCAGGAGTACTTTGGGTAGGGGTCTTGTTTCTGGAGATGTTCTCTTGGGTAACAGCGCTGTAAGGAGACATGATGGCTGCTGAATGATGTTGCTGAGAGTCGAGGGCCATGGGAAAAGGGCTGGAGGTGATTCGTTGAAGGGGATGTGTGGGAGATGGCATTTTGTAGCCCATTGTTCAGAAGCCGACAGACAATGAGCCTTTGTGGGAGGTGGCCATGTAGAGTATCTGGTGTGAGATGAGTGAATGGTGTAGAATTGGAGGAAGTGAACTGACAGGACCCTCAAAGGTCAGGCTGGTGTTTCTAGGAGTGGAAGATCTAATAGGCAGAAAAGATAGGGGGAAGCGTATTGAGAGAGCTTTATGATTTGAAGAGAGAATGCATGGAGTTGGTGGTCTTTTGAATGGTCTTCTCTTGTTGGGGCTGGAAATGGCGGGGCTGGGTTGCTGATGAGAATTCACTTTCCATCATCTAGAAGAGCAGAGAGGCTTGTCTTGGGGATGCAGGAGAACATGGGTGTGGATCCTGACAAATATGAGCTGTCTTCTTAATGAAGGTTTTATTGCATGCATGTCCTTCTGTTCTATGAGGCTCTTGGTGGTCTGCTTTCCAGGTTACTGTTTAGCTGCAGCATCTGATGTTCTCGTGCACTGGGCCTCAGAAACCCCTTTGATTTGCCTCAACAAGGAAATTGACAAAATCCGGACTCAAACAAAAGCATGGAAGTAACCATTCCACTCCGTGTCTCACCTCTGACTGGCTTTGGGGGGAAGTGGGGAAGCCATCCAACACGATAATTTGAAATGTAGTGGGGTAGTTCTGGTCTAATTGCAGCGTGACAATTTGGCAAGAGAGAATAGTGTGAAGACTACTTTGTAGTCTGGTGATGAGGCGAGGGAATCTTGGGGACCTTAGGGATGCTTGGAGAGGAGCCATAGTTCAGTAATAGAGCCACATGCCTTGCATACAGAAGGACCCATGTTTTAGTCCCTGGCATCTCCCAATAAGGCTGCAAGAGACTCCTGTCTGAAATTCTGGAGAGCCGCTGCTTGTCAGTGTAGACAGTACAGTAGCCCGGGTGTAAAGCACAAGGTTTGGTGTCTCAGTATTACAGGGTCACTTGTCTGTGGGTGGGAAGAGTGCTCACAATGGAGAAAGAATGCCTTTAAAAAGCCACCCTCCTGTAATGAAGCCAGGGGTCCTTCTAGTTTTGATCTTCCTCTCCCTGCTGCAGCTTCCGGCGCGTGGATGACGCACTAATTCCTTCAGTCCCTTGCTGGAGCCTCCCTCAGCCCGTTGCAATAGAGAAGAGTGGCTTCCTGTTTGAGTCTGCATTTCCCTCTGGCGGCTTGGCTTATCTACCAGAAGCTATTAGATTATTATTTTCATGCTGGCTGCTCTTGCCATGCTAACCTACTTTCCAGAGCATCTTTCCCTCAGGCCATCTAGATTGGCTACCCTGAAGGGCCACCATCTCTCTCTCTTTCTCCAGCAATTATTGAGATGTAGGCCATCTTAAGCAATGCTGAAAAGGCCAGTGAGATTGGGGGGGGGGGGTAAAGCATGATTTGATTGGGGAGGGGGATGAAGGCCAGGACTGTCCTTCCTTGATCTTACCACGGCCTTTGGTCTTCTGTCCTGTAGGGGAGCCATTATAAATGCCAAGCCACTTCTGAAGGCTGATTCTGAAGAGCAACGCAGTTCTTCTAGCTCTTTGCCTTTCCCTCTCGTCTAGCAGACCCTGTGTAGCTTATGCGATCTGACAAGTTTAGACAGGGATGTCAGAGTTCAAGCTTTTGCCCTGGAGAAATCTTTGGCCAAGATGGAAGTCAGGTGGCTGTTCTGACCCCCTCCTGCCCTGTCGCCCCTGACAGTTCTGTGCCTGAGCTCAAAATGAGGATTTTTTCCTCCCTTGGCTGAGATGTGGGTGGTCCCACCCACCCTTTCCTGCATTGATGTGACCCTTTGTGGTGCAGTGTATTAAAACCTTCCCCAGATCCTCACTTTCTGTCGCTGCATTGGAAGTGCTTTATCATCCTTGTTTCCTTTTCTGACAGTAGAGGGCTCCTAAGTCCACTGCAGTCTGTTTAACTGAGCCCCTGTTAATCCGGGGTAGCATTAGTTTCTCTGCAAAAATACCTCTAGCTCTAAAGCCTGAATGGGTCGTTCCCCCAAGAATGTGGGGCGTGGGGAGGACTTCATATGGCTGCATCTGGACTTTCATTGGGGGCTTTCCTTCTTCTCCCCCTCCCCCAGCGGACTTCGCCCTTCTGCATGTTGCACCCTTGGCAGTCCTTGGTGATATCTGCATTTTGCAAGGAGCGACTCTCAGGCGGTATCAGGTTTGCCTTGTATCTTCTGCTCTGGCTCTCGCTGTGCTGCAGTGTTGGACTGGCTGGGACCGCAGTGAAGGCTGGAGTCCAAGCAATCCTCGTGTTTTGCAGCTCTTACTTCCAAAAGCACTGAAGTAGAATGTTAAAACTCCTTTTTTTAAACAAGTGCACCGAAATGGGTGTGAGCTGCAGGCTGCTTCTTAGCCAATGCAGAAGCACGATGGAATGGTGCAGCCAACTTCAGCAAGGCCAGACAAGGGGGAATGCGGCAGAGGTGCTCTTGTCCAGGATGTCAGAAGTCCCATGATGTGGTAATACAAAGGTGGAAATGTGCCTCACTTCCCCTTGGAATCCACTTTACTCAGTACCTATACACTGCTGATGAACACCCTCACTTCTCCTTAGGCCATGATATTTGCATTTCTATTCCCACCATTCTTCTGAGATATATTAATCATTCTCACCACAATGCTGTGACATAAGGTAGGCTCAGATATTAACTTGCCTACGGTCACCCATTAAGTGCCCTGGCTGATTAAGGATTTGAACCAGTGTCTTCCCGATTCAGTTCTAAAGCTTTGCCCTTGTCATCCCAGAGCCCTACATTTCTGTAATAACATTCAGCCAGAAAACTCCCTTCTGAATGTTGCCTTATTTTAAGGAAGAAGAATACTGGTTGGGTTCAGCCATTGAATGCTCAGGTCGAGTCGTGGATCCCAACAGAAATGAGTCTGCAGTGTTGCACTGTCTGTCCTTTTTTTATCCTGCCTTTCCTCCATTCTGGGGCAGCTTAGCATAAACCCAAAGACAAAACCTTAATACGGTGCAAATAAAACATCAGTAAAACCACATATTTGCAATATAAATACAACGAAACAGCAGAGATAGGTTATCTGTGTCTGAAGGCATGCCATTTTGGGTTTCATTTCTGAAAGCATTGTAAATGGGAAATGGGAAGAAATCATTGCTTTGAGTTCTTTTTCCAGTTCTGTTATTTCTGGCTGTGTAAATGGCCACCAACATATCTTGTGGCAGTGAATTCTGTACTTGATGGTCAAACTAGCTAATGACCCCACCCCTGTGGTTTTTTTCCAGTCCTTCCTGCATGAAGCAGCTGGCACTGTTGGTCTCTGTCTGCACCTTTTGCGGTGCATCTGCTCTCTGGTCACGATACACTGTGGCTTAGATTGCAGAACCTGACTTGTGAGAGGCCAGCGGGTGGGTGGGTGCTGCCACCGCTCCTGAAACTGGCATGGCTTCAAGGGCCTTTTGGTGCCTCCTGTAAACATAGGCATGATGCAGAAGGGGGATGGGCGTGTCTAGCTCAGAGCAAAGCTTGGGGGAAGTGGGCTTGAGAGTGTTAGGCTTAACTTCTATGGTATTTCAGCAGATGTTGTAAGTTACTTGATGAAGAATCCAGCCACCTTAAAAAAAAAAAAATCCTCCTGACTTGCTCTTAATTGTTTATTTGCTCCATCCTGACAATTTTTGAAAGCCAGCAGAAAGAGGAAGGAGAATGTTATTTCACCAGGGTCATCCCTTTAAAGAGGACACAATCCACTGGGTCAGTGCTCAGCAAAGCAGGCATAGATTGGCTGTTGAGGGGTTTAATGAAGCGGTGTGGTTCAGGCCCCACCTATCCTGCTCTGAAACATTTAGGTTTCGGCACGTGACTTAAAATCATAGAACTGTAGAGTTGGAAGGGACCACGAGGGTCGTTTAGGAGAACCCCCTGCAATGCAGGAATCTTTTGCCCTGCTTGTTCCAATGATGCAGCTGTTGCCGTCCACCTGCAGTTCTTCTGCATTGTGCCATATTATGGGGGATGTGCATAGCTCCAGGTTTAAGACTTCTTGGTGAGAGCCAGGGTGAAGGAAGGCAGCAATGACAACCGTAGGGAGGAAGCAATAGAATGATGGACAGGCTTAGAGGCCATGGCCTGTCCTGGCATGAGGAGCGGTGTGCTTCGAAGCCCTTTCTCACCCTCTGTGGATTGGGCTGCTGCTACAATCTCAGCTCTGTAGCCCTGAATTGCAGAAATGAGACTGGGGGTTAAGCCAGCAGGTTGGCAGCAGGACACCCTTTGGATACTGCAGGTGGAGACTGCGTCCAGCTTGGTAGGTCACAAGGTGTGCGAACCTGAGCTGGGGGCTTACAGGTAATGTGGAAAATGGCATGGGCTCTGCTGCTTCCCCACCAGGGAGGCTGATAAGAGATGTAGAGAGGTTTGACTTGGGATGACTTTTCATTTTATGTGTGTTTTTCTGTCTCACTTCTTTCAGGCTGACCAACTTACCGAAGAGCAGATTGCAGGTGAGTCCTCAGCATACAGTGGCAGTAAATATTAACTCGACTGGCACTGAATAGATTTGCACGTTGAGGGAAGGCGAGCAGTACATCCCCTTGTCTATTGGCTTTGAAGCTGGGCTAACTACTGCTCAAACTGAGCCAGAATGCACATGGTGAGGGGCAGCTTGTGAGCTTCTTTGCAGAGAAGGAGGATTTTTTTTCTGGTAGTCCTTGAAGTGCAGAATCCTTACTACACTTGTTTTAGGAGAGATAATTTCCCCATCTGCTGGGTTTGGGTGGTGTGAGGGCAAGGCCACAGAAGATCAAAGCAAATCCCTGGGAAAATGCGAACAGGCTTGTGCTGCCACCAGCATTTTAGGCACTTGGGATTTCAAATACATCACCAGACTCACTTGGTTCCCCTCTCTCCCAAGTCTTTGGAACGGGGCTGGCTAGACTTCCAGGATAATCACTGGTTGCAAGTACATGATCTCTGTGTAGCTTACATCAACCCTGCTTCCCCCTGCAGAATTCAAGGAGGCCTTCTCCCTCTTCGACAAGGACGGGGATGGCACCATCACCACCAAGGAGCTTGGCACTGTGATGAGGTCTCTGGGTCAGAACCCCACTGAGGCAGAACTGCAAGACATGATCAATGAAGTTGATGCTGATGGTAAGTGGCCCCAGCACTAAGGGGGCCTGGGCAGAGTAAGTGATCCAAAACCCATGGCTTCTGCCAGTACTTTATGCAGAAATTCGGGGGGGTGTGTGCTTAGATTGGGGAGCAAGCTTTATTCTTGATAGACAAGAGGAACAGTTTACCTTTCCCACTGAGCTTCTCTGACTCCTGTGCTTAGACATCCACCCATCCCTGCTGTTTCCGTGCCTTTTGTGACTGAGAGGCAAGAGGTAGAAGCAAGAGGGATATTGATTTATTTGATCTTGCCAGACTAACATAGACTGGCCTATGTATTAAGTTGCCAATGAATGCAATGGTGGGGACTGGTTCTGATAGGGTACTAGCTGACAGTGGAGTGGGGGATGGGTCAAGGCTTGTGATGGACCCAGAAAGTCAATAGTTGTTGTAGTAGTAATAATAATAGCAATAATAGGAAGTAGCACCCTATTTCCTTCCAGGGATAACAGAAGGGCACAACATGAATGTCTTGAAAATGCCACTCACTTTCTTCAGTGCATATACTGCCTTCCAAGTTGCACTGTCCAAGTTGCTTAAAATAAAAACAAAATATCAACACTTGGGTAACACCTGCAGTATCTTGAGATATTATTTGTGATTGCTTCACAGGCAGACCGTTTAGCAGGCACTAGTTTCAGTGCTGGGGTGTGGAACTCCTTTTGTGCCATAATGTGTCCAACTCCAACACATTCCACCAGCTAGTTCGGTTCCCTTCAAGCGGGGCTTCAGTCTTCCCAGGCTGGCTTTGTCCTAGGGTGGCTATTTGGGATTGGTCTCGGCATCCCAGTCTGCAGCTGCTTTGGTTTCTGCTGGCTTTGTCTTACTGGTTCTCATTTCTGTTTTCAGGGAACGGCACAATTGACTTCCCAGAGTTCTTGACCATGATGGCAAGGAAGATGAAGGACACAGACAGTGAGGAGGAGATCCGAGAGGCTTTCAGAGTGTTTGATAAGGTGAGGAAGTGGAGAAGGACTTCTGGAGGGAGGGAGGAGAGTGGACAAAATACTGCCGTGCATCCCCATATACTCTGAGGGAGAATGGCAAGGAAACAGCAGTGTCCCTTTCCCTTAATCTGGAGCATACAGAATGGAGAAGGAAACACCATTTGCCAGGATAAAAGTGGAAGGTGCTGCCTAGCTGTGCTGCTCCCTGCTAAACTGATTCCTTTGCTTCCAGGATGGGAATGGCTACATTAGCGCAGCAGAGTTACGCCATGTGATGACAAACCTAGGGGAGAAGCTCACTGACGAGGAGGTGGACGAAATGATAAGGGAGGCAGATATTGATGGGGACGGGCAGGTCAACTATGAAGGTGAGTCGGGGATGGGATCAGCATCTTGCCTGCTGCCGTTTTGGCAGCCAGAACGTTGCATGAAAGAATTGAGGTTCTGCTTCGGCAGAGGGTCTCTAAAGAACTGTATGGGCCCTCTTCTGGTTTTCAAGGGCCGTAATTGTGTCACAGACTTCAGCCATCTGGGTGGCGTGGAAGCACCGTAACCATTTTTATATATCATTGTTGAGGGGGGGATGTTTTGAGCTGTGTGGAAATAACCCCAAATTTAATACTCCCGAGTCCATCAGCGAGGTCCACATATATGCAGAACGTATTCAAAGGCTTTGAAGTTTCCTTTTTTTATAGGCCTTGGCTGGATAGAACCAGGGCTTTCTTAGCCCTTCCCCTCAAATCTTGATGGTACTATTCTGGGGATTTTTCTTTGCTTCTTGAAGCCTACGGTAGTCTTCACACATTGTTCAATATAGCAGGGTACACATTAAGGTCGTGTTCAGTGGCGGGGGTACCCTTGACTTTCCCTCTGGTAGTTTTCTCTGGATGAAGGCATTATGAGAGTGGAGCCGACACAGTTCACAGCATTATTACAGCTCTGTTTGCTTTTATCTTTTGAAAACTACATCGAGTGTAAAAGTCGAATCATGTCAAGCCAAAGTAACTGTGACCGCTGACTGGGCTGATGTCTAGGGAGCTTTGCGACTAGGTGATCTCAAGTCTTCCAGCTTCAAAGGGTGTGGGCACCGCCGTACTGACTTTGCTTCCTTACACTGTGTCTCTTGCAGAGTTTGTGCAGATGATGACTGCAAAGTGAAGCCCGCAGAGTGGGTGGCTGGCAATGCCCATTCTCCTTCGATACTTTTCTCCAACACACTCTCTCTACTTAAGTAACCTGGTTCTCAAAGCAAAACAATCGGCTGTGGAATAAATCTGACCAAGCAATTAAAAAGAAAAAAAAAGAAACTCCCCAAGCTGCATGATTGCACTCATCTCTCCCTCCTCCTTCTTGCTCTCCCTCCTTCCCCCTCCCCGCCTTTCCTTCCTTCCACCTCTTCTGGTGCATCCCCCCCAGAAAAAACCTCCCCGAGAACCTCCAACCTTGTGGATGTCTTTTGTTTCCATCGGGTCTTCTGTTCTGCAGCCAGAGCTGGCCTGTCTCCCAGGGCGCAGATATCTTTCTCTTTCTTTCAAGAATCCACACGACGGGGGTGGAGAGAGCGCAAAAACCTTCTTAATCGTGTTGCATGTGTCTGGCACTGTGGTCGTGCGCATTGACATGGCGGTTGCCACCGAAGGTCTTGCCCCAGGGAACACCGAGGAGGGGTACAAGGAGGAAACTGGGTTGTTGTTGTCCCCCCCTTCGTTTTCGTGGGAGGGGGGGCGCTATCCCACCGCCGGGGTGCCTGTGGCTGAAGGCGGGTTCCAGAGAGCTCCGTCAGCATGATGTGGGGAGAAGAGGCTGTTAAAAAGAGGGGGAGGGGGGAGCGTCCGACAACTGTCCGATTGGCTCTTTAAAGAAAAAAAACACGCAAAACCGAACCAACCGCCCATAATTTTAACTTCTGTCTTTGTTCTTAACCTTCTTGTATAAATTGTAAATGTCCTTACAGTTTCCTAAGCATTGTGTCCAGACATTGGAGCTGCTATGTAAATACCTGATGCTACAGGCCCCTTTTGCGGGGAGGGGGGGTCGCCCCGCGTATGGCGACGGCGAATGCTTTTGATTGGCAGCTTGAGGGGTTTGGGAGGGGGGGAGGCGTCGGAACGGAACCGCAATAAAACAGTGAAGCCGCTGCTGAGTGAATGCCAACTGCGCCAGAACGCCCTCTTCTCCCTCCCTCCCCCTCCTCCCCCCCAGCCTTCCTCATGCGACGCTTCATTTTTTTCGTAGTGGCTCTCTCGGTTTTAATGCTTGTGCCGCACCTTTGGCTTCAGTGTCTCTGCTCTTTCAATGTTGCTTCCTTAACTCCGCCCGTCCCCACCCGCCCCCCCCCTTTTCTCGTGGCAAAACAGCATGGGCCGCAAACTTGCTTCTCTTTACTTTTTTTCACTTTTATTTTTTAATCCAAAAAAAAAATTAAATAAATAAAGAAGAAGAGAAAAAAAAACCAGTTTTGGAGGGGGAATCGAAACAGAGCTGCAGAATTTCCCTGAAACCGGGTGAAAGAAGAGTGCTTTGCGCAGTCCGTGGCGGATTTGACCACGCCCCCTCTTCTTATTATTTCCTGTCTTCTGCACTCCTGTGTTGAGCAGAGGTGGAGGGATCTCACCTGAGAACTTAGGCAGGGGGCGTGGGGAAGGTTGGAGCAAGAATGTCTTTGAAAGCAGGTGGTGTTGTGTTCAGTTCAAGCTGTGAAAATAAAATTATATCAATGTTTTCCAATAAAATGCAGTGACTACCTGAAATGGCTGTTTGCTTTGATATTCCCTGTCCCTTTAACTGGACCGCCTCGTTCGGTTGTTTTGTTTCACAGTTGCTGGAACAGCTTAAGATGTGAGTGTCTCTTTTCCCCATGGGCGAATGCAGCAAATTCCCCTTGGGGAAACTTTTTGAAAACAAATTAAATTGGTAAGAGCTTTCCTCTGAAGGTTGTAATCGCTGAGCCACTTCCATGGGCTCGTGGTATAAGCCTGGAGCTACTTGCGTTGGAAAGCATCATTTGACTTAGTCATTTTGAGCAGAAGCAGCTGTGTTCGTTATGCTGCTACCATTGATCCTGGGTGGGCAAAGGAAGGAAATGGAGGACAAGGGAGCCAAAAAACTGCGAAAGGAGGGTAAGGAGATGGCAAAGAAAGCTGAACGAATTCTTTGCCTCTCCACAACCAAAGATACAGGCAGATCCCAGTGCCTAAACCTAACCTTTGCAGGAGGCGAGTCTAAGGAACTGGGGCAGATAGTTGTGATGAGAAGTTATTCTCTAAGCCTAGTAGGCAACACAAAAATTGACAAATAGAAATACTTTATTGTCACTGTACCACTTGTTTACAGTAAGATTAATCACTGTGTCCAATGGCACCCACCGGGAGTTATAAAAGAACTCAAATGTGAAATTGCTGATCTTCTGTCTAAAGTATATAACTTGTCCCCTCCGTTCTTGAGGACTAGAAAGTAATAATAATAATAATAATAATAATAATAATAATAATAATAATAATAATATCTTTATTGTCATTGCCCCCTCTCGGGGACAACGAAATTACTTCCAATGTAATAACTAATAACTAGTAACCAATGTAACACTAGTTTTTTTAAAAAAGGATGCAGGGGGAATGCTGTTAGCATACTGTCTGCCCCAAGAAAACTGGTGGAAAGTGTTAAAGATAAAATAGCCAAGCATAGAGGAGAACAAGCCTCGCTGAAGCAGAGCTGGCATGGCTTCTGCAAGGGAAAATCTTGTCTCGCAATTCTATCGGAGTTCATTGACAGTGTCAACAAGTATATGGGTATAGATTGGTTAACACAGTGTACTTGGACATTGAAAAGCATTTTGACGAAGTACCTCATCAAAGACCCCTGAGTAAGCTTAGCGGTCAAAGAATAAGAGGAGAGGTCCTTTTATGGATCAGGAATTGGCTAAGTTGCAGGAAGTAAAGGAGGAACAAATAGACAATGCGGAGAAGTAGAAAGGATCAGTATTGGTACCTGTGCTATTTAACTTCTTCATAAATGATCTAAAGAGGTGAGCAGTGAGGTGGCCAAGTTTGCAAATTATACTAAATGGTTCTGGATCATTAAAGCAAAAGAGATTGTAAAGAGCTCCAGGAGGACCTCCCAAAGCCGAGTGAACGGGCGGTAAAATGGCAAGTGCAATCCAAGGTAAAGGTAAAAGGACCCCTGACCATTAGGTCCAGTCGTGACCAGCTCTGGGGTTGCGGCGCTCATCTCTCTTTATTGGCCGAGGGAGCCGGTGTACAGCTTCCGGGTCATGTGGCCAGCATGACTAAGCCGCTTCTGGCGAACCAGAGCAGCGCACGGAAATGCCGTTTACCTTCCCGCTGGAGTGGTACCTATTTATCTACTTGCACTTTGATGTGCTTTCGAACTGCTAGGTTGGCAGGAGCAGGGACCGAACAAAGGGAGCTCACCTTCTGATCAGCAAGTCCTAGGCTCTGTGGTTTAACCCACAGCGCCACCTGCGTCCCACAATCCACGGTAAACAAGTGTAAAGTGATAAAATACTGGAGCAAAAAATATTAATTTCATATGCTCACGGGGTCTGAATTGGCAGTGACCACAAATAAAAATTAGGGGTTGAAGTAGGTAGCTTGATAAAGGCATTGAACCAGTGCGTGGCAGCTGAGGCAATTTCCATGCTATGGGTCATTAAGAAAATGAATTGAAAATAAAATGGTTGATATAATGTCGTTACAAACATCCACGGTGCAACTGCATTTGGAATACTGTGTGTGTTTCTGGTCACCTCACCTCAAGCAGGATATTGAAGAGTTGGAAATGGTTCAGAAAACGGCAAGAGAAAGGAAGCAAGGTTGCAGCGTTCAGGACTTTTTAGTTAAAAGAAAAGGTGAGTTAGAGTGGACAGGATAGAATTTAATGACATAATAATACATGGCATGGAGAAAGTGCATAGAGAAAAGTATTTCCCATTCATAACACTGCAACTGGTAGACCTCCAATGAGACTGAACGTTGGAAAATTCAGAACAGATACAACAATTTATTCTCTACGCATAGTAGGAACTATGGAATTCATTCCCTCTGGAGTCAATGAGGGCCACCAACTTGGATGGCTTTAAGAGGATTCAACAATTTCATGGAGGAGAGGGCTATAACTTCTCTGGTAGCTTTGATGGCTTTGCTGTGCCTCCATAAAGGTAAAGGGACCCCTGACCATTGGGTCCAGTCGTGACAGACTCTGGGGTTGCGGTGCTCATCTTGCTTTATTGTCGAGGGAGCCGGCATACAGCTTCCGGGTCATGTGGCCAGCATGACTAAGCCACTTCTGGCGAACCAAAGCACACGGAAACGCTGTTTACCTTCCCACCAAAGCGGTACCTATTTATCTACTTGTACTGGCATGCTTTTGAACTGCTAGGTTGGCAGGAGCAGGGACTGAGCAACGGGAGCTCACCCCGTCGTGGGGATTCGAACCACCAACCTTCTGATCAGCAAGTCCTAGGCTCTGTGGTTTAACCCACAGCGCCACCCGTGTGCCTGCTGTGTCTCCATAGCTGGATGTAATAATGCTTCCAAATAACACTTGCTGGAAGCCACATGTGGGGAGAATTGCTCTCGTTCTCAGATCTTGCTTTTGAGGGTTTTCTACGGGCAACTTGTTGGCCACATTGAGAACATGATGCTGGACTAGATGGCCATTGGCCTGATCCTGCGGGCATTTGTGTGTGCCTGTGTGTGTCTGCATACACTTAGCTGCGGGTGACCCAGTCCCATTTGCATTTCAGTGCAACATTGTCTGCAAGACCTAGAGCTGTGCTGGCTGCGGACGATGGGAGCTGGAAGTCTCTAAACATCTGGAGCACACCAAGTTGGGGGCAGCTGCCCAAGAGAGCTGATCCGCGGCCTGCGCACATTCTACACTAGCTGCCAAAACCCTGCCCCTCTGGCCACCCAGTTCCTCTTGCATGCAATATTTATTTACAGTATTTATAGGCTGCCCTAGAACACAAGTCCTCTTGGTGGTTGTCAACAAGAAGAGAAATTAAAATCCGGGAACAGTCAGAGCAGCCAGAAACACAGGATAGAAACACTTAAATCTGCAGCTGTTAAAAGTATAGCGTGCACTTGGGGGGGTTTCTAATGCTTGTGGTTTTTGCAAGAGCGGAAGATGACACCCTCTGCTGTGGAACATGGCAGAGACCTCTCTTAAAGTTGAGGAGTTCTCAGAAATACGGGTATTTGGTTACAGCTGCTCAACTGATGCCAGCCTTTTTGCTCATAGGGGGTCAGTCATGAGCTGCTTCGAGGCAGAATCCCAGCCGGCCTGGATTAATAATAATAATAATAATAATAATAATAATAATAATTTATACCCCGCCCATCTGGCTGGGCTTCCCCAGCCACTCTGGGTGGCTTCCAGCAATATATTAAAATACTGTAATACATCAAACATTACAAGCTTCCCTAAACAGGGCAGCCTTCAGATGTCTTCTAAAAGTCTGGTGGTAGTTATCTTTGACATCTGGTGGTAGGGCGTTCCACAGGGCGGGTGCCACTCCTGAGAAGGCCCTCTGCCTGGTTCCCTGTAACTTGGCTTCTTGCAGTGAGGGAACCGCCAGAAGGCCCTCGGTGCTGGACCTCAGTGTCCAGGTAGAACGATGGGGGTGGAGACGCTCCTTCAGATATACTGGACCGAGGCCGTTTAGGGCTTTAAAGGTCAGCACCAACACTGGGAGCCAGTGTAGGTCTTTCAAGACCGGTGTTATGTGGTCTCGGCGGCCGCTCCCAGTCACCAGTCTGGCTTCCACATTCTGGATTAGTTGTAGTTTCCAGGTCACCTTCAAAGGTAGCCCCACAAAGAGCGCATTGCAGTAGTCCAAGTGGGAGATAACCAGAGCATGCACCACTCTGGTAAGGCAGTCTGCGGGCAGATAGGGTCTCAGCCTACGTACCAGATGGAGCTGGTAAACAGCTACCCTGGACACAGAATTGACCTGCGCCTCCATGGACATCTGTGAGTCCAAAATGACTCCCAGGCTGCGCACCTGGTCCTTCAAGGGCACAGTTACCCCATTCAGGACCAGGGAGTCCCCCACCCCCTATCCCCCCAAAACAGTACTTCTCTCTTGTCAGGTTTCAACCTCAATCTGTTAGCCGCCATCCATCCTCCAACCACCTCCAGATACTCACACAGGACCTTCACCGCCTTCACTGGTTCTGATTTGAAAGAGAGGTGCATCCATTCATTGCACTTAAACCCCACTTATGTGCTGGTCCAGGGGGGGAGGGTTACCGTGCGGCGTGGTCCGTGTCTGGTCCAAGGCTGAAGCGGGGTCCAAGGCAGGGAGTCGGGTGAGGTCAGGAACTCCGGCAGAAAGCAGGACAGGATGCCGGCAGGACTAGGTAACCAACGATGTTGCTCCCGCAACCTGGGACTGGGCGGACTGACCTTTATCTCCTCTGAGGCATAGGGCAGCCCCGGTCCACAGGTGACTCGCCTCTCCTTGCCTGGAAGTAAGCTCTCCGCCTTTCTGCCCTGAGGGCAGCTCAGGAGAGGCTGGAGGGTTACGGGACCCAGAGGCAACCCCACCTTCCCCTGACAGGGCTGGGAGAGGCGCACCTGCGGGCAATGGGTCCTCCATCACCTCTGGAGCCAGAGCAGATTCAGCTGGTGTCTGCTCATGAGGATCTGGCACAGGTGAGGACCCTTCAGGTTCAAGCCCCTGCCCTGGCTAAGCTGGCCCTGGAGGCGGGGACTCCTGTGCAGGCTGGGATTCCTCAGCTTCAGCCTCTGAATCCGATTCCCAGGCCATCACAACTTAGCTGGAGGTGTCCGAAAGCTGCTCTAACCACTTCACCATCCAGGTTCTCTTGGGGTCAAGTTTAAGCGTTCCTATACTTTGCTTTTATTCACATACATACCCACCCTTGCTGGAGCCCTGTGTTCTGTTGCTAAGGTGGATTCGTCTCCCAACTGGAATTGGTGCTGAGACGCAATGGGAAGCCGTCTCTTGAGAGAAGTTAAGATGATGCCTCTGATCATCACTTCCACTGTTCAAAGATGCAGCGGATTGACTTGCCTTGGAAGATGCTCTTTGGAAGGAGGTGGGGCCAGACCAGTGACTCTCAAAGCCTCCTTTGATGGTACCCTCTTGTGGGAGCCCCTGAGGACCTTTCAGCACACTTCTCAGTTGTATCCTTGGCAAGCCTAAGTCAGGGCGATGTCTTTTCTGCTCCTCCTTTTTAGTGGTTTGGTGTTTTCAGACATGGGGCCCTCTAGATCAGCGTTCCTCAAACTTGGGTTTCCAAATGTTGTTGGACTACAGTTCCCATCATCCCTGGCCATTGGCTAAGCTGGCTGGGGATGATGGGAGTTGTAGTCCAACCACAGCTGGGGACCCAAGGTTGAAGGACTTTGCTCTGGATTCTGATTCCCATCAGCCCCAAGCAATATGGCCTATAGTCAGGGATGACGGGGTCTGTCTTGCACTCAAAACACCTGTTGTGAAAATGAGTATTACAGTATTTAGAGATGGTTTCATTATGCAAACATCAAACTGGTGTAGGATAGAGCACAAGTGAACATTGGTAAGAATAGGATATGATAAATATAAATTCAACAGCATCCCAACAAAAAGAGAATGGTTGTGGAAACTTTGCGAGTACCTGGAACTAGCAAAACTGACGGATATAATAAGGAGAAAATCCAAAACCATGGTTATGAAGCATTGGGAGTTTTTAAATGATTATTTACAAAACCAGGGCTCGACTACAAAAATCTGGTTGTGTTTAGAATAATCTTGTGCGTAATATAAAAAATACAAAGTGAGACATTAAGGAAATCCAAAGGGAAAATATGAAGAACAGAGGATCTGACGAATGGATTATTAAAAATGCGTGAGGCAAACGGTGGAAGTCTTTTAAAAAACAACAACACTTTTTAAGGTAGATGAGGACAAGATGAAATTATACAATTGAATATAAATATAGATGGGAAACGGCTATGTATAGTGAATACCATATTTTTCGCCCTATAGGACGCACCGCCCCATAAGGCGCACCTAGTTTTTTGGGGGGGAAATAAAGGGGAAAAAATTATTTTCCCCCCAGGCGCGGGGCTGGGGCGGCCCGAGCTTCCCCCGACCCCATCCCCCAAACAGGCAGCTCTCTGCAAGCCGTGGGAGCCGAGCGCTGGCTCCCGCTGCTTGCGGAGAGGTCTGCGAAGCCTGGACGCGCTGACCTCAGCGCGCGTAGGCTTTGGCATGCCGGCAACTCTCCCCAAGCAGCGGGAGCACTCCCTCTGCTTGCGGAGAGGTCTGCGAAGCCTGGACGCACTGACCTCAGCGCACGCGGGCTTCGGCATGCCGGCAACTCTCCCCAAGCAGCGGGAGCACTCCCGCTGCTTGCGGAGAGGTCCACGAAGCCTGGAGAGTGAGGTGCGCACCGACCCCTCTCGCTCTCCAGGCTTCAGCGAAAGCCTGCATTCGCCCCATAGGATGCACACACATTTCCCCTTCATTTTTGGAGGGGGAAAAGTGCGTCCTATAGGGCGAAAAATACGGTACTTATCTGCTTTTAAAAATTTTCACCTATGATCCTTTTCTTTTACTTCTTTATTATTTCTTTGTTCTTTTTTCTGATATCTTATCTTTCATATCACTCCTTTATTGTGAATAGCATTTTATAGAGGTATAAATAACTGTAAATATGAAAAGAGGCAAAGTATTCTCTAATTTTTTTCCTTGGTTATATGTATTTTCTTTTTCCTTTGTATTTTCTTTTGTTGTAAATATGTATGTTTTCTAATTTGTACTTAATAAAAATTATTATTATTTATTTTTTAAAAAATTCAGCAGCGTCTAATAAATGATAACCTGTGGCTCAGTTCCTAGCGCTGAATTGTTTGGATCTATAGAAAGAAAAAGAAAAAAAGTTTTGGGTTCATCTCTCTCCTTCCTAAAGGTGATGGTTGCCTCTTTCACTTTTTCCTCCTACAGGACCCAAGCATTCGCCAGCTCCGATTGTCCTCCTGAGATTCTAAATAGGTTATAGAGGTTGATGGGGAAAGCTGACTTCTTTTTTCTTCTTCAAAATAGCCGTGGGCATCTCTGAAATCTCTGGCGTTTGCAGTTTGAAACAATGGGAGGGCAGATTTGGGAGCTCACTTGAAGACAAGCAAAACTGACGGCTGGCTGTGAAGTTGACGGGAGACAAAGTGTATCCGAATCTGCAATGTCTCCTTGAGCACAGCAGAGGGAGCCAGCCGCCATGGGGAGATGGCTTCTTGAACAGGCTTTCCTGCTTGGAAACTGTTGAAGCCCTGTCCTAGAATCATAGAATCATAGAGATGGAATAGACCACAAGGGCCATCGAGTCCAACCCCCTGCCAAGCAGGAAACACCATCAGAGCACTCCTGACATATGGTTGTCAAGCCTCTGCTTAAAGACCTCCAAAGGAGGAGACTCCACCACACTCCTTGGCAGCAAATTCCACTGTCAAACAGCTCTTACTGTCAGGAAGTTCTTCCTAATGTTTAGGTGGAATCTTCTTTCTTGTAGTTTGGATCCATTGCTCCGTGTCCGCTTCTCTGGAGCAGCAGAAAACAACCTTTCTCCCTCCTCTATAGGACATCCTTTTATATATTTGAACATGGCTATCATATCACCCCTTAACCTCCTCTTCTCCAAGCTAAACATGCCCAGCTCCCTTAGCTGTTCCTCATAAGGCATCGTTTCCAGGCCTTTGACCATTTTGGTTGCCCTCCTCTGGACACGTTCCAGTTTGTCAGTGTCCTTCTTGAATTGTGGTGCCCAGAACTGGACACAGTACTCCAGGTGAGGTCTGACCAGAGCAGAATACAGTGGCACTATTACTTCCCTTGATCTAGATGCTATACTCCTATTGATGCAGCCCAGAATTGCATTGGCTTTTTTAGCTGCCGCGTCACACTGTTGGCTCATGTCAAGTTTGTGGTCAACCAAGACTCCTAGATCCTTTTCACATGTACTGCTCTCAAGCCAGGTGTCACCCATCTTGTATTTGTGCCTCTCATTTTTTTTGCCCAAGTGCAATACTTTACATTTCTCCCTGTTAAAATTCATCTTGTTTGTTTTTGCCCAGTTCTCTAATCTGTCAAGGTCATTTTGAAGTGTGATCCTGTCCTCTGGGGTGTTAGCCACCCCTCCCAGTTTGGTGTCATCTGCAAATTTGATCAGGATGCCCTTGAGTCCATCATCCAAGTCGTTGATAAAGATGTTGAATAAGACCGGGCCCAAGACAGAACCCTGTGGCACCCCACTAGTCCTCTTTCCAGCTAGGTCTCATTTGTTAGGTACCTGCTAGGTGCAGACTATGTTCATTACATGGCTGCAGCTGCAGCCTCCATGCTTTCACATGCAGTCCTGCCTTCTTAAGAGTAGGAAAAAGCCTTCAATGCAGATGGTGACAGTAGTCACGAAATTAAAAGACGCCTGCTCCTTGGGAGAAAGGCAATGGCAAACCTAGACAGCATCTTAAAAAGCAGAGACATCACCTTGCCAACAAAGGTCCATATAGTTAAAGCCATGGTTTTCCCAGTAGTGATGTATGGAAGTGAGAGGTGGACCATAAAGAAGGCTGATTGCCGAAGAATTGATGCTTTTGTATTATGGTGCTGGAGGAGACTCTGGAGAGTCCCATGGACTGCAAGAAGATCAAACCTCTCCATTCTGATGGAAATCAGCCCTGAGTGCTCACTGGAAGGACAGATTCTGAAGCTGAGGCTCCAAGACTTTGGCCACCTCAGGAGAAGAGAAGACTCCCTGGGAAAGACCCTGATGTTGGGAAAGATGGAGGGCACAAGGAGAAGGGGACGACAGAGGATGAGATGGTGGGACAGTATGCTTGAAGCTACAAACATGTGTCTGACCAAACTGCGGGAGGCAGTGGAAGACAGGAGTGCCTGGCGTGCTCTGGTCCAGGGGGTCACGAAGAGTCAGACATGACTAAATGACTAAACAACAACAGCAGCAGCAGCAGCAGTATACTACACCTTCTCATCCAAGGAGTTCAAAGTGGCACATATGGTTCTCCCCCTCTCATTTAATCCCCACAACAACCCTGTGAGGAAGGCTAGGCTGAGAGGCAGTGACTGGCCCCAGCTTACCCAGTGCGCCTCATGGCTGGATGTGTCTTAGTTCAACACTCTAACACCCAGTAGATTGCTGTGGTCTCCCCTGTAAAGGTCTCAGAAGCCTGCTTCACAGTCACTCAGAGCAGGGCTTGTAATGTGGTTGCTCCTGTTCTGTGGAATAGCATCCCTGTCAAAATAAGGGATAATAAGATGATAAAGGGTCTAGAAACCAAGCCGTATGAGGAACAGTTGAAGGAGCCATGTTTAACTTGGAAAAGAGGAGACTGAGAGATCATCATCTTCAAATATCTCAAGGGCTATCACATGGAAGATGGAGAAAGCTTGTTTTCTCTTGCTCCAGAAAGTAGGGCTCTAACCAATGGATTTGAGTTACAGAAAAGGAGATTCTGATTCAACTTCAGGAAGGACTGTCTAATGGTAATGTGATAGGAATTTTGAAGTCTTAGATATATGGTAATGTTCATAACCTCACGTACATAGATCAGCACAGGAAGACCGACCTGAAGCCATTTTGATTCCTAAACTGAGCAAATGTTTTCTCTGCAAGGTCAAAGTGGAAAAGCCTCCCCATTGTCTTTTCCTTCACAAATCCTGTCTTAAGGGTATGTCTGTGTTTGAATAGGGTGTGAGCCTGTGACCTGGCCCAGGAACTAAGTATTTATCATTACAAAAGACTGGCCAGGCTCCCCAGGAAATCCAATCAAGTAACCTGCCAGACAGGAGATAAACAAGGACAGGAGAAAAACAACATTCAAATTTCTGTTTAGACTGCCTTTTTTGTGATGTAGGTATGATGTATCTGAGGGGTGGTCTTAGGTTACACCCCTTCTGTGATGTATGTATGATGTTTCTGGGGGTGGTCTTGATCTACAGGGTGGCAATTTCAAAAGTATTTATAAGGCCTTGCGCACCATTTTTCTGGGTCCCTCCTCTCTCCTGCGGGTGAGGGGAGCACCCTGTTGCAACAGATCAATAAAGGCCAAGCCTACAGGCTGCTGTTTTGCTCCAAGTTATCCTGGTTGGTGTCTTTGTTTTTGTCCAAGGGAGCCCTCGGATTTTTCCGTTAACAGTAAAAGCTGTTCCAGAGTGGAATGGACTCCATCGGGAGGTTGTGGATGGACTCTCCTTCCTTGGAAGATTTTAAGAAGAGGTTGGATGGCCATCTCTCATGGATGCTTTAGCTGAGATTCCTGTATTGCAGGGGGTTGGACGGGACGACTGTTGGGGTCCCTTCCAGGTCTAAGATTCTATAGTTATCTGGAGGGTGCTAGGCTGGGGAAGCCTGATGTCGATAATCTGCTTCCGTCGGCTCCCTGGGAAGGAATCATAGAGTTGGAAGAGACCACAAGGGCCATCAAGTCCAACCCCCTGCCAGCAGGAAACACCATCAGAGCACTCCTGACATATGGTTGTCAAGCCTCTGCTTAAAGACCTCCAAAGGAGGAGACTCCACCACACTCCTTGGCAGCAAATTCCACTGTCGAACAGCTCTTACTGTCAGGAAGTTCTTCCTAATGTTTAGGTGGAATCTTCTTTCTTGTAGTTTGGATCCATTGCTCCGTGTACGCTTCTCTGGACACGGAGGGAGGGATAAGTGTCGAGTGCGTGACATGCTTCCCTGCCTGGGTGCTGTGGTCTGTCTTTTGCTATCTCTGCGGGCTGTTCTGGAGGAAGTGGATGAGCTGCTCCAAAAAGGGACAGCTGCAAAAACAAAGCAGAAATGGCTAAAGCAAGGTACACATCTGACCTTAAGCAACCGCGGCCACCATCCTCTCCCTTACCCCCCCCCCCCGCATTGTAGCATGCTTGGATTTGTATATGCTAAGTGACTGTTTATATGTAGCTGTTTGTTCAGGCGGCAGCAAATTTAAGGCTTGCGGTCTTAGCCTGGGAGCAGCTGTATTCAGCACTCTTTCAAGAGGAAGTCCTCCCTCTTCAAATGGCTGTTGTGCGGTTCACTGTTTAACCGGAATGGTACAGCATGGAAACATCTGCGCTGACTCTGGTTGAGGGTGAATGCAGGAACTGAGCACTTCTCAGGTAGAGCTGCCGCAGAACTGGGTGCCAGGACACAGCCAACCGTCGAAATGTGTCCTTCTCTTGATTTTGCAGTGCAGTCCTCCAGCCAAGCAATGCATGCAAAATGCCATATAATGGAGGAAATCATCCATAAAAATGTGTATTAATGAAAATAATGCACTATTTCAGGAGAAATTGCTTTGCAGAAATGCATGCACATTATGAGAAATTAGCATTAAAAGGCAGAGAAGTTTTCATTAAAAAAACAAAAACAAAAAAGTCCACAAACTGATGTGAAAAAGTAGAGGACTGCACTTAAGATTTTGAAAACGAGAAATAGGGTGGGGGGAAGCTGAAACTGAGTGATTCATTCGTTTTTACTCAGGGCATGCCCAACAATCTTGGAAACACAAGGGCTGGTCTAACTTAAGGGTAGGTAAGTGGTGACTCTGCTTCTCCCCCCCACTACTCTAAAATGGGTTGAGAACTTGTGGTCCCCCAGACATTTTACCTTGAAGTGGGCTGGAAGCATATTGGCAGCCAGTTCTTCTGGTATTGTGTGGATCTTATATGATACTCTCTTTTTAAAAAACTTTTTATTTTGCTTTTGCAATATTAGCCATGGCAAACAATGACATCAAAGGTTTGGCAGGAAGAATGCATGATGAGTGAAAATAGCACTTAGATGTGATTCCTGCATTGCAAAGAGTTGAACTAGTTTACCCTTGGGGTCCCTTCGAGCTCCACAATTCTGTGATTCTATAAATCCCATGTGGGACGCGGGTGGTGCTGTGGGTTAAACCACAGAGCCTAGGACTTGCTGATCAGAAGGTCAGTGGTTCAAATCCCCACGACGGGGTGAACTCCCGTTGCTTGGTCCCTGCTCCTGCCAACCTAGCAGTTCAAAAACATGTCAAAGTGCAAGTAGATAAATAGGTACCACTCCCGTGGGAAGGTAAACGGTGTTTCCGTGTGCTGCTCTGGTTCGCCAGAAGCGGCTTGGTCATGCTGGTCACATGACCCGGAAGCTGTACGCCGGCTCCCTCGGCCAGTAAAGCGAGATGAGCGCCGCAACCCCAGAGTCGGCCACGACTGGACCTAATGGTCAGGGGTCCCTTTACCTTTTATAAATCCCATAATGCCTAACCATTGGCCAGGATTGCCGAGGCTGATGGGAACTGGAGTCCAACAACATAGAGAAGTCCACAGGCTCCCCAACTCTTCTCTAAAACGACTTTTTTGGGGGGGGGGGAGCTGAAATGTGTGGTCATCGCAAGCAGAATTACCGCTTCAGCTACCAGAAGTGTGGGGGCCCTTGGAGAGAAAGGTTTGCCTGCCCCCACCCTACTGCTTGAAATAACATTGGAAAAAGTCATTTCTCACCAATATGAGCACCTAACAAGTTTTTATCCACTTTTATGAATTCAGTGTGATTGATAGGTTGGGTGTGGGGTCTGCCTACCCACTCCTTCCTCCTATCTGCATGCAAGGACAGTTGAGATCTATGGGGTGCTCAGCTGATGCATTGACATTCCACCTTCGGATTGATGAGATGCAGGCACCGCTGTTTATTCGAAGGCAGCCGGGTCAATGCCTTGTTTGGCATTTTTTCCATTGCACCAGGTGCTTTGACTCAAGCATGCAGACGCGCACCCCCCCCCCCGCCACTTGACTTTTTGGAGGAGATGGCATGCAGTAGCAGGCACAGTACAAATGGACTCATTCTCGCTCCCTGAGCCATACAAGTGCCATTTCTGCGCACTCCTTGGAACTTCACCTAAAAGGTAAAGGTAAAGGGACCCCTGACCATTAGGTCCAGTCGTGGCCGACTCTGGGGTTGCGGCGCTCATCTCGCTTTATTGGCTGAGGGAGCCGGCATACAGCTTCCGGGTCATGTGGCCAGCATGACTAAGCCGCTTCTGGCGAACCAGAACGGAAATGCCGTTTACCTTCCTGCTGGAGTGGTACCTATTTATCTACTTGCACTTTGACGTGCTTTCAAACTGCTAGGTTGGCAGGAGCAGGGACTGAGCAACGGGAGCTCACCCCATCGCAGGGATTCGAACCACCGACCTTCTGATCGGCAAGTCCTAGTCTCTGTGGTTTAACCCACAGTGCCACCCGCATCCCTAGAACTTCACCTACTCGTTCATTAATTTTACTTGGTTGACTCTGAGTAAGGGCTCCTATGCACATTCTATGGTCCCGTTTGAAAAAGTGGCAATTCAGGTTTACCCCACATTGCCATTTGCTTCAATCTCTCACTAAAGAGTGGGTTTTCCCTTGGAAAGGAGCAGCTCGGGAAAGAAACTGCTTGAACCCATGCCCGGAAGGTGTGTTCAAGCGAAAAACCACCCATCCCTGTGCTTTCTTGGCACAAGCAGAAGTGTGAATGAGCCCTAAAACTTAGTTGAATACCACCCTTTCTCCCTCTGTCCATCTGCTACCTCTACTTGCAGTTTGCAAAGGGTAAAATTAAATTAGGGTGATGGCTGACGCATGCCCACCTAAGCCCAATTGTATACAGAGAGAGCCAGTGTGGTGTAGTGGTTAAGAGCGGTGGACTCATAATCTGGGGGACCGGGTTCGCGTCTCCGCTCCTCCACATGCATCTGCTGGGTGACCTTGGGCCAGTCACACTTCTCTGAAGTCTCTCAGCCCCACTCACCTCTCAGAGTGTTTGTTGTGGAGGAGAAAGGGAAAGGAGAATGTTAGCCACTTTGAGACTCCTTTGGGTAGTGATAAAGCGGGATATCAAATCCAAACTCTTCTTCTAAAGCTACCTCTTTTACACATTCAAAATCCTTGGTCCATCTTTGGTGGAAGGATCTCAAGGCCTGGGAAATATCCTGGAGAAGTACCACCAGCCAGATGAGACCAAATGGGTATGATGGACCAATGACTCTGTAGAACATGGACCTTTGTCCCTTCAGATGATGCTGAGTTTCATCTCCACCATCCCTTAAAAAAAATAAAGCAAGCTGGACCACAGTCTGTCTGAAGGAAAGGCAGGGGGGCCTTTCCTAGGTGACTGACTGCCCACCCCCAACCTTCTCAAGCCCCCACCAGTGACCAGCACATCCTTCTGGCCTGCTTTGACCAATTCCCATGTTACATTTGCTTTGTTCATCCTCCTAAACTCTTTGAAAAGGAAAGTCAGAAATAAGTCAGTGTCTCAGTTGCCGTTAAGATACATGTATATTTTAGTGCGCGCTAATAAAAGCACATGCTTTAAAACTGCGCCATCATTCTCCTTCCACAAATAGTCTTCCGGTGGGTTTCTCTGCCAGCATAAAGAACGAAACAGTGCAGCTTTGCAGAAGTCACATTCGAGCCTTAATGGCTGTCAATCTGACTTCAATAATGTGCTGTAATAATTAAGAGGTCCAGTGGGGGGGGTGGGATGGACCTAAAACCCTTTTGCGCCTTAAACTGCTCCTGCAGGAATGAAGTGTGCAAATTTCTGCAGTCATCTGGGCATTGTCTTTGCTTGCGAAAAATATCCATCTTTCGTTTGGGGTCTTGGACTTCTCTTTTTCCGCTGCTTTCTCTCTGACGGCGAAGAGATCGGGGGTTGAGCACAGTGCAGTTAACATAACAGGGAGTCAGGACATGTGGAGGTCCCGTGACCGATGAAGACGCCTCTTGCTGTAGCCTTTGTGAAGCTCACTACCAGCAGGGATGCAGAAATTGGCTAAAAATGGGAGAGCTGTGATTCACTAGAACTAGGGCCCATCTGGCCCAGGGCACTGTCTCCAACAGTGGTCAGCTGAAACTCCAAAGCTGAACATGGAAGACAAAAACTCTCCCCTGTTATTTGTCCCAGTGTCTGGCGTACACACCATACATTTAAAGCACACCCCCTCCCAAAAAGAATCCAGGGAACTGTATTTTCTTGTGGGTGCTCGTAATTGTAGTTCTGTGGGGGGAGGGACGACAGTTCCCAGGTATCTGGGCCTTTTGGGGGGGTGCTTTAAATATACAGGGCAGAATTCAACTAATAAGCCCCACCAGCAGAAAACCTGCACAAATGATTCTACAATGGGGCTCCCCCCATTTCCTTCCCCTGTGCGCTCCCTGAAATTGCCTTGGCTGGGGGTGCTGAGGGAAAAACAACTGGCCATTTTGCAGAAGCACCTCCCTAACTTTCCAGGGCTTTCTGGAACGACATTTTCTTCAGCAGCTAGAACCAAGGGCAGTATGTGCAGGCCAGTGACGTAGCATGGGGGTGCAGGGGGGGCCAGCCGCACCGGGTGTAACATCTGGGGGTTAGGGTTAGGGGGCGCAAATCCACGGGTTAGGGGGCGCAAATCCACAGGTTAGGGGGCGCAAATTACTTGCCTTGCCCCGGGTGCTGACAACCCACGCTACGCCACTGGTGCAGGCCACCTCTTGTGTGTTTTCCTGGGGGCGAAGCGCATGAAAATTTTCTGATGCTGACATGTACCATATTTTTTGCTCTATAAGACACACCAGACCATAAGACGCACCTAGTTTTTGGAAGACGAAAACGAGGGAAAAAAATTCTGAATCCCCGAAGCTAGGACAGCAAGCGGGATTGCTGCGCAGCGATCCCGCCGGCTGTCCTGGCTTATGGGATAGCCGCAAACAGCCTCTCTTGGGCAAGGGGAGCCTTTATCCCCTGCCTGGGAGAGGCTGCGCACGGCTAAGGCTCCCCCAAGAGCCGTGCTCCCTTTAAAGAGTGTGCAGAGTCTGTGTGCGGCTCTTGGGGACTTTTCCCCGAGGAGGGAGAAGGGCCCACGCTCCACGCAGCTCTTTAAAGGGAGCGCTGAGCAGAGCCTCCCACCTGCATTTGCTCCATAAGATGCACACACATTTCCCCTTACTTTTTAGGAGGGGGAAAGTGCATCTTATAGAGCGAAAAATACGGTACTCTGGGGTAACTCTGGCTTCTCCCCACCCACTGGTGTCGTTTCCTCCAGCCTAAGTAAGGGGTTGTTGCAAAGAAGCACAATTGCTCAAACCGTTGGCCCGAACCGCCCCTAGGGAAATGCCTTTGCATCCTGCGAACTCATCTGCCCTGCGGATGGCAATGACCAGGCACTTGCGCAAGGTGGGTCATGTGCACAGAAAGAGGTGGAGGGTCAGGAAAGTGGTGGGAACTTCTTGAACGTGTTGCACCAGACAGAGGAAGTCACCCCCTCCAGCATCCAGCTTCAATGGAAGTCTTCGGGTTTGAGAGTTAAGAGAGAGGGAGACAAAACTCTCTCAAAGTCGAGCATAATTCGGTAAACTTCTATTGTGTCGCCCTCTCGCTTGCCTTTTCTCTAAACTAAAAAGCCTCTCCTGCTGCAGCCTTACAGAGGAGCGGCTCCATCCCCTTAATCATTTCAGTCTCTTTTCCAAACCTTTTTCAACTCTGCAATCTCATAGCTGTCAACTGTCCCTTATTTGGCGGGAAACTCCCTTATCCCAGTGCCGTGTCCCGCTGCTGTCCCTTATTGATGATGTCCCTTAAATTTCCAGGGTTTCATGCTCGCCCGGCTCGGGAGGGAATCAGCGGCTTGGGGTCCTCCACCGTGAGAGAGAGAGCGCGCACGAGCTGCCGCGTCTCCGTCTCTCCCTTTTCCCCCTCAGGGGCGTGTTGTGAGGAGACGGGTGGCGGCGGGCGGGCGGGCAGGCAGCCCCTCTCTTACTGCCAGGGGAAGCCGGAAGTGGCAGTGGCGGCTGAGGAGGCGGCCTGAGGGAGGAGGAAGAGGAGGGGATGGGGAGGGACACAGAAGGGCGGCGCTTCAGCGGCTGCCACGGCGCCACAACCGTCTCATGCCGGGCTCATGGGCGGTGTGGGTGAGAGTCTCTCTCCCTCCCTCCTCTCTCGGGTGGGGAAGGGCCGATGGAACTCCTCACCCCAGGACGGCGGCAGCCGCGACGTGCTGCTTAGCATCCCCTCCAACCAGTGCAGCATCTTAATGTAGTGATTTCCCCCTCTGCATCCCTTTCATAACTCTATTTTTATAAATCATTTGTCCATCCATAGTTCAAATTTTTACTACAAGTGTTCTGTCAATCCTACCAATGTATGTAACTCTTTACAACAGCTTTTCAACTAAATTATAAACTTTCCCCATTCTTTATTAAAGAGGTCCTCTTCCTGGTTTCTAATTCTGCCTGTAAGCTTTGCCATCTCGACATCGTTCATCAGTTTTGTCTGCCACTCTTCCTTGGTCGGAGTTGTAGACCCTTAGGATCATCTAGTCCAGCCGCCTGCAAAACACAGTCAGTTGCAGCAAAAGCAGCATAGCTCCATCAGTGCCGGATTTCTGTATAAGCTCAGCAAAATCCCTTATTTGGGCTGCTGATCCCTTATTTTCGAGGCTGCCGGTCCCTTATTTTCAAATCTGTAAGTTGACAGCTATGTGCAATCTCTTTTCTGAGGTGGGCCAACCAGATATCTCTTTCCTCGCATTTCCATCCCGGCAGCTCCCTTTGCCGGTCTGCTGGAGGTTGCTAAACCTATTGCATCTTGCTTCGGTGAGGTACGGCGACCTGGTATCTCTGCTTCCCAGCAGAGGCATTAAGAGGTTCACGCTTGGCAGCAAAGAGCTTTTCGAAGCAAGGCTTAATGGTGCGTGGCCCCGCCGATTGAGCTAAAGATGCTGAATTTCCCCCCCAAAAAATGAGCTGGCTCTCGACTGTGCAGGGATAATGGAAGGGCTGAAACCATCCCTTTGTGCTGTACAAAGGATGCCTGTCTCTGCACTGGTCCTTAGGGGTCCAGTGCTTTGCTTCTCTCCCAGGAAAACTGGACGGGGCGTTACACCTCCCTGCTCCTGGGCAGCACCAGGGACAAACTCACTGCTAACTGGCCATGGAAGGTGGGGAGGGGGACAGGTTGAGTGCACGGGTTCTACCTTAATGTCGGAGATGGTATGCCTTTGAATACTAGTTGCCAGAAACCACGGCAGAGTTGCATTCAAGTCTTGCCTGCAGGCTTCCCAAGGCCATCTGGTTGGCCACTGTGGCTTGATTCAGCAGCGCCCTCTCCTTCTCCCCATGCGTCCCTATTTTCCAGAGACAGTCCCGGATTTACAGAAGCCGTCCCAGTTTCTGAATTTATCCCCAAAATGTCCCACTTTTCCTTAGGACATCCCTATTTTCACCAGAGAAATGTTGGAGGGTATGGTAGGATGTCCCTATTTTAATGGGAGAAGTTACAGATAGGTAGCCGTGTTGGTCTGCCATAGTCAAAATAAAAAAATTCCTTCCAGTAGCACCTTAAAGACCAACTAAGTTAGTTCTTGGTATGAGCTTTCGTGTGCATGCACACTTCTTCAGATACTTCTTCAGGGTATCTGAAGAAGTGTGCATGCACACGAAAGCTCATACCAAGAACTAACTTAGTTGGTCTTTAAGGTGCTACTGGAAGGAATTTTTTTATTTTAATGGGAGAAATGTTGGATGGTATGGAGTTATGCGACCCCTGAGCCAAAGAGATAAGTAACAATACAACCTCTATAAAAATGTTTTATTATATTTTTATAAATGTTGGAAGCTGCTCAGAGCAGCTGGGGCAACCCATTCAGATGGGCAGGGTATAATAATAATTAATAATAATAATAATAATAATAATAATAATAATAATAATAATAATTACTACTACAGTGGTACTTGGGTTAAGTACTTAATTCGTTCCGGAGGTCTGTTGTTAATCTGAAACTGTTCTTAACCTAAAGCACCACTTTAGCTAATGGGGCCTCCTGCTGCTGCCACGCCGCCGGAACACAAATTCTGTTCTTATCCTGAAGCAAAGTTCTTAACCCAAGGTACTATTTCTGGGTTAGTGGAGTCTGTAACCTGAAGCATATGTAACCCAAGGTACCACTGTACTACTACTACGATTACCATATTGCCCCAAATGTGCCTCACTTTTTCCCACATTCCGACCATGAAAAATTAAAGTGTGGCTTAAATTCGCAACCTTGCAAAAATGGGCTTTTGCGATATCGTTGCTGAAAGAGACATACATTAAACGGAACAGGTGTGTGTGCCTGTGGAATTTTAAGGGAGCGGCTTATATTCTGGTATTGTGTTTTTCTCTCTCTCATCCCCCGGTGATTTTTAAAGGTGCAATTTATTTGCGGGTGCGGCTTATATTCGGGCCAATACGGTATTATTATTATTATTATTGAATAGTGCTTCCCTATTCTCACTGGAAAAATATTGGAGGGTAGGCTTCTGGCCTTACGTTCTTCGGTCTCTTGCTTTCAAGCTTCTGAATGATTCCTACAAAAACTGACCTCCTTGTTAGTGTGAGCAGCTACTTTCCAGGTGGAGTCTTCTAAGGGGCGTGTGAGGGGTGGTGGGCAAAGGTTCAGGGACCAACTTCTCTCTCAAACAACTACAGTGGTGCCTCGCAAGACGAAAAGAATCCGTTCTGTGATTCTCTTCGTCTAGCGGTTTTTTCATCTTGCGAAGCAAGCCCATTGACGGATTAGCGGATTAGCGCTATTAGCGGCTTTTAGCGGCTTATCGGATCAGCTGATAAGCGGCTTAGCGGCTTAGAAAAAGGGGGAAAGGGAAAAAAACCCCGCAGGAACTCGCAAGACATTTTCATCTTGCGAAGCAAGCCCATAGGAAATTCGTTTTGCGAAGCACCTCCAAAACGGAAAACTCTTTCGCCAGCGAGTTTTCTGTCTTGCGAGGCATTCGTCTTGCGGGGCACCACTGTACTTGAAACCAGTGGCTTACCAGTTTTTGCTGGGCTCCAGCACCCATCAGCCCCATCCGGTGTGACCAAATGTCGGGAATAATGGGAATTGTAGTCTGGCAACTTCTAGAGGGGAAACACGTTCCCCACCCCTGTGCTAAAGCCATATTATCATAGTCTGCCGTGACTGCTAGAGTGTGCCTGAGTGGTACCGCCTGTGTGTTGCCTAGCAACCAGTGCTAGGATGAGTGTTGTGCAGTCCAGCCATCACTGTCAGAAGTATCAGGGTTCTGCTAAGTTTGGGCCGCAAAGCTGAATCCTCAGGTATCGGATTCCAGCTAAAGGATGCAAATGTAGAAATGAGTCACTTTATGCACAGATGAGAAGTTGGCTTTATTTCTCTCCACTGCTATACGTGTGCAAGGCTGTCATCACACTGTAGTTAGCGTGGCTGCTGACAGATGGCGCTGTCCCTGCAAACTGCAGCCTTATGGCAACTGGGAAGAGGGGAAAGCAGCACGACAGGGCAAAATTCTGCAGTTCAGTTTTCCAACAGAGTTTTATGCATCTACAATGGGCAAAGTGTGTGTGTTAAAATGCGTGCGCTTGTGAAAACAGCATATCAAATGCATGATATCAGGGGAAAGTCAAATGTCTGGGGAAATATGCTTTGCAAAAATGTGTATGTCAGAGGAGAAATTTGCACCAAAATGCTGGTGAATTTTCACGAGGACCTAAAAATTACAATTGCAGACTTGACCCGGGCTAATGGCAGTCATCTCCAGAACACCCAGGGGCTAAGGCCCTATCTCAAGTGCCATCTCATTCAAAGGAATCTCAGAACCCAGTAGAGTGCCTGTGGAACTTCCCACCACTTGAGGAAACAGTGAGGAATTCCACATTAAGTATGGGTGCAGGAAATTCTGGGCTATTAAGCAACCTCCTCACTCCCCCCTCATCAGGGTGTTTGGGCTGGGTGTTCATCAATATGTGGATGATACCCAGCTCTGCCTCTCTTTCAAATCAGAACCAGTGAAGGTGGTGAAGGTCCTGTGTGAGTGTCTGGAGGCGGTTGGAGGATGGATGGCGGCTAACAGATTGAAGCTGAATCCTGACAAGACAGAAGTACTGTTTTGGGGGACAGAAGGCGGGCAGGTGTGGAGGACTCCCTGGTTCCTGACTGGGGTAACTGTGCCTCTGAAGGACCAGGTGCGCAGCCTGGGAGTCATTTTGGACTCACAGCTGTCCATGGAGGCACAAGTCAATTCTGTGTCCAGGGCAGCTGTCTACCAGTTCCATCTGGTACGCAGGCTGAGACCCTCCCTGCCCGCAGACTGTCTCCTCAGAGTGGTACATGCTTTGGTTATCTCCCGCATGGACTACTGCCATGCGCTCTACATGGGGCTGCCTTTGAAGGTGACCCGGAAACTACAGTGGTACCTTGGGTTAAGTACTTAATTCGTTCTGGAGATCTGTACTTAACCTGAAACTGTTCTTAACCTGAAGCACCACTTTAGCTAATGGGGCCTCCTGCTGCTGCTGCGCCGCCAGAGCACGATTTCTGTTCTCATCCTGAAGCAAAGTTCTTAACCTGAAGCACTATTTCTGGGTTAGCAGAGTCTGTAACCTGAAGCGTATGTAACCCGAGGTACCACTGTACATTTAATCCAGAATGTGGCAGCTAGACTGGTGACTGGGAGTGGCTGCTGAGACCATACAATACCAGTCTTGAAAGACCTACATTGGCTCCCAGTACATTTCTGAGCACAATTCAAAGTGCTGGTGCTGACCTTTAAAGCCTCAAATGACCTCAAAGGCCCAGTATACCTGAAGAAGTGTCTCCATCCCCATCGTTCTGCCTGGACACTGAGGTCCAGCTCCGAGGGCCTTCTTGCGGTTCCCTCCCTGTGAGAAGCCAAGTTACAGGGAACCAGGCAGAGGGCTTTCTTGGTAGCGGCGCCTGCACCGTGGAACGCCCTCCCACCAGATGTCAAAGAGAACAACGACTACCAGACTTTTAGAAGACATCTGAAGGCAGCTCTGTTTCAGGAAGTTTTTAATGTTTGATGTTTTATCGTGTTTTTAATATTCTGTTAGGAGCCGCCCAGAGTGGCTGGGGAAACCCAGCTAGATGGGCGAGGTATAAATAATAAATTATTATTATTATTATTATTATTATTATTATTATTATTATTATTAATTAACACAGAGACACATAAAAATTGCAAACTCATGGGGAAATGTGGAGAACTGGACTTAAGACTAAGAAAAGCAAAAGAGACTGAGAGAAACGGAAATTAAGATTTACCTATAGACACTCCTGCACCCCAGAAAATGAAGTATATGGGAAAGTTCCCTTGGTGGCACTTTCAAATAGAGGGGGGATGAGGGATAGGTGGCAGTTCTGTGTGTACTTGCAGGTTGTCCATTTTCTCTCTTGCCCTATTTCCTCTCCCACTGGTGCCCCCAAATATTGGTGGCGGCAAAAGCGCCCTTCTAAATGACAGCTGTTCAGTTCAGCACATGTGCAGAGAGAGCTATGATGGGGGAATTCTAGTACTCCTGTCTCGGGACTTGGATTCCAAATATTTACACAGAGGGGATTATTGCTTAGTTGGATGGTGGAGTGGGGGCGGGGGATGGAGAGATCTGGAAGAACATGCAGGAGATTAGCAAGTAAAAGAAATATTTACTCTGGGACCTTAAGTCTTCCGGAGCTTCTGGCAAGTGTGGTGCAACTTGGGGGAGGAAGGACAGGAGCTACAGGTGCTTGGATGGGCAGAACAAATTTGCTCTCCCAAATCAGTCTACTTCCAAAAGCAGGCATTCAGAGAGTAACAATCTAAGCGGGGCTTGACACTGAGGCCCCATCCTGTCATGCTCAGCTCTCCCACTGGTCTTTAGCCTAAGGTTACCAGATTTTTTTCAATGAATCTGGGGACACTTTTCAACTTCAATGGATTTTGTATGGGGACTGATTTGTAAACCCGGGGACTGTCCTCGGGAAACGGGGACATCTGGTAACCTTACTTTAGCCATAGATTTTCAAGTTCATCCCGATAATCATATGGACTAGCAACCTGATTCTCTTTTGAGTGGAAAGCTGTAGGCTGGAGAGCAGAAAGGCGAAGTCAGCTGGAAAGAGGGATTATAGCTTGTAGGCTCACCCCACTTTGAGCCTCTGGGAAAAAGATTTTGGCTGCAATTCTAACCCTGCTTACCCGGGAGTAAGCATCATTGAATTCAGCAGGATTTATTTCTGAATAGACTTGTTTAGGATTGGAGCGTTAGCTGGCTTGTATTGGCTGAACAACATGGCAATAGAAAGTTGTGTACGCCTTGGAAACTTTTCCCCAACCTGATACCCTGGAGATGTTGTGGACTACAACTTCCATCAGACACAGCTGAAGGAGCGTCTCCACCTCCATCGTTCTACCCGGACACTGAGGTCCAGCACCGAGGGCCTTCTGGCGGTTCCCTCACTGCGAGAAGCCAAGTTACAGGGAACCAGGCAGAGGGCCTTCTCGGTAGTGGCGCCCGCCCTGTGGAACGCCCTCCCACCAGATGTCAAAGAGAACAACAACTACCAAGCTTTTAGAAGACATCTGAAGGCAGCCCTGTTTCGGGAAGCTTTTAATGTTTGATGTATTATAGTATTTTAATATTCTTTTGGAAGCCGCCCAGAGTGGCTGGGGAAGCCCAGCCAGATGGGTCGGGGTACAAATAATAAATTATTATTATTATTATAGCTGTGCTGTGCTGGCTGGGGCTGATGGGAGTTGTAGGACAGAGACTGGATGGCCATCGGTCATGGATGCTTTAGTTGAGATTCCTGCATTGCAGGGGGTCGGACTAGATGACCCGGTGACCCCTTCCAACTCTATGATCCTAGGTTGGCGAAGGTTTCTTCCATGCTGTGTTTAAAGGTAAAGGGACCCCTGACCATTAGGTCCAGTCATAACCGACTCTGGGGTTGCGGCGCTCATCTCGCTTTACTGGCCGAGGGAGCCGGCGTACAGCTTCCGGGTCATGTGGCCAGCATGACTAAGCCGCTTCTGGCGAACCAGAGCAGCGCACGGAAACGCCATTTACTTTCCCACCAGAGCGGTACCTATTTATCTACTTGCACTTTGACGTGCTTTCGAACTGCTAGGTTGGCAGGAGCAGGGACCGAGCAACGGGAGCTGACACCGTTGCGGGGATTCGAACCGCCAACCTTTTGATCGGCAAGTCCTAGGCTCTGTGGTTTAACCCGCAGTGCCACCCACGTCCCCTATGCTGTGTTTATGTGAGAGTTAAGCTGCAGACTCGCCAGGCCCTGTTTGAGCTCTGTCTGTGTGCATTTTAAAGTACAGTCGCGCAGGCGTGCTGGATAGAAACTTGCCGCTTTTTATTTCTACACCTTTGAAGATTCACAGTAAAAGCTTCACAATCGAACCCTGTGCGCTAATCGACGCCGGAAGCGTGAAACTGGACAAACTTAATATCCATTATCCGTTTTGGTACGTTAGCAAACAAGGCAGAGCAGGGACTGGCACAAGTTGCTCAACATGCAGGCTAACCCAAAGCTATACAGTCACATTTATCTTTTCTCTCTCTCTCTCCATCCTCTTCCTCTGTTTTGCCCTCTTGGTGCTTGAATTACAGACGCCCTTTTAATCTGATCTCCAGCCCTTTTTAACCAATGAGAAAACGCAAAGCAGAGCATCCCTATGGAAAGGGCCATCGCTCCCCAGATATAGAGCACCCGCTTTGCATGTTCAAGGTCCCAGGTAGCAGAATCTCCCGGTAGGGCTGGAATTGTCTCCTGTCTGAAACCTTGGAGAGCATCTGCCAATCAGTGTCGAGACATTCCTGAGCTGGACGGACCAACTGGGCACTTCCCGTGTCCTCCTGGAAATTTCCCTATGGGGGATGCGATTGTAGGGGAAAGAATCTCTCCCCTCCAAAGACCTGTTCCTTCGCCACCACCTGCACCTGCTCCAACCTAACCCCAGCAGTTCCTGGATCCTTGTGGAGATGCTCTGCAGGTGGGACCTCATTTCAGCTCCTCCTCTGAGTCGTCACCCCGTCCCTCTGCGCCCACTGCCAGGAAGCTCCCCGTCCGTAGGGTGGCTTTGGCTCTCAGCATGCGGAATAGTCTTGGAAAGGGATGCCATCCTGCGTCCCGTGTGTGGCAGATGCTTTCTGCGTCCTGGACCACCAGGGCCACCAGAACTGGGAGTAGAAAAAGTTCCGGATGCTGCGGAAGACGGTTTTGCGGAAAATGATGAAGAGCCAGGGGTCCACGATGGGGTTGAAGGCACTGAATCGGAAGGCTTTCATGTCCTCGTTCTCGATGTGGTCAGGGTTGATGCCCCCAATGTAAGCCCGGATCTGTGGCGGAAGAGAAGAGAAAGGGTCAGGAGAGGGGGAAAGCAGCACAAGGTCATAATATTGTGATGGAAGATTGGGGAAAATTATGGAAAACTGATTTAAAAATTTACAGATTGTTCCCTATTGAAGGAGAATTGCGTAAAGATGATGTACAGATGGTATATGACACTAGTGCAGTTAGGGAAAATGTATAAAACTAGTTCAAATATACTGTATTTTTCGCTCCATAAGACGCACCAGACCACAAGACGCACCTAGTTTTTGGAGGAGGAAAACAAGAAAAAAAATATTCTGAATCTCAGCAGCCAGAACAGCAAGAGGGATCGCTGCGCAATGAAAGCAGCAATCCCTCTTGCTCTTCTGGCTTCTGGGATAGCTGTGCAGCCTGCATTCGCTCCATAAGACGCACACATTTCCCCTTACTTTTTAGGAGGGAAAAAGTGAGTTATAGCGCAAAAAATATGATATGTTGGAAGTGTAAGGAAAAGGAGGGGACATTTTATCATATGTGGTGGGATTGTAAAGTAATTAAAAAATTTTGGGAAATGATATACAACGAATTGAAGAAAATGTTCCATTTGACATTTGTTAAAAAACCTGAAAAGCTGAAAAACATCTCCATGTATGTGACAAGGGCCGCAAGAGTTCTAATAGCACAAGGATGGAAGACTGAAGAAACTCCAACTAAAGAATCATGGCAAGAAAAATTGACGGACTATGCAGAACTGGCAAAACTGACATATAAGCTACGGGTCAAGGATAACTGTGACTTTAAAGATGAATGGGAACCCTTTACAAAGTATCTGAAGACGCAACAAAGCGAACTGGACTCCTTGGCAGGTTTTGAATAAACATTCACAAACTTTTTATTGATAATAATCAGCTAAATAGTTTGAGGATCTATACAACTGTGTAACATGCAGAAAACAGCATTCTTAGAGAAACCAAAGACTGGAAATGAGGGAAGTCGGGGGGTGGGGGTGGGAGGGTTCTGTGGTGTGAGGGAGGGAAAAAGGGAGGGGGAATAAGGATGATATGTTTCTGGATAATATGTTTTGTTTTAATTTTGAATTTAATTTTTTTTTTAGGGAGAAGGGGACAGCAATAGCTGCTTCCAGCCCAGTACCATGTGGGTGCCTGAAAGGAACCCCTGGCTGCTTTGGGCAATAATAATAATAATAATAATAATAATAATAATAATAATAATAATAATAATAATAATTTATTATTTATACCCCGCCCATCTGGCTGGGCTTCCCCAGCCACTCTGGGCAGCTTCCAAAAGAATATTAAAATACTATAATACATCAAACATTAAAAGCTTCCCGAAACAGGGCTGCCTTCAGATGTCTTCTAAAAGCCTGGTAGTTGTTGTTCTCTTTGACATCTGGTGGGAGGGCGTTCCACAGGGAAGGCGCCACTACCAAGAAGGCCCTCTGCCTGGTTCCCTGTAACTTGGCTTCTCGCAGTGAGGGAACCGCCAGAAGGCCCTCGGCGCTGGACCTCAGTGTCCGGGTAGAACGATGGGGGTGGAGACGCTCCTTCAGGTATACTGGGCTGAGGGCGTTTAGGGCTTTAAAGGTCAGCACCAACACTTTGAATTGTGCTCGGAAACGTACTGGGAGCCAATGTAGGTCTTTCAAGACCGGTGTTATGTGGTCTCGGCGGCAAGTTCCCTGCCTGCCCTCCCACCTCCTTTGCAAACAGCTTAGTTGGATCACAGCCAACTAATGCACACAGAGAGTCTTGGGTTCAATTTCTGACACCTCCAGTTGCACCTCAGGAGGTGAGTGGAGACCCCAGGAAGCCAAGACAAGCAAGCTATACCTGAAGGAGCGTCTCCACCCCCATTGTTCAGCCTGGACACTGAGGTCCAGCTCCAAGGGCCTTCTGGCGGCTCCCTCATTGCGAGAAGTGAGGGTACAGGGAACCAGGCAGAGGGCCTTCTCGGTAGTGGCGCCCACCCTGCAGAACGCCCTCCTACCAGATGTCAAGGAAATAAACAACTATCTGACTTTTAGAAGACATCAGAAGGCAACCCTGTTTCGGGAAGTTTTTTAATGTTTGATGTTTTATCATGTTTTTAATATTCTGTTGGGAGCCGCCCAGGGTGGCTGGGGAAACCAAGCCAGATGGGCAGAGTATAAATAATAAATTCATATTACATTATTAAGCTACTTGGAGAAAAACAATAAGTGGTTTTCACATTAAGTCTGTATTAGACTCATCCCAAATTGGCAAAAGACGTGGTTTGGAAGTTTAAAAGGACCAGTACACCTGGCATTTCAGGAATTTCCTTCCTTGCCTCTTCCTTCAATCTGTACACATGTTTGCCATCACCTGTGGCCAATGGGTTCCTCTTTCATGAGCCCCCTGCAGCGCATCAGGGAACCAACTCTATTTATATATCTGCAAGGCGGGCTGGAGTGAAGACCCATTGGCAGTCTGTTTTTAAGCAGTTTCCTCAAATATTTGCAGAGGCAGATCTAAAAGGGAGAGCAAGCCACAGCTTTCCCCACCACACATTAGTCAACATGTGTTATGTACTGAGTTGAATAGGATTCAGAATGCAGCAGTCTGATTGGTCCTAGAACAATGCAGCAGTATGATTGGTCTGCAGGAGCCACCCAATCCATCTCCAGATGGAAGTGAATCCACAACCTGATTGGCCAACAGGAGAATCCCGGAATTAGTCAATCACGTGCAGCCCATTGTGTAAATAATGTATATAAAGCAGATATTGTGGGGAAACTTCCATTCCTCCTCACCACTACGAGCTGAATAAAGAGCATGAAATCCACTCTAGACTCTGAGTATATTTCAACACGCTTCGAAGACCCAAGAAGATTTCAAAGAAGGGAGAGGCAAAAACAGATGGTTTAACAGCGAAGAGCATATAAAAAAGACAAGTTGTGTGTGCATTCTGGATCTAACCCAACCCTCGAGTGAGTTCAAATTCCTGGTGACCGCCTCCTGCGCTTCAGGCATATTTAGAAAATAGTGTAATTGCTGAATGTGTAAGATCTTGTTAACCGACCGAAAGCCCCTCTTCTGATAGAGGGGTTTTTTTGCCCATGAAAGCCCATTGTGTGAACACAGCGCAAGTGTCGTTGTTTTCAATTAAAAAGTTGGCAACTCTCACGGTGACCAAACACTGAGAGTTGTGAAATTGTTCTGAGAGGGAAGTGTGACTGAAACAGAGAAAGTCCCTCAGTGAGCTGCGTGTAGCAATTTGCTTGAGAGGGAGATTTCCTCATGCCTCAAGAATCTTAGGGGGCCAGCTGTGATCCTTTTGCTGTGGCTTCCGCAAGAGCTCAGTGGAGATCCAGGCGGATGGACCACCCCACTGATGGTTGCAGGCTTCTTCCATATCCCATTTCATGACAGAGAAGAGATGGGGTCTTTAGCCTAGTAGGAATACGGGCTTGCAAGCTCTTGTTGCTCAAACCACTGTGAATCAATTCTAGCTCTAACTGATTCACCACTGGGAGCATGTTTCTTTTTTCTTTTCTTTTCCTTTTCAAATAATCTTTATTAGTTTTTCAATTAGATACGCCACATACAAATACTGTATTACATTTTTCATTTATACTTGCTCTTCAGAGCTGACTTCCCTCCTTCCTTCTTCTGGTTTTTTATATCACATATAATTTTATCGCATTATTTTCTTCCATTTTATATATTGTTATTCATTTTCCATATTTGTCCATAGTGTATCTGTAAACAAATGAATCCTCATGTTTATACAATTCTTGTTGTCTGCCTGTATTCATTTACCACTACTGTTAGTTATAATAGTTTCCTTATACATTTTTTTTCTTATTATTTTCATTATGCTTCACTTTTCTTAATCTTTTCCGTTATGAGGTGTGTTTCCAATTCTACTGGTTTCACTATTTCATCTTATCTTTCCTATATACAACATAATTTCCCTCCATTCTTTATGAAATGTTTCCTCGCCCTGTTGTCGAATTTTCCCTGTCAGTTTGGCTGTTTCTGCATATTCCATTACCTTCTGTCGCCATTCTTCTACGGTTGGTAATTGCTGCTGTTTCCAAACCTGGGCTAGCAGTAACCTCGCCGCTGTTGTTGCATATAAAAACAGTTTCTTATCATTTTAACTATATCTTCTCCTACCATTCCTAACAAGAATATATGTTACATGTTTCAATATATGGGTTAAGAGTAAGAATCATAAAATTGTAGATCTGGAAGGGACCCCAATGCTAAATGTCATGATGCCATGACATAATTTAAACTACATTACTGTATTTTAAAGGAACGTGGGTGGCGCTGTGGGTTAAACCGCAGAGCCTAGGACTTGCTGATCAGAAGGTCGGCAGTTCGAATCCCCGTGACGGGGTGAGCTCCCGTTGCTTGGTCCCTGCTCCTTCCAACCTAGCAGTTCGAAAGCACACCAGTGCAAGTAGATAAATAGGTACCACTCTGGTGGGAAGGTAAATGGCGTTTCTGTGCACTGCTCTGGTTTGCCAGAAGCGGCTTAGTCATGCTGGCCACATGACCTGGAAGCTGTACGCCGGCTCCATTGGCCAATAAAGGGAGATGAGCGCCGCAACCCCAAAGTCGGCCACGACTGGACCTAATGGTCAGGGGTCCCTTTACCTTTACTGTATTTTAATATTTTGTTGGCAGCGGCCCAGAGTGGCTGGGGAAGCCCAGCCAGATGGGCAGGGTATAAATAAAAAATAATAATAATAATAATAATAATTATTATTATTATTATTATTATTATTATTATTATTATTATTATTATCTAGTCCAACCCCCTGCAAGGCAGGAATCTCAGCTAAAGCATCCCTGACAGATGGCTGTCCAATTTCTGCTTAAAAACCTCTGAGGAAGGAGAGCTCACCACCTCCTGAGGGAGTCTGTTCCTTTCTCTTCCCCCTTCTATTCCTAGGTCATGCTTTGCAATTGCTTCCGCATTCCTGATACGTTAGTGCAACAGTTTGCCAACACAGATTTTTTAAAAAAAACAAAAACAAGAAGTACTCTCAGCATGGGCAGTTTTGAATTGTTTTAGCTTGTCAAAATAATAATAATGTTACAGTGGTACCTTGGGTTACAGACGCTTCAGGTTACATACGCTTCAGGTTACAGACTCCGCTAACCCAGAAATAGTACTTCGGGTTAAGAACTTTGCTTCAGGATGAGAACAGAAATCGTGCTCCGGCGGCGCGGCAGCAGCAGGAGGCCCCATTAGCTAAAGTGGTGCTTCAGGTTAAGAACAGTTTCAGGTTAAGAACGGACCTCCGGAACGAATTAAGTACTTAACCCGAGGTACCATTGTATATGTAATGTATTGTAAGACTATTAATAAAGCTTGTTACATTGCAAAAAAAGAGAAAAAAGCGCTAGTTGCCAATGACCTTTTTACAATACCCGAATGACCGATTTACAATATTAAGTCTATCCACAGTTGGGGGTGGGGGTGGAGGGTGTTTTTGATTTTTTGCTGGTGGATGAGGAGAGCAGATCCCTCTTTGTGCTTCAGTTCACCCCCAGCCTTCCTGCATATAATATAATAAGTTAAATCCAGACCCCAGAGAGGTACCTTAATGATTCTTGCACCCTGGGATGTTATCACGCAGGAAACCCCCGGCTCCTTCCGCTGCCACAACCGTAATCATACCAGAAATAATCCCGCCGTGCTTTTATGACGAGGGGGGTTAATGAGATTGCTAGGTAATTGCAGACCTCGTCATAATTGGTTGGCACAAATTAAGGCTGATGACTCCAAGCCTTGGAGCGAAGCGAGGCCTCGGTGTCACCTCTGAGGCCGATGCTCCAGGAAATACAATATTGTATACTTAGTCAAATGACACTCGGATCCATTCAACAGTGTTTGAATTGGGATATGGATTTGTCAGGAGGGAAACATAAAATAGACAGTAAGATTTGCAGCCAGGACCAGAGATTCGGCCAACTTCCTTTCTAAACAAAGCGTCTCACAGTTGCCCTTATACATGCCATTTTATACTTTAAACTCACATCAATCAAAACATGTTCATTTCCCTTTCCCATTTATTTTCAAATTGTAAGGGCTGCCCTCAGTAGGACTGGGGTTTATTGCAGTGGTGTAGCGTGGGGGGTGCAGGGGGGGCTGGCCGCACCGGGCGCAACATGGGGGGGCGCTCGCACTCGCAGCTCTCTGCCCCTACCTGGCTCACTCACTCACTCTCACTGCAGTGCTGGCTGTGCGAATCTGATCCGAGCCGCTGGGTCGCCGCCCACTGTGGAGGGGGGGTGGGTGCCAGGCGTGCGGTGCGGAGAGAGAGCGAGGTGAGTGCGGGAGAGAACCACACCAGACCAGACCAGGCAGCAGCAAGAAGAAGCTGGCAGCGGCGGCAGGTTAGGGGTTAGGGGGCGCAAATTACTTGCCTTGCCCCGGGTTAGGGGGCGCAAATTACTTGTCTTGCCCCGGGTGCTGACAACCCACGCTACGCCACTGGTTTATTGTTCCCCTTAAGGTATGTCTACACTACCAATTTAAACCAGTTTCTGACCCATTTAAACTATACAATTCTTCATACTCAGCCGAGGAACTTTTGAAACTGAAGTCCTGTGAAGGGGTTACAGTTCTCAAAGAGCCCTCACAAAATTACGGTTTTGGTCAGGGAGGGGGAGCTGCGACAGTTATGAAGCTCGTTTACATTGGTTTCAAGCTAATTTAAATTTATCGGAAGATACACTCCCTTATCTACTGTGGATAAGATAAAAACTCATGCATTTCAAGTGGCAATTGGTCTGATCCAAGGTCCACGTTTCTGAAAGCACCGTGAACAAAGGTGGCTGGATCTGTTCCAGCTGCGGTTGCATCTTCACAGTCATGATGCGAGCTAGTCAGCGGAACTGGGATTTTAAATTATAAATTATTGGATGGATATACAGCCTTTCTGCCAAGTCTCCCGGCCCTCCCTGAGGCAGTGCACAGTTTTGTTGTTGCTGTTGTTTAGTCATTTAGTCGTGTCCGACTCTTCGTGACCCCCTGGACCAGAGCACGCCAGGCACTCCTGTCTTCCACCTTCTCCCACAGTTTGGTCAAACTCATGCTGGTAGCTTCGAGAACACTGTCCAACCATCTCGTCCTCTGTCGTCCCCTTCTCCTTGTGCCCTCCATCTTTCCCAACATCAGGGTCTTTTCCAAGTCTTCTCTTCTCATGAGGTGGGCAAAGTATTGGAGCCTCAGCTTCAGGATCTGTCCTTCCAGTGAGCACTCAGGGCTGATTTCCTTAAGAATGGATCGGTTTGATCTTCTTGCAGTCCATGGGACTCTCAAGAGTCTCCTCCAGCGCCATAATTCAAAAGCATCCATTCTTCGGCGACCAGCCTTCTTTATGGTCCAGCTCTCACTTCCATGCATCACTAGTGTACAGTTTTAATTCTTCCCAATTCTCTGCTAGATGTCAGATTTCATGTGGGACTCTGTGTGTGCCTGTGTGTGAGAGAGAGAGACTGCAGAAATCAAACAGCCCTCCTTAAATCTTCTTTCTTCTTTGGCGATCACTCGTAGCCAAGTAAGATTGTCTTCCATAAACATGGTTTTAACAATGAGTCCGTAAGTGACTATGAAGGCCAATTTTTTTCCTTAGTGCCACAGTTTCTATCTTTTCGCCAGCTCTGAAAGGCCTTCCTTTTCTTGTCACTCATGTGTTCAATCTCACTGTCATTCTCATCAAACCAGTCCTGGTGTTTCTTGGTTTGGTATCCAATAGTTTGTTCACAGGCTGCAATAATGGGTGTTTTTATCTTGGTCCAGTGTTCCTTAATGTTACCAGGGAACTCAGAAAGCAGATGGTTCTTAAGAGTCATTTGGAAGCAATCTCGCTTAATGGGATCCTGAAGGGCTTGAGTGTTCATTTTGCGCCATGGTTTCCTTCCTTGATTGGGACGCGGGTGGCGCTGTGGGTTAAACCACAGAGCCTAGGGCTTGCCGATCAGAAGGCTGGCGGTTCGAATCCCCGGGACAGGGCGAGCTTAAGTTGCCAAAGGTCCTACATACGTCTCACCTTGCATGAAAAAGAAAGGATGTTCTTGTTCAGATAGACCTTTCCAGAAGAACGTGTAGCCTCCTTTTTCTTCTTTCTGGTTGGCCACTGTGAGAATAGGACTCTGGACTCGATGGACCACTGGCCTGATCCTGCTGGGCTCTCCTTACAATTTATGGCCTTACTTTCTTTTTAGTAGTGTACCAAAGTTTCTCTGGATATGTGAGATCTGAGTGCCTTTTCCTCCTCATCTTTGAGCATCCCCACCTGAGCAGCTCCATCCCTTATAGATGTGAACCTGGGCAAAATTGTTTCTTAGTTTAAAAGAGAGCACAGTGGTACCTCGGGTTACATACGCTTCAGGTTACAGAAGCTTCAGGTTACAGAAGCTTCAGGTTACAGACTCCGCTAACCCAGAAATATTGTTGTTTAGTCGTGTCCGACTCTTCGTGACCCCCTGGACCAGAGCACGCCAGGCACTCCTGTCTTCCACTGCCACCCGCAGTTTGGTCAAACTCATGCTGGTAGCTTCGAGAACACTGTCCAACCATCTCGCCCTCTGTCGTCCCCTTCTCCTTGTGCCCTCCATCTTTCCCAACATCAGGGTCTTTTCCAGGGAGTCTTCTCTTCCCATGAGGTGGCCAAAGTACTGGAGCCTCAGCTTCAGGATCTGTCCTTCCAGTGAGCACTCAGGGCTGATTTCCTTCAGAATGAAGAGGTTTGACCTTCTTGCAGTCCATGGGACTCTCAAGAGTCTCCTCCAGCACCATAATTCAAAAGCATCCATTCTTCGGCGATCAGCCTTCTTTATGGTCCAGCTCTCACTTCCATACATCACTACTGGGAAAACCATAGCTATTACTATACGGACCTTTGTTGGCAAGGTGATGTCTCTGGTTTTTAAGATGCTGTCTAGGTTTGTCATTGCTTTTCTCCCAAGCCAGAAATATTACCTCAGGTTAAGAAATTTGCTTCAGGATAAGAACAGAAATTGGGGGGCGGCAGTGCAGCGGCAGCAGAAGGCCCCTTTAGCTAAAGTGGTGCTTCAGGTTAAGAACAGTTTCAGGTTAAGAACAGACCTCCGGAACAAATTAAGTACTTAACCCGAGGTACCACTGTATGGCATTTGGGTAAACTCCAGTCTCCGGGGTTTGGGTTAGAGGGGGTAGAGGGGGGTGTTGTTTATTTTGACAGCAAGGGAAAGGGAGGGTTGTCGAAAACAAGAGTTTGTAGGGAAAGCTTCTACTGTGTTGTGATCTTTGCCCCACTTGGGGTTATTTTAAGGAAGGCAATGAATCACAGAAGGGCAGGCCAGTACGCAAGGGATGGGGAAAGAGGGAAAGCATTGCAAAAGGGGGATGTGAAGATCAGACAACGTTCACATTTCAGCCACTCTGAGATCAGCAGTGAAGATGACAGAGAGCTTCAGCTGGAACCTGCTACCTAAGAACAGACGAAGAGCCACGAAAGAAGAATGGCAGACAAAATTAATGGACTACACAGAGTTAGACAAAACAACAGGAAGGATTCGAAACCTGCGGGATCAGAGATTTACAGAAGATTGGAAGAAATATACGAACTATTTGAAGAGCAACTGCAATCAACAAATAACGTTAGTAGGACTGCAAGAAGTTTTGTAAGGAGAAATATATGAAATATTGCCGAAGAGAGACTTTAGTTATGAAATTTAAATAGTGAAAGTAAGAAATGTATATTAAGTGAATAGATTGGAAAATTTTCAGACGTGATTGACGGAAGTCCAAAAAATTGTATAAGATGTAAAAGTATGTTTAATTATTTGAAAACGATATGTTAAAAACTAATAAAAAATCTATAAAAAAAAGAACAGATGAAGAGCCGGATGGATCAGGCCAATGGCTCATCTAATCCAGATGCCTGGGAGGATCCCACTAGCAGGATTGGAGCACAAAAGCGATCCTGTGGTTTCCAGAAACTGGAATTGAGATCATTGCTGCCTCTGACTGTGGAGCAGAGCCATTGTAGCTGGTAGCCATCAATAGTCCTCTCCTCCATGAATTTGTCTCTTTCTCTTGAGGATTGGATTTTTTTTTTTTAAAAAAAGATATTTTATTAAAGTTTCCAAATTATAACAGAACAAATGAAAAAATAAAGAAGAAAAAAACATAGAAAATAAAAACAATTAAAAACACATTAATTTTCATAACATATCTTCATACACTTATTTCCCCAGACCTCCTCATCCCTCCCTTTTTTGTATTCCAGTTCAATTTGTTAGTTCAGCAAATCCTTACCATCAAGTTTTTACCCTATTCTAATCTTTCGTTACATTACCTTACTCTATTCTCCTCATTGTCTTATAAAAAACCTTAACCTAAATCTTATTTTTGATAACTTCTCTTAACCATTATATTATTTGAGGATTGGATAAAATTAGGGAATTATGATTTCACAAAACTGGAAGACCGGAGAAATTCAGTGGTACCTCGGGCTAAGTACTTAATTCGTTCCGGAGGTCCGTACTTAACCTGAAACTGTTCTTAACCTGAAGCACCACTTTAGCTAATGGGGCCTCCTGTCGCCAGAGCACGATTTCCGTTCTCATCCTGAAGCAAAGTTCTTAACTATTTCTGGGTTAGCGGAGTCTGTAACCTGAAGTGTATGTAACCTGAAGCGTATGTAACCCGAGGTACCACTGTACCAACTAAAGAACAATGGCAAGAGAAGGTGATGAACTATGCAGAACTGGCAAAAATGACAGACAGACTAAGAGAAAAAGGCAACACTGACTTTGAAAAAGAATGAGAACCGTTTATATTATACTTGCAGAAACAAAGAAAGTCTATAGACTTGATGGCAGGATTTAAATAAACATTCACATTATTAGCATTAGAAAATTTGTGGAAGATAGAGAAATAGGATGGTGTGTTTTATTTGCAGGTTTTTAGGTTTTATGTTTTAAGGTTTGATGTTGTTGTATAAATATGTTACTAGTATTATTTTCTTTTAGGAAGTAGCAAAGTGGGTGAAACCAGAAACGAAAGTTGGGGGAAGTCCAGAAGGGGAGGGAGGAAGAAATGTATAGTAAATGTTATGGATATGAGATGTATGTAATGAATGAAAAAGGAAAAAGAAGAAAAAGAATTTGTCGCTTTTAAGCCACCTAGGTTGGTGGCCATCTTTGTCTCCTGTGGCAGGGAGTTCCATAGATTATGCACTACATGAAGAAGCACTTTCTCTTCTCTGAATCTTTCAACATTCAGCTTCACTGGAGCTCCATGCGTTCCAGAGAGAAGGGAGTGGACTTCTCTCAGTCCATCCTCTCTGTGCCATGCCAATTTTTTTGTAATCCTCCACCACTTGCAAAGTGTCTAACTTCTAAGGGAAAAAAGGAAGGTGCGGGGCCCAAGCCTATGCCCCCAACACGTCGCCCCATCTTTAATTTATTTACTTTCAGCACTTTCAGTCTGCTCTTTGTTGTAGCAAATGAACAACATCACAGCATGTCATACCAATGAAACAAGTTTAAAACAAAGAGGAAAAGAAAGGGGGGGAACCCAGCCAACCATATAACCCAATGGCAAAACATTGTTTATACAATTGCTTTAGCACCCCCCTTCTCGCAAACGCTGGGATCTGGATAAGCAGGTGCTGCTGGTCTAAACTGCGGCGGAAACTGGGCAGCAGAAAAGAATGCTAAAATCAGGAATGAACACATTTTGGAGATGTGGCCTCTCAGTGCAGCTCACATGACTCAGCTGCACATCAGTGCTCCCCCCCCCCGATCTGCACATGGCACAAGCCACATGCTTTAGTGCTCAAATAAAGGGACATTTAAGTCCAGTCGTGAACGACTCTGGGGTTGCGGCGCTCATCTCGCTTTACTGGCCGAGGGAGCCAGCGTTTGTCCGCTTCCGCAGACAGTTTTTCCAGGCCATGTGGCCAGCATGACTAAACCGCTTCTGGCGAAGACAGAGCAGCACACGGAAACGACGTTTACCTTCCCGCCAGAGCAGTACCTATTTAGCTACTTGCACTGGTGTGCTTTCGAACTGCTAGGTTGGCAGGAGCAGGGACCGAGCAACGGGAGCTCACCCCGTTGCGGGGCCTTGAACCGCTGACCTTCCGATCGGCAAGCCCAAGAGGTACAGTGGTTTAAACCACAGCGCCACCCGCGTCCCCAGTGCTCAAATAGCGCCTGGCAAATCTGTGGTTTAACTATTGTGTAAACACACTGTGGCAGCTGTGCTGTCTGGGGCTGATGGGAGTTGTAGTCCTAAACACCTGGCAAAGTCTGGCTTAAAGCATGGTTCTGTAGCTGGTAGACGCAGCAGTCGATTCACCCTGGAACATCCACCCTCTTGTTGGTGTTATGTATTGAGTTGAATAGGATTCAGAATACAGCAGTCTGATTGGTCCTAGAACAATGCAGCAGTATGATTGGTCTGCAGGAGCCACCCAATCCAGCTCCAGGTGGAAGTGAATCCACAACCTGATTGGCCTACAGGAGAATTCCGGAATTAGCCAATCACGTGCGACCCATTGTGTAAATAATGTATATAAAGCAGATACTTTGGGGAAACTTCCATTCCTCCTCACCACTATGAGCTGAATAAAGAGCATGAAATCCACTCTCGACTCTGAGTATATTTCATCCTCCCAGAACAAGATTGGTTGAGGAATGAGATGGTGGCAGATGGATGCCTCTCTGACCTATATGTGAACGACAGGTAGACACTACCTCACTTCCCTGAAACCTTTGGGAAAAGACGCCCAGATGATGCTGTCTGGGCTTTTTCTTGGTCTGTTCTGTTCTGCTTGCTGCCTAATTAATTTTCGGTTTCTTCTTCCTCGTTTCTCATTTCTACAGGGCTTTGGGTTCGTCTATTTTGTTTTTGTTTTTTGAACAGATGAGCTGCATCTTACGACTTATGCCTGAGGGTGGCTTCAGCAGTCAAAAGCATTGAAACAAATATATACTATCCTCAGATATTTCAGAAATAGGGACCGTTCTCTGGTGTATTTAGAAAATGCACAACCTTCTATGTTAAGGGATGGTTTTTCTCTCTCTCCCTCCCTTCCCCTCACTCACACACACCCTGCTGCTGAATGCTCTAGTAGAGTTGCGTGACTCTATTAATTTTGATTTCTCTCGATTTCTGGTTTTCCCAGTCTAAAGTTCAGTTCTCTACATCAGCTGCGATTCCGATTCCTGCAATGGCGGGGTTTGGGGCTAGATGACTCTTTGGATCCCTTCCAAATCTGCAATTCTATAATTCTATGAAAACCACACTTAGAAAAATGATAGCGCTTGAGCTGCAGCATGCGTGCTTTGTGCTGCCTTAGTGCCCATGCGCTCACCTGCATTTGCAGGCGCACTAAGGTCGAAACGCTTTTGGAGCCAGCGGAGGGGGTCCAAATGAGATCCCTTTCAACTCTGGGGGAAAGGAGGGCTACAAGCAAAGCATCCTGTGAAAATGTATTCCCCTCTCCTTCTCAAGCAAAGCAGGAACAAATTACAGGCAGTGTTTTAATCTGGGACAGGTAGCTCAAAATAGGGACAGTTCGAATGTATTTTAGAAATCCAAATTTAAAACGCACCGGTGAAAACAGCCAATGTAGCCAAGTAATTCAGAACTGCGCCAAACTCAGAAATCTTGCTGGAGGCAGAGCCGAGCCATCGTGACTAATAGCCATCGATAGCCCTGTCAGAACTGGACGAATTCTCCTTGAGGTGCTTTCTAAGTGATCCATGCGACGGTCACCTCCAGGCTTGACTACTGTAATTTGCTCTACGTGGGGCTGCCCTTGAAGCTGTCCCAGAAACTCCAGCGGGTACAGAATGCTGCAGCAAGGCTCCTCACGGGGTCTCTGCCATGGGAGCATATTCACCCAGTGCTTTTCAAGCTGCACTGGCTCCCGGTGGAGTACAGGGTCAGGTTTAAGGACTCTCAAGAGTCTCCTCCAGCACCAGAATTCAAAAGCATCAATTATTTGGCGATCAGCCTTCTTTATGGTGCAGCTTTCACTCCCATACATCACTACTGGGAAAACCATAGCTTTGACTATACGGACCTTTGTTGGCAAGGTGATGTCTCTGCTTTTTAAGATGCTGTCTAGGTTTGTCATTGCTTTTCTCCCAAGCCAGAAATATTACCTCAGGTTAAGAACTTTGCTTCAGGATAAGAACAGAAATTGGGGGGCGGCAGTGCAGCGGCAGCAGAGGGCCCCATTAGCTAAAGTGGTGCTTCAGGTTAAGAACAGTTTCAGGTTAAGAACGGACCTCTGGAACAAATTAAGTACTTAACCCGAGGTACCACTGTACGGCATTTGGGTAAACTCCAGTCTCCGGGGTTTGGGGTAGAGGGGGGTGTTGTTTGTTTTGACAGCAGGGGAAAGGGAGGGTTGTCGAAAACAAGAGTTTGTAGGGAAAGCTTCTACTGTGTTGTGATCTTTGCCCCACTTGGGGCTATTTTAAGGAAGGGAATGAATCACAGAAGGGCAGGCCAGTACGCAAGGGATGGGGAAAGTGGGAAAGCATTGCAAAAAGGGGGTGTGAAGATCAGACAACGTTCACATTTCAGCCACTCTGAGATCAGCAGTGAAGATGACAGAGAGCTTCAGCTGGAACCTGCTACCTAAGAACAGACGAAGAGCCACGAAAGAAGAATGGCAGACAAAATTAATGGACTACACAGAGTTAGACAAAACAACAGGAAGGATTCAAAACCTGCGGGACCAGAGATTTACAGAAGATTGGAAGAAATATACGAACTATTTGAAGAGCAACTGCAATCAACAAATAACGTTAGTAGGACTGCAGGAAGTTTTGTAAGGAGAAATATATGAAATGTTGGAGAAGAGAGACTTTAGTTATGAAATTTAAATAGTGAAAGTAAGAAATGTATATTAAGTGAATAGATTGGAAAATTTTCAGACGTGATTGACGGAAGTCCAAAAAATTGTATAAGATGTAAAAGTATGTTTAATTATTTGAAAAGGATATGTTAAAAACTAATAAAAAATCTATAAAAAAAGAACAGATGAAGAGCCGGATGGATCAGGCCAATAGCTCATCTAATCCAGATGCCTGGGAGGATCCCAATAGCAGGATTGGAGCACAAAAGCCCTCCTGTGGTTTCCAGAAACTGGAATTGAAAATCATTGCTGCCTCTGACTGTGGAGCAGAGCCATCAATAGTCCTCTCCTCCAAGAATTTCTCTCTTTTTCTTGAGGATTGGATAAAAAAATTTTTTAAAGATATTTTATTAAAGTTTCAAAATTATAACAAAACAAAAGAAAAAAGAAAAAAGAAAAAAACATAGAAAATAAAAACAATTAAAAACACATTAATTTTCATAACATATCTTCATACACTTATTTCCCCAGACCTCCTCATCCCTCCCTTTTTTGTATTCCAGTTCAATTTGTTAGTTCAGCAAATCCTTACCATCAAGTTTTTACCCTATTCTAATCTTTCATTACATTACCTTACTCTATTCTCCTCATTGTCTTATAAAAAACCTTAACCTAAATCTTATTTTTGATAACTTCTCTTAACCATTATATTCTTTGAGGATTGGATAAAATTAGGGAATTATGATTTCACAAAACTGGAAGACCGGAGAAATTCAGTGGTACCTCGGGCTAAGTACTTAATTCGTTCCGGAGGTCCGTACTTAACCTGAAACTGTTCTTAACCTGAAGCACCACTTTAGCTAATGGGGCCTCCTGCCGCCAGAGCACGATTTCTGTTCTCATCCTGAAGCAAAGTTCTTAACTATTTCTGGGTTAGCGGAGTCTGTAACCTGAAGCGTATGTAACCTGAAGCGTATGTAACCCGAGGTACCACTGTACCAACTAAAGAACAATGGCAAGAGAAGCTGATGAACTACGTATGCAGAACTGTCAAAAATGACAGACAGACTAAAAGAAAAAGACAACACTGACTTTGAAAAAGAATGGGAACCGTTTATATTATACTTGCAGAAACAAAGTCAATAGACTTGATGGCAGGATTTAAATAAACATTCACATTATTAGCATTAGAAAATTTGTGGAAGATAGAGAAATAGGATGGTGTGTTTTATTTGTAGGTTTTTAGGTTTTATGTTTTAAGGTTTGATGTTGTTGTATAAATATGTTACTAGTATTATTTTCTTTTAAAAGTAGCAAAGTGGGTGAAAGGAGAAACAAGCCAGAAACGAAAGTTGGGGGAAGTCCAGAAGGGGAGGGAGGAAGAAATGTATAGTAAATGTTATGGATATGAGATGTATGTAATGAATGAAAAAGGAAAAAGAAGAAAAAGAATTTGTCGCTTTTAAGCCATCTAGGTTGGTGGCCATCTTTGTCTCCTGTGGCAGGGAGTTCCATAGATTATGCACTACATGGAGAAGCACTTTCTCTTCTCTGAATCTTTCAGCATTCAGCTTCACTGGAGCTCCATGCGTTCCAGAGAGAAGGGGGTGGACTTCTCTCTGTCCATCCTAATGTGCCATGCCAATTTTTTTGTAATCTTCCACCACTTGCAAAGTGTCTAACTTCTAAGAGAAAAAAGAAAGGTGCGGGGCCCAAGCCTATGCCCCCAACGCGTCGCCCCATCTTTAATTTATTTACTTTCAGCACTTTCAGCCTGCTCTTTGTTGTAGCAAATGAACAACATCACAGCATGTCATACCAATGAAACAAGTTTAAAACAAAGAGGAAAAGAAAGGGGGGAAACCATATAACCAAATAACCTAATGGCAAAACGTTGTTTATACAATTGCTTTAGCACCCCCTTCTCGCAAACGCTGGGATCTGGGTAAGCAGGTGCTGCTGGTCTAAACTGCGACGGAAACTGGGCAGCAGAAAAGAATGCTAAAATCAGGAATGAACACACTTTGGAGATGTGGCCTCTCAGTGCAGCTCACATGACTCAGGGGCGCATCAGTGCCCCCCCCATCTGCACATGGCACAAGTCACATGCTTTAGTGCTCAAATAAAGGGACATTTAAGTCCAGTCGTGAACGACTCTGGGGTTGCGGCGCTCATCTCGCTTTACTGCCCGAGGGAGCCGGCGTTTGTCCGCTTCCGCAGACAGTTTTCCCGGGCCATGTGGCCAGCATGACTAAACCGCTTCTGGCGAAGCCAGAGCAGCACACGGAAACGACGTTTACCTTCCCGCCAGAGCAGTACCTATTTATCTACTTGCACTGGTGTGCTTTCGAACTGCTAGGTTGGCAGGAGCAGGGACCGAGCAACGGGAGCTCACCCCGTCGCGGGGCCTCGAACCGCTGACCTTCTGATCGGCAAGCCCAAGAGGTACAGTGGTTTAAACCACAGCGCCACCCGCGTCCCCAGTGCTCAAATAGCGCCTGGCAAATCTGTGGTTTAACTATTGTGTAAACACACTGTGGCAGCTGTGCTGTCTGGGGCTGATGGGAGTTGTAGTCCTAAACACCTGGCAAAGTCTGGCTTAAAGCATGGTTCTGTAGCTGGTAGACACAGCAGTCAATTCACCCTGGAACATCCTATGGCAGTTTGTTATCAGGCGTGACTCCCGCTAATTGATTTATGGCCCTCAATTAGCTCTTCACTGCCCGGCACACTTCTCCTGCCGCATGCTCTGCTCCGAGCTCTCCGTCACGCCATAGCAGAGTTTTGCACAGCAGTGTAAACTGTCACGTTGCTTGGCTTCCAGACAAACACACACAGAGTCCAGGTTTGTCTATTTACAGCTTTTATTCCGATATTTCTCAGGAATTTCCAGGACTAGTTGCAGCCATCACAGCACTGCATCCTTTCCCCCACAGAGTACAGAGTGGGACTGGCAAACTTTGCCCAAAGCTCCTCCCAAGCTTCCAAAATTGACGTCAGAATGGTGTGGCATCATGGGAAGAACTTAACTCGTTAAGTTCCAACTCCAACACCCCCCTTTGCCGCACCTTCTGACAAGACCCTTTTGAGTTCAACACCTTACCCTTTGCCTTGTGCTTCTTCCCAGCATCTTTCCCAGGCACCTGTTGAACCCCTTCAACACTCCCAGAATCACACTGTGCGACACTTTTCCACGCACCCGTGACCTGAAACCCCTCTGACCCACTTGAGCCAGCAGTTGTGTCTCCTCCGTCAGACTTTTCCCCCTCTGACTTGACAACCCGTCCGTGAGCTTTCTCCATTACGCTTACCGGAGATGAAGCCTCACACCTGGACATTCCTTTCACAACCCTTGGAGATGCCCAAACCTGCCCTGACCCCTGACCCTGGACCTGGTTCCCATCACCGGGTTCTGAACCCTGATTCTGGACTTGGTCCCCGTCACCGGGATCAGCCTCTGCCTCCCTCTCCTCCCTTTGAGGAGACTTTGCACCCGTCACCTGGTGACGTATTTCCTTTTCCTTGAAAACCTTCTCCAGAGCAGACCCAGTAAACTGTGACCCTCGGTCGCTCTTGAACCCTTGCACCCTGGTGGAGAACCTTTGTTCCACCTCCGCAACCCAATCCTGGATCAGTTGCGCCACCTCCCCCTGTGATTTGAGAGAGAAACACCAGCCAACCTGGCTGTGGTCACCTGTCAACGACAGCACATACCTGGCCCCACCCAGACTCTCAGACCTCTTGGGTCCTGACAGATCTGTGTGAACAAGCTCAAAGGACTCTTTGGTTACCCTCCCAAACCCGGGAAAACCAAGCACCTTTGCACCTTTGCATGCCCTGCACCCTTGGGACCTCCTCCCACATTGTGTGATTTTACACCCTTTTGTGCACCTGTGCAACTTTTGCACATGACTGGGAACCTTAGCACACTTCACCTGTGCTTTTCCAGCATTCCCACCACCCTCCAGAGGTGAATCCAGAACAAAGACGTTGTTCTCCCTCTGCATGTTGACCAGTTGTCTCCCTCCTCTGAAAATGGAACAGGTGTCATTTTCAAAACGAACATCGTATCCCTGCTTCATTAGAGCTGATACAGATAAAAGACAACACTTCAGTCCCGGCACAACGTAGACCTCTAGCTCCTCCTGTGAAGGAGAGAAAAACACGTTAGCCATACCACAGACTGATTTTTGTGTTCCGTCTGTGAACCTAACAGTCATCCCTGTTAAAACAGCCCTGCATTTACGCAGCTTCCCAGCAGATGTCTCTGGAATCAAATCGCAATTAGCAGCAGAGTCGATAACAAAACGAAGCTCTGCCCTTGTCCCACGGCTGTCTTCAGCCAACGCCAGACTAGCCGTGATCTGATAAGTCCCTTCCTGGCACCTGGCACGTTCACCAGCCTCAGTCCCATGCCTGGTTGTTCTCCCAGGCCGGTTGCCATGGAAACCCGACTGGTTCCCATGAGAGTTCAGCTGTTTGACCTTGGCAACATCCTGTCTTGCCTCTCTGCTCCGGTGGGGGCAATCTCGTCGCAGATGTCCCGGAGCTTTACACACGTAGCAACGACGAACTCCAGTGGAAAAACACTGCCTGGGGCTCTTTTCAGCTGGCCTGGCCCTCCTTCTTCCGGAAAAGCACTCCTTGCCAGATCCGCCCCCCTTGAACTGCCGCTCCACTCCAGCAGGTTCAGTGGAAAACTTTTCAAACTTGCCTTTTGGAACCTTCCGCCCCCCCGACTTGCTCACTAGCACTCCTTGAGGCTAAAGCATCAGGAACAGGGCTCCAGCCATCTCTAGGCTCTCAGCTTCCATCTGCCCTTGGCCTCCTGCTGAGCCTTCATACAGACGTTTCAGCACACGCCAAGCCTCACACGCAGATTTAACGCTTCCCAGGTGATGTTGCAACTTAGCATGCACACCTGCCCGCAACATGCAGATCTCAGCTCTCTCAGCTTTCTCTTTCTGCATCTTCTCCTTCAGAGAAACAGACTTCAGCTTTCCTGAATCTCTGACATCTCTGTCCACCAGTTGCACTGGTTCCCTCTGGGAAATGTCCCAAACTTCCGTGGCTAAAAACCACGCTCTCACCCTTTTTGTCCAGGTATTCCACGCGTGGACGGTGAGTTCCTCAAGCTGTTCAAACGGAGCTTGAATCACCTCCTGGCCATCTGCCATCTCCTTCCGTTCTCCCAAGGGGGCCCCAAGCTGTACTTACAAGATTTCCAGCTCCCCTGGCGTGGAGAAACGATTCTCTGCTGCTCTCAGCTCCTGGCTCCACAGCAACACAGGCAAATCTCTGCGTCTTGCAGCTTGCTTGTTTGCTTCTGCCTCCGCCTCCTGCCGTCTCTGCTCGACACCGCAGATCAAAGCCCCCGGCAGTATCTTCCGTGACAGGTTTACAAGCGATGATTTAGGACACCCATAACCTATGGCAGTTTGTTATCAGGCGTGACTCCCGCTAATTGATTTATGGCCCTCAATTAGCTCTTCACTGCCCGGCACACTTCTCCTGCCGCATGCTCTGCTCCGAGCTCTCCGTCACGCCATAGCAGAGTTTTGCACAGCGGTGTAAACTGTCACGTTGCTTGGCTTCCAGACAAACACACACAGAGTCCAGGTTTGTCTATTTACAGCTTTTATTCCGATATTTCTCAGGAATTTCCAGGACTAGTTGCAGCCATCACAGCACTGCATCCTTTCCCCCACAGAGTACAGAGTGGGACTGGCAAACTTTGCCCAAAGCTCCTCCCAAGCTTCCAAAATTGACGTCAGAATGGTGTGGCATCATGGGAAGAACTTAACTCGTTAAGTTCCAACTCCAACACATCCACCCTCTTGTTGGTGTTATGTATTGAGTTGAATAGGATTCAGAATACAGTGGTGCCCCGCAAGACGAATGCCTCGCATGACGGAAGATTTGCTAGACGAAAGAGTTTTCCGTTTTGGAGGTGCTTCTCAAAACGAATTTCCTATGGGCTTGCTTTGCAAGACGACAATGTCTTGCGAGTTCCTGCTGGTTTTTTCCCCTCCCCCCTTTTTCTAAGCCGCTAAGCCGCTTATCAGCTGATCCGATCAGCAGATAAGCCGCTAAAAGCCGCTAATAGCGCTAATCCGGTAATCCTTCAACCGCTAGACGAAGAGAATCACAGAACGGATTCTTTTCGTCTTGCAAGGCACCACTGTACAGCAGTCTGATTAGTCCTAGAACAATGCAGCAGTATGATTGGTCTGCAGGAGCCACCCAATCCAGCTACAGGTGGAAGTGAATCCACAACCTGGTTGGCCTACAGGAGAATTCCGGAATTAGCCAATCATGTGTGACCCGTTGTGTAAATAATGTATATAAAGCAGATACTTTGGGGAAACTTCCATTCCTCCTCACCACTATGAGCTGAATAAAGAGCATGAAATCCACTCTCGACTCTGAGTATATTTCATCCAACAAGATTGGTTGAGGAATGAGATGGTGGCAGATGGATGCCTCTCTGACCTATATGTGAACGACAGGTAGACACTACCTCACTTCCCTGAAACCTTTGGGAAAAGACGCCCAGATGATGCTGTCTGGGCTTTTTCTTGGTCTGTTCTGTTCTGCTTGCTGCCTAATTAATTTTCGGTTTCTTGTTCCTCGTTTCTCATTTCTACAGGGCTTTGGGTTCGTCTATTTTGTTTTTGTTTTTTTGAACAGATGAGCTGCATCTTACGACTTATGCCTGAGGGTGGCTTCAGCAGTCAAAAGCATTGAAACAAATATATACTATCCTGAGATATTTCAGAAATAGGGACCGTTCTCTTGTGTATTTAGAAAATGCACAGCCTTTTATGTTAAGGGATGGTCTCTTTTTCCCTCCCTCCCCCTCACTCACTCACACCCTCCTGCTGAATGCTCTAGTAGAGTTGCGTGACTATTAATTTTGATTTCTCTCAGGGTCAGGGTCAGGTTTAAGGTGCTGGTTTTGACCTTTAAAGTCCTTCTCTCCATTTGAATATAAAGGGAAAAGACATAGATTATTGAATCCAGAAGAGACCGGGAAATTCCTGAGGAAATATAAGGAACTAAGAACAGAGGAGGGTGGAGCAAGAGAAGTAGAGGAAGGATCACCTAGAAACACGAGAACAGAGGACGAACAAGAAGCGAACGGAAACGGATCAGACGAAGAAGAAGAAGAAGAAGGGGAGGAAGAAAACACAGAAAACCAATAAAGGAAAGAGAGAGGGAAAGAGGAGGGGAAAAAGGGAAAAGAGAGAAAAGTTCAGTGAATGTCAGGCATTATGGGGTTAAGAATTTTGAGTTGGAATGTTAATGGAATAAATGAGAAAAAAAAGAGGAATAAAATTGAGCAATTCTTGAAAAAGAAAAACTTGGATATCATCTGTCTCCAAGAGACGCATGTGGCTAAAAAACACAAAAAACTGCTAATCAATAAAAGACTGGGAATAGAATTTGAGTCCTCCGATAAAGAAAAGAAAAGAGGGGTTGTGCTGTACATTAAAAAAAGGATTGAAGCTAAACAAATATTCAGAGACGAGGAGGGGAGGATGGTCGCTATCCGAATCAGTTGGCAAGGTGAGAGTTTGATTGTGATTGGGATCTATGCACCAAATAATAATAAGACCGATTTCTATAAACACCTCGAAATGAAAATTGCAGAATATATGGATCAGAGAATCATTCTTATGGGGGACATGAATGGTGTAGTCTCCGTAGAAATGGACAGATTGAGGGAAGGTGTAAGTAAAGAAGGGAAATTGCCAAAATCATTTTTCTCAATGGTCAAAAACTGTAATCTGATGGATATTTGGCGTCTTAGACACCCATTGGATAAGCAATATACATTCCACTCCGAGCCACACCATTCGATGTCATGGATTGATCAGGTCTGGATATCAAATGAACTTTGTCCTAGGGTAAAACAAATTGATATAAAACCGAGAGTAATCTCTGACCATAGCCCGATAGAATGGGAATTGGAGAGCTATGATAGAAGAACTTTTAGATGGAAGCTAAAAGATTATCTTTTAAACGATCAAAGAATTGTAGAAAATGCACATAAAAAGCTATCAGAATACTTTATGGACAACCGAGATAAAGGTACAAATATTAATATAGTCTGGGACGCCAGCAAAGCTGTGATAAGAGGATACTTCATCCAACAGAATGCGATTAAAAACAGGAATAGAGAGAAAGGAAAAGAGGAAATTCTAAGGCAGATTATGGATAGTGAGCAAAAACTAATTCGGAAACCCAACTCTCAGAAAATAAAAGAAAACATAAAAATCCTCCAAGCCCAATTTGCTGCGATAATAAATAGAGAGATAGAGTGGAACATCAAAAAGCTAAGACAAAAGAGTTTCGAATTCTCAAACAAATCTGGAAAGTGGCTGGCGTGGCAAATTAAGAAGAGAAAAGAGCAAAGTACAATAAACAGAATTATAATAGAGGGAGAAGAGGTCACCGATCCAAAAGGAATCAGGAAAGAGTTTCTAGACTATTATAGAGGCCTTTACAAAAAGAAAGATAGAAACAACTCAAGGAAGATAGAAAGATTTTTGAAAGAGAAAATGGTGCAGAAAATCCCAATCGACAAAAAGCAACGATTAAATAAGCCAATTGAAACAGAAGAGATAGAGGAGGTAATTAAAGATCTAAAAAGAGGGAAGGCTCCGGGACCTGACGGATTCACATCAAGCTATTACAAAGAGATGAAATCTGTACTTTTGAACCCTTTGAAGGAAACTATGAATAATGTTTTAAGAAAAGGAGAAATCCCGGAGACCTGGAAGGAGGCGTTCATCACCCTCATTCCGAAACAGGATGCAGACCTAACCCAGGTTAAAAACTATAGGCCAATTTCGTTGTTGAATACGGACTACAAAATATTTGCAGGTATTCTAGCGAGAAGGTTGAAGTCCATATTGGCGGAAATTATCCATAAAGACCAGACCGGGTTTCTCCCAGGCAGGAACATGAGGGACAACATAAGAAATATAATTAATATGCTAGAATTCCTATCGGTAAGAATTGATAAACAGGCGATAATGATGTTTGTAGATGCGGAAAAAGCGTTTGATAATGTGGCATGGGACTTTATGATGAAGAACTTAGAACACCTGGAAGTGGGTAGGAACTTTTACAATGGGGTGAACGCAATATACAGAGAACAAAAGGCCAAACTGATCATAAATAATATCGTGACAGAGGAAATAAAGATACAGAAGGGTACAAGACAGGGATGCCCACTCTCCCCGTTGTTGTTCATAATGGTATTGGAGGTACTTCTGAACTCAATTAGACAAAATGGGAAAATTAAAGGAGTGACAATTGGACAACACGCCTATAAGACCAAAGCATTTGCAGACGATCTTGTTATAATGACGGAAGACCCAATAATTACAATAGAAGAAATTCTAAAGGAAATAGACCAATTTGGAGAAATAGCAGGCTTTAAATTAAACAAAAGGAAAACAAAGATGATGGTTAAGAATATAGATCAAAGAACAATAGAAATAATCCAAGAACAGTCACAGATACAGGTGGTTAAGAAAATAAAATATTTGGGGATTTGGCTCACGCCTAAAAATATAGATTTATATAAAAACAACTATGAGCCGGTGTGGAGAGAAATAAGAAAAGATTTGGAAGCATGGGGAAGACTGAAACTGTCCTTTTGGGGAAGGATCAATACTATTAAGATGAACGTACTACCGAGGGCACTATTTCTATTTCAGACCATTCCCATAATTAAGGGGAGTAGAGTGTTTAAAGAATGGCAGAGAGTACTATCAAGATTTATATGGCAGGGCAAAAAACCCCGTATAAAATATAAATTGTTGACAGATAAAAGGGAAAGGGGAGGCTTTGCCTTACCGGACCTGGGACTCTACTATGAGGCAGTATGCCTCTGTTGGCTAAAAGATTGGGCTAAGCTAAAGAACAAGGAGTTACTTGATTTAGAGGGCTTTAATAACAGGTTCGGTTGGCACGCCTATCTGTGGAGCGGTAAGAGGAAAATACATAAGGGGTTTGAAGACCATATTTTTAGAGGCCCACTTATTGAAGTATGGGAAAGGTATAAGAATATACTGGAACCTAAGATTCCACACTGGCTCTCACCCCTCGAAGTGATGAGCCTCAAGAAAATTAATATGAGTGAGGACTGGGCAACATATGAACAACTGCTAATGAAAGAGAATGGGAAATGGAAATTAAAACCGTATGAGCAGATTAAGGGGTATGTGTACGATTGGTTGCACCATTTCCAAGTCAACGAGATGTTTAGGAAAGAGGCTAAAGATAGAGGGTACGCAGATAAAGAATCAAAATTCCAGAGGGAAATTATAAATAGCGAGGAGAAAATAATATCCAGAATGTATAAAATGTTATTGGATTGGAATTTGGCAGACGAAGAAGTTAAGACAGTAATGATTCGATGGGCTAATGATGTGGGACATGCTATACAATTTGAGGATTGGGAGAATTTATGGAAAGAGGGTCTGGACTTCACCGCGTGTATAACTGTGAAAGAGAACGTCATGAAGATGTTTTACAGGTGGTATATAACACCTGTGAAATTGTCAAAAATGTACAAAGTAGACAGCAAATGTTGGAAGTGTGAGGAGAAGGAGGGTGTTTTCTACCACATGTGGTGGGAGTGCAGGAGAGTGAGAGAATTTTGGGAAGAAGTGTATACCGAATTAAAGAAGGTCCTAAAGTATACATTCACCAAAAAATCTGAAATCTTCCTGTTAGGAATATTAGGGAATGAAATTAAAAAGAAAGACCATAAATTTATGTATTATGCAACAACAGCTGCAAGGATAGTCCTTGCTCAGAAGTGGAAAAAAAAAGAAATGCCAACAATAGAGGAGTGGAGATCGAAGTTACTAGATTACGCGGACTTGGATAGGTTAACGGGAAAGATCAGACATCTAAGAGACCAAAAGTTTGTCAAGGACTGGGGGAAATATGTAGATTACTTGGAACATCTTAGTGAAGGTCAAATAACGTTAAGGGGATTCAGAGAAGCACTGTAAAAGAGGAAGAGGTATTGTCTAAGGAAAACAGAGGTAAAAGAGTATCTAATGACAATACATAATAGGTAATGTGTATCCTAGATTCTTATTGCGGAAGATTCACGGGCGGGCTGAAGGAAGTCCAGAAAGACATGACCATGTTAATTTTGTTAGATGGAAAAATTTTATTGTATATACGAAGTATCTGCTTTGTGCTGTTATTTCTTTTCTTTAACTTTTGATTCTTTTTTTTCTTTTTTTCTTTTTCTTACTTTTGGAAAATCAATAAATACTTATATGCAAAATAATAATAATAATAATAATTTTGATTTCTCTCGATTTCTGGTTTTCCCAGTCTAAAGTTCAGTTCTCTACATCAGCTGCGATTCCGATTCCTGCAATGCCGGGGTTTGGGGCTAGATGACTCTTTTGATTTCTTCCAAATCTGCAATTCTATAATTCTATGAAAACCACACTTAGAAAAATGATAGCATTTGAGCTGCAGCATGCGCGCTTTGTGGTGCCTTAGTGCCCATGCGCTCACCTGCATTTGCATGTGCACTAAGGTCGAAACGCTTTTGGAGCCGGCGGAGGGGGTCAAAATGAGATCCCTTTCAACTCTGGGGGAAAGGGAGGGCTACAAGCAAAGCATCCTGTAAAAATGTATTCCCCTCTCTTTCTCACGCAAAGCAGGAACAAATTACAGGCAGCGTTTTAATCTGGGACAGGTAGCTCAAAATAGGGACTGTTCGAATGTATTTTAGAAATCCAAATTTAAACCGCACCGGTGAAAACAGCCAATGTAGCCAAGTAATTCAGAACTGCGCCAAACTCAGAAGAACATAAGGAAATCTTGCTGGAGGCAGAGCCGAGCCATCGTGACTAATAGCCATCGATAGCCCTGTCAGAACTGGACTAATTCTCCTTGAGGTGCTTTCTAAGTGATCCATGCGACGGTCACCTCCAGGCTTGACTACTGTAATTCGCTCTACGTGGGGCTGCCCTTGAAGCTGTCCCAGAAACTCCAGCGGGTACAGAATGCCATGGCGAGGCTCCTCACAGGGTCTCTGCCATGGGAGCATATTCACCCAGTGCTTTTCCAGTGGAGTACAGGGTCAGATTTAAGGTGCTGGTTTTGACCTTTAAAGCCCTTCATGGCCTAGGACCCTCGTACCTACGGGACCGCCTCTCCCGGTATGCCCCATGGAGAGCCTCAAGGTCCATAAATAGCAACACCCTAGTGGCCCTGGGCCCTAAGGAAGTTAGATTAGCTTCAACCAGAGCCAGGGCCTTCTCAACACTGGTCCCTGCCTGGTGGAACGCTCTCTCTCATGAGACCAGGGCCCTGCGGGATCTGATTTCTTTCTGCAGGGCCTGTAAGACAGAGTTGTTCCACCTGGCCTTTGGCTTGGAGCCAATTTGATTCCCTCCCCTCCCCCTCTTTCTTTTTTCTTTTCCTTTCTCCTCCTGCGATGAGATTTCAATATTTTAATGTTGTATTTTAATTTTGTTTTTAAGTTGTATTCATTCAATTTGTTTTTATTATTGCTTGTTAGCTGCCCTGAGCCCGGCCTTGGCTGGGGAGGGCAGGGTATAAATAAATATTATTATTATTATTATTATTATTATTATTATTATTATTATTATTAAACTCCACCCAGGAAGTGGAGAGATGTGCCTCCTCTGTCAGCTCTCGTCCCAAGGCCTCTGGGTCCCTCAGACGACTTGTGGAAAAGCCCACAATATCTCTGATTGCTAAACGCACGCGAAAGAAATAAGGCGAGTAACCACAAAGCATTCTGAAGAATTGCCTTTCCCCCCCAAGTTATCATCTGAATCTAGAACAGGGAAGCGCTTTCAACCTTGGCCTCCCCTTGCCGTGTCAAAAAGCTGCTTTCTGCCCTGCTGAAATCTGAAACCGCACCTATGCTCGATGTGCAGAAATGAAGCAGGCGCAAGCCTCCATCTGATACCACGTAGCGCGGCCTCGATTCTGAACCCATGACACTTTGCTCCTTAACCGCCCCGGATTGGTGGTTAAGAGCGGCTGCGGCGGTTCATCAGCAAGCAGAGACGGGCTCTTTGCAACATGCCCAGAGACCTCCTTGCCCTTGCCGTGGCTTGGCACGCCAGATGTGGCGCTGAAACCAGGACGTGTGGTCCGATTGCTGCTGAAATTTGGCCCTGCTGCAGGGATGCCCCCCTGCAAGGTCTCCTCGAGGAACAGCAGCCCTTGCAAGCACAGCCTGTCCTTTGCCAGGCTGATGGCATAGAATCCTAGAGCTGGAATAGACCACAAGGGCCATCGAGTCCAACCCCCTGCCAAGCAGGAAACACCATCAGAGCACTCCTGACATATGGTTGTCAAGCCTCTGCTTAAAGACCTCCAAAAGAGGAGACTCCACCACACTCCTTGGCAGCAAATTCCACTGTCAAACAGCTCTTACTGTCAGGAAGTTCTTCCTAATGTTTAGGTGGAATCTTCTTTCTTGTAGTTTGGATCCATTGCTCCGTGTCCGCTTCTCTGGAGCAGCAGAAAACAACCTTTCTCCCTCCTCTATGTGACATCCTTTTATATATTTGAACATGGCTATCATATCACCCCTTAACCTCCTCTTCTCCAGGCTAAACATGCCCAGCTCCCTTAGCCGTTCCTCATAAGGCATCGTTTCCAGGCCTTTGACCATTTTGGTTGCCCTCCTCTGGACATGTTCCAGTTTGTCAGTGTCCTTCTTGAACTATGGTGCCCAGAGAGCACCCTTCTTTGCATTCTGCCACGTGGCACTAGCAAACTCGGCATTCGCCACTGGCATCTTGAGCCAGGGTCCTTGTGTGCCTGCAGGCCTTTCAGCCCGGGCTCCTTATCGCCCGCCTGTTGCACAACCCTCTGTCCACGCCCGGTTGGCATCCTCAGCTGTTTCAACAAAGCCCTGCCTTGCCCCTTTCTTGTTGCTACAGTAATGCAAAACAATCCTTCAACAACCCCGATTTGGGCCGGAAACCCCACCGTGGGTGGTTAGAACTGCCTGGCATTTTATGGGCGATGGATGCAAGCTGTCCTGTTTTCAATATATATATACATTTTATGGTTATTTCACATGTAGTATACGGCAGGCAACGAAAGTAGCAGCTCATCTGCCCTTTCTCAGAAAGATGCGTAACAGCAGTCTAAAGTTTACGATGCATACGAAAATCTCTCGGCCAATAAGTCTCTCCAGATATTTCTGTGGTTCGGGAGAGATGTTGTCTCCATTGATCGTCTCATATAGGAGATAAATGAATGCCGGGTGTAATAAAAGGGTATCTGACCGTGCTAACCTGGCATCTGAGATCGCACCGTGCGTCTGTCGACAGGCCAACATTTAGCAATTTCTAAATGAGCAGCTACCAGCAAAAATGTCAGCGTCTCCCAGTGAGATAATTGTTGATTCATCTATTATTCCTAACCCCGCCTGGTAAACAGAACCCGGGGTGTCTTCCTCTTTAATCCCAAATAGATGGGCAATGGTTTGGGTTGCTCAGCTGTGTGTGTGTATGCCAGCGGGGGGGGGGGGGGCGACACTCTGTACATGCTCAGTGGTGTTAACACACACAAAAATGTAATAAAAACATTCCTTAGAGACCAACTAAGTTTGTTACTGAGGTGCTACTGGAAGGAATTTTTTTATTTTCTTTCAACTACAGCACACCAACACGGCTACCGTAAAGGTAAAGGGACCCCTGACCGTTAGGTCCAGTTGTGACCGACTCTGGGGTTGCGGCGCTCATCTTGCTTTACTGGCTGAGGGAGCCGGCGTACAGCTTCCGGGTCATGTGGCCAGCATTACTAAGCCACTTCTGGCAAACCAGAGCAGCGCACGGAAACGCCGTTTACCTTCCCCCAGAGCGGTACCTATTTATCTACTTTGACGTGCTTTCGAACTCCTAGGTCAGCAGGAGCAGGGACTGAGCAACGGGAGCTCACCCCATCACGGGGATTCGAACTGCTGACCTTCTGATTGGCAAGCCCTAGGCTCAGTGGTTTAACCCACAGCGCCACCTGTGTCCCTACCTGTAACAAAAAAATGTGTTTGCTTTGCTGTTGCATCACTTGTTCCAAGACTGCTGCCCTGGGTATCTGGGAGAGGAAAGGTAGGTATAAATTCAATTGCTACTAAAATAATGTTTTGAACGGTTCCTATTTTTGTCTGTAAGCCACCTTAAGTTCTGACCGGGGGAAAGGAAGGAAGGAAAAGAAAGAAAGAAAGAAAGAAAGAAAGAAAGAAAGAAAGAAAGAAAGAAAGAAAGAAAGAAAGAAAGAAAGAAAACTACTACTACTATTATTACTGCAGAAAGATTCTCAGCTGATTCTTTATAATAATAATAATAATTCATTATTTATACCCCGCCCATCTGACTGGGTTTCCCCAGCCACTCTAGGCGGTTTCCTACAAAAGATTAAAAATACATTAAAATACATCAGTTATTAAAAACTGCCTTCAGATGTCTTCTAAATGTCACATAGTTGTTTATTTCCTTGATATCTGGTGGGAGGGTGTTCCGCAGTGCAGACGCCACCACCGAGAAGGCCCTCTGCTTGGTTCCCTGTAACTTGGCTTCTCGCAGTGAGGAAACCCCCAGAAGGACCTTGGAGCTGGACCTCAGTGTCTGGGCTGGACGATGGGAGTGGAGACGCTCCTTCAGGTATACTGGGCCTTTGAGGCCATTTAGGGCTTTAAAGGTCAGCACCAACACTTTGAATTGTGCTTGGAAACATACTGGGAGCCAATGTAGGTCTTTCAAGACCGGTGTTATTGTGGTCTTGGCGGCCGCTCCCAGTCACCAGTCTAGATTTGCTTTATTCAAATCAAACCACAGAAATCTCCAGGGTGATGACAGGGGTAGGTAAAACAGTTCAAATTCTCGGGAGCCACAAAGACTCAGTTTTTAAAGAGCTATCCCCATACGGACGAAAGACAAAACTAAAATTCCTGGTACTGGCCCAGAGGTTTTAAAGCAACCTGAATTTTCCCAGGCTGGAGAGCCCACTGTGACTGCTCTGGGGTCTAGACAACGCAGCTTAAAGCCGAGGCAAAAGCCCCATCATGGTTGCCCTGGGCAATGTCTTCAGCTCTGGTGATTCTCTCTGGAGATTCTCCTCGGGAGCATCCGACATTTTTCAAGCTTCTTTCACAAAAATAGAAGAAGAGCTTTGCTGGAAGAGAGCTAAGGCCCGCCAAGTTCAACGGGCCATTTCCCACATTAGCCAAGCAGATGTTTTGGGACGTGAGCCCAGTCGCTTTCTCTGCCTTCCCTCCCCCAGCAACTTTTACTCAGCAGTAGGGGTGGGCAGATCTGCCCAGTTCGGTTTCCATTGCTCATCCTTCCAGTCTTATATTCAGTACATTTGCACATCAGCTTCCTAACGTGGGGTTCTTAATAATAATAATAATAATAATTAATAAATAAAAAATAAAATCCTCATGAAAATTCCCCAGCAGTTTAGTGAAATTTCCCACAATGTACCATATTTTTCGCTCTATAACACGCACCCGACCATAACACGCACGTAGTTTTTAGAGGAGGAAAATCCGTAGGCATGCCACCCGTAGGCATTCCCTCCATAACACGCACAGACATTTCCCCTTACTTTCTAGGAGGAAAAAAGTGAGTGTTATGGTGCAAAAAATACAGTATATGCTTTTGAACGCATGTGGGGCTACCTTTGAAGGTGACCCGGAAACTACAACTAATCCAGAATGCGGCAGCTAGACTGGTGACTGGGAACGGCCGCCAAGACCATATAACACCAGTCTTGAAAGCCCTACACTGGCTCCCAGTACGTTTCCGAGCACAATTCAAAGTGTTGGTGCTGACCTTTAAAGCCCTAAACGGCCTCGGTCCAGTATACCTGAAGGAGCGTCTCCACCCCCATCGTTCAGCCTGGACTCTGAGGTCCAGCGCCGAGGGCCTTCTGGTGGTTCCCTCACTGCGAGAAGGGAAGTTACAGGGAACCAGGCAGAGGGCCTTCTTGGTAGTGGCACCCACCCTGTGGAACACCCTCCCACCAGATGTCAAAGAGAAAAATAACTACCAAACTTTTAGAAGGCAGCCCTGTTTAAGGAAGCTTTTAATGTTTAATAGGTTATTGTATTTTTGTGTTTTGGAAGCTGCCCAGAGTGGCTCGGGGGACCCAGCCAGATGTGCGGGGTATAAATAATAAATTATTACTGTAGTTGTTGTTGTTGCAATTTGGCCCAAAATGCAAATTTCAGAGACGTGCGAAATTTTGAAGGCTGGTGTTTATGGACTGGCTGCATGCAGAGGAATGGTGAAAGGCACCAGCTGGGGAACCCCCAAGGGAATCCCCAGGGTAAGAAGGGTTGGGGAGTGGTGGTGGGGTGACGATGAGAGGGAGAAGAGGGAGCAGACTGGTTGGAGGAGGTGTCAGAAGCTGGAGAGGCAACAAGGTTTAGTGAGCAGGAAGAATCTGTGGCAGAGAGCAGTTCAGAATCGGAGGCAGAAGCTGGAGAGGAGGGAGGCCAAGAGGCAGAGATGAGGCAGGCTGTGTCTCTCTCTCCTCGTCTCCCAGGACCAGAAGAGGGATGAAGAGGGTGGAGCAAAGATGGACAAGATGACAGAGTCTCAGATTGCTTGGGAAGGACTTGGGGGAGGAGGAGACTTAGGTTGAATCCTGACAAGACCGAAGTACTGTTTTGGGGGGACAGGGGGCGGGCTGGTGTGGAGGACTCCCTGGTCCTGAATGGGGTAACTGTGCCCCTGAAGGACCAGGTGTGCAGCCTGGGAGTCATTTTGGACTCACAGCTGTCCATGGAGGCGCAGGTCAATTCTGTGTCCAGGGCAGCTGTCTACCAACTCCACCTGGTATGCAGGCTGAGACTCTATCTGACCACAGACTGTCTCGCCAAAGTAGTGAATGCTCTAGTTATCTCCCGCTTGGACTACTGCAATGCGCTCTTCGTGGGGCTACCTTTGAAGGTGACCTGGAAACTACAACTAATCCAGAATGCGGCAGCTAGACTGGTGACTGGGAGCGGCCGCCGAGATCGCATAACACTGGTCTTGAAAGACCTACATTGGCTCCCAGTACGTCTCTGAGCACAATTCAAAGTGTTGGTGCTGACCTTTAAAGCCCTAAACGGCCTCGGTCCAGTACATCTGAAGGAGCATCTCCACCCCCATCGTTCTGCCCGGACACTGAGGTCCAGCGCCGAGGGCCTTCTGGCGGTTCTCTCATTGCAAGAAACAAAGCTACAGGGAACCAGGCAGAGGGCCTTCTTGGTGGTGGTGCCCGCCCTGTGGAACGCCCTCCCATCAGATGTCAAAGAGATAAACAACAACCTGACATTCAGATGACATCTTAAAGCAGCCCTGTTGAGGGAAGTTTTTAATGTATGACATATTAGTGTATTTTTGGTCTTTGTGGAAGCTGCCCAGAGTGGCGGGGGAAACCCAGCCAGATGGGCGAGGTACAAATAATAAATTATTATTAGGGAGCTGTTGGAACGTGGGGACCTTCAGGGCTCGCAACTGCCTCGTTGGGGCAAGATCTAGCGGGAAGAGTTGCTGTGCTCACTAGGCCTGGCTTCCTGAGCTGTTTCGTTTCTTCAAATAAAAAGTTCACTGAAGCCGTGTGAGTGGTTGCTGACCTGTTCCTGGCACCTGCTCTTGTCAGGTTCTGCGCTTCGGTTCACATAGCATTTTGGAAAGTGTGAATCTCACGGGCTCGCCTTTAAATGCAAACTTTATTGAATTGCTCCCCAACCCTCTTCAAAGGCCCCCTGTCTCTGATCCAGAAGGTTACATAGAGCCGTCATGACTAGGGAGGGGTGAATCGGTCCATTCTGGTTCTCTCCGCTTCTCATTTTCACAAACTTAAATTTGGTTTTCCACATTTCTGCAGCAATGTGCGAATTTTCTTTTAAGAAAGCACCCTCCTGAAAGCTCTCGAACGTGTTCATGTGAATTCCTCCTAATGCCATTTTGTCTGCAGATTTAACTTTTTAACATTTTTGCCCCAGATTTCTCTTAACCAGAGTACCTTTTCATTCCCGGTCTGTGGTGAGATTTTCATAGTGCTGAATTCTCAAACTTTCTACCCACAGGATAGAGGCTGAGCTCCACTAGTCACAAAATGGCGGTGCAGGGGCAGAGCCACTCACAAAATGGTGGCAAGCGAGGACAGAGTTTGGCAGAACCCCATATCAATTGCTGACATTGTTTTCTACTGATATCTGACCCATCTTTGGAAACCACCACACTCTTTCCCACAGCATTTCCCCTGTGGCAAGGAGTTCCGCAGCTCAGCTTTCCTTGAAACATGTGTAGATATTTGCTCCGGGGGTGTTATGACTCAGCCTCCCCGTTTTAGGCAATATTTGCTGATCCAGAGATTCTAAACAGAGATGGCTTTTTCTTTGATAGATTTCCCTTTCCACCCCCACTGCCCTCTCAAAGTCTTTTTACTTACCGTATTTTTTGCTCTATAAGACTCACTTTTTCCCTCCTAAAAAGTAAGGGGAAATGTGTGTGCGTCTTATGGAGCGAATGCAGGCTGCGCAGCTTTCCCAGAAGCCAGAACAGCAAGAGGGATTGCTGCTTTCGCTGCGCAGCGATCCCTCTTGTTGACCAGGCTTCTGGGATTCAGAATATTTTTTTTCTTGTTTTCCTCCTCCAAAAACTAGGTGCGTCTTGTGGTCTGGTGCGTCTTATAGAGCGAAAAATATGGAGTTTCCTCTCCTTTCCTGCTTTCACGCTTGATTTGTACCCCATTCTCCACTCCCCAAACTGCCACTTCCTTTGACCCCTCAGTCATTTCTTCCTCCTGCAACAGCTTCCCTCTCTTATCTTCTCCCATTTTGATCTCAGGTGGTTAGTTTGTTTATTCCTCCTCTTCCTAATATATCCATTTTTTATCTCCCATCCTGATTCCCTTCAGCGCCTCCCCTGGCCTGTTCTCATTAGAGGGAGAGAGATGTACCTCTCCCTTGAGCATCTCTGTCTCCCAGCCACCTTTACTCGGCGTGCAAACCACCTTTGGGAGTTGGTGGTACTGGTCAAATGAAGAGGCTGTTGCGGTGAATGACAATGAGCAGTTAGGGGGAAAAGAGGGAGCAAACAGGGAGACGGAGGCGTGGGAAGCGGAAGAAATAATAGGGTTCAGTGAGTGGGAAGAGGCTGTGGCAATGCGCTCTGTGTGGGGCTACCTTTGAAGGTGACCCGGAAACTACAACTGATCCAGAATGCGGCAGCTAGACTGGTGACTGGGAGTGGCCACCAAGACCATATAACACCAGTCCTGAGAGACCTACACTGGCTTCCAGTACGTTTCCAAGCACAATTCAAAGTGTTGGTGCTGACCTTTAAAGCCCTAAATGGCCTTGGCCCAGTATACCTGAAGAAGCGTCTCCACCCCCATCGTTCAGCCCAAACACGGAGGTCCAGCTCCGAGGGCCTTCTGGTGGTTCCCTCCCTGCGAGAAGCAAAGCTACAGGGAACCAGGCAGAAGGCCTTTTTGGTAGTAGTAGTAATGATAATAATAATAATTTATTTGTACTCCGCCCATCTGGCTGGGTTTCCCCAGCCACTCTGGGTGGCTTCCAACAAAGATTAAAAATACATTAAAATATCACACATTAAAAACTTCCCTGAACAGGGCTGCCTTCAGATGTCTTCTGAATGTCAGGTAGTTGTTTATTTCCTTGACATCTGATGGGAGGGCATTCCACCGGGCGGGCGTCACTACCAAGAAGGCCCTCTGCCTGGTGGTCTATGCCCTCTATGCTCGACTCGATATATAAAAGGATGTCACATAGAGGAGGGAGAAAGGTTGTTTTCTGCTGCTCCAGAGAAGCGGGCACGGAGCAATGGATCCAAACTACAAGAAAGAAGATTCCACCTAAACATTAGGAAGAACTTCCTGACAGTAAGAGCTGTTTGACAGTGGAATTTGCTGCCAAGGAGTGTGGTGGAGTCTCCTCCTTTGGAGGTCTTTAAGCAGAGGCTTGACAACCATATGTCAGGAGTGCTCTGATGGTGTTTCCTGCTTGGCAGGGGGTTGGACTCGATGGCCCTTGTGGTCTCTTCCAACTCTAGGATTCTATGATTCTATGATTCTATGACTCCGGCTCCTGAGAACTAGGGAATAGGAGTGTTTGGGGCACTGTGGCACACCTATAAGGGGCCCAGTGCCCACGAGAGCTGTAGGGTTAGAAAAGCACCCCCAACATGATCAAGCGGGTGGGGTGACTTCCCGATGAAGAACGGTTGCAGCATTTGGGACCTTTCAATTTAGCGAAAAGGCAAGGAAGTGGAGACAGGACAGATGTTCATAAAATTGCGTGTGGTGGGGAGAAAGTGGGCAAACTAAGGTTTTTCTCCCTCTCTTCGTGACACCAGAACTTTTGGATTGGTGATGAAGCTGAATGTTGGAGAATACAGGACAGATAAAAGGAAAGACTTCTTCGTGGTTAGACTATGGAACTCCCTGCCACAGGGAAGGCCACCAACTCGGAAGGCTTTAAGAGAGGACAAGTTCATGGAGGAGAGGGCTATCGATGGCTGCCAGGCACAATGGCAGTGTTCTGCCGACACAGTTGGAGGCAGCGATACTTTTGAATACCAGTTCAGGGCCTGATCCTGCAGGGCTCTTCTTACACTGCTGTAGGTGGTTTAATAAGATTGCTGATCTGCAAGTCAGGTGCACACATGACCTGGAAACTCTGACCTGAGGTCGCCGTCGCCTTGGCTTCAGAGCAACTCCTCTGCTGGGTCGACTCTCTGTTTCCTCTGACTGAACTCAGCTTGCGGCTTGCCTGCGTGGGTTCCCATCGCCCTTGTGCACTTATGCACAATATTGCAGTGCAGGCAGCATTTCCTGCAACAAGCCGTTCAGCCATCGGGCGTTCGGAGGGTGATTCACGGCTTCCCCTCCTCTTTTGCAAATGAAAACCGGCCTTTCGACTTCATCTCGGGGCCTCGTCTATCTCCAGGGAAATGTTTACAGAAGGAAGAAATGAGGACAGAAGTGGGGAAAGGTTATGGGGGTGAAGAAACTGCACTCTGCATATGGTCAGAGACATACCGTATTTTTTGCTCTATAAGACTCACTTTTTCCCTCCTAAAAAGTAAGGGGAAATGTGTGTGTGTCTTATGGAGCGAATGCAGGCTGCGCAGCTATCCCAGAAGCCAGAACAGCAAGAGGGATTGCTGCTTTCCCTCTTGCTGTTCTGGCTTCTGAGATTCAGAATATTTTTTTCTTGTTTTCCTCCTCCAAAAACTAGGTGAGTCTTGTGGTCTGGTGCCTCCTATAGAGTGAAAAATACGGTATTTTTCTGAGAGCAGGCAAGCTCCCAGATAATGCTGCCGCAGGTAATGAACCTACCAGTGAACTGTTTTCTCCCAAATGATCCTGTCGGTCCATTGTAATCTTCCGAGGAGGCTCACCTCCATGTCCTCCAGCTGCAGAAAACTTTGGCCCTCCAGCTGTTGCTGAACTACAACTCCCATCTTTCCTGGCCACTAGGCATGCTTCCTGGAGCTGCTGGGAGTTGTAGTCAAAAAGATCTGGAGGGTGCTAGATTGGCAAACGCCGATCTAAGCTGAATTAGGCTGGGCCCTCCCTGCCAGGGGACGCCCATTGCACCCATTTCCCCATGATTTTCCTACGCCACGCAAAGCGATTCATTTTCTAGCAGACGTTCAGCCTGCCCAGCTGTTAATTCTAAATAAATTTTAATCGGGAGGTTAAACGTTTTATCTGCTGTTTCCTCTCTCCCTCTCTCTCATATTGCTTTTTGTTTTCCTTATTCGTCTTTGTCTTTTATATTTTATCTTCCTTTTTAACGATTATTGGATTGCAAAGTGGCTTAGGCATTTCTTTAAGTGGAGAATGGGAGATAGAAACACTTTAAGTCAATTAGCAAGTAATGCCATATCATTTACGTTTTTTTTTAAAAAAAATAATACGGGAAACTTTTTATTTGTTTGTTGATATTGGCCGTGAGCTTCCAGAATCTTCTGGCTGGCTGGCTGGCTGGCTGCAGCCTCTGCGTGGGCCTCTGGTCTGATTCAGATGGGGAAATATTGAAAAGAGGTTGCAGGGAGGCTGCAGTTCAATTGGTAGGGTATCTGCTTGGCCTACGGAAGGTCCCGGGTTCAGTGCCCAGCATCTCTAGGTCAGTCTTTGAAAGACTCCTGCTGGAAATCCTAGCGAGTCCCTGCCAAACAGCGAGTCCCTGCCAAACTGAGCTGGCTGGAGCAATAATACTGAGCTTGCCAAAGCAATTTTTGTTGCTGTTTAGTCGTTTAGTCGTTTCCGACTCTTTGTGACCCCCTGGACCAGAGCACGCCAGGCACTCCTGTCTTCCACTGCCTCCCACAGTTTGGTCAAACTCATGCTGGTAGCTTTGAGAACACTGTCCCACCATCTCATCCTCTGTCGTCCCCTTCTCCTTGTGCCCTCCATCTTTCCCAACATCAGGGTCTTTTCCAGGGAGTCTTCTCTTCTCATGAGGTGGCCAAAGTATTGGAGCCTCAGCTTCAGGATCTGTCCTTCCAGTGAGCACTCAGGGCTGATTTCCTTCAGAATGGAGAGGTTTGATCTTCTTGCAGTCCATGGGACTCTCAAGAGTCTCCTCCAGCACCATAATTCAAAAGCATCAATTCTTCAGCGATCAGCCTTCTTTATGGTCCAGCTCTCACTTCCATACATCACTACTGGGAAAACCATAGCTTTAACTATATGAACCTTTGTTGGTAAGGTGATGTCTCTGCTTTTTAAGATGCTGTCTAGGTCTGCCATCACCTTTCTCCCAAGGAGCAGGCGTCTTTTAATTTCGTGACTGCTGTCACCATCTGCAGTGACCGCCAAAGCAATAATACTGAGCTACCTGGAGCAATAATACTGAGCTTGCCAAAGCAATAACACTGAGGAAAGACTCCTGCCGGAAATCCTGGAGAGTCCCTGCCAAACAGTGTAAATACTGAGCTAGCTGGAGCAATAATACTGAGCTAACTACAGCAATAATATGGAGCTAACTACAGTGGTACCTCGGGTTACAAACTTAATTCATTCTGGAAGTCCGTTCTTAACCGAAATTCTTAACCCGAGGCACGCATTCCCTACACAGGCCCTCTGCGGCCCCGGAAGCGGATTGCGTTCGTATCTCAGGGCAGAGTTCGCAACCTGGAACACTGCTTCTGGGTTTGTGGAGTTCGTAATCCGTGTTCATAAGCAGGACTGTTTGTAACCCGAGGTACCACTGTACAGCTATACTGCTCAGCTAGCTGGAGCAATAATACTGAGCTTGCCAAAGCAATAACACTGAGCTAGCTGGAACAGTTACTGGACTCAGCATAAGGCGCCTACCTATGTTCCTAAGTAAAGGTAAAGGGACCCCTGACCATTAGGTCCAGTCGTGGCCGCCTCTGGGGTTGTGGCGCTCATCTCGCTTTATTGGCCGAGGGAGCCGGCGTACAGCTTCCAGGTCATGTGGCCAGCATGACTAAGTGGCTTCTGGAGAACCAGAGCAGCACACAGAAACACCCTTTACCTTCCCGCTGGAGTGGTACCTATTTATCTACTTGCACTTTGATGTGCTTTCAAACTGCTAGGTTGGCAGGAGCAGGGACCGAGCAACGGGAGCTCACCCCGTTGTGGGGATTCAAACCACTGACCTTCTGATCTGCAAGTCCTAGGCTCAGTGGTTTAACCCACAGCGCCACCCAAGTCCCATGTTCCTAAGTAGATCTGGGGGGGAAAACCCATCCGTAACCTTGGAGAGCCACTGCCAGTCCCTGTAGACAACACTGAGCTAGTTGGACAAATTCTCTGACTCAGTAGAAGTCTTTCCAAAGGCCGAGGTAGACAGGATGACTTTATATCACCATGCATGGTTCAAAAATAAAGTAATATACCAGGTGTCTGGGGCAGGGCAGGCAGGCAGCAAGTTATATTGGAATTGTGGCGGAGGGGGAGCAGGTCTTTAACCCTTTGCCCCCTGCTGCAGTGCTGACCAAAAAGGGTCTTCTTCCCCATTTCTGGAAATGGAAAGACAGCTCACTTTGGCTCCCTCATGCGCCCAAGCATGGGGGACAGGTTCCATAATGGAGAAAGAGATCTGTTGTGATCAAATTACAGTGGTGCCCCGCAAGACGAATGCCTCGCAAGACGAAAAACTCGCTAGATGAAAGGGTTTTCCGTTTTTGCGTTGCTTCGCTAGACGAATTTCCCTATGGGCTTGCTTTGCAAGACGAAAACGTCTTGCGCTTTTCTTAAAAAGCCACTTGAAGAGGCGCAGTTGCGACGGACCGTGCTTCGCAAGACGAAAAACATCGCAAGACGAAAAGACTCGCGGAACGAATTCTTTTCGTCTTGCGAGGCACCACTGTATATGCCCCAAGCCCAGGACAGCCACAGACCATGTCGACAACACTGAGTGGCCAGAGGTCTGACAGGGGTACCCAAACTTCTTGGGCCTGAGGCTGGCACAGGTGGAAATGTAAGAAAATGTCATAGGCGCTGCAAAATACCCATTTCACAGAAGAAAAACGGACGCTGCACAGATTCTCCCCGGAAACAGGAAAAACACCTGCCCACCGCCACCCTGAAAACACAGGACATTTGGAGACTGTCGTTATTGGCTGGTGAGACGCAATCACATACAAGCAAATTCAGGTTACATGAATATTGAGGTTGGTTGGGAGGTTTCGCACTACAAACCCACTTCTCCCCAAAGATCAGACTGTTTACAAAAAGGAAAGTGATGCAGAAATGTAGTGGAAAGTGCCGGATAATATTTGCTGCAATGCGACATCATCTAACCTCCCCACAAACAAATCAGGATTAATGCTCATTAAACAGCCACTAACATCTATTCTCCTCGCACAGAAACCAGGCTCAGCGCTCAATAAACAACGTCATCTGGAAGGAGCTTTGGGCACAACCCTTCAGTTTTGCCTTCTCTCCGTTCCTTGTTTCCCCAGCCTTACATTCAGTTCTCCACATTAGCTTGCAATTTATTCATTTTATAAAGTGCTTGTGAACATTCATCCGCATTATAGTGCAAATTTCTCCTAATATATATTTTTATGTGCAATTTCCCTTAATACACACCCTTTCCCTTTTTCCTTTTGCAAAGCAGCTTGCCCTCTTATGATGCAATTGTGTATAATATTTTTTTTACTAGCATAAGCACACTTTGCCTGTGTATCTCTCTGCACGTTACTTGCCTAGAGAACTGCATTGCAAAATTTTGACGGGTGCAGATTTCCAAGGAAGGCTGTGTTTGCATTTGCACCTTGCTTCTGAAAGCGCAGGATTGTGCCTGCTCTGGCACACTAACCTCGGAAAGCGAGAATTGAGTTTGGGGCCCCTTAAGTGAGGTGAGCTCCCATTGCTGGGTCCCTGCTCCTGCCAACCTAGCAGTTCAAAAGCACGTCAAAGTGCAAGTAGATAAATAGGTACCGCTCCAGCGGGAAGGTAAACGGCGTTTCCGTGCGCTGCTCTGGTTCGCCAGAAGCGGCTTGGTCATGCTGGCCACATGACCCAGAAGCTGTACGCCGGCTCCCTCGGCCAATAAAGCGAGATGAGCGTCGCAACCCCAGAGTCAGTCATGACTGGACCTAACGGTCAGGGGTCCCTTTACCCTTTACCTAAGTGCAAACTGAACCTTTAGTTTCTCCTGAATTCCTGTCTGGAAGCAACCAGAGACGAGAAAGCGGACCGCCCCAGCCAAAACAATAGCAGCATCCACCCCCACTCCTCTGAATGTACGAACTCCAAGAAAACGACCCTCTCTTTAAAATCAATTTTTTAAAAAGTAATTGGAGGGGTCCTGGCAGATGCCATCTGTAAGCACCTTGAGGACCCCATAATTTGGAATAAGACAGCTTCCTCTGCTCCTAGGACCTGTGGCTTAGAAAGCACAGCTCCTTGGACTGGCAGCGTGTTTCACACCTGCTTGTAGGTATCTCTGTTTGCCTAACCCTTGTTAGGAGGCCTGCAGAGACACACCCGAGGAGGAAAGATAACAGGACCCGACTCTTGCCGCCACCTTTGGTCAGCCCACGGATCCGGATACGCAACCAGTTGCCCGAGGAGCCCCAGCAAATTCAGCTGCCTGGCACCCCCCCCTCCTTGCCCACCCTGATCTTGCCCTTTATTTCAGAAAGGCAAGGTGTGTTCTGGAAATTCCACCAGCTGAGGCACAAACAGCAAGCCTGCTGCAATACCCACCCTGCTCTCTCGGTGGCCCAGGATGTGGTCCAGGAGAAACCCAGATATTGTTGCTGTGTCTCGTGACACACATAACTCCCTGTTCCAGAGCCTCCTCCTTTATCTCAGCTTTCCCTAACTTGGTGCGCCTTCATACTACGACTCCCAGGAGGCCCAGGGGTACTTGTGGAGGTGGAACGAGAGAGGGTGAGAAGCATGTTGTGGTGGCGATCATGCCAAGCTTGCAGGTTTGAGCCCCGCTGTCTTCCAGGGGGTTGGACTACATGATCCCCAGCGTCGCATCCAACTCTACAGTTCTGTGATTCTATGTATGTCGCCTTGAGACCCTTGAAGCGAGAGGTGGGCTATAAGTATAAATCGGTGGAAGTCTGGGGTGGGGTTACCTGAGGGGAGCTGCTGAGCTGTGAATGACTACCAGGCTTCGGAAATCCGGTATCACTGGATCAAGGTCACCAGTTGTTGAATTACTTCAACTGGTTTTAATCGGATGTTGAACAAACGGCCCTTTCAAATTTCATTGCATTCTTATCTTCCTTAGTAAGGTAAAGGGACCCCTGACCATTAGGTCCAGTCGCGGACGACTCTGGGGTTGCGGCACTCATCTCGCTTTACTGGCCGAGGGAGCCGGTGTACATCTTCCGGGTCATGTGGCCAGCATGACTAAGCCGCTTCTGGCGAACCAGAGCAGCGCACGGAAACGCCGTTTACCTTCCCGCCAGAGTGGTACCTATTTATCTACTTGCACTTTGACGTGCTTTTGAACTGCTAGGTTGTCAGGAGCAGGGACCGAGCAATGGGAGCTCACCCCGTCGCGGGGATTCGAACCGCCGACCTTCTGATCGGCAAGCTCTAGGCTCTGTGGTTTAACCCACAGCACCACCTGCGTCCCTTAGTGGGAGCATGCAAATCTCTATTCTGATTAATGTTTTTTTATATAAAGTAGGGGGCACCGAGGATGAGTTTATGGAGCCAAGTGGCCCCAAAATTTTCTGGAATCACTAATGTAAATAATAAAGATTAAGGTCTTAGGGTAGCGAACTAGGTCACAAAAAAGCAACAGACCCTGGGAAGGATGTGGTCTGAGAGTTTACAGTATCTCTCCTTGCCCACCCTCTCCTGCTGGTCCTGAAACCATAAAACTCAATAGCTCAACTGATGCTTGATGATGGGGCTGCTGGAAATTGCAAGCCACATCTGGAGGGCAACAGGTTGGCGAAGCTTGAAACAGCACTAGGCCCATGATCCTGGCCTGCTGCACCTCTCCGGTGTTATCAGATAAAGGTCCCTACCCTCCAACATTTCTCCAGTGAAAATAGGGATGTCCTAAGGGAAAGCGACTTGCCGATCAGAAGGTCGGCGGTTCAAATCCCCGTGATGGGGTGAGCTCCCGTTGCTCAGTCCCTGCTCCTGCCAACCTAGCAGTTCGAACGCATACCAGTGCAAGTAGATAAATAGGTACCGTTCTGGCGGGAAGGTAAACGGCGTTTCCGTGCACTGCTCTGGTTCGCCAGAAGCGGCTTAGTCCTGCTGGCCACATGACCCGGAAGCTGTACGCCGGCTCCCTCGGCCAATAAAGCGAGATGAGCGCCGCAACCCCAGAGTTGGCCACGACTGGACCTAATGGTCAAGGGTCCCTTTACCTTTACCTTAAGGAAAAGCGGGGCATTCCAGGAACAAATCAGAAACCAGGGCGGCTTCTGTGCTGGAAAATAGGGACACTTGGAAGCTCTGGAAGTTTCTTTCGCTGGGAGTTTTTCTAAAACTAAGATACAATATTGGCAAATTGCGTGAGCTCTCTCAGCTCCCGGGCCAGGCATCCTGGAAGAGGTTGGCACCCTCAGGCGGAAACTGCAGATAGACTCGCCTCGACTTGGCTGCCTCTGCGGCAGGATGTGGGGCGGCTGAGGAGATGCAGGAAATCGGCAGCACCTCAGGGAGTCTGGCTGTTTTCCATGCCAATTCCGGTCGTGCCAATTTGCTCACTTCTGCAGTGTGGGCGGGTTGCGAGGCGGCGGGGCAAAAGAGCTTTGAGCCCGGGTTTTGGCATGGCTGGTTTGGGCCTGGACGTGGTTGGCAAACCAAAAGGTTTTGGAGGGGCGGAGGCAACACACTTGTCCTAGGAAGGCCCCATAGCTGTGGGGAAGGGGAGAAGCAGGGCTTGGGGAAGTAAGTGGGTCTTGCAAATAGGGCAAATGCCTCAGAGTCCCATAATAATAATAATTTATTATTTTTTATTTATACCCCGCCCATCTGGCTGGGTTTCCCCAGCCATTCTGGGCGGCTTCCAACAAAACACTAAAGTACAATAACCTATTAAACATTAAAAGCTTCCCTAAACAGGGCTGCCTTCAGATGTCTTCTAAAAGTTTGGTAGTTATTTTTCTCTTTGACATCTGGTGGGAGGGCGTTCCACAGGGCGGGTGCCACCACCGAGAAGGCCCTCTGCCTGATTCCTTGTAACTTGGCTTCTCGCAATGAGGGAACCACAAGAAGGCCCTCAGCGCTGGACCTCAGTGTCCAGGCAGAATGATGGAGGTGGAGACGCTCCTTCGGGTATACTGGACCGAGGCTGTTTAGGGCTTTAAAGGTCAGCACCAACACTTTGAATTGTGCTCAGAAACGTACTGGGAGCCAGTGTAGGTCTTTCAAGACTGGTGTTATATGGTCCCAGCGGCCGCTCCCAGTCACCAGTCTAGCTGCCGCATTCTGGATTAGTTGTAGTTTCCGGGTCACCTTCAAAGGTAGCCCCATGTAGAGCGCGTTGTAGTAGTCCAAGCGGGAGATAACTAGAGCATGCACCACTCTGCCGAGACAGTGTGCGGGCAGGGAGGGTCTCATCCTGCGTACCAGATGGAGCTGGGAGACAGCTGCCCTGGACACAGAATTGACCTGCGCCTCCACGTACAGCTGTGAGTCCAAAATGACACCCAGGCAACGCACCTGGTCCTTCAGGGGCACAGTTACCCCATTTAGGACCCAGGAGTGGCATGGACCTTGCTGGGAGTCGACACTTAATGAGCCTTCGTCACTCCCCCATGCAACCTGCCTAACCCCACCCACTTTTATCTTATACCTGTGTAAAGGTAAAGGGATCCCTGACCATTAGGTCCAGTCATGGCCGACTCTGGGGTTGCGGTGCTCATCTCGCTTTACTGGCCGAGGGAGCCGGCATACAGCTTCTGGGTCATGTGGCCAGCATGACTAAGCCGCTTCTGGCGAACCAGAGCAGCGCACAGAAACGCCGTTTACCTTCCCACCTATTTATCTACTTGCACTGGTGTGCTTTCGAACTGCTAGGTTGGCAGGAGCAGGAGCTCACCCCGTCGCGGTGATTCGAATCGCCGACCTTCTGATCAGCAAGTCCTAGGCTCTGTGGTTTAACCCACAGACCACCCGCGTCCCTATACCTGTGTACGTCCTGTTAAACTGCAGTTCCCAGGATTCCTGTTGTTGTGGGTGGGAAAGAGAGAGATGCTTTTAAAATGCAGTGTATGCACAGCTTACACTGCTCCGAGCCTCTTGGGGAAAGGGTGAGATGGTAATCAATAAGAATAATAATTGGTGAGAATAATTCTCCCTGTGCCTTATGGTCGTAGAAATGCAGAGTTGAAAGGAACCATGGGGGGGGGTGTAATGTAGTCCAACCCCCTGCTTAGGGAAGCTATTCATGTTTAATAGGTTATTGTATTTTAATATTCTGTTGGAAGTTGCCCAGAGTGGCTGGGAAGCCCAGCCAGATGGGCGGGGTATAAATAATAAATTATTATTATATTATTATTATCTTTTGCCCAAAGTGGGGCTCGAACCCTCAGCCCTGAGATTAAAAGTCTCAGAAACGGAAGGTACATTCTTTCACCTTTGGTGGACGTGCCCAAAGATTAAGGCTTTCTGGGAAATGATATATAATGAACTGGAAAAGGTATTTAAATATACCTTCCTGAAGAAACCAGAGGCCTTTCTCCTGGGCATTGTCGGCCAATTGGTGCCAAAGAAGGACAGAACTTTTTTTATGTATGCTACAACAGCAGCAAGAATACTCATTGCAAAGTATTGGAAGACACAAGATTTACCCACACTGGAAGAATGGCAGATGAAGGTGATCGACTACATGGAATTGGCAGAAATGACTGACAGAATCTGAGACCAGGGAGAAGAGATGGTGAAAGAAGACTGGAAGAAATTTAAAGATTATTTACAGAAATATTGTAAAATTAATGAATGCTAGAAGGATGTTGGATAGAAACTAAGGGGTTTCCAGCTGTAATGCTTTAGGAGATACGAAAAAAAAGGTTTACAAATGGGTAAAAGCTTAATTGTAAGGATTTGCTGAACTAACAAATTGAAGTGGAATACAAAGAAGGGAGGTATGAGGAGGTCTGGGGAAATAAGCGTAAGGAAGATATGTTATGGAAAACTATTTGTTTTTTAACTGTTTTTATGTTGTATTTTGTTTCTTTTTATTTTTCATTTTCATTGTTATATTTTAAAAACTTTAATAAATATCTTTAAAAAAAGAGAGAGATTAAAAGTCTCATTAGTTGCCAGCTTCTTATTATTCGTACCCAGGCTTGCTCCTGCGCCTTAATGCCCTGTAGGCTTTATCAGTTGATAACGCTTAACTCCCAGCTTTGCAGACCAGGATGCTCTTAAAAGCAGGGGAGGAGGCCTCACCCCCCTCCTCTTTTGCAACCTTGCCATTGCCCCATCTGCAAAGATCGGAAATGATGAAAGCTTCCCTTCTCATCAGAATCCAGCCTCGTCAGCTGCCGGCCCTCCAGAGTTTCTGAAGAGTCACGCTGTCGTACTATTACCTCTAGCCCACACATGCACCAGGTCCCTCACGCGGGAGAAGGGCAGGGCCCTTTCCAGGACTGATTCACATGTCTGAGGCCGGATTCTGCTCTGGCAGCGGCAGGGAACTGGGAAAGGCAGCAGGAGAATTTCTGGGACCGTTCTGGACACTGCTAGGAGGACGGGTTAGAGAAGAAAGGCGACGGGGAGGGAATTGGCAACTGCAAAATGTCTGCGACAAACGTTCCTGAAAGAAAGGGGCTGAAGGGTAATAGAATAGTTGGAAGGGAACCCAAAGGTCATCCAGTCCAACCCCTTGCAATGTAGGAATCTCAATGGTGGGTCGATGTTTGCTTTCAGGACATAAGAAGAGCCTGCTGGATCCGGCCAATGGCATCCGGCATCCTGTTCTCACAGAGGCCAATCAGATGCCTGTGGGGAACCAGTGATCAGGATTCGAACACAAGACCAACTCTTCCCTCCTGTGGTTTCCAGCAACCGGGAACCAGAAGCATTTCTGCCTCGAACCAAGGAGGCAGAGCGTAGCTAGGAGCCATCAATAGGCTTCAACTCCTGCCAGCTGAAAACGAAGAAATCATTGGTGCTCTGGTTCTAGTTTTCTGTATTAATACAGGCAGGTTATGTGTGAGCATCTGACTGTGTGTAGGGTAGCCAATTCCTTTGCTGGCTCACGCTCTTCTGCCTTGGTCCCGTATACCTGAAGGAGCGTCTCCACCCCCATCGTTCAGCCCAGACACTGAGGTCCAGCACTGAGGGCCTTCTGGAGGTCCCCTCATTGCGAGAAGTGAGGTTACAGGGAACCAGACAGAGGGCCTTCTCGGTAGTGGTGCCCGCCCTGTGGAACGCCCTCCCTTCAGATGTGAAGGAAATAAGCAGCTATCCTATCTTTAAAAGACATCTGAAGGCAGCCCTGTTTAGGGAAGTTTTAAATATTTAATGCTGTACTGTTTTTAACATTTGATTGGGAGCCGCCCAGAGTGGCTGGGGAAACTCAACCAGATGGGTGGGGTATAAATAATAAATTATTATTATTATTATTATTATTATTATTATTATTTTAACAACAGCTTGGTTGCCAGAAACCTCACAAGCAGCGGCGGAGCAGGCCGATTGGGCATCTGGGATGGCATTTGTGCCCCGTGCCCAGGGGCGGGGCCAGCTGCCTGCAGGGGTGGGGCCTCCGAGGAATCTGCCTGTCTCCTCCCACTCAGCTGACCTACAGCTGGGGGGAGGCGGCAGGCGGACCGTGTGGGGTAGCACGGAGCCTCCGGGCCCCCAAGCCCCCGCCTGGCATCTTGTCACCCCCCTCAGTGGTGACACCCGGGGTGGTCTGCCCCCATCGCTCCCCCCTTCCTCCACCCCTGCTCACAAGGTGGTGAGCTCTTCCTCCCTGGAGGTTTTTTCCCCCAGCAGAGGTTAACCATCAGGGATTCTTTAGTTGTGATTCGTGCATTGCTGTGGGTTGGGCTAGATGACCCTCAGGAGTCCCTTTCAACTCTGCAATTCTGTGTCTTGAAAGCCTTCTGATCCTAAGCTGCTGTGAAATGCTCCGAAATGGAGCCAGTTTTGCTCCAGCTGTTTAGCAAACCCTTTTTTTACAACCGAAACACTACGCTTTTCTTGGCCGTTGCGTTTCTTCGATTGGGCAAGCAGCAGGAAACGGAGGAAGAAAAGGAACAGGAAAGATATGGAATAGAAAGCAGGGAACGGGTGCGAGGTCTAACCTCTTATCTCAAGGCACACACATTCCTCCTCTGCTCCCAGCATTTTGCCTTGCTAGCTCTACACTGGTCTCGTCTTCTCCCAGGCTGAACAGAGATCTGCCATCATGGTGATGTTATAGATCAGCCTTCCCCCACCGGGCGCCCTCCAGATGTTTTGTACTACAACTTCCACTGGCCACAGCACTGCCAAGGCTTTTATAGTTCTTCCTGGCCCCAGTTAAACTTCCTTTTAGCAGCAGGAGGAGCAAGGCAGAAATACAGGCTGAATGTCACTGGGGTGCAGTGGCGTAGCGTGGGGGGTGCAGAGGGGGCCGGCCGCACCGGGCGCAACATCTGGGGGTTAGGGTTAGGGGGCGCAAGTCCACGGGTTAGGGGGCGCAAATTACTTGCCTTGCCCCGGGTGCTGACAACCCACGCTACGCCACTGCTGGGGTGTGCGTTTCAGGACCAGATCTAAAGGGCACGCTTAAACGACCGTGTGCCCCAAACCTAACAAGGAAACTGCTCTCTCTCTCTCTCTCTCTCTCTCTCTCTCTCTCTCTCTCTCTGTGTGTGTGTGTGTGTGTGTGTCATAGCTGTCAACTTACAGATTTGAAAATAAGGGACCAGCAGCCTCGAAAATAAGGGATCAGCAGCCAAAATAAGGGATCAACAATTACATTGACAAAATACATATTTTGTTGCGTGCAAATGGCTTTAGATACCTATTAGGTCCATAAATTACCATATGGCATATATTCAGCACACACAAAAAGCAACAATTTGTTGTTGACAAAGGACAGCTGGACATAGAAAGGGCCGCATTACCTTCAGTAGCTTATTTAAGGGACATCATCAATAAGGGACAGCAGCGGGACATGGCGCTGGGATAAGGGACTGTCCCGCCAAATAAGGGACGGTTGACACTATGGTGTGTTTGTTGGATTGACCTTTCTGCATCAGAGAAGCCCCAACTTTGCTTCCAGCAGAGCTCAGGTGGCTTCCAAGGAAGGCATGAGGACAATGGGCTTCCTCTGCTGTTCCTCTCCAGACTCTGATATTCAGAGATAGACTGCCCCTGAACCCGGAGATCCTTCATGTCATGTTATTTTTGTTTATGACAGCTATTGCACAGCAACAGGGGCCCTGGAATTCAGATCAGAAGCTTGGTCTCCCATCGTCCCTGGCCTGGATATCTGTCGTGGTTAAATAACTATTTGCAGACCCCTCTGCGTAACTGTCTAATCTCATGTGTGTGTGCATCTCTCGTTCGAGGAAGTCTGTGACATGCTGATCGGACCACATCAACCGCACCACGGATCCCAGCTTGGTTTTGACAGCTTCTGCGCAACGGCCTCTGTCACTTGGGGGTCTCTGTGAAGTCACTGTGTGCACAGAAAGACTGAGCCGCCTATCTCAAAGTTGTCTACACAGACCAACAGAGGCTCCCCCATGTCTCAGCCCTGCCTGGGGGAATCCCGGGGAAGGGGTTGAACCTGGGACTTTCAGCTGCTCTAACCACTGAGCCACAGTCCTTCCCCTACAGAAAGCAGGTTGCAGAAAGCTCCCAGCCTGGGACAGTCTTGTGCACCCTCCTCACTCGCACGCAGGCGGGAGATGAAAATGTGGCACAGCGTTTCCTGTTGTGGCCTTCGGCCCGAACCCGGTGCAGGATACGGCTGTGGAAAATCCTCCTGCAACAGCCACCTGAGGCCATGTGGAAGACCCAGGCAGTGGCAGGTCATGAGATGCTTGACTCTCCCACTGTGCTCACAGGTGAGCAGTCGCGGGGCTCCCTAGTCTTGAGATGGAGCCGATTGGCTCACGATTCTTGACCACCTCGGATGAAAACTGTGTTGTCTCAGTTGCAAACCTGGCTGACCCTTATCATGTCACTTCCTGTCCCCAAGACATTTATCATTATTGAGCCAAGGCATTTGCCACCACTGAGCCAAGACATTTGCCATTACTGAACCAAGACGTTTGCCACCAGTGAGCCAAGACATTTGCCTCCATTGAGTCAAGACATTTGCCATCATTGAGCCAAGACATTTGCCACCAGTGAGCCAAGACATTTGCCATTATTGAGCCAAGACATTTGCCACCATTGAGTCAAGACATTTGCCATCATTGAGCCAAGACATTTGCCACTATTGAGTCAAGACATTTGCCATCATTGAGCCAAGACATTTGCCACCATTGAACCAAGAAGTTTGCCATTATTGAGTCAAGACATTTGCCACCATTGAGCCAAGCTGCCCTCCCTCACCTCACCAGCCCCCTACTTTATCCCTCCCTGCCCCCCGTGACCCCCATGGCAGTACTTACCGTGAGGGGCAGAGAGCAGATTACAAAGATGACCGTCATGAGGGCCAGCAAGATGAGGTGGTCCACCTCCTCCTCGCCTTGGCCGAGCCAGCTCTTGCGGCGCCGCTGCTGGGCCACGTTGATCGAGCCTCTCCGCCGGGCCCTCTGCTTGCGGTACATCTGGCAGAGGCTGATGATGACCAGGCCGTTGCAGACGAAGATGGCGAGGATCAGCAGCGCCATCAGCGTGGCGTAGGACAGCGAGAAGGCCGCCTTGCTGCGGTCGCCCCCCGTCAGCTCCACGTCCATCTGGACAAAGCACCAGGTGCCCGGGCAGTACTGCTTGTACTTCCCAACGCCCAGGAAGGGCAGAGCGCAGAAGAGGGCGCTGAAGGCGTAGGTGGCGGGCAGAGAGAGCTTGGCCCACCGGCGGATGTTGTGCTGCGAGTAGAAATAGGGGTAGGAGATAGCTAGGCACCGCTCCACCGCCATGGTGCAAAGGATGAGCATGGCGGCTTGGCTGAAATACATCATCGAGAAGGCAAAGAGGTCGCATAGCCAGTGCCCTCCGTCCGCCAGGCCCAGCACGGTGGCGTTTCGCGAATAGGCCACAAAGACCACGGGGCTGACCACGCAGGTGCCCAGCAGGTCCGTGATGGCCAGGCCGGTCACCAGGATGCAGAAGGCCGAGCTCTTGGTCCGCAGCTCCTTCCGGTGGAAGCCCAAGATGGCCAAGGCGGCCATGTTGCCCACCACCCCTGCCGCAAACATGAAGGAGCTCATTCCGGGGTTGCCGTCCTTCTGCAGTCGGGTCAGGCTGCTGCAGTCCTCCGGAGGGGTCAGGTTTGCTTGCGGCGCTTGCATTGGCACGGAGAGGGGGCTGGAGGTCTCAGAGGGGGAAGGCCGGGAGGAGAAAGGGGGAAGCTTTGGGACTTCTTGTTCTCAGATGCGAGGCCTCAGAGTTCCGAGAAGGAAGGAGGCGGGTGGTGAGTTCAGATCCTTCTCCTCCTCCTGCTTTCAATCCCCAATTAATTCACGTTGGAGGGCAGCGCCTCGTCGCGACAGACGAGCCCGGAGTCCGGTTCCCAGAAGCTGTGAAAGACGACATCAGAGTCCAGCCGATTACGGAGCAAGAATCCAGCCGGCGTTCTGGGGTTAGGGTCACGACGGGGTCATGCCCCCTGGCTAAAGCAGGTGGAGCTGGGACCCCCCCCCTCCGAAAAGGACTGAGTGGTCCTGGGTTCTGTTCCTCCCAGCTCTAGAAAAGTCAGAGAGCAGGAAGAGGGGCTAAGCCGAGGCAGAGGCGTCCGGGGCTCTGTTTCCTCTGCAGCTCAGGAGTTCCCAGATGTGACAACTCTGGGCTGGTGTATCTGAGGACGGAGCCTTCCCCATCCCATCCCTGGCTGGGTGTGAAGAAGTCTGCTTGCTTCCGAATGAGTCGCCCAGCGTCGAAAGTGTGTCTGGCTGCTGCCGGCTTTGCGTGGGTGAACATCTGAGCTGTCAGGAGCTCGTAAGGGAGTAGCTTTCGACTCAAGTAGGCAGGCGGGGACTGGGGAGGGACAGGGTGGGTGGGGCTTGGCCTACCCACCCAATGGGTGCTGATAGCTTTCTTTTTTTCCAACCAGACTCCCACGCTTATTTCTCTCTCTCTCTCTCTCTCTCTCTCTCTCTCTCTCTCTCTCTCTCTCTCTCCTTCCTTCAATGACTGCAAACTGGCTCGTCTGCTGAGTAAAGGCACGAGAGCTTTCCCCGTCAGCGAGACTCATTCCTTATTATATAGACAGATCCCCCACCCACCCACCTGCTCTAATGCAATCCAGAGGAAAGTTTGCTGCAGGCTCCCCAGGGCTGCCTAGTAACAGGAACTTAAGTCATTTAACCACAACCAGACCGTAAGAATTTGCAACGAGGAACTTGCTCCCTCGGGGGGCAGCGATGGCCGCCAACTTGGAGGGCTTTAAACGAGGCTCAGACAAGTTCATGAGGAGAAGAAGAAGAAAAGTTTGGATTTGATATCCCGCTTTATCACTACCCGAAGGAGTCTCAAAGCGGCTAACATTCTCCTTTCCCTTCCTCCCCCACAACAAACACTCTGTGAGGTGAGTGGAGCTGAGAGACTTCAAAGAAGTGTGACTGGCCCAAGGTCACCCAGCAGCTGCATGTGGAGGAGCGGAGACGCGAACCCGGTTCCCCAGATTACGAGTCCACCTCTCTTAACCACTATAGGTAAAGGGAACCTTAGGAGGGAAGGCATAGTAAATGTTATGAATATGAGATGTATGTAATGAATGAAAAAGAAAAATGAATAAAATTTTTAAAAATAATAGATGACCCATGTGGTCCCTTCCAACTCTACAATTCTATGTTTCTATGACTAGGTGAGCCACTGGCATGATTCGGCAGGTTTTTCTGATGTTCTTAACTACAGGGAGGAGGAGTTGGCCAACTTGCCTGGCCTCAGGGCCGGCGCTGCCATTAGCCAGAGTGCGGCAACCGCCTCAGGCGGCAAAAACTGACAGCTGGGGAGAAACAGAGAGTGGCTGAAGGCCTACAAGGGCTCTGCTGCCACCCTGTTTCCTGGCCTTCCACTGGCAGGCTGGCCAGCTTTTGTGCATGGGGCAAGAAAGAGGTAGCGTCCTATCCTCAGGGTCAGGCAGCAAATGGTATTGATCCAGCCCTGGCCCTTCTCAGTTGGTTGGGAAGCTGAGCAATGTGTGAGTAGGATTGCCACATTTTCAGACCTTTAAAGGCAGCCCAAGGAACAGGGATTTTGCAGGCAAGCCCTTTCCCAATGTCGAGACAATGTGCGAGGGAATTATTACAGTTCCTGGCAACTCGGATGGACGGATATGTTTAACTGTAACTGAGACTACAGCTGGTTTTAGATATGGTTTTATTGTTATTGGATTGTTTTAACCGTCTTAGACTGTTTGTGCTTTGTTTTTGTCTTTGGACTGCAGATCCTTTGGCCGTCCTGGGCTCCTTGGGGAGGAAGGGCGGGGTATAGATACAACCAATCAATCGGTTGCTTAATTTGGGCTGGGCGGTAAAAGGCACAGGAGCGAAACCAGCTAAAAAAGTTGGCAACCCTTACTGCATTGAGGCAGGGCTGGAAAAAGAGGAGTGCTTTTTGCTGCAGCAGGGAGAAGAAGCTGGGTTCATTCTATGATTCTAATCCGGCACACTCCAGCTGTTTTGGACTACAACTCCCATCATCCAATGGGAGTTGTAGTTCAAAACATCTGGAGGCCACCAGGTTGGGGAAGGCCAGCTCAGATGACCTTTGAAAGACCTTCTACCTCTATGGTTCCATGAAATCAGGGCAACAGAATATGTTGTTGTTTAGTCGTTTAGTCGTGTCCGACTCTTTGTGACCCCCTGGACCAGAGCACACCAGGCACTCCTGTCTTCCACCTTCTCCCGCAGTTTGGTGAAACTCATGCTGGTAGCTTCGAGAACACTGTCCAACCATCTCGTCCTCTGTCGTCCCCTTCTCCTTGTGCCCTCCATCTTTCCCAGCATCAGGGTCTTTCCCAGGGAGTCTTCTCTTCTCATGAGGTGGCCAAAGTATTGGAGCCTCAGCTTCAGGATCTGCCCTTCCAGTGAGCACTCAGGGCTGATTTCCTTCAGAATGGAGAGGTATGATCTTCTTGCAGTCCATGGGACTCTCCAGAGTCTCCTCCAGCACCAGAATTCAAAAGCATCCATTTTTCGGCGATCCGCCTTCTTTATGGTCCAGCTCTCACTTCCATACATCACTACTGGGATGTATATATGCAACTGAATATATGCATCCCAATTGCCACTTCGGACGCACAAGGTTCTTTTGCACGACATCAGACAACATTCAGCATCCCACACACCTGCCTTCTCTCGCCCCCGTTCAACTGGCATCGTTTGCAATAATAATAATAATAATAATAATAATAATAATAATAATAATAATTTATTAGTTATATCCCACCAATCTGGCTGAGTTTCCCCCAGCCACCCTGGGCGGCTTCCAATCAAGTGTTAAAAACCATACAGCATTAAATATTAAAAACTTCCCTGAACAGGGCTGCCTTCAGATGTCTTTTAAAGAGAAAATAGCTGCTTATTTCCTTCACATCTGAAGGGAGGGCATTCCACAGGGCAGGTGCCACTACCAAGAAGGCCCTCTGCCTGGTTCCCTGTAACTTCACTTCTCACAATGAGGGAACCACCAGAAGGCCCTCGGAGCTGGATCTCAGTGTCTTGGCTGAACAATGGGGGTGGAGATGCTCCTTCAGGTATACTGGGCCTTTGAGGCCATTTAGGGCTTTCAAGGTCAGCACCAACACTTTGAATTGTGCTCGGAAACGTACTGGGAGCCAATGTAGGTCTTTCAAGACCGGTGTTATGTGGTCTTGGTGGCTGTCACCAGTCTAGCTGCCACATTCTGGATTAATTGCAGTTTCCGGGTCACCTTCAAAGGTAGCCCCACGTAGAGCACATTGCAGTAGTCCAAGCGGGAGATAACTAGAGCATGCGCCACTCAGGCAACCATTTGTGTGTCTTTTTCTCCAGCCTTCCCGTTCTCTCCATCTCCACCCATACTTCCTCCAGGGTTGTCAGCTGTTTTCTGGGAGGGTCCTTGGAGAGGAGTCCTGCAGATCCATCTGCGGTAGAGTGAGCAATGGAGACCGTCAATAATTTGCTGGAAAGGAAGACCTCAGCTTCCCCTGCTGGGCAGCTTGGGTAGTTGCACCCAGTGTCTGCAACAGGACACTAACCTGGGCTTCTTTTTCTTCTTGGACAATCACTTGTAGCTGAGTAAGATTGTCTTCCGTCAACCCGGTTTTAAAAGTGAGTCCATAAGTGACTGTGGAGGCCAATTCTGGACCCACACGTCCTTCCACAGTGGGGACATTGGTTTCCGGGCAGGAGTTGATCATGGTGAGGGGTTTGCTAAACTGTGCCTTCCTCTTAGCACATTTCTCTCTTGCGTCCTCAGTTCAAGTGTCTTCAAAGCCCATGGCACCTTTGTTAAAGGCTGTTCTCCAACTGGAGCGCCCGCAGGCCAGTGCTTCCCCGTTGTCTGTGTTTATAGTACTTTTTAAAGATTTGCCTTGAGACAGTCTTTAAATCCTCTTTTGTTGACCACCAGCATTACGCTTTCCTTTTAAAAGTTTGGAATAGAGTACAGTGGTACCTCGGGTTACATACGCTTCAGGTTACATACGCTTCAGGTTACAGACTCTGCTAACCCAGGAATAGTACCTCGGGTTAAGAACTTTGCTTCAGGATGAGAACAGAAATCGTGCTCTGGTGGCGCAGCAGCAGCAGGAGGCCCCATTAGCTAAAGTGGTGCTTCAGGTTAAGAACAGTTTCAGGTTAAGTACGGACCTCCGGAGCGAATTAAGTACTTAACCTGAGGTACCAGTGTAGTTGCTTTGGAAGGCGATCATCAGGCATCCGCCCAACATGACCAGTCCAACGAAGTTGATGTTGAAGAATCATTGCTTCGACACCTCCAGTGTAACCTGGGCACACTAAGACTGTGTACCCTATTGGATTTCGAATTGCAGTTGTGCATAATCATGCACATCAGCACAGTGGAATGTGTTTTCAGGTCTCTCCTCGCCAGCGCCTGGATATTTCCCTTACTAGTCATGATGGCTTTTGCTGTCTCCATGGTTGGAGGAGGGCTCCTGCGATTGGCTGCTGCTTGCTGGTTTCCACTGGCATCTGGTTGGACAAGGTGAGAACAACATGGTGCTGGACGTGGGTGGCGCTGTGGTCTAAACCACTGAGCCTCTTGGACTTGCTGATCAGAAGGTCGGCGGTTCGAATCCGGGCGACGGGGTGAGCTCCCGTTTCTCCGTCCTAGCTCCTGCCAACCTAGCAGCTCGAAAGCAAAGCATGCCAGCGCAAGTAGATAAATAGGTACCACTGCGACAGGAAGATAAACCCATCATTCAGACCAGACACTGAGATCCAGCGCCGAGGGCCTTCTGGCGGTTCCCTCATTGCGAGAAGTGAGGTTACAGGGAACCAGGCAGAGGGCCTTCTCGGTAGTGGCGCCCACCCTTTGGAACACCCTCCCTTCAGATGTGAAGGAAATAAGCAGCTACCTTCTCTTTAAAAGACATCTGAAGACAGCCCTGTTCAGGGAAGTTTTTAATATTAATGCTGTATTGTTTTTAACACTCGATTGGAAGCTGCCCAGAGTGGCTGGGGAAACTCAGCCAGATGGGCAGGGTATAAATAATAAATTATTATTATTATTATTATTATTATTATTATTATTATTATTATTATTATTATTATTATTATTATTAACATATCATTTTAGGGTTTCATCTTGTTTTTATTTTGAGTTATGTATGTGGGGGCCATAGCTGTCAAGCTTCCTTCCCCCCCCAGGAAATTCCCTTATTTCAGCGTCGTTTCCCGCTGCTTCCTGCTGCTCTCCCGGAGTGTTAGATATCCCGTAGACTGTCCCCCGGACAGGTGAGGCTGCTGATCCCTTACAGTGGTACCTCAAGTTACATATGCTTCAGGTTACATACACTTCAGGTTACAGACTCCGCTAACCCAGAAATAGTGCTTCAGGTTAAGAACTTTGCTTCAGGATGAGAACAGAAACCGTGCAGCGGTGGCAGCGGGAGGCCCCATTAGCTAAAGTGGTGCCTCAGGTTAAGAACAGTTTCAGGTTAAGTACGGACCTCCCGAACAAATTAAGTACTTAACCTGAGGTACCACTGTATTTTCAAATCTGAAAGTTGACAGCTATGGTGGGGGCCCACCACCAATTTAGGAGCTTAGGACCCCTGAAGGTTGTGACCTCTGTATCTAGAGACGCTTCTCACCTTCTTTGCCACACACCCCTTTCTCTGGCCTTTTCAGCCCAGACTCCTGGCAGTGCAACAGGTGGGAGATGTTTCCGTCCTTTGTGCCAGAGATAAACTCGCCTTTAATTGGCTTGCCCTTTCAAGGCATTCGGCTTCCAGCTGATCGTTTTGTCTTAACGCCGCTGGGAAGGCAGCATTCATTATTCAGCAGCCTCTGTTCCAGGCCCTTTTCCAAATGAAATCATCCATCCATTACTGCGGGACGATGATCTCAGGCCTTTCTCAACAGTCCTTTGCAACATTCTGCAACCATCCGCCCAGCGACACTGCGAGGTAGGTCAGTCACGCGAGGACCAGCTTCAGCAAGTCTCTCTTATGTTTTGTCTGCTGGGATCTGACCAAGGTTTTGTCCCAGAAAATAAAAAAAGGAGGCCTCTGAGGACTCGCAGATCTGAGAGTGACATTTTTTTACTGCCTCGGTTCTTGGCAGTGTGATGCAAAGACCCTGAGGTCACAGTAAGAAGCAGATAGCTCGATGATGATGTTGAGTCAATGCATGACGGGCGTGAAGAAGGCAAATTTCATGCCAGGGACCATTAGAGAAGGAATTGAAAAATAAAACTGCCGATATAATGCCATTATACAAATCCATGGTGCAGCTGCAGCTGGAATACCGTGTCCAGTTCTGGTTGCCTCAGTTCAAAAAGGATATCCTAAAGTTGGGAAAGGTTCAGAAAATGGAGCAATTCCTGCATGAACAATTTCAATGTTTGGGACCTTTTCTCTAAACTAAAAAGGTGAGGAAGAGGTTGCATGATAGAAGAAGAAGAGGAGGAGGAGGACTTTGGATTTGATATCCCGCTTTATCACTACCCTAAGGAGTCTCAACAGGACGCGGGTGGCACTGTGGGTTAAATCACAGAGCCTAGGACTTGCCGATCGGAAGGTCAGCGGTTCGAATCCCCACGACAGAGTGAGATCCCGTTGTTCGGTCCCTGCTCCTGCCAACCTAGCAGTTTGAAAGCACACCAGTGCAAGTAGATAAATAGGTACCACTCCGGCGGGAAGGTAAATGGCGTTTCCATGCTCTGGTTCACCAGACGCAGCTTAGTCATGCTGGCCACATGACCCGGAAGCTGTACGCCGGCTCCCTAGGCCAGTAAAGCGAGATGAGCACCGCAACCCCAGAGTCGGCCACGACTGGACCTAATAGTCAGGGGTCCCTTTACCTTTAGGGTCTCCTTAGGAAAGAAAGAAGGAAAGGACAATCCCCATGGGATTTCATTTCTCTGTGGCTACAGGAAACAAAATTATGCATGCAAAATACAGGCAGATGTGCTTGATTGGCATGATGTGTGCCAGCCTCGGAGAAGGGATTTTGTTTGAGCGTAGGAATTTCGCACGCATTCTGGGTGATGGTGTTTGGGACTCGAGAGAATGAAGAAGGGTCCTCGGTCGGTTGCGGAGAAAGGCAGCCGGTTCTCAGGGTCCTACTTGGACGCTCTCCATCCTCCTTGAGCAAGGCAGCAGACCGGGCACAGCTGCCGCATGATGGATTGCCCACCTCTTGCCAAAGGGATGCTTGGCGAGGGCTGCCAGCTACCGTGCCTGTAAAGCCTGTCTAAATCTCCATTTCTTCGGGGACGGGCACAACGCTCTCCCTTAACTTATTAGGAAACTTATTAGGTTTACAAGAAGTCAGGTCATTACTTGTGGGGCAGCTGAGGGGCCTGCACTCCTTCTCCCTCGCAGTGCTTGGACAGCTCTCCATGGCTCCTGATCCAAACATACCTCACCATCTCCCTTCATGGGGCTGGCCTGTCTCTCCCGATCCTTGAGAACTGTGGTGAAGCCCAGCCAGCCCAGCCGCCTGGTTTTCTTCCCAGTAATCTGGAGTTTATGTGCTCTCTAGCGACCCCTCCTGGTTTGCTCGAGGTATTACACCTTATACCTACACCATCCTTTGTTTCTTGAGCCCTGTCTGCCATCCTTTGGATTGTATCCTCCAGCGCCCTCTTCTGGCTGAATGAAGGATTGCACTTCACAACTCTTTTCTTCGGAACAGTTGGGAGTTGCTGATCGCTCCTTTTATTGCACCAGCAGAACTACATACACCAAAGGGAGCATGCGGGGTTGCAGCTTGGACTACTGCAATGCGCTCTACGTGGGGCTACCTTTGAAGGTGACCCAGAAACTGCAATTAATCCAGAATGCAGCAGCAAGACTGGTGACTGGGAGTGGCCGCTGACACCATATAACACCGGTCCTGAGAGATCTGCATTGGCTCCCTGTACGTTTCCGAGCACAATTCAAAGTGTTGGTGCTGATCTTTAAAGCCCTAAACAGCCTCAAAGGCCCAGTATACCTGAAGGAGTGTCTCCACCCCCATCGTTCAGCCCGGACACTGAGGTCCAGCGCTGAGGGCCTTCTGGCAGTTCCATCATTGCGAGAAGTGAGGTTACAGGGAACCAGACAGAGGGCCTTCTCGGTGGTGGCGCCCACCCTGTGGAACACCCTCCCTTCAGATGTGAAGGAAATAATCAGCTATCTTATCTTTAAAAGACATCTGAAGGCAGCCCTGTTTAGGGAAGTTTTTAATATTTAATGCTGTATTGTTTTTAACACTTGATTGGAAGCCGCACAGAGTGGCTGGGGAAACTCAGCCAGATGGGCGGGGTATAAATAATATATTTTATTATTATTATTAATTATTATTATTATTATTATTATTATTATTATTATTATTATTATTATTGCAGCAGAGCCTGTGAGACCAGGGTTCAATTCGCTGCTCGGTCATGAAGCTCACTGGGCCTCAAGTCTCTCAGCTTAACGTACCCCACAGGGTTGTTGTGAGGCTAAAATGGGGAGAACCACCTTATACTCCATGGAGGACAGGTGGGAAATAAATGTAATAATACATACATAAATTATTTTTAAAAATAGTTCAGTGCACTTTGAGTCCAAATATCTGGGTTCAAATCCCTGCTCAGTCGTGAAGTTTACTGGGTGACCTTGGGGCAGCCTCTGTGCGTGTCACTCTAGCCCACCTCACAGGGCTGTTGTAAAGGGAGTGCCACGACTTCTTTTTAAGAACAAAAAACATACCAGCTGAAATATACTCAGAGTCGCAAAGTGATTTCATGCTCTTTATTCAGCTCATAGTGGTGAGGTGGGATGAATGGAAGTCCCCTCACAGTATCTGCTTTATATACATTATTTACACAATGGGCTGCACATGATTGGCTAATTCCGGAATTCTACTGTAAGCCAATCAGGTTGTGGATTCACTTCTAGGTGGAGCAGGATTGGGTGGTTCCTGCCAACCAATCATATTGCTGCATTGTTCTAGGACCAATCAGACTGCTGCATTCTGAATCCTATTGTTCTAGGACCAATCAGACTGCTGCATTCTGAATCCTATTGTTCTAGGACCAATCAGACTGCTGCAGTTTGGATCCTATTCAACTCAGTACATAACACCAGCAATATTTCTCTCCTCTGACAGATGAAGCTTTTCCCTGTACGGGAAGAACGAAGTGATGGGAACATTTCAACTGGTAAATTTCCTGCTGGTAAATATAACAACGCAAGTTTTTTGTTGCCAAATTTAATTCTGATTCAAAGGCACAGCACTAATTTGTTTCTAGGTCACAACCCTTTTTGCTTCCCCTCTTCATCTGAAGCATTACAACAGGAGGCAATTGGGCTTAATTCCATTTCCCAGTCTCTAATGTTTTCAGCGTTGGATCATTATCTACCATACATTTCAATAAGGGAATGCCAAGCCTTAACCACAACAAACCCACATCTCAGAGCCACAGGAAGCCATAAAACGGGCTCAAATTTCAAGCATTGGAAAGCTGGTCAGGCTGGCGCTGCAGTTGTGGTTTTTCCACACACAAAAATACACATCATCATCTGAGAGAGACAGTGTGGTGTAGTGGCTAGAGTTCAAATCCCCATTTGGCTACAAAGCTCAGTGGGTGAGAGCTTGGGGGCCCATCACTGCCTCTCAGCCTAACCCTACCTTGCAAGGTTGTTGTGGGGATTAAATGGGCAGCGGGGAAACCATGAGCTCCTTGGAGGCAAAAAAGGGGGGGTTAGAAATGCTAAAAAAGCAGACACATCACTTTGCCAACAAAGGTCCATATAGTTAAAGCTATGGTTTTCCCAGTAGTGATGTATGGAAGTGAGAGCTGGACCATAAAGAAGGCTGATCGCCGAAGAATTGATGCTTTTGAATTATGGTGCTGGAAGAGACTCTTGAGAGTCCCATGGACTGCAAGCAGATCAAACCTCTCCATTCTGAAGGAAATCAGCCCTGAGTGCTCACTGGAAGGACAGATCCTGAAGCTGAGGCTCCAAGACTTTGGCCACCTCATGAGAAGAGAAGACTCCCTGCAAAAGACCCTGATGATGGGAAAGATGGAGGGCACAAGGAGAAGGGGATGACAGAGGACGAGATGGCTGGACAGTGTTCTCGAAGCTACCAGCATGAGTTTGACCAAACTGCAGGAGGCAGTGGAAGACAGGAGTGCCTGGTGTGTTCTGGTCCAGGGGGTCACGAAGAGTCGGACACGACTAAACAACTAAACAACAACAAGTTAGAAATGCAATAAATGACTAAATCATGAATGAGGCGGGGGGGAGGGAAAGGAAGGTGACATCACTATGCTGGAATCCAATGGGCTGCCAACAGCATCATGTGGGCAAAAGAGACACGTAAACAAGACCTGGCAGTTCCAGAGAAGAGGGCTAGAGTGAAAGCAGATGATCTGTCCCCAACAAGATGGAGCATGGCTCGTGGCTCGGTGGAAAAAACCATCTGCTTTGCATGTGGATGGTCACAGGTTCAAATCCCCGGTGTCACGGTCCGGTTCATGGGCGATCGATGTCCCCGCAGGGGACGTCGGGACCAGAGGCAAGATGGCGGGGTGGGAGCAGGAACGGGTGTCCAGAAGCCAGGATTCAGGAAGCCAAGGGTCTGAGGGTCAGGAAGCAAGGAGTCAAGAAGTCAGGGGTCTGAGGATCAAGAAGCAAGGAGTTACGAAGTCAGGGGTCCGAGGGTCAAGAAGCAAGGAGTCACGAAGTCAGGGGTCCAAGGGTCAAGAAGCAAGGAGTCACGAAGTCAGGGGTCCGAGGGTCAAGAAGCAAGGAGTCACGAAGTCAGGGGTCCGAGGATCAAAAAGCAAGGAGTCACGAAGTCAGGGGTCCGAGGGTCAAGAAGCAAGGAGTCACGAAGTCAGGGGTCTGAGGGTCAAGAAGCAAGGAGTCACGAAGTCAGGGGTCCGAGGGTCAAGAAGCAAGGAGTCACGAAGTGAGGGGCCCAAGGGTCAAGAAGCAGGGAGTCACGAAGTCAGGGGTCCGAGGGTCAAGAAGCAAGGAGTCACGAAGTCAGGGGTCTGAGGGTCAAGAAGCAAGGAGTCACGAAGTGAGGGGCCCAAGGGTCAAGAAGCAGGGAGTCACGAAGTCAGGGGTCCGAGGGTCAAGAAGCAAGGAGTCACGAAGTCAGGGGTCCGAGGATCAAGAAGCAAGGAGTCACGAAGTCAGGGGTCCGAGGGTCAAGAAGCAAGGAGTCACGAAGTCAGGGGTCCGAGGGTCAAGAAGCAAGGAGTCACGAAGTCAGGGTCCGAGGGTCAAGAAGCAAGGAGTCACGAAGTCAGGGGTCTGAAGATCAAGAAGCAAGGAGTCACGAAGTCAGGGGTCCGAGGGTCAAGAAGCAAGGAGTAACGAAGTCAGGGGTCCGAGGGTCAAGAAGCAAGGAGTCACGAAGTCAGGGGTCCGAGGGTCAAGAAGCAAGGAGTCACGAAGTCAGGGGTCTGAAGATCAAGAAGCAAGGAGTCACGAAGTCAGGGGTCCGAGGGTCAAGAAGCAAGGAGTAACGAAGTCAGGGGTCCGAGGGTCAAGAAGCAAGGAGTAACGAAGTCAGGGGTCCGAGGGTCAAGAAGCAAGGAGTAACGAAGTCAGGGGTCCGAGGGTCAAGAAGCAAGGAGTCACAAAGTCAGGGGTCCGAGGGTCAAGAAGCAAGGAGTCACGAAGTCAGGGGTCTGAAGATCAAGAAGCAAGGAGTCACGAAGTCAGGGGTCCGAGGGTCAAGAAGCAAGGAGTAACAAAGTCAGGGGTCCGAGGGTCAAGAAGCAAGGAGTCACGAAGTCAGGGGTCCGAGGGTCAAGAAGCAAGGAGTCACGAAGTCAGGGGTTCGAGGGTCAAGAAGCAAGGAGTCACGAAGTCAGGGGTCCGAGGGTCAAGAAGCAAGGAGTCACGAAGTCAGGGGTCTGAGGGTCAAGAAGCAAGGAGTCACGAAGTCAGGGGTCCGAGGGTCAAGAAGCAAGGAGTCACGAAGTGAGGGGCCCAAGGGTCAAGAAGCAGGGAGTCACGAAGTCAGGGGTTCGAGGGTCAAGAAGCAAGGAGTCACGAAGTCAGGGGTCCGAGGGTCAAGAAGCAAGGAGTAACGAAGTCAAGGGTCCAAGGATCCAAGGATCAGGAAGCAAGGAGTAAAGAAGCCGAGGAGTACTCAAATGCAGGCACATTTTCACGAGGATTTGAACAAATAATGCGGAAATCTGAACCCGAGACTGGAGAAATGAGAAAGCAGAATTGGCAGATTTGCCCATCCTGGGCCCCCCTGCTTCTATGGGCAAACTCTGCTGGTTAAAAAAATGCAGCTGTCTGTCATAATCAGTAACCACATGGGTGTCTGTGTGTGCTCACACTGGATTTAAATTAATAACTTAAGTGAAAAGTGAAAACTCCCTCTTTTGTATTCAAGCTGTACCCTCTGCCTGACTCACAAAGCCTTTGCAATCTTTCAACTTGTCTCGCTTATTGATCTTACACTTTTGAATTACCCTAATTGCCCTCTTTATTTACTTAAGACCAATTAAAGTTGTAATGTAAACTTTCCTTTCTTTTCCTTATTGTTCCTCCTGTAATAAGCTATTGTACCACTTTGCCCAGGCTCTGTTCTATTTACGTTGAAACAGCAATAAGCTTCTTTTCATTTTTTAAAATAAACCCACAGGTCTGGTTTTCAACGGATAAAATTCAGAGAGTCTGGCTACTTGCAGGGGCAGAACCACATCACACATTTGAATGATATTCAATGCACATTTAAGGCGTATGACTTCCCTCCAAGCATCCCAGAAACTGTAGTTCGTTAAAGATCCTGAAGGAAATGGTAGCCCTGTGAGGGGTAAACTGCAAGTCCCAGGATTCTTGGGTGGGTGGGTGTTTTAAATATGGAGTTGACCCCCCCCCCCAAAAAAAGCAGAGACATCACCTTGCCAACAAAGGTCCATATAGTTAAAGCTATGGTTTTCCCAGTAGTGATGTATGGAAGTGAGAGCTGATGTATAGAAGAAGGCTGATCGCCGAAGAATTGATGCTTTTGAATTCTGGTGCTGGAGGAGACTCTTGAGAGTCCCATGGACTGCAAGAAGATCAAACCTCTCCAGGAAATCAGCCCTGAGTGCTCACTGGAAGGACAGATCCTGAAGCTGAGGCTCCAATACTTTGGCCACCTCATGAGAAGAGAAGACTCCCTGGAAAAAACCCTGATGCTGGGAAAGATGGAGGGCACAAGGAGAAGGGGACAGCAGAGGACGAGATGGTTGGACAGTGTTCTCGAAGCTACCAGCATGAGTTTGAGCAAACTGTGGGAGGCAGTGGAAGACAGGAGTGTCTGGTGTGCTCTGGTCCATGGGGTCACGAAGAGTCGGAGATGACTAAACGACTGAACAACAACAGGCAAACTAAGGCCCGGGGGCCGGATCCGGCCTAATCGCCTTCTAAATCCGGCCCGCAGACTGTCCGAGGATCAGCGTGTTTTTACATGAGTAGAATGTGTCCTTTTATTTAAAATGCATCTCTGGGTTATTTGTGGGGCATAGGAATTTGTTCTTGTTTCTTTTTTCCTCAAAATATAGTCTGCCCCCCCCCACAAGGTCTGTTGAAAAAGTTTGCTGACCCCTGGAGTTGACCTTTGCTATCCCTTTGAGGAAGAGCCTGAGCATGTGCAGAGTGCACCTAAATATTCAACACTGCCTAGCTCATCAATCAGATTCTCTGGTTTCTGAGTCAATGTGGAGTGAGCTAGCTTCCCCCCTCTCCCCTTTTGTTATTCATAGCTTCCATCTGTCATTGTGATTCATGCAGATTCTTTCCCAGCTTCCTCACAGGCCTTTTCCAAAGGCTCCCTTGACCCTTGCTGCTGGGGTTTCCCCTCCTCTTTATGTATCGATGGGGTTATAGTGAATTTACTGCCTCTGCAGCCTGGAGTGCCAGAGGTCACAAGCCAAGTGGATTATGAAACATTTCTTAAAAGGAAGTTATTCCCCAGATTCATTCCAATTAATCCTGGGAGAGTCCCCATCCTAGCTGCAGTTTTCTTCAAAATCTCCGACACAGGTTTTTTATATACGAGGGGGGGGGGGAGAGGTCTTCTGGGATCATCTTTGCCGAGAAATGATGCTTTCTTGGATGGGTGGGTGAATCAGCCGAAGAGCGTGGGAGATGTGCTCCTTGCCATGGAGGGGAGTACTTTGTGGCTGCATTCTCAGATTCATGGCTGGTAGACGGCCCTTGTCTTTTGCTTTGCTGCCAGGAAAAAAGGCATATTTCCCACGGTGCCCAGTCAGACTACTTGCAGAAGTCCAGAAGTAGGCTTCAATACACCACTCAGCCTTCTTTGAACAATTTACCTGCTTTCTTGCTGCCTTGTTGTTCCATCATCACATCACCGCCCATTGGTGGCCACATGAACTACAGCATGACAACAGCATTCCAGTTTTCTTATATAGCAATAATATAAAATAATATAAAATAATATAAAATAAAATAAAATAATATAATATAATATAATATAATATAATATAATATAATATAATATAATAGGATGAAAGAGGAGAGTGCAAAATATGGTCTGAAGCTCAACATAACCCCCCCCCCTAAGATATTGGCCACTGGTCCCATCACCTCCTGGCAAATAGAAGGGGAAGAAATAGAGGCAGTGAGAGATTTTACTTTCTTGGGCCCCATGATCACTGCAGATGGTGACAGCAGTCACGAAAGGAAAAGACGCCTGCTTCTTGGGAGAAAAGCAATGACAAACCTAGACAGCATCTTAAAAAGCAGAGACATCACCTTGCCAACAAAGGTCCGTATAGTTAAAGCCATGGTTTTCCCAGTAGTGATGTATGGAAGTGAGAGCTGGACCATAAAGAAGGCTGATCGCCAAAGAATGGATGCTTTTGAATTCTGGTGCTGGAGGAGACTCTTGAGAGTCCTATGGACTGCAAGAAGATCAAACCTCTCCACTCTGAAGGAAATCAGCCCTGAGTGCTCACTGGAAGGACAGATCGTGAAGCTGAGGCTCCAATACTTTGGCCACCTCAGGGGAAGAGAAGACTCCCTGGAAAAGACCCTGATGTTGGGAAAGATGGAGGGCACAAGGAGAAGGGGACGACAGAGGACGAGATGGTTGGACAGTGTTCTTGAAGTTGCCAGCATGAGTTTGACCAAACTGTGGGAGGCAGTGGAAGACAGGAGTGCCTGGCGTGCTCTGGTCCAGGGGGTCATGAAGGGTCGGACACGACTAAATGACTAAACAGCAACAAATATTCTTGAAAGAAGCTTCATGCTCGGCTCATTCTTCCAGGCCTCCTCTCTTACTCTACATACATACTGTACATTTAAAGCACATCCTCACACGCAAAAAATCCTCAGAACTGCGGTTTAGCGCAGAGCTACATTTCCTCCATTCTACTTTGTGAGCTGAAATTTCTTAGATTTTCAGTTTACAGAATCACCAGCATGCATTGACTGGGACACCCTTTCACTGGCGTCACCTGACAGATGAGGACGCGATTTGTTCCTTTACATGCGCCCTGCTCAGTGCGTCAAAACACAGATGGAGGAACAAGGCTCTTTTGACGGAAGACTGGGAGATCTCAAGGAGAAGTTCATGGTCTAGACGGAGCCAGCAGTGCAGCTACTGGCCTGATCATCAAGAAAAATGGCAAATTAGCAGAACTTAAATCAAGACTTGTGGAATGGATTATAGACTAATTGAGAGAGCAGAGAGTTATTTGCTCATTGTGACCGACAGAAGTTAAACATTATGGTTATACTAATGCAAACCTTTGCTGGGGAAGGAAAAAGAGAACATAAAGCAAGATTAAAAGAGCAATCATTAGCCAATTTTGCTGATAAACCCTATTTTGCCTTTTGGGCGCCTAATGAAAAAACATGTTAGGACACCAACACATGCAATAATGAGGTAGAGTGGTTGTTGTTTAGTCGTGTCCGACTCTTCGTGACCCCCTGGACCAGAGCACGCCAGGCACTCCTGTCTTCTATTGCCTCCCACAGTTTAGTCAAACTCATGCTGGTATCTTCGAGAACACTGTCCAACCATCTCGTCCTCTGTTGTCCCCTTCTCCTTGTGCCCTCCATCTTTCCCAACATCAGGGTCTTTTCCAGGGAGTCTTCTCTTCTCATGAGGTGGCCAAAGTATTGGAGCCTCAGCTTCAGGATCTGTCCTTCCAGGGAGCACTCAGGGCTGATTTCCTGAAGAATGGATACGTTTGATCTTCTTGCAGTCCATGGGACTGTTGCAGTCCATGAGAGTGGTTAGTGCAGCCAAACTCCTTCCTGGTGCCTTCCAGATGTTTTGGATAACAGTTCTCAACACAAAATTCAGCAGAGCCAAAGAACACAAATGATGATAATTGCACTCCAAAGAATCAACTGGGGCCGGGGGCACCAGTTTGGGGAAAGGCTGAGTTATGGAGTGCTTAAGAAGGAGCAGGAAAACCCACTGATGGGATGAGTGCCTGACCACAGAGCCTAGGACTTGCTGATCAGAAGGTTGGCGGTTTGAATCCCCGCGACGGGGTGAGCTCCCGTTGCGCAGACCCTGCTCCTGCCAACCTTGCAGTTCGAAAGCACATCAAAGTGCAAGGAGATAAATAGGTACCGCTCCGGCGGGAAGGTAAACGGCGTTTCCGTGCACTGCTCTGGTTCGCCAGAAGCGGCTTAGTCATGCTGGCCACATGACCCGGAAGCTGTACGCCGGCTCCCTTGGCCAATAAAGCGAGATGAGCGCCGCAACCCCAGAGTCAGCCACGACTGGACCTAATAGTCAGGGGTCCCTTTACCTTTACCTTTAAGAAGGTGCAGGAAAAACTACTGATGGGATGAGTGCCTGACAGCATCGCTGTTGGCAAATTGGCTTCTTCTTAAAAGCCCCCAATGTTTTGGCAATGGCTTCTCAGCAGTACAATATTATGTTTCTCCCACTGAGGCCAGGGGTGGAAATCCGTCTCCCGCTTCGAACCGCATCAGCCACGAAACCGCAACAGATTTAAAAATTGGGGAGAGGGGCTGCTCCCTCTATCTAAGGAACTGCACCATTTCCCTAACTCTGCCCTCAAAAACATGTGTGTGATTGATTAAGCTCTGAAACCCGGCCGTGGGCTTCCGGGAACGTTTGCCTTCTGTCCTCCCACGTTTGATGGAAAGGCTGCTAAGGTAACTGTTCTGCCTTGCTGCTGTTCCGCAGAAAAGTGAGATAACCGTCAAAGAACGCCACCCCCATTAGGACATTTTGCCTCTTGTGGACTCGATGCCCCGAGAGTGTGGTTGGTGGAAACAGGAAAGAGGCGTGGAAATAATCAGTTCAACGTTTATTGGAAAGGAAAAACAAAGGAGGAGATGGGAGGTAGAATTCTCCTCTAACAGTACCCTGGGGGCGATTCCTTGAATGGAAGGAGATCATAGAACCATAGAATTGCTGAATTGGAAGGGATCATCAGGGCTCATCTAGATCAACCCATGTCGAGGTCACTTCCTCCCTCCCAGTCCCTGGGGCAGAAGGTTGCCAACTTTCTTGGGCCTGCGGGCACATTTGCCTAGCAGAGAAACTGTCATGGTCATCATGTACACATACCAGGTTTTATTTGTTTATCAATGGGATCAGGAAACAACACAGGCCGGACAAGCTTATTTTTGACAGCAATGAGGACCAGTAACTTGCTTTAAAAAAGAAGAAGCTAAGACACGTTTTCTCTACAGAATACACACAGTCCTGTTTTTTGTGGGGGTTTTTTTTGCTGGATGGAGATAGGACCAGGTTAGAAATGGGGATTTGAAAGGGGATCAGGGTGTACCACGAACATACAAGAGGAAGTTCCGCCCACCACTGCCCTGGTCTGGAAGTGGGAGGAGCCTGCCATTTGTCTCTCCCGTCCAATCCGCTTCCAGGCTCACAGCACGATGCAAAAGAGCCGTTTCTCGCGGAAGGGGTTCTCCGCAGATGGCACTGGGGTCACCAGTGGGTCCTCTTTGGCGTGGGCTTCGCAGTGGGCCAGGAGGTCAGCCGCTGCCTTGGACACCTGGAATGGAGGGAGAGAGAGTCAGCACGCCATATATATATACCGTATTTTTCGCTCCATAAGACGCACTTTTCCCCTCCTAAAAAGTAAGGGGAAATGTGTGTGCGTCTTATGGAGCGAATGCAGGGGGGAGGCAGGCGGAGAAAGCCCCCAAGAGCCGCACACAAGCTTTGCGCGGCTCTTGCGGGCTTTTCCCCAGGAGGGAGAAGGGACTGATGTGGCCAGCCAGTTCCTTCTCCCTCCTCGTAGAAAAGCCCGCAGGAGCCGCGCGCTCCTTAAAGGGTGCGCAGCTCCGGTGGGCTTTTGCGGGAGGTGGGGGAATTGCCATAGCCGCGCGCAGCCTCTCCTGGCCGGAGCGGCTGCATGCGGCTAAAGAAGCCAAGACAGCAAGCGGGATCCATCCTGCTCGCTGTCTTGGCTTCTGCCATAGACAGCTAAAGAAGCCAAGACAGGGAGCAGGATGCATCCCGCTCGCTGTCCTGGCTTCCTCTTTAGCCAAGTGCAATCTCTCCAGCCAGGAGAGGCTGTTCGCGGCTATGGCACAAGCCAAGACAGCGAGCAGGATGGATAATATTTTTTTCCTTGATTTCCCCCTCTAAAAACTAGGTGCGCCTTATGGTCCGGTGCGCCTTATGGAGCGAAAAATATGGTGTGTGTGTGTGTGTGTGTGTGTGTGTGTGTGTGTGTGTATGTATTTTAACATATCATTTTTAACAGTAATTAAACATACTTTCACATCTTACTCAATTTTTTTGACTTCCATATGTCCTGTCTGAATATTTTCCAATCTAATCTCTTAGTATGCATTTCTTATCTTCCCTATTACATTTCAAACTCATAACCAATATCTCTATCTTTTCCTACTTTGTAACACTTCATATCTTTCTCCTTACAAATCCGCTTGTAGTCCTACTAGCGTAATTTGTTGATTACAGTTGCTCTTCAAATAATTCCTATACTTCTTCCAATCTTCTGTAAATCTCTGGTCCGGCAGGTTTCGAATCCTTCCTGTCATTTTGTCCAATTCTGCATAGTCCATTAATTTCGTCTGACGTTCTTCTTTCGTCGGAACTAGTGAGCACGCCTTTTGCAACACTTAAGCTAGACTACCACACGGCAGGCCGGGCTGCCCTTGGGGACTGTTCGGCTGCTTCACCGCTCAGAACCGAAACATGGTGTTGTATACATGGAAGTGCACCTCATACAGTAGGTGAGGAGAGGAGATGGGGAAGCTCACCTTCATCCGGTCGATGTTCACTTCCAGTTTCAGCTGCTCCACTGTCTTCCGCGCCTCTGCAATCTTGGCCATGTTGTTAGACATTATCCCTCACCTGGCTGGAGTGGATTTGTGGTCAGCAGGTGGGCAGAGAGAGAGAGAGAAAGAGACAGGCAGATAGTAATATTCAGTGGAAACAACTGACCTCTGAGCCCTCTCCTCCCAGATTAATAATAATAATAATAATAATAATAATAATAATAATAATAATAATAATTTATTTATACCCCGCCCATCTGGCTGGGCTTCCCCAGCCACTCTGGGTAGCTTCCAACCAAATATTGAAATACAGTAATACAATCAAACATTAAAAGCTTCCCTAAACAGGGCTGCCTTCAGATGTCTTCTAAAAGTTTGATAGTTGTTTATCTCTTTGACATCTGGTGGTAGGGCGTTCCACAGGGCGGACGCCACTACCGAGAAGGCCCTCTGCCTGGTTCCCTGTAACTTGGCTTCTCGCAGCAAGGGAACTGCCAGAAGGCCCTCAGTACTAGACCTCAGTGTCTGGGCAGAACGATGGGGGTGGAGACGCTCCTTCAGGTATACTGGACCAAGGCCTTTTAGGGCTTTAAAGATCAACACCAACACTTTGAATTGTGATTGGAAACGTACTGGGAGCCAATGTAGGTCTTTCAAGACCGGTGTTATGTGGTCTTGGTGGCCACTCCCAGTCCCCAGTCTAGCTGCCGCATTCGGGATTAGTTGTAGTTTCCGGGTCACCTTCAAAGGTAGCCCCATGTAGAGCACATTGCAATAGTCCAAGCAGGAGATAACCAGAGCATGCACCACTCTGGCGAGACAGTCCGTGGGCAGGGAGGGTCTCAGCCTGCGTACCAGATGGAGCTGATAAACAGCTGCCCTGGACACAGAATTGACCTGTGCCTCCATGGACAGCTGTGAGTCCAAAATTACTCCCAGGCTGCACACCTGGTCCTTCAGGGGCACAGTTACCCCATTCAGAACCAGGGAATCCTCCACACCTGCCAACCTCCTGTCCCCCCAAAACAGTACTTCTGTCTTGTCAGGATTCAACCTCAACCTGTTGGCTGCCATCCATCCTCCAACCGCCTCCAGACACTCACACAGGACCTTCACCGCCTTCACTGGTTCTGATTTGAAAGAGAGGTAGAGCTGGGTATCATCTGCATACTGATGAACACCCAGCCCAAACCTCCTGATGATCTCTCCCAGCGGCTGCATGTAGATGTTGAAAAGCATGGGGGAGAGGACAGAACCCTGAGGCACCCCACAAGTGAGAGCCCAGGGGTCTGAACACTCATCCCCTCCCCACTTTCTGAACACGGCTCAGGAGGAAGGAGCTGAACCACTGTATAACAGTGCCCCCAGCTCTCAGCCCCTCTAGACGGTCCAGAAGGATATTATGGTCGATGGTATCGAACACCGCTGAGAGATCCAGCAGATCTAGGAAACAGCTAGTTCTAGATCCAGCGATGTTCACAGAAGCCGTAATTTCAGCAGAGCAAACCACATTCTGGATATTTATGACAACACTAATATATATGAAGGGATCTTTTTGTTTGTGTGCGAGAGATTCTTTTTGCAAATGCGACATTAGGAGAGATGCAAGTTAAGCGCTGGTTAATTTTTGTGCAGCTTTTAGAAACAAAATAAAATCACAAGTGAGGCTGCATTTTAGTTTTTTAAGAGTAGAAACTCAGAGAGGGCAAAGAAATAGACAAATTTCTCTCACCCTACTAGTCAGGGCTGATGAGAGCCACAGCCTTATAACATCTGCAGAGAGGCAGGTCTCCTCATCCCACTATAGGCAAAACACCTTGAATAGCACAGGACGGCTAAATCTTACTAAATTAAGTCCTTGGTGAGTTACACAATGTAGATAATGCAGCTCTGAGCATTTGCTTTCTAAAAGCTGATCCCTCTGGGAGCGAAGGCGTTCTTCAGTTAATGAGCCAGAATCAATAGCGGGTTGTTCAATGACTGCCATTTAACTACTCACGCTGGTAGGGGGCAAGGTGCTGTTTCGAAAGCAGAACAAATCCCTTGTCCAGAGAGCCTGCCCCTCTATGCCCCAAACTTATAAATACCTTTGGTGAGCAGCCGCAGAGTAGTATTTGGGGGTTTTGTGCTGGGACTTCTCCATTTAATGAAAAGATTGTGTGTGTGTTTCTGGTAAAGGTAAAGGGACCCCTGACAATTAGGTCCAGTCACGGATGACTCTGGGGTTCCGGCGCTCATCTCACTTTATTATTCCTCCATTCTGAAGGAAATCAGCCCTGAGTGCTCACTGGAAGGACAGATCGTGAAGCTGAGGCTCCAGGACTTTGGCCACCTCATGAGAAGAGAAGACTCCCTGGAAAAGACCCTGATGTTGGGAAAGATGGAGGGCACAAGGAGAAGGGGACGACGGAGGACGAGATGGTGGGACAGTGTTCTGGAAGATACGAACATGAGTTTGACCAAGCTGCAGGAGGCAGTGGAAGACAGGAGTGCCTGGCGTGCTCTGGTCCAGGGGGTCACAAAGAGTCGGACATGACTAAACAACAACAATTATTACAGTGGTACCTCGGGTTAAGTACTTAATTCATACCAGAGGTCCGTTCTTAACCTGAAACTGTTCTTAACCTGAAGCACCACTTTAGCTAATGGGGCCTCCTGCTGCTGCCGCGCCGCCGGAGCCCGATTTCTGTTCTCATCCTGAAGCAAAGTTCTTAACCTGAAGCACTATTTCTGGGTTAGCGGAGTCTGTAACCTGAAGCGTCTGTAACCTGAGGTACCACTGTATTATGGATGCTGCCTGCAGGATCTGTGAGATGGAGATGCTGGATGAATTTCGTTCAAATGCCTTAATTAACAGCGCTGCAACAATGGTGTCCACGCCGTCTGGCTCTGCCAGGTCCACCCGCCCTGAGAGTTTAATAGTTTAATAAAGGAAACAGACCCAAAGAGAGAGGCGCGAGTAGATGAAGGGGAAGCTGAACAGCTGGGCGTGACTGAGGAACAGCGGGAAGCCCAGAAGCTGAGCCACGATCCAAGAGAAAAGGGAATTAGCTACACGGCAGGAGCAGCAAGAGGGTCGTGGGGGGCAAATGCAACTCATTAGCCCCCTTCCTTCCACCTCCATGCGCTCCTGACCCCTCACATCAGCCATGCTCAAAGCCTTTGGCTAATTGAGAAGCCCCCTGCAAGGGAGAAGGGAAGGTTTGGGCACATGGAGATGATAAAAGTATGTGGGAACATGGGGGGGGGGAGCTCCATTGTGTGCAGGGAAAGTGCAATAGGGGAGGGACAGAATCGGTATTTAAAAGATCCACTACTGAGACCCTCCCTGCCCGCGGACTGCCTTGCCAGAGTGGTGCATGCCCTGGTTATCTCCCGCTTGGATTACTGCAATGTGCTCTATGTGGGGCTGCCTTTGAAGGTGACCCGGAAACTGCAATTAATCCAGAATGCGGCAGCTAGATTGGTGACTGGGAACGGCCGCCGAGACCACATAACACCGGTCCTGAGAGATCTGCATTGGCTCCCAGTATGTTTCCAAGCACAATTCAAAGTGTTGGTGCTGATCTTTAAAACCCTAAACGGCCTCAAAGGCCCAGTATATCTGAAAGAGCATCTCCACCCCCATCATTGAGCCCGGACACTGAGGTCCAGCGCCGAGGGCCTTCTGGCGGTTCCCTCATTGCAAGAAGTGAGGTTACAGGGAACCAGGCAGAGGGCCTTCTCGGCGGTGGCAGCCGCCCTGTGGAACGCCCTCCCACCAGATGTGAAGGAAATAAGCAATTATCTTATCTTTAAAAGACATCTGAAGGCAGCCCTGTTTAGGGAAGTTTTTAATATTTAATGCTGTATTAACACTCGATTGGAAGCCGCCCAGAGTTGCTGGGGAAACTCAGCCAGATGGGCGCAGTACAAATAAATTATTATTATTATTATTATTATTATTATTATTATTATTATTATTAACTACCTCTGAAGTATAGAAAAAGCCAGCAGTGCCTCTGAGCATGGGCAGAGTCATTCCGCTGCCCACCAAGCAACTCATGCCATGATTCAAGCCAGCCGGTGTACATAACCCGGGACAGGGTTGAAGAATGTGGCCCCCACACAGCCCAGCAAATTTGCTGGGGGTGGGGTTGGAGTCACGAGGAGTGAGGAATTCAGGATTTGCGGACATAAGGTGAGGGACGGGTTTGAGCCAAGTTGGTTTCCCAATGGTCGGCTGCGGAGCAGCCGAAGCACTAAGCAAGAGGGCCTCTGAGCATGTGCAGAGTGCACCTGTGAATGCAAAGGGCAGCTTACATGGGGAGGCCACGGGTGTCTCAGCCTGGTACCCTCCAGATTATTTAGACTACAGCTGATGGTGGGGCTTGTAGTCCAAAACATACCTGTAGGTTGGAGATGCTGCGATTCTTCACCTGCTTTTCCTCCCTCCCTGTGGAGGCACCATCTCACTGCAGTGCCCGCCCTCGCCAGCTGTGCCCAAAGCCCTTTTGAGCTTGACAGCTGCTGCCGAGGGAGAAAGGAGGTCCCTCATCTTAGATCTACACAGGTAAATATCAAGGAGGGGAATGAGCTCTTGTAAGGCAAGAAGGTGGACCCAGTCTCTCCCCGTCGTATCTCACGACCATGGTAAAACCACTTGGATTTTTAAAAAGACACAGAGATCCAGTTCACAGGCAGAGCGCACCATATTGCGGCAGGTATAATTGGCAAGTAATTTCCTGGATTCGGGTGCAAAATTCAGTGGGAAAATCCATACAGTACCGTGGCTCCTAAGAAAGGGGATCTTATTCTATGTACCAAGCCAGACCGTTAGTCCATCTAGTTCAATAGTGTTCACACTGACTGGCAGCATCTCTCTGGGGGTTCAGGAAGAGGTCTTTTCCTAGCCCCACATGCTGTCGGTGATCGAACCTGAGAACTTCTACCTGCAAGGCAGATTGCCTTCCTCCTTGAGGGCATCGCACTCTCCTGGCCTCAGTTCTACCACCTGTTAAATGGGCGCAATAGTGACTTAAATGGACATTTTGCATTTTAAAAGGGATCTCTGAGTATTAAGAGTAAAATCACAGCAACGGAGCATCTGTTAAATAGTTATAGCTAGCTGTTTGTGGTTCATTGCCCCTCTGCCTTATAAGAAAGCAAAAAGGCCCAAGAGATTCGAAAAGGAATCTAGCTCATGAAAAAGCCAACTTTTCAAACCCACATGGATGAACAAAGCCTGAGATATTTTGTTTTAATGCCGTTTGTAAGGAGAAGGAAGCCCTCTCTCTTTGCAGCCATGAACAGTGCAGTCCTGTGCATGCCTACTCTGAAGTAAGCCGCACTGAGTTCAACAGAAAATGTGTAGAGGATTGTAGTCTAACAGTACATTCCTAACCACATCTCCCCAGAAAGAAGTCTTGTTCAATTCAATGGGACTAACTCCTAGGGGCGCTCGGTGCACAATTATCAAGCATTGCTTGCATGCCATTTTGTATTCTGAATTCTGCCTCGTATACAGTATTGCAAATATTTTTATTTCCTGCCAATCCACACTACCCTGGTATAATCTGATTGCCTGCAAAAGAGAGAGAGAGAGCGCATGGAGAAGCATTGCGATTTTTGGTTCCAGCAGGGAATTTCAACTTGAAAAGTGAAATAAAAGGTTAGATGAGACAGGGAAGATCTACCAAGAAGACCTAACTTGGAGAATCAGATGCATTTGGGGGAGAAGCGAGGATTTAAAAAGTACCTCCTCAAAGGTGCAGGATCCCACCTACCTTGGCCAGATCCAACGCCAAGTCAATCCTCACGCGCTCAGAATCACTCCAGAGCAATAAGCCTCTCGCCCAACCCAACCCAACCCTTTGCCTTGCCTCTCCCCAGCCTGGGACAGCTCCGGGTTCGAAAGGAGGCAAGCGAGGGGGAACTCTGGCTGTTACCTGTTGTCCACGGCCGTCCTTGCAAAGTGGCTCCTCTCCGCTGTCTCTGGTCGGAATGAGCAGCTGCTGCCACCTGGGGCACGGGAGCCGCAGGAAAGCAGGCAGGGAGGGGAAGAAGGGAGAGAGGCGCCTCCCAGCCCACCCCTGGGAGACATGGTTTCAGAGGAAGGCGGCTTGTAGGAAGAGGGGGTGGGAGGGAAAGCAGGCCCAAGCGCTTCAGAGAGAACTGGCTTGGATTTCAGGTGTCTGAGGTCTGAAGGGCATCGGATGATCCTGCTGGACCAAGCCAATGGTCTTTTTGGTCCAGCATCTTCTTCTTGCAGCAGCCAGCCACATGCCTGTGGAAAGCCTGCAAGCGGGATTGGAGCACAAGAGGAACTCTCCCTTCCTGGGGTTTCCAGCAACTGGTACCCAGAAGTGTTGGTGTTGTTGTTGTTTAGTCGTTTAGTCGTGTCCGACTCTTCGTGACCCCATGGACCAGAGCACGCCAGGCACTCCTGTCTTCCACTGCCTCCCACAGTTTGGTCAAAAGCTGCAAGAACACTATCCAACCATCTCGTCCTCTGTCGTCCCCTTCTCCTTGTGCCCTCCATCTTTCCCAGCATCAGGGTCTTTTCCAGGGAGTCTTCTCTTCTTATGAGGTGGCCAAAGTCTTGGAGCCTCCGCTTCAGGATCTGTTCTTCCAGTGCGCACTCAGGGCTGATTTCCTTCAGAATGGAGAGGTTTGATCTTCTTGCAGTCCATGGGACTCTCAAGAGTCTCCTCCAGGACCAGAATTCAAAAGCATCAATTCTTCGGCGATCAAAGTGTTGGTGCTGACCTTTAAAGCCCTGAACGGCCTCGGTCCAGTATACCTGAAGGAGCGTCTCCACCCCCATCGTTCTGCCCGGACATTGAGGTCCAGCGCCGAGGGCCTTCTGGCAGTTCCCTCATTGCAAGAAGTGAGGTTACAGGGAATCAGGCAGAGGGTCTTCTCAGTGGTGGCACCCGCCCTGTGGAACGCCCTCCCACCAGATGTGAAGGAAATAAGCAGCTATCCTTTTATTCTCTCCTCCACATATCGAGTCACATTTATCATAAAGATTTTTTAAAACAATAAAAGACAGTCTGAATACAAGTTTCCTGGTATTCATTCCTGGTATATTGCACTCGAAAAGCAATGACAAACCTAGACAGCATCTTAAAAAGCAGAGACGTCACCTTGCCAACAAAGGTCCGTATAGTCAAAGCTATGGTTTTCCCAGTAGTGATGTATGGAAGTGAGAGCTGGACCATAAAGAAGGCTGATCACCGAAGAATTGATGCTTTTGAATTCTGGTGCTGGAGGAGACTCTTGAGAGTCCCATGGACTGCAAGAAGATCAAACCTCTCCATTCTGAAGGAAATCAGCCCTGAGTGCTCACTGGAAGGACAGATCCTGAAGCTGAAGCTCCAATACTTTGGCCACCTCATGAGAAGAGAAGACTCCCTGGAAAAGACCCTGATGCTGGGAAAGAGGGAGGGCACAAGGAGAAGGGGACGACAGAGGACGAGATGGTGGGACAGTGTTCTGGAAGCTACTAACATGAGTTTGACCAAACTGCGGGAGGCAGTGGAAGACAGGAGTGCCTGGTGTGCTCTGGTCCAGGGGGTCACGAAGAGTTGGACATGACTAAACGACTAAACAAAAACAACTTCCCTGAACTGTCAAGTTGAGAGGATACATTCAGGCACTATTTGTAACATTAAACTTTAAAGATCTGCCCCCCCCCCAATATCTATAACATACTGCTGCATCACACTGTTGACACATGTTCAGCTTGCAGTCCACTAAGACTCCTAGATTCTTTTCACATGTGCTACTGGCAAGCCAGGTGTCGTCCCCCCCCCCCCATATCATAGATCTGTGCAGCTGATTCTTCTCGCCCCCTCCCCCCCCCCAGCCACAGTTTCTGCAGAGGAACGGTGTAAAGGCTGGGAAGGATGACTATAACGTAAAGAACACGGTAGAGAAATGAGAATAAAGTATCTCTGGATTTTTTTGATTGCATGCAATGTCAACTTGCATCCATGTGGAGGCAGCATAAAGCAAGAGAACGATGCCATGGAAAATCCTAGACTCTTCAAGGTTCCCTCTTGCCACTGGAATTTGACACAAAGGTGCGGGTCAACCCTGTTCGCCAACCTGGTGCCCCTTCCAGCTGTTTTGAACTACAAATCCCGGGGGCTGGTGATGAGAGTTGTAGTCTGAAATATCTGGAAGCGGCACTGGGTTGCCGAAGGTTCTGCGAATCCCAAATCCTGGAGCTGGGTTTATTGAAATCTCCCCCTCCCCACCCGAAAAAAGCCAACCCAGACTCATATTTGACCAGGATCCTTTCCAATAATAAAACCACAAATGCCTGTGTTGGAATTGGACTAGTGAGAACTGCGAGATGAGCGCAAAACTCCAGAGTTGGCCACGACTGGACCCAACGGTCAGGGGTCCTTTTACCCTTACTGAAATATACTCGGAGTCCTGTAGTGATTTCATGCACTTTATTGCAGCTTGTAAAACAGTGATTGAATTGCCCCCCAAACCTCAGGCTTTTATTTACATTATTTACAAAATGAGTCCCGTCTGATTGGCTGATTCTGCTTCCCTCCTGGAGCCTGATTGGTCTTTTCCTGCAAGCCAATCAGTTGTTGCATTCTACGATCCACTTGTCTCTCACTGCATCCGTTGGATCAGCAGATGGAGCAAGCAAGGGTAATCTGCAGAGCGAAGAACCACCTTCCAGATCTTGCCACTGTCGCCGTGAAGTGAAAAACAAGATAAAGCAGGCATCCCCAACCTTTGGCCCTCCAGATGTTTTGGACTACAATTCCCATCATCTCTGACCACTGGTCCTGTTAGCTAGGGATCATGGGAGTTGTAGGCTAAAACATCTGGAGGGACGAAGGTTGGTGATGCCCGAGATAAAGGGTCAGATCCTTTGGGTGAGAGATAGCCAACTGCCACAAATGACTTCCTCGGGGGGGGGGGTGCAGATTCAGCTCAGTGGCAGCCAGCAGACCAGTCATACTCTAAACCATGGGTAGGCAACCTAAGGCCTGGGGGCCGGATGCAAGCCAATCGCCTGCTCAATCCAGCCTGCGGAATGAGCGTGTTTTTACATGAATAGAATGTGTGCTTTTATTTTAAATGCATCTCTGGGTTATTTGTGGGGCATAGGAATTCGTTCATTTCCACACACCCCCCCCAAAAAAAGTCCGGCCCACCACATGGTCTGAATGATGATGGACCAGCCCACAGCTGAAAAAGGTTGCTGACCCCTGGCCTAGGGTCTCTCTTCATCTAAATGCAGCCATGCATGGACCACTTATATATTTTTTTTATTAAAATATATTTATTAACTTTTCAAAGTTTATACAAAAAAGACAAAAAACAAAAATACAAAAATTAAAAACACATATAATTTCATTCACTTATTTTCTTTTGACTTATTTCTCGGACCTCCTCATACCTCCCCTTTTTGTATTCCAATTCAAATTATTCATTCAGCAAATCCTCACCCTCAATTTTCACTTAATTTTACACCTTTCTTTCTTCTTCCCCCCCCCCAATTATCTTTATCATTACAGCTGATAACCACTTAGATTCTATCCAACATCAAACTAACATTCCCTAATTTTATAATATTTCCCAAGATAGTCCTTAAATTTCTTCCAATCTTCTTCTGCCGTCTCTCTTCCCTGGTTTCGGATTCTGCCAGTCATTTCTGCCAGTCCCATGTAGTTTATCACCTTCATCTGCCACTCTTCCAAGGTGGGTAGATCTTGTGTCTTCCAGTACTTTGCAATGGACCACTTATAAACGCCATCTGCAACTCCTAGAAAGATTCCATCAATGGTGTCTCGGGAAGTCAGGCGAACTAATGCCAGTGTACTCGAAGAAGCAAAGATCGCCAGTGTCAAAACGATGATTCTTCAACATCAACTTCGTTGGACTGGTCATGTTGTGCGGATGCCTGATTATTGTCTTCCAAAGCAACTATTCTATTCCAACTTAAAAATGGAAAGTGTAATGCTGGTGGTCAACAAAAGAGATTTAAAGACTCTTTCAAGGCAAATCTACAAAAATGTAGTATAAACACCGACAACTGGGAAACACTGGCCTGTGAGAGCTCCAGTTGGAGAACAGCCTTTACCAAAGGTGTCTTGGGCTTTGAAGACACTCGAACTCAGGGCGAAAGGGAGAAACGTGCTAAGAGGAAGGCATGTTTGGCAAACCCTCACCGTGATCAACTCCCGCCAATGTCCCCACTGTGGAAGGACGTGTGGATCCAGAATTGGCCTCCACAGTCACTTACGGACTCACTGTTAAGACCGTGTTTATGGAAGACAATCTTACTTGGCTACAAGGGATCGCCAAAGAAAGAAGACAGAATTCTTGCTTAAAGTTATCTGCAACCAACCTGACCTCGTGAGAAACTGGCCACTCAGATGGACCTACTGAGACCAGTCTCCTCATTGGAGTCTTAGACCTTTCTACCTCAGACTCTAACCTCTGCAAAGCTGCCTCTTTGCAACGCTTTTGGCTCCGGCAAAATTGGTTAATAAATAGATCCGGGGGGGGGGGTTACTCTCAAGGGCATCTCCGACACTCTGCCCCTTCCAGAAGCTTCCAAATTTTTGAGGGTGGAGGAGGGAATGCAGACGACCTTTTCCCATCCCTGACAGAAGTGACTCCATTTTGAGAGGGGCGGGGGGTAACTTATCTATTTAGGAGACCTTGGGCGGCTTTGCTCCTTTGTTCAAGGGAACTTTGCCGGGCGATGTGGCATTTGATCGAATCCAGATGGGATTCCAGTTCCTTCGACCTGATGTCATGTTTGTGTGTGTGTGTGTGCATGCGCGCAGGGCCTCGCTCACAAACACGCACACGCAGACATGCTCGTGAGGTGGTCACCTCCTGACTCCGGTTTCGCCTGCCCTTCCCCGCCCCCCTTTGCGGCAGCTGCGATAAAGGATGCCGAGGGGGCTAAAATTAACCCCAGGAAAATCTCGGGCCAGCGTCTGGAACAGATCAGAATCATTCCAGACACCGAGAGACGGGGGGCGAGGCATGTGTCTGTGAGTGTGCGCATAGTTCAGCGCACTTTGGAGGAGGGCGAAGGAGGGATTGCAAACGGAAAGGAGAAACACACACAGAGTTAAGGTTTTTAAAAACCCCAGCCCTTTAAAGCAGCAGCTGAGCGAAAAAGTAAAAATTAGGGTCTTCAGGAACTTTGAGACCCCACCAGGCGAAGAGAAGGCAGTTTAAGTAGCACCACGGCAAGGAGAGTGGCCGGGCGAATAAAAGGAAGCAAGGAATGGGCTCGGGCTGCTCTGCACATGCTCAGATGCACCCCTCATTTATCTGCACGAGGGTTGACAACCAGCCAATGGAATGTAGTGTTTAGGACCTGGGAGATCAAGGTTCGAATCCCACCCCGACTCAGCCATGAAACTTACCTTGGGCCACTTGCAATATGCTACTATTCGGAATCCTCAGTAATTTTTCCATTTTAAGTGAGAATATCCTAATAACCTGTTTTGTTTTGTTGTCGTTTAGTCGTTTCCAACTCTTGGTGACCCCCTGGACCAGAGCACGCCAGGCCCTCCTGTCTTCCACTGCCTCCCGCAGTTGGGTCAAACTCATGTTTGTAGCTTCGAGAACACTGTCCAACCATCTCATCCTCTGTCGTCCCCTTCTCCTTGTGCCCTCCATCTTTCCCAGCATCAGGGTCTGATCTATCTGACTTTTTCTGGGGGAATCTCCTTTGCCTTTCAGCAGGAACGTTTCTATCATGGCCGAGTGTCCCGTGAATTTCACATGTGTTACCTCAGCCTTCCTTACGAGCCCCTATAAGGTAGGCCTGTCCCAATTCTCCTGACGTTAAGGACTGGCAACAGGATGAGGGAACGTAACCTGGCCTCCCAGTGACTCCAAGGCAGGGGCGAGATTTGAACCCGGGACACGGTATTGCCCAGCTCTCTACCCCTGCTTTGCCCCGCCTCTGCCACCATCTCAGTTCCTCGGCTCCTAATTAACCGACTTGGGCGATTCGAGACGCCCGTCTCTCCTCTCAGGCTTCCGGTATAGGGACCGGCTGGTGCCGTTGCCATGGCGACTCTTCTGCAAGCGCCAGCATCCTCCGTGATGCGGGCAAAGGAGACGATCACCTTAACCCTTGCTGGGTACCATCCATCTTGTGCGTTCTCTCACATATCGCGGAATCATGGGATTGCAACGCATGTTCTGGAACTTTCCGCCGTGGGCAAACATCACCCGCTAGCCGCCAACTTTGGCCTGGCAAGGCTTCAGCGAGCCCTCCTGTCTTTCCTGCCTGCCTGGGGCTGACGAAACAGGGGGAGAAGCATCTCTTAGCCCCCCAAATGTGGCCGCAGGTTGTGTCGACTCACTTCCCAGCATCCTCTTATCGGTTAACCTATTCTGGCCTTTGGAGAGGGCTAATTTGGGTCATCTTTGACCCTGTTTCTGGCACTGTTTTTAAAACTCGTACATAAACGATTCAGCTGCTTCCTTTAGCACTTTGTGTTCTCCAGAAAAAAATGGATGGTCCTTTGGCCAGGGTCTCAGGCTTAGCTAAGGCCTCACTCACATTTAGACACTTTCTAATTGGGGGGTGGGTTTTGGTAAGTTTCGCAACTTGTCTTGATGCGCATCACACCAAAAATGGGACACACGTTCTCAGCTTTCCCAATTTAAGCAAATAAGAAGATGCTATTTGATTAAAGAACCTTTTTTTTTTTGTTAACCAGTACGGTATATATACATACTAATATATATACATACTAAAATGAGCCTAAAATGTTCATAAATATTAACAAGCATATGCTACTATTCGGAATTCTCAGTAATTTTTCCATTTTAAGTGAGAATATCCTAATAACCTGTTTTGTGTTTTTGCTTTGCTTTACAAACCTTTTAAAAGCATTACTAGCCTTCACAATACCAATATTTTTTCCCAGGGGATGTGAAACAGTCAACTTATTCTCTCTCTCTCTCTTTAATAATATTTTTATTAAAGATTTTCCTCGTTTACAAAAGCACAAGCATTGTCTCTTCCTTCAGGTTGTTTTTTCTCTGTGTGTGTGTGTTTGATTTTAATTCCCCTTCAACTCAATTGCTTTCCTTTACTCTTCCATGTCATCGAAGCATATGCCCTTGTTTAAACAAATAAAATTAGATAAATATGAATGCAAATATATAGGCTCTGGTGGCCCAGGATTAGATCGTGATGGACAGAGTCCTCTCGGATCAGCAACTACTTTAGCACAGCTTAAAGCACGCTTCCTCAACCTCGGCCCGCCAGATGTTTTTTTGAGACTACAATTCCCATCATCCCTGGCCACTGGTCCTGCTAGCTAGGGATCATGGGAGTTGTAGGCCAAAAACTTCTGGAGGGCTGAGAAAGCCTGGCTTAGTAGGCTTCAGAACCTGGAAGTGGCCTGGGGATCTCACGACCTTTGAGGGTGCTTGCTAAAGAGCACTTTGCCGCCGAGTGCCGAGTGCGAGAGAGGGGCGACAAGGGCCTTTCCCCACCAGCAACGCAAATCTTCGTACAACTCAGCAGCTGGTGACGAGCGCCAAAATCCAGGCGCAGAGTAAAAGGGAGGAAAGGGAGGTGGGGTCTCGTGTCTCTCATCTGGAACACATTAGGAGAGGCCCCGTCCACGACATGAGTTTTTCTTTTTTTTTAAGTCAGCCGCAGCCTAGACGAAAAGGGACTCCAAAAGACTCCCTTCCCTCACCTCCCCCATGCTCAGGTTTCCATTACGAGCCGGTGAGATATTCAGATGGTACAAATTAGCCACGCACTTCATAAAAGAAGCCTTCCCCCCCCCTCCATGCCTGGTTCCAGCTTAAGTTTCTACAATTCCCTAACCGTGCGTCAGGCGAAAGGAGTAAATCAAATTGTGAACCCAAAGGACTCGCCCAGAGGGAGGAGGTTCCCTGTTGCCCTACTGCATGAGTCGCTGATCTGGCCTGGGAGACACATGATTCTGCTGCGTCTTTCCTTTGGGCCCATCAACACCTCCACCCTCGATTCAGGGACACAACAAGGACTCCAATGTGGGCCAATAAATAGCCTTTCTCCCAAACAGGTTTTATAACCAAGGTTGCTTCCACACCATACACTTAAAGCACTATGATACCGCTTTAAATGGTTGTGGTTTGCCGCAAAGGATCCTGGGAGCTGTAGTTTGTTAAGAGCGCAGAGCGATCTTAGGAGACCCTCCCCCATCCCTCTCTCAGAGCTACAATTCCCAGATTTTTTAAACAAGAAATCCCCCTTCCCAGGTACTCTGGGGTGCAAATATAAGGTAAGACTGACCATTAGGTCCAGTCGTGACCGACTCTGGGGTTGTGGCGCTCATCTCGCTTTATTGGCCAAGGGAGCTGGCGTACAGCTTTCTAGTCATGTGGCCAGCATGACTAAGCCGCTTCTGGCGAACCAGAGCAGCACACGGAAACACCGTTTACCTTCCCGCCGGAGCAGTACCTATTTATCTACTTGCACTTTGACATGCTTTTGAACTGCTAGGTTGGCAGGAGCAGGGACCGAGCAACGGGAGCTCACCCTGTTGCAGGGATTCGAACCGCCAACCTTCTGATCGGCAAGTCCTAGGCTCTGTGGTTTAACCCACAGCGCCACCCGCGTCCGATCTGCAAAGATGGTGCTCAGCAATTTTTTTTTTTTTTTTAAAAAGGGCACAGGAGTGGTGAATTTATTTCACAGGGGGCTGGGAAGAGAATCCAGATGTCAACCCTCGTGAACACATCTGTATGCTTCTTAGGAGACATAGTTTTGGGGAGCTGAAATGGGTTGTCCGTGTGCCCCTAAGCGAATGAGGCCCTTTTATCTGAAAAGGATCCCCTGTCCCTGATCTATAGAAATCACGGGGAGCAAAGGATCCCGTTCCAAACACACAATGGCCCAGTCTTTGGGACCCAGGTTCAAAGAGACACAAAAGTCCCTTTTTGGAGGAGGAGGAGTTTTTGGAGCCAAGGAGGCCACGGGCTCATTTCTCTGGCTCCCGCCTTGCAGAAGCCGTTGCAATAATTTAGCTGAGCCAGGATTGCTTGGAGGGAGGAGAAGGGCTGGCGGAAAGGAGCCGTGCTTTCCCCTATATTGGGGGCAGCTGGGGGATGGGAGGAGTGCCGAGCGTTCCTGGGGAAGGAATTTGGAAAAGCAGAACCCGCCTTCCTGGCTGCGCGGAGAGCATCTGGTTTTCATAAGGGGCTGGAGCTCTGAGCAAAAGGGAATATATATGAGAGAGAGCGAGAGATGGACCTCAGATAGCAGTGCGGAAAAAGCAGAATTTTGTCCCGAGATGCCCAGCGGTTATAGGACTCAAATGGGCTCGCAGGATCCAAGGCATAGCTGTCAACTTTTCCCTTTTCTTGCGAGGAATCCTATTCGGAATAAGGGAATTTCCCTTAAGACAAGGGAAACGTTGACCGCTATGATCCAAGGATTTCCTGCTGCTGCTTTAAAGGGACGGTCCAGAATTGGAATCGCTTGGGCTGGTTTGCATACTACAAGGACAAAAAGAATATATATAAAAAGCTTGAGGCACAGCCCCGTTCTGCAACCAAATTAAAAGCTTCCTCTGAGCAAGTGCAGAGTGCTTTTTCCTGAAGCCACACGTTAAGCTTCAGGAACGGGGAGTTTCCAGAGAGGGGATACTATTTTTAAGCAGGCTTGAGGCCTACTGCAAAAGCCGTTTTTCTCCCCATTTCAGAGTTTTGGCTCTTGTTCCATCCTACTAGGCTGGACTTTTAGGTATAGCTTCATTCCACAGCCCATACTTGCTTACTTTCCCCCAAAGGAGATACAGTAAAGGTTTTCTTTTTCTCCTTCTCTACCCTACCACACCCCTCATTGTCAAATCCTCCTTTTTTTCTCCTCTCTCTCTCTCACACACAAATGCATTGCTGCAATGAGAGTTATGCAAACCAGAAACGCACTCTGTTCTTGCCGTCAGTTAAACAGATTTTGCAGGTTTTGGAAGCCAAGCAAACCCCTACAAAATCTCTTTTTCCTAAGTCAGAAGCGGGATGTGTGTGCAATCATCGCAGGCCCCTCTTTCAAACAGCCTTCAGCTCGCCAAATAAAACTATCACCTGGTTCATGAGACGAAACCTAGAGCCCATGATGTGCCCCTCTAGGTCCCTCAGAAAACCTACGCAGCTAAGCGTTTAAGCTTCATTGGCTTCTCAGCTTTATATCTGGATCTCGGCCACAAAACTTAAGCTTTCAGGGCTGATTCATACTGGGTTTCGCCGGGATTTGGCCAGCGTTTGAGGCAGCTAACTCGTAAAATGTGAAGGGGAGACGCACGTCTCTTAAATAAAAGGAGGGGTCGGCAGCTGGACTGTTCAAGGGCCCCATTCTGCCCCCCTCCCAGTATCACCAGTGGCCTTCCCAGCTGCCGACCCAGAGACAACATAAACATGGAGGGCCAAAAGCCTTTATGAAAGGGGGGAGAGTTCCCTCCCCCGTCACCATCTTTAAAGCAATCTTCCTTTACAGGCAAGTCGTTGACATCATCCACAAAAAACAACCCCCCCAAGAAACAAAACACTGAATTTTATTTACACAGAGAGAAAGGATATCTTTACAGGAATACAAGATTGGCAGTGTCAATGCAGACTCCAGAGTTTTGCAGCGGAACCCGGACTCCTGAGAAGTCGACTGTACAAAAACCATAATAAATACCTCTCCTTTAAAAATGGACGGGATTAGAAAGGGGTGGCAGCAGGGGGGGGGCGAGAGGGAGGGAGACCATTTTAGCGGTTTTTCGTGCAGCTGGGGAAAGAGAGTTAAGAATCATGGGCACCCCAAACTCTGTTCAAAGGCAGTGTTAACTTCCCCAGGTTTTCCCTGGAGGATGAAAATGGAGCAGATCACACAGTCCTGGGGTTGGTGCCGGACCGGATGTTGGGGTGTTGGGAATGCCAAAAGAGGGACAAAATGGCCGCCCTCCTTCACACAGTCGTCATGACTTTGAGGGAGCCCGAGCGGAAGCGCATGATCTTCTTCTTCAGCGCATGCGAGGCCTTGATCTTAACGAAGACCTTGGGCTGCCCGCCCGCCGCCTTCCCCGGCCCAGAGGCCGATACGAGCTGCGGGGAGAGCTGCTGTGGCCACACCAGGCCGCCGCTCTCGTCCGTGTCGCTGGACGCCCCGCTGCTGTAGGCCGGAATTGAGTCCCCCTCGCTCAGGCTCGACTCGCTGTCGCCGTAAACAAGGCCTTCCTCCAGGCGGCACATGGGCGCTTGCCGGGCTGGCTCGGCCGAGCATTCAGAGTCGCTCCCGGCGTAGCTGTACCCCACCGGCCCGGCCCCCCGACGGCTCCGGTGCGGCTCGGCGGCGCTCCCGCCGGCGGCCTCCTCCTGGCAGATCTCCGCCGTCGAGCGCCACTTGCGGTAGCCGCTGGCCACGTTGCCGTGAGGCCGCCTCGGGCGGGCCGGCTTGCTGGCGGCCTCGTCCCGCTCAGCCGTGCCGTACTTGACCCCCGGTTTGTTGAGGAGGCTGTTCTCCGACTGCGAGCGAGCCGCCTTCCTCGACCTGGGGGAGCTTTTCCGGCCACCCCCTTTCCTCCCCGCCGCCTCGCCGCTGCCCTCCTCGCTGAAGCGGCATTTCTTGGGGAGCGCCGACACCCGCGGCCGCTCCCTGGGCAGCAAGGGGGCCCGTTCCGGCGACAGTTCCACGGAGCGCCCCTTGGTCAGGGGAGGGGGCTTCTTTTTGCCAGGCCGCAGGGCCTGCTGCGCCCGTGGAGGCTGCTGAGCTGGGATGTAGTGGGCCTTGACCATCAGGCAGGCCCCGTCCTCAGACTCGTAGGAGGCCAGGTCCTGGTTGCTGCCAGGGGCCACTCTGTCGTCTCTATCCAGCAGCGGGGACGATGGGTAGGCTGCTTCATACTGGTCAGCGGACGGAGGTCTCATATGGGCCAAGGCCTGCAGCTTGGGGGGCTTCTTGAGGCTGGCGTGGGGTGGGCTGTAGTCCTCAGAGGCTGCTTTGGCCGCCAGCGTCCTCTCGGCAGCGGCATCCCAGGAGGACCAGATCCGCGTGGCCGCCGCGGCCCCCCCTTCATGGCCGCAGGGCGAAGGGGTGCTGCTGCCCCTCTCCACGGCCGGAGGGTGTTTGCGTTCAGCCGGCGGGGGGAGAAGCTCCAGAGGCCTCTTGCACAGGCTGTTTTGCCTGGCCACGCCGCCCTTGGCGGGCGGCTCCGAACCCAGGCTCGTCCGGGGCTTGCTGCCCCTCACCAGCTGGCTGCGGCGGCGGACGAGCCGGGAGATGTAGCTCTCCACTTTGTGGCAGTGCGAGGCGGCGGCTTCCGAGTAGAACTGGAACTCGCCGCCGTAGGCGTCCAGGCCCCCGTCCTCGTCTGCTGGGTAGGCCTGGGAGGCGGCCGAAGAGAAAGCGGGGTCTTCGTAGAGGTGGCTCCGCAGCAAGGGGTTTTGCAGGGCCACAGCGTGGAGAGGGCTGGGGTACAGGAAAGGGTCTGGCGGGTAGCCGGGGGGCTCTTCGGCGTAGTCGTGGGAACTGGAGTAGGGGGCAGAGAAGGAGCGGGGCACTGTGCTCCGATGGGGCCCGTCTTTGTTGCTGTTGCCCACATCGCCTGGGAACCGAGGCGGGAAGAAAAGGAGACAGAGAGAGAGAGAGAGAGAGAGAGAGAGAGAGGTTGGCTGAAACTCTCTGGCCACATTGCCGTCCTACATTTAAAAAGTGGCATGGCGCCATTTTAAACATGGCTTCCCCCAAAGAATTCTGGGAGCAGTAGTTCGTTGAGGGTCCTAGCAGCTGTTAGGAGACACCCCCACCCAACCACCATTCCCCTCCCAGAACTTCAATTCCCTGCTCCATATGAAGAGGGATTGCTTGCTAAAGCACTCTGGGAATTTAAGCTCTAGCGGGGGGGGGGGTCTCCTAACCGCTCTCAGCACCCTCAACAAACTACTGCTCCCAGAATTCTTTGGGGGAAGCCATGACAATTTAAAGTGGTGTGATTTCGGACGTGTCACCTGCCTTTTTTTAAATTTATGATTTTCAGTTCTATACATTTCCATAGTTTTACAATCAACATTTTAAAACTTGACTTCCTTCCCCCTCCTCCTGCGGTTCCTTAAATTTATTTTAAATATTCTCTGCATATCCAAATTAACTTAATTAGCTCATTTATTCATCTACTTTAAATATATACTCTTATAAAACTGCAGGTTATTACAATAATCCTGTCAATGTTCTTATCTGTTTACAGTTTGTAAATATTCAATAAACCATTTCCATTCTTTTATTAAAAGCTTGTTATCTTGATTTCTTATTTTTCTGGTAAGTTTTGCCATCTCTGCATATTCCATAAGTTTTTGTATCCATTCTTCTTTTGCTGGGAATTCTTCTTCTTTCCACTTTTGAGCAAGTAACATTCTTGAATAAATTTCTATACAGTTTGGGTGGTTCTGTCCCTATACTTCCCAAAAGGAAAGCTTTTGGGCTTTTTTTTTTTTCTTTTTTTTTTACAAACGTTATTTTAAACATCTATTTCAGTTCATTATATATCATTTCCCAGTAAGCTCGTGTCACTGGCCTTGGACGTCATCTACGCTATACCTTGTACCACTTTGAACAGTCCTGGCTGCCCACCCCCCAGAATCCTGGGAGGGGTATGTTTTCAGGGTGCTGAAAACTATTAGGAGACCCCCATATTATCCTCAGAGGGGTACAATTCTCAGAGTGATTTAACAGTCAGTCCCCCTTTGCAAGGAACTCTGGGAATGTGGGGGTGTCTCCTTGCAACTCTCAGTCCCTTTAACAAACTACATCTCCCAGAATTTCGGGGGGGGGGGAGCCAGGCCTGCTTTAAAGTGGTATCATGGTGCTTTAAAAGTCATGACCTGACTTCCACACGGGTTAGGACTCAGGACCCCCACCCTCCAATACCCTCCTTCCGCTGCCCCTTACTCACCCACGGACTTGGGGCGCTCATTGGCGTAGCCCAAACGGGACTCTGGACGGCCGATCCGGGAGTAGGACCCCGAGGCTGACGGGAAGCCGGAAGAGGAGTCCCCAAACCCGGAGGCAGGAGAATCGGAGGCCACCGCCGACTGCGTCCCCTCGTAGAAACCTGGCGGCAGAAACAGGCATCTAGGGTTATCTTTTTGCCTCGCACCCCCCCCCCCAATGTCCTCTACTTGCCAGCCTAGCAGAGGGGCTGGCTGGCCTTATTGCAAGCAGGCCCTTCACGGCCTAGGACCCTCGTACCTACGGGACCGCTTCTCCTGGTATGCCCCGCGGAAGACCTTAAGGTCCATAAATAGCAACACCCTACAGGTCCTGGGCCCTAAGGAAGTCAGATTAGCCTCAACCAGAGGCAGGGCCTTTTCAACACTGGCCCCGACCTGGTGGAACGCTCTGTCTCATGAGACCAGGACCCTGCAGGATCTGATTTCTTTCCGCAGGGCCTGTAAGACAGAGTTGTTCCGCCTGGCCTTTGGCTTGGAATCAACTTGATCCCCTCCCCCTCTTTCCTTTCTCTTTCTCTGATGTAACGCCTATTTGGGGACTTCCCTGGCTTTTTTCTGGCCCACGTAGGACCAGTCTGGATAGTCGGCCTTGGTGAAGACTTGACGTTTTCATCCCCCAAAAAGTTTTTGATTTGAGTTCCTACTGAAATGAAGCTGCATTTTTATGTTATATTTTAATCTTGTTTTTAAGTTGTACAGTGGTACCTCGGGTTAAGTACTTAATTCGTTCCAGAGGTCCGTTCTTAACCTGAAGCACCACTTTAGCTAAATGGGGCCTCCCGCTGCAGCCATGCCGCCGCCACGTGATTTCTGTTCTCATCCTGAAGCAAAGTTCTTAACCCGAGGTACTATTCCCGAGTTAATAATAATAATAATAATAATAATAATAATAATAATAATAATAATAATTTTATCTATACCCCACCCTCCTCAGCCAAGGCCGGGCTCAGGGCGGCTAACAAGCAATAATAAAAACAAGTTGAATGAATACAACTTAAAAACAAAATTAAAATACAAGATTAAAATATTGAAACATTAAAATATTAAAATGTAGCCTCATCACAGGAGGAGAAAGAAAAAAGAAAAAAGAAAGAGGAGGAGGGAATCAAATTGGCTCCAAGCCAAAGGCCAGGCGGAACAACTCTGTCTTACAGGCCCTGCGGAAAGAAATCAGATCCCGCAGGGCCCTGGTCTCATGAGACAGAGTGTTCCACCAGGCTGGGGCCAGTGTTGAAAAGGCCCTGGCTCTGGTTGAAGCCAATCTAACTTCCTTAGGGCCTGGGACCTCTAGGGTGTTGCTATTTATGGACCTTGAGGCTCTCCGTGGGGCATACCGGGAGAGGCGGTCCCGTAAGTACGAGGGTTAGCGGAGTCTGTAACCTAAAGCGTATGTAACCCGAGGAACCACTGTATTTCAATCAATTGTTTTTATACCTGGTGTTAGCTGCCCTGAGCCCGGTCTTGGCTGGGGAGGGCGGTGTATAAATAATAATTATTATTATTATTATTATTATTATTATTATTATTAACTGTCTGTGACCAAGAAGAGAACATTTACCGTATTTTGCGCCCCATAGGACGCTCCGGCCCATAGAATGCACCTAGTTTTTTGGGGGGGAAATAAAGGGGGGGAAATTATTTCCCCCCCAGGTGCGGGGCTGGAAGAACCAGGTCGGGGAACAGTGGGAAGGCACGCTCTGCCTTCCCGCTGTCCCCTGAGCTTGTGGGGCTGACGATGGGGAGAAGTGCGCTGATCCCGGGACGGCAGGCAGCTCTGCGCCGCCATCTGGAGCGGGGCGGGACTTAGCGCCCCGCTCCCGATGGCCGCGCAGAGCTGTGCTGAGCCGGGGACTGCAAGCAGCTCTGCGCAACCCTCGGAGCCGGTCTCCCGAGGGTTGCGCAGAGCTTCCTGAAGCCTGGAGAGCGAGAGGGGTCGGTGCGCACTGACCCCTCTCACTCTCCAGGCTTCAGCGAAAGCCTGCATTCGCCCCATAGGACACACACACATTTCCCCTTCATTTTTGGAGGGGGAAAGTGCGTCCTATAGGGCGAAAAATACAGTATTCGGGGAGAAGCAACAGGCCAACAATAGGGAAGTGACCAGGGGGGCTGCAGTTGTGGGGTGGGGCTTTTCACTTACCTGAACTGGGCCAGCTGTCCGTCTCGCCTGCCTCCCCGCAGGTCTTCTCAGGGTATAATCTCAGCAGCCCCAGCTGCTGCTCCAGCTCCCACATCAAACCGGGCAGGGCATCCTGCAAGAAAAGCAGCAGCAGAGAATATAAAAGTGGCTCAAAGAATCAGGGATTTAGGATGCACAAAAAGTCTGCCCCACCCCTCATCTGGATCTCTGCACAACTGCCACAAGGCCACAGACCAAGACACGTGATGTGGTCTTTGTGGAGAAAACCACGGCATGCTTTCCCTTAAAAAATAAATAAACACAGCGATCTAGTCCTCATTGTTGCACACAAACAAGGAACAATAAGGGTTGTGGTTTTTTTGCGGGGGTATTGCAAATGTGTACAACTGATGGAACAACTGATTGGTTCAAAATTGGGAAAGGAATACAACAAGGCTGTATATTGTCTCCCTGCTTATTTAACTTATATGCAGAATTCATAAGGTTGGGTTGGATGAATCCCTAGCCGGAATTAAGATTGCCAGAAGAAATATCAACAACCTCAGATATGCAGATGACACAACATTGGTGGCAGAAAGTGAAGAGGAATTAAAGAACCTTTTAATGAGGGTGAAAGAGGAGAGCGCAAAATATGGTTTGAAGCTCAACATCAAAAAAATGAAGATCATGGCCACTGGCCCCATCACCTCCTGGCAAATAGAAAGGGAAGAAATGGAGGCAGTGAGAGATTTTACTTTCTTGGGCTCCATGATCACTGAAGGTGGTGACAGCAGCCACGAAATTAAAAGACGCCAGCTTCTTGGGAGAAAAGCAATGACAAACCTAGACAGCATCTTAAAAAGCAGAGACATCACCTTGCCAACAAAGGTCCGTATAGTCAAAGCTATGGTTTTCCCAGTAGTGATGTACGGAAGTGAGAGCTGGACCATAAAGAAGGCTGATCGCCAAAGAATTGATGCTTTTGAATTATGGTGCTGGAGGAGACTCTTGAGAGTCCCATGGACTGCAAGAAGATCAAACCTATCCTTTCTGAAGGAAATCAGCCCTGAGTGCTCACTGGAAGGACAGATCCTGAAGCTGAGGCTCCAATACTTTGGCCACCTCATGAGAAGAGAAGACTCCCTGGAAAAGACCCTGATGTTGGGAAAGATGGAGGGCCCAAGGAGAAGGGGACGACAGAGGACGAGATGGTTGGACAGTGTTCTCGAAGTTTGACCCATGAGTTTGACCAAACTGCGGGAGGCAGTGGAAGACAGGAGTTACTGGCGTGCTCTGGTCCAGGGGGTCACGAAGAGTCGGACACGACCAAATGACTAAACAACAACAACATCTCTCCTTGGTTGTGTTTTAGCACTAGAGGGACACCATGGCAGTCTTCTCACCAAACTTGGCACAACCCAAACAATTGGTCCCCCGCTGCCGTTTCTCCTAGTGAGATTTTTTGGGGGAGTCTCAGGCGTTTCCCCCAAGCCTTGTTGCAACTGGGCTAATCCCTGCTGCCCGAAGCAGCAGATGTGGGGTTGGTGGAAGGGAACAGGGAAGGGTGGTGCACGCCAGGGGAAAATGTCGCTTTTCAGCAAACAAACTCTTTGCCCTGTTTCCAAAGCTTGATGCCTACGCCAGGCCGGGCAAACTCCCCTACCAAATCCTCATTTTCTGGTCTCTGTGTAGCACTGCGTTCCAAACCTAAGAAGTAAGGAGAGCTAAGAGTACCCCTGAGCAGGTGCAAAGTGCATTTCCCTAACCATGCAACGTCTAGACAGGTTTCAGTGGCACAGCAACTGCTAAGGTCGTAGAAGCAAACCTGGCTTTTTCCATTGAATGGTCAGGTAGCGTTTGATTTGGGAGAACTCTCGCTTTTTAAAATTGCATTTTAACCTGTATTTTAAATTGGGGTTTTTTTCCTATTATGTTTTTTACTGTAATTTTACTGGTTAGCTGCCGTGAGCCCGGCTCTGGCTGGGGTGGGTGGGGTATATATAAAATTTATTATTATTACTATTATTACTATTATTATTATTACCCAAGACCTTGGTGCCATGCTCAAGGGAGACATTGTTGAGCTAGATGAAGAAAGTGCAAGACAACGTCTTATGCTTAGACCTCCTTCATTGCAGCAAAACAGTGAGCGGGCTGAACTATTCTTCCTTTTTCCGAGCACGTGACTTCTGGAGTGCGTGTTCCCCTCCTTCGAGAAAAGAGACAGATCTCCTCCCGAATTCGTGCAGCAAAGGGTGGAATCAGCAAGGGGGGACCCCCCGCTGCCAACAAATGGGGTCAGAAGTCCAACTCCACACACAAACACGCCACCTTTGTAGACAGCTGGAACTTGAACCCCAGGCACCAGGAGAGGGGGGTGTGTGTGTGTGTGTTTGTGTATAGAAGCATAGGCTGGGAAGAAGAAGGAAATTGAGTGGGCTACAGTGTGACATTTGACCGCTAGGCAGATGGGTGCGCAGGGGACAAAAAGGACTCATTTAAGATCGTCACTCAAACTCCGGTCTGGAAACAAAGGGGCAAAATTCTCACCGCGCCAAAGGAAAAGGAGAATGTTTGTGTGTGTGTGTGTGTGTGTGTGTGTGAGAGAGAGAGAGAGAGAGAGAGAGAGAGAGAGAGAGAGAGAGAGAGAGTGCCTTCACACCATTCATTTATACTTCAACTAGTAGTTATGGCTTGCCCCAAAGAATTCTGGGAGCTGTTACTTGTTTAGGGTTCTGCTGAGAGTTGTTAGGATACCCCCCTGCTCCCCTCTCAGAGCTATAATTCCCACAGTTCCTTGTGAAGAGGGATTGACTGTTAAACGACTCTGGGAATTGTAGTTCTGGGAGGAGCGCAGGGTTCTCCTTAACAACTCCCAACACCCTTCACCAAAGACAGCTCCCAGAATCCTTTGGGGAGTGGGGAAGCCATGGCTGGTTGAAGTGGGATCACAGTACTGCAAAATAATAATAATAATTATTATTATTATTATTATTATTATTATTATTATTATTATTATTATTAATTTATTATTTATACCCCGCCCATCTGGCTGGGTTTCCCCAGCCGCTCTGGGCAGCTTCCAACGAAACACTAAAATACAATAACCTATTAAACATTAAAAGCTTCCCTAAACAGGGCTGCCTTCAGATGTCTTCTAAAAGTTTGGTAGTTATTTTTCTCTTTGACATCTGGTGGGAGGGCGTTCCACAGGGCGGGTGCCACCACCAAGAAGGCCGTCTGCCTGGTTCCCTGTAACTTGGCTTCTCACAGCGAGGGAACCGCCAGAAGGCCCTCAGCACTGGACCTCAGCATCCGGGCAGAACGATGGGGGTGGAGACGCTCCTTCAGGTATACTGGGCCTTTGAGGCCATTTAGGGCTTTCAAGGTCAGCACCAACACTTTGAATTGTGCTCGGAAACGTACTGGGAGCCAGTGTAGATCTTTCAAGACCAGTGTTATGTGGTCTATTATTATTATATTTGTATGCGGCCCACCTGACCGGGTTGCGCCAACCACACTGGGCGGCTCCCAACAGAATATTAAAAACATGATAAAAGTGTTTTACGTGGCTTGGAATGAGGATTAAACAAATGAATGGAGAACTCTATGCAAGAGTGCTGTGGTTTTCTTTTGCCAACCATTCCACATGCCAACACCAAGCGCAAGGAATTGTGGGGCAATAAGCCACAGCACCCTTTGAGTTCAGGGAGCACTTTGGCACCTGTGGTTGGTTGGATGGGGGGGTGGACTAGGGGGAGGTTGAGGTTTTGTTTATTTGCTAATCAGTGGGTCAGAGTATTGCTTTGTTTAAGGTAAAGGTAAAGGGGCCCCTGACCATTAGAATCATAGAATCATAAAATCATAGAGTTGGAAGAGACCACAAGGGCCATCGAGTCCAACCCCCTGCCAAGCAGGAAACACCATCAGAGCACTCCTGACATATGGTTGTCAAGCCTCTGCTTAAAGACCTCCAAAGGAGGAGACTCCACCACACTCCTTGGCAGCAAATTCCACTGTCAAACAGCTCTTACTGTCAGGAAGTTCTTCCTAATGTTTAGGTGGAATCTTCTCTCTTGTAGTTTGGATCCATTGCTCCGTGTCCGCTTCTCTGGAGCAGCAGAAAACAACCTTTCTCCCTCCTCTATGTGACATCCTTTTATATATTTGAACATGGCTATCATATCACCCCTCAACCTCCTCTTCTCCAGGCTAAACATGCCCAGCTCCCTTAGCCGTTCCTCATAAGGCATCGTTTCCAGGCCTTTGACCATTTTGGTTGCCCTCCTCTGGACACGTTCCAGTTTGTCAGTGTCCTTCTTGAACTGTGGTGCCCAGAACTGGACACATTAGGTCCAGCTGTCGCCGACTCTGGGGTTATGGCGCTCATCTCGCTTTACTGGCCGAGGGAGCCGGCGTACAGCTTCCAGGTCATGTGGCCAGCATGACTAAGCCGCTTCTGGCGAACCAGAGCAGCGCACGGAAACGCCGTTTACCTTTCCCGCCGGAGCGGTACCTATTTATCTACTTGCACTTCGTGCTTTCGAACTGCTAGGTTGGCAGGAGCAGGAACTGGACAACGGGACCTCACCCCGTTGTGGGGATTCGAACCGCCGACCTTCTGATCGGCAAGTCCTAGGCCCTGTGGTTTAACCCACAGCGCCACCCGCGTCCCATCTATTGCTTTGTTTACTATTTAATAATTCCTTGGTACTATTTGTAGGGGTGGTATTTCCCCCCCCCCCATGAGCGTTACGTTATATGTTATCTTTGACAGCTCGGTAGAGCAGGAGGCTCTTAATCTCAGCATCGTGAGTTCGAGCCCCACATGAGGCAAAAGGATTCCTGTGTTTCAGGGGGTCTGACTATTGTCATCTTGTCCAGTGATGTCATGTTCAGCCAGACACACGAAAGGAGGCGGGGAAAGAACAGGTTTGGTGGGGGTGGGAAGCCCTTCACGCTTTGCGATGCAAGTTTGGAAGGGGAGGGAGAGCGCCCTAAATGTAGCTCACCTAATCTGCATGATTGCAGCAGCCCATTTTGAACGCTGTGCAAATTAGCTTGGAGGCAGATTTCAGAAGGCCACAGATACAGCAAGCCAACAGGCCAATTTGAAATCTGCATGCATTTGAATGAATTAGCACATATGTATTTTGAACCACAGACAGAGGAAGTCGTCTTACTATGCATGGTAGACCATTGGTCCAATCCTACACCAGGGAAGAGGTACCTCAGACCAGGGGAATAAATGCTGGCCTTCTAGGTTTTACTGTCTGGGTCAGGGGTCTGCAACCCGCGGCTCCGGAGCCGCATGTGGCTCTTTTACATCTTTGCCGCGGCTCCGGGGCGGATACTAGCGAGGGGAGGAGGCGCATTGTGCGCCCCGACACTCCTCACTGTGGCGGGCGCTGTACTGGCTGTGACGTCACATGGGGGCGGTGCGTGCGTTAGTCACGCACCGTCCCGACGTCACCTTCCCGCCCGCTGTCAGATCGTGGCTCCGGAGATATATTTGTTTTAAATGTCGCAAAGGTTTTGCGGCTCCCAGTTGTTGTTTTTTCTTCGGAAACAGGTCCAAGTGGCTCTTTTTGTCTTAAAGGTTGCAGACCCCTGGGTTTTGGGTCTCTGCCCCAGGGCATGCAGCTGGCAGCTAAATAAATAACCACTAAGAAAAGGCAAAGGTGGCGTTAAACAGCAACTTTTACACCTTGCCAACTTGCTCTTGCCAACCTGGGGTGGCAAGAGCTTTCGGATATGCTCTGTCCTGGGGTGAAATTCAATTTGGTTTGCATTTAAAGGCAAATCTACCTATTCTGCCTTTTCCAAAATGATATGCAAACTGGAACACAATCCACCCATCAAAATTCACACTTCTCTGAATTTTGCAGTGTCATTCTCCAGCCGGGTAGCGTGTACAAAAACCCATCTGCCAGGGTAAAGCGCTCATATTTAAAATGTATATATCAGTGAAAATAACATCAAAAAATGCATGATGTCGGGGGAAATGGCTTTGCAAAAATGGGTAAATTAGGAGACATTTGCACCAAAATGCTGTTGACTTTTCATGAGGACCTGCTGATGCGGAAACATGAAAAATTGAACTTAAGACGGGATAAATGAGAAACCAAGAGAAACTGAAACTTACAGATCTTCCCAATGCCAGGTCCCACCTCAAATGAATGGGGTACCATTTTCTGGTAGGCTCACATACTGGCAAAATCAGACTGAATAATAAAAACTGTGATGCAACAAACGTATTCCCCGTCCCCTGCAAAATTGGAGTTTTTGCAGTAAGGAAAGTGATGGGGAAACCCGCTGAGTAGTGTGGCCTAATATTTGCTTGATGCGATGTCAGTGTATCTGGCTGTTAACCAGAATCATAGAATCATAGAATCATAGAATCATAGAATCATAGAATCATAGAATCATAGAATCATAGAATCATAGAATCCTAGAGTTGGAAGAGACCACAAGGGCCATCGAGTTCAACCCCCTGCCAAGCAGGAAACACCATCAGAGCACTCCTGACATATGGTTGTCAAGCCTCTGCTTAAAGACCTCCAAAGTAGGAGAAGACTCCACCACACTCCTTGGCAGCAAATTCCACTCTCGAACAGCTCTTACTGTCAGGAAGTTCTTCCTAATGTTTAGGTGGAATCTTCTTTCTTGTAGTTTGGATCCATTGCTCCGTGTCCGCTTCTCTGGAGCAGCAGAAAACAACCTTTCTCCCTCCTCTATGTGACATCCTTTTATATATTTGAACATGGCTATCATATCACCCCTTAACCTCCTCTTCTCCAGGCTAAACATGCCCAGCTCCCTTAGCCGTTCCTCAGAAGGCTGGTGGTTTGGGTTCACCCAGGGATGGCTTGCAGTTCCACAATTCTATGATTTCCCACCAACAAATCGTGATGAATGCTAACTAAAGAGCCAACATTGCATGAAGTCTGAGGAGAGGTTAGACAAACAAATCAGGATGAGCGCCCAGTAAGCAGGTTGTGTGGAAACAGCCCCTGAAGTCCCCTAACATTGAACCACTTATTCACAAGGGTCTAATCCGTGACCACTGACAGGTTGTGCCTCCGTAGCAGTGACCAGAGGAGCAGTGACTGCTGGGAGAAGATGCGCCCTGGCGCACCTGCGGCGGCACAACCAGACGCCTTCATTTGCCCCTGCTGCCACAAAACATGTCTCTCCCACAGCCTTCAAAATTCGCCAGCCGCATTTTGCATCTGGCTATCGGCCACTGGCGACCAAGTGAAGTTGCCCGGGCACCAGGATGGCACCTGATGTCTCCACCACCTGCAGGTTGCGTGCCTGGGGATCCTCGGATCCGGACTGTTTTTACACACGAGCAACCCGTCCCATAGAATTCTATCCATATGATCTGCCCAGTCAAAACGAATTTCAGGAACCGAAAAGTCAGGTTGAAAAATACGACTTCCAAGCGGTCTGTCCCCCAAATGACAACTGGACATTCCATTTTGGCGACCGTAACCCTGGTTTAAGGAGCCTTTTGGCGCCTAGCTTATATATCTGAGTTTCTAACACAGCTCTGCCGTTTCAGCCTCTACAGCCACAGCAGGCGCTGTGATTCCCCAACGGTTTGACTTCACCCCCAAAGGCGAACTCCTCCATTGTCTCCCAAGACAGACGGATGCCAGCCAAGCTACCAATGGTCCAATGGGCAGGCCCTTGAAGTCCTTCTGTCAATCAACACCAGCTACCAACAATCAAGGAACCTCAATGAATCTCACCGGATACAGATGACGACTTTTGGTCCCAACGTTCCCCAATAGCGCAGCAGTAGTGGAAGCCTGCCTTATTCCCCATAGCAAATGGATTTCCACCCATGTAAAATTTATTTTCCTCTGATCTCCTCTCGCCTAGCCCCAGCCGCTGTTCTTATGCCTATAAATTTCTAATCCCTCCTGGAATCCTGTTAAGCTCAAAGCTATCTGGCTGGTAAGACGCGCCAATACACACAAACATTTAAATCTGCGCAAAGGAGGTTTTGCACAAGCCAATTGCCGGCGGGGCTTTGCACGGAAAACTCTGCGTGAAAGCTGCATCCCATAATGATCAAGACCAGAGGTCAGCAAGCTTTTCCAGCTGTGGGCCGGTCCACCGTCCCTCAGACCATGTGGGGGGCCGGACTATATTTTGGAAAAAATAATAATGAACAAATTCCTATGCCCCACAAATAACCCAGAGATGCATTTTAACTAAAAGGACACATTCTACTCATGTAAAAACACGCTGATTCCCGGACTGTCCGTGGGCCAGATTGAGAAGGCGATTGGGCTGGATCCGGCCCCTGGGCCTTAGGTTGCCTACCCCTGATCAAGACCCTTTTTCACGGCTGGATCTCTGCCAGATCTTTGCAAGCAACAAGGCTCGGACCACAACGTCGCCGGCTGGACTTGGGAACTGCCTCCATTGCTCTCCTTGTTTGGAATATCAGAGCAGATATTAAAACAATGGACTGCTTCTTGGCCGCCAAGTCATTTAGGCCCCAGAAACAATTGGGATCAGCTGGAAAATTAAGCAGGCTACTTAATATCATGGCCACTGGTCCCATCACCTCCTGGCAAATAGAAGGGGAAGAAATGGAGGCAGTGAGAGATTTTACTTTCTTGGGCTCCATGATCACTGCAGATGGTGACAGCAGTCACGAAATGAAAAGACGCCTGCTTCTTGGGAGAAAAGCAATGACAAACCTAGACAGCATTTTAAAAAGCAGAGACATCACCTTGCCAACAAAGGTCCATATAGTAAAAGCCATGGTTTTCCCAGTAGTGATGTATGGAAGTGAGAGCTGGACCATCAAGAAGGCTGATCGCCGAAGAATGGATGCTTTTGAATTATGGTGCTGGAGGAGACTCTTGAGAGTCCCATGGACTGCAAGAAGATCAAACCTATCCATTCTGAAGGAAATCAGCCCTGAGTGCTCACTGGAAGGACAGATCCTGAAGCTGAGGCTCCAATACTTTGGCCACCTCATGAGAAGAGAAGACTCCCTGGAAAAGACCCTGATGTTGGGAAAGATGGAGGGCACAAGGAGAAGGGGATGACAGAGGACGAGATGGTGGGACAGTGTTCTAGAAGCTCCCAGCATGAGTCTGACCAAACTGTGGGAGGCAGTGGAAGACAGGAGTGCCTGGCGTGCTCTGGTCCAGGGGGTCACGAAGAGTCAGACACGACTAAACAACTAAACAACAACAACAATTTTAGCCCATTCCAAAAAAAAGGTATTGCAGTTCTGGGAGAGGTGAGATGGGTACTGGAATTAGGGTGAATTGAGGAACTGAGTGGCACACAGCTGCCTAATTTAAAGCGACCATAGGTTATGCGTTTCCCGATTGCAAAAATAAATATAAAAATAAGAGGGGGCCGCAAAACACCCACACACACCCCACACACTTTTGCCCGCCAGTCAAATTTAAATCTAACCTACTTTTCACCTAGCACAGTTGTGGAGATTATTCCAGCTGCAGCTATTATAATCAGGCGAACATCCCTCAAGGGAAAGGACTGGATAACTTCAAAGCCAGAGACTTTAGAGGCGGCGGGGGGGGGGGATCCTATTTTCTCTGCTGTGAGTTTATTGCTCTTGGCAAGGCAAGCCTAGTATTAGACCAGTCTCTCTCTCTCTTACAATCTTGCCGTAAAGTGGTCATATGGCGTGCTCTCCAATATTTCGAATAAAAGATGGACATTCTGGTCTGTATCAGGATGTGTCCTATACACATCAATATTGGTCACTTTGAGCCAATTGCAACCTCTCCGCTGAACCACCCTCACAGGATTGTTGTAAATAAAAAAATGTGTGAGGGGTTGGGGTTTATGTACACCACCTTCCACAGATAAATGGAATGAAATAAAATGGTAGCTGGAAGCTGCCTTGAGTCCTTGTCAGGGGAAAATGCAGGAGATAAATTATTATTAGGGACGCGGGTGGCGCTGTGGGTTAAACCACATAGCCTAGGCTTTGCTGATCAGAAGGTTGGCGGTTCGAATCCCCGCAGCAGGGTGAGCTCCCGTTGCTTGGTCCCTGCTCCTGCCAACCTAGCAGTTCGAAAGCACGTCAAAGTGCAAGTAGATAAATAGGTACCGCTCTGGCGGGAAGGTAAATGGCGTTTCCGTGCGCTGCTCTGGTTCGCCAGAAGCGGCTTGGTCATGCTGGCCACATGACCCGGAAGCTGTATGCTGGCTCCCTCGGCCAATAAAGCGAGATGAGCGCCACAACCCTAGAGTCGGTCACGATTGGACCTAATGATCAGGGGGCCCTTTACCTTTTAAAATTATTATTATTATTATTATTATTATTAAACTGTGAGAATGAACAGGAACATAGAGAGTAAATCCTATTGAACTCAGTGGGACTTAGTTCTGAGTAAAAATGCTTAGTAGGCAGACCTACTTCATTCCCCAAAAATATCAGAACCGAAACAAAGCCATCTTTGGACATCATCTGAATTTTGCAATGAAGTTCTCCAGCCTCGTAATGTGTCCAAAAAATGTATGTATCATGGTAAAGTATGCATAAAAGTGCATATAATAGTGAAAATAGCATCCAGAAATGCACTATACTAGGAAAAATTGCTTTGGAAAAAAAAAAGAAAAAGAAAAAGTGTGTCTTAGGAAAAATTGCATACAAACATGAATCTGTTAGGAGAAACTTGGGCTAAGATGTGGGTGAATTTTCAAGAGGACTTATTTATTTATTTATCTATCACAAACGGATGTGGAAATGTCAGCAGCTGAGCTTAAGAATGGAAAAACGAGAATCTGAGTGAAAGCAAATTGGATAGCTTCGCCCTTCTAAGAAGTTCCCTGCGAAGATTGTGGCTGCGGGGGGGGGGAATAACACCTCTCTGCACCCTAACGAAAAAACTACAGTTCCCAGAATTCTTTGTGGGAAGCCATGGCCGTTAGAACTGGTATCGTAGTGCTTTAAATTTATGGTGTGAATGTGGCCTTGCACCACTATCTTCGAAATCCGAAGTAGGCAACAGCACCCCAAATTCAAAACCGTGAGGGACAGAACCTTGGGCATTTGATTTTTGTAAAAACGGAAGGCGACGTTTTCCTCCAATTTGTCGCGTTTCGCGCCAGGGCCTTGCACAGCAAACAGCCCCTGCGGCAAGAGCCCAGAGTTAGTGGCACACAATTGGCACAATGATGGCAGTTTCGCCTCTGTGCTTCTCCTAATGAAAGGCGCTATTGGAATCGCGGCTGAGGGAGCTGCCATCCTTTGCGACCCACTGCCAAGAGGAGGAGGCGGGTGTTGGTGGGGAGAGCAGAAAGAGGGAGAAAAGCCCATAAAATCTTGTTGGTTAGAAGCTAGGCTCCTGGTTTTGTTTTTTTTCCTGAAGGAAAGTAATGCTTGAACGGTTACGTCTGGCTTCCTGAGCTGAAAGGCAAGGAGATGGAAAAGAAAGAGGCAGCAAAGATTTCTCTCTCGTTCTCCGTTTAAAGACCTCACAGACTGTTTTGCTGTCGTCGTCCCCCATCGCCATTTCTGAAACATTCTTATTTCTGAGTGGTTCAGAAGAACAGGAGCCTGGAATTGCACACCAAATTAAGTCAGGAACAGACATGAAAAACGGTCCTATTTTCATAGCTAGGACTCTACTTCTACCTGCTAGATTAAGAGACTCAGCAATAGGCCTGTTGTCCAGTTGATTTAGAACCCAAGGTGGTATTCTTTTCTTTAACAAACAAACATAGGGGAAAAAAGGACCCACAATTTGAGGGGTTTTGCCCTGTGTGGTGCCTTAGATCCCAACTGCACTGTGCATTTAAAGAAGGACTGCACCGCTTTAAACAGTTGCGGTTTCCCCCAAAGCATCTTGGAGAATTGTAGTTTGCTCAGGGCGCTGAGAGCTGTTAGGAGACCCCTGTTCTCCTTGCAGAGCTATATTTCTCAGAGCGGTTTAACAATCAAAGCTTCTTTGCAGAGAACCATGGAATTTGCAACTCTGTGAGTCGAAAGAGATTCTTTCAAAGACTAGAAGGAGAAGGAGGAAAAGGAAGGAACAGGGTCGGGAGGCAAGAGTTTGAGACCAAAGCAATGCCCATCTCCCTCCCCCTTGAAAAATAAAAACAACCACCCCAGATTAGTTTTGAAAACATACATCCTTCCTCTGGAGAAGCGTCATAGTTTTGTCAAATAATATTCTGGGCTAATCTTGACTACCGTATTTTTCGCTCTATAGGACACACCGGACCATAGGAGGGGGAAACGGGGGGGGGATCTCTCCCTCTCTGCTCAGCGCCCCTTCAGCGAAGCGGCAGGAGAAACGGAGCCCCTTCCATTTCTCCTCCCGCTTCACGGAAGGGGCGCTGCGCAGCTCTCCCTCTCTGCTGAAGCCAGGAGAGTCTTGCTCTCCCAGCTTCAGCAAAAGGAACCCGAAGCCTTTGGAGCGCAGCGCGAGTTCCCTCCGTGCTCCGGAGGCTTCAGGCGGCTATCGCTGAAGCCTGGAGAGCGAGAGGGGTCGGTGCGCACTGACCCCTCTCGCTCTCCAGGCTTCAGCGAAAGCAACGCGAAGCCTCTGGAGCGCTATTGAAGCCTCTGGAGCGCTATTGAAGCCAAGGAGCCTGCATTCGCTCCATAGGACGCACACACATTTCCCCTTAATTTTTGGAGGGGAAAAAGTGCGCCCTATAGAGCGAAAAATACGGTAATTGCCAAGTAGATGGAATTGCTTAGCATGCAGCAATAGGAAAGTCAGGATCTACACACACTTTGGCTGATCGTAAGACAGGCCTCTCCAAACATAGCAAAGGTCAGACAGAATTAAAAACAAGACCATTTACAGGCAGGCAGGGCTACACTTCAGATTGCTGGAGACTCCAGTCCCGAGAAGATCATTAACCACCCTCATTCAGAAATGCCAGCCAGGGACATTTTGCCGCTTGAGGCAATAGCTTCTGCCCGCCAGACCCTCCAAGTGTCCCTATTTTCCAGGGAAGTCCCGGATTTATAAAAGGTGTTCTGGTTTCTGATCTGATCCTGGAACATCCCGCTTTTCCCTAAAAGGTAAAGGGACCCCTGACAATTAAGTCCAGTCACGAACGACTGTGGAGTTGCGGCGCTCATCTCGCTTTACAGGCCAAGGGAGCCGGCGTTTGTCCGCTTCCGCAGACAGTTTTTCCAGGTCATGTGGCCAGCATGACTAAGCCGCTTCTGGCGAAACCAGAGCAGCGCACGGAAACGCCGTTTACCTTCCTGCCAAAGTGGTACCTATTTATCTACTTGCACTATGACGTGCTTTCGAACTGCTAGGTTGGCAGGAGCAGGGACCGAGCAACGGGAGCTCACCCTGTCGCAGGGATTCGAACCGCCGACCTTCTGAACGGCAATTCCAATGGCACAGTGGTTTAAACCACAGCACCACCTGCGTCCCTCGCTTTTCCTTAGGACGTCCCTATTTTCATCACCTTTCCAACAAAGGTCCGTATAGTTAAAGCTATGGTTTTCCTAGTAGTGATGTATGGAAGTGAGAGCTGGACCATAAAGAAGGCTGATCGCCGAAGAATGGATGCTTTTGAATTATGGTGCTGGAGGAGACTCTTGAGAGTCCCATGGACTGCAAGAAGATCAAACCTCTCCATTCTGAAGGAAATCAGCCCTGAGTGCTCACTGGAAGGACAGATCCTGAAGCTGAGGCTCCAAGACTTTGGCCACCTCCTGAGAAGAGAAGACTCTCTGGAAAAGACCCTGATGTTGGGAAAGATGGAGGGCACAAGGAGAAGGGGACGACAAAGGACGAGGTGGTGGGACAGTGTTCTCGAAGACACCAGCATGAGTTTGACCAAACTGCGGGAGGCGGTGGAAGACAGGAGTGCCTGGCGTGCTCTGGTCCAGGGGGTCACGAAGAGTCGGACACGACTAAACAACTAAACAACAACAACAATTTTAATCAGAGAAATGTTGGAGGGTATGCAACCACAACCGCCATGTCCCTGCAGGAGACAGCACCCTCCTTAGCGCAAGATCTGCCCAAGGTGAATGGTTCTCCTTGCCTCATAGGCGGGCCGGCCTTTTTATTTTTATTGTATTTTTATTTATTTTTTTATTAGATTTATATGCCACCCCTTATCAAAAGATCTCGGGGCCGTTCACAACATAAAGACACCCAAATTTGTGTGTGTGTGGCAGGATGCGCTCATAGTGCCCATAGGCACAATGCTCCCTGTAAGGTCTTCCCCTATTCTAGACGTGGAGAAACTGTGGTCCTCTGGGCCTTGCTGAACTACAACTCCCATCTTCCCTGGCCATTGGCCATGCTAGCTGGGGCTGAGGGGAGTTGGAGTTCAGCATCTAGAGGGCCACAGATTCCTTGCCAAAGCTGCATACATTTAAAGCAAAACGATATCGCTTGAAACCAGCTATGGTTTCCCCCAGAGAATCCTGGGAACTGTGATTTATGGGGGTTTTCTGTATAATTTTTATTAAGTTTTTCTGTTTTACATTATAGAATATTCACTTAAACAACCTTAAAATGTCAGCGAATTCCCTTCTTCTCTTTCCATGGTTCAGTTTGCATGCCATAAATCCCTGCACATTTTACGTAAACCAAACCATTCAGTATTCCATTATTGCATCCGTCAAAATTTATTTACACTGCCGAATTTATCTCAATGCCGCCCATGTTTCAGATGCACATGATTTCCCCCCATATATTCAATAAACATTTCCCAATCTTCTTTAAACGTATGTTCTTCTTGTTTTCTTATTCTGCACATATTCCATCAGCTTAAGTTGCCATTCTTCTTTGGTTGGGACCTCGCTCGCTTTCCATTTTGGGGCTAATAACACACAGGCCGCAGTAGTGGCATACCTAAATAGCCTTTTTTTGACACCTGGGAATTTCCATCTGAATTATCCCCAATATAAAGGACTCTGGGGGGGTTTTTGGGGGGGAAGTACTTTTGAAATTTTTTTTCAATTCATTATAAATTATTTCCCAATACACTTTTACCCTTTTTCAAGTCCGCCACATACGATGGAGTGTACCCTGATTTGCGAAGGGTGCTGAGAAGGGTGTTAGAGGTAAAGGTAAAGGGACCCCTAACCATTAGGTCCAGTCGCGGACGACTCTGGGGTTGTGGCGCTCATCTTGCTTTATTGGCCGAGGGAGCAGGCGTACAGATTCTGGGTCCTGTGGCCAGTATGACTAACCAGAGCAGCGCACGGAAACGCCGTATACCTTCCCGCCAGAGTGGTACCTATTTATCTACTTGCGCTTTCACCCCGTCGCGGGGATTCGAACCGCCGACCTTCTGATCGGCAAGTCCTAGGTTCTGTGGTTTAACCCACAGCGCCACCCGCATCCCGAGAAGGGTGCTAGGAGACCCCTATTTCCCTCACAGAGCTGCGGTTCTCAAAGTGAAGAGGGAACTGTTCTGCGAACTGCGAACACCCGTAACAAACCACGGCTCCCATAATTCTTTGGGGGAACCCATGACTGTCTAAAGCAGCGCCATTGTGCTTCAAGGCCCACAAAACCTCTCAGCCCCCTCCCCGCTTCTGTGACGGCAAAAGGTGCTTTCACCTTTCTCTCCGCGCTCTCCCACCCAAGAAATTCAGTTCATAAAACGGAAGGCAAGCCAGGACAGCAAAGGTCTTCTTGACTCTTAGCCATGGTTTGGAGCACTGCTTGGAGATCTGCTGCATCCCACGGCCCTTTATTGTACCGTATTTTTCGCTCTATAGGACGCACTTTTTCCCCTCCAAAAATGAAGGGGAAATGTGTGTGCATCCTCTGGAGTGAATGCAGGCGCCTTGGCTTCAGCGCTAGCAACGCGAAGCCTCCGAAGCGCAGAGGGAGAGCTGCCCCTGTGCTACGGAGGCTTCGCGTTGCTTTCGCTGAAGCCGCCTGGAGCCTCCGGAGCACAGGGAACTCCCACTGCGCTCCAGGGGCTTCAGGCAGCTATCCGCAAGCCTTCAGAGCGCAGCAGGAGTTCCTGCTGCTCTCTGAAGGCTTGCAGATAGCCGCCTGAAACCTGGAGAGCGAGAGGGGTCGATGCACACCAATCCCTCTTGCTCTCCAGGGTTCGCTTCGCTGGAGAGGCGCTGCACAGTTTTCCCTCTCTGCGCAGCGCCCCTTCAGTGAAGCGGGAGGAGAAATGGAAGGGGCTCTGTTTCTCCTGCCGCTTCGCTGAAGGGGCGCTGAGCAGAGAGGGGGAGAATTCCCCCCCCCCCCGTTCTCCCCCTCCCATGGTCCGGTGCGTCCTATAGAGCGAAAAATACGGTATGTTTGAAGTGCCCCTTGCAAACCACACTGGGAGGAAATTTATCCCAGAAATCCATATGCAAATAGATTCAATAAATAAAGCACAGGCTACGCTTCTGTGAGGCTACAGGGTCGGGCAGAGGGGGTTTAAGAGGGACGCTGCCGGCTGCAGTCGTTTCCACCCTTCCTGTCGAAATATTTGGGAATCTGAATGCTCCAGGCTCCTCGAGTGCCGAAGAATTCCAAACAAATACTGCTCAACGGCAGCAGCGCCACAGCACCTCTAAGCCTTTATCCTGGCACGGCGCCATGAACATTCGTCAGAATAACAGCCGTCCTGGAAAGGATAACACTCCCATTGTCAGCCAAGGAGATGCACCAAGGCCATTTTTAATATATATATTTTTTGTATGTGTGCAGAGAAGCCGCCTCCGCTGAGCACCGAAGCATCTTGTGCGAAGCCTCCCACCTCTGCTTTTGTCTATTCCGCCCCCCCCCCTTTCTTAATTACGGAGGATATTTGCATTCCCGCCCCCTTTCTAAATAGAGATCCTTTTGTTCCTTAACAGCTGTTTTCCTACCAGAAGCTTAGAGATCAGCTTTTTTTGGGAGAAAGGCCAATAGAACAAAATCTTTGCCGGTGGGGATGGGAATGCTTGCCTTTGTCCCGGCACTCGCGCATCAGTCTGGAAGTGTGTGATAAAGCGGTTATCTTGCAAACACGGCTGGGGGTGGGGTGGGGGAGTTTCTTTCTAAGCTAGGGGCTACACCTGACTGTTGAGCTAAAAATCGTACACAGAGAGAGAGTTTGGAGAGGTGAGAGTTCAAAAACATGTGCCAGAAACACAGATTAAGGATTGCAGACTTGGAGATGTGCCCAGGGCAAAGGTATTGCAGAGACCACACCTGAAGCTGCCCTCGCATACACCAGATCCTTCAAGTGCCCCTATTTTCCAGGGACATCCCCGGATTTACAGAAGCCATCCCGGTTTCTCATTCGATCCTGGAATATCCCGCTTTTCCTTAGGACGTCCCTGTTTTCCCAAAGTCTTTGTCGGCTCTGCCAACATCCCTTTTAACAGGGGATTCGTCCAGAGACCCTCTGCATGCAGAGCACACACTAATTTTTTATTTGTTTTTTATTATTATTATTATTATTATTATTATTATTATTATTATTATTATACCACCCTATACCCAGAGGTCTCAGGGTGGTTCACAGAACAAAATCAAAATGTAAAACCACAAAATATACAGTCATACCCTCGGGATGAATACGCTTCAGCTTAAATATTTCCAGGTTGCGCTCTGCGACGACCCGGAAGTAATGGAGCACGTTACTTCTGGGTTTCGCCGCTCGCGCATGCGCGGACACTCAAAATGACGTCATGCGCATGCGCAGAAGCGGGCGAAACACGACCCGCACATGCGCAGATGCACAGACGCGTCTTACGTTCACTTCAGGATGTGAACGGGGCTCCACTGCCAAATATCAGGGCCGGCCCAAGAGATTTTGCCGTCTGAGGCAAAGGACAAGGTGATGCTCCTCCCCTCCTTATTCCATGTGCAGAAGTTGACTGGACAGGCAGTTCCGCTCAGCGTCCTCCACCACCCCTAGTGTACAAGATCTGCCCTCCAACAAAGGAGAAATGGCCCGGGGAGGAACAGCTGCTGCCATTGACCTCCTAGAAACAGCAGCCTGAGGCAACCACTTCCCTTCGCCTAATGGTAGGGACGGTTCTCTCCATATATCACCCAGGATGGAAAAGGTTGGGTTTTGTCAAGAGAGGAACAAATCACTATAGAACAGATTGGACATTTTACAGAGAGGAGCAGCAATACCCAAAGGACAGTACCTTCTTAAAGCAGGCTGGGAAAACATACATTCATTCCCTGGGAATCAGTTTTGCTGTGAAGGCCACTGGGGCAAGCAGAGGCAATCTATGCCAGTGCGCTGTCGTGGCTGGAGTGTCAGACTACGACTTGGGAGAGCAAGATTCGAATCCCCACCTGCCCACGAAGCTCACTGGGCCCAACAACATCACACATACCATCTCGGGACTATTTAATTGCTCATCGTCTAACATTGTGTATGCCATCAAATGCCAACAGTGTCCTTCAGCTCTCTATATTGGACAAACAGGCCAAACCTTACGCCAAAGAATAAACGGACATAAATCAGACATCAAGAATCACAAAACAGAGAAACCAGTAGGGGAACACTTCAATCTCCCAGGACATTCTATACAAGATCTCAAAGTAGCTGTTTTACTACAAAGGAATTTCAGAAATAGACTGGAAAGAGAAGCTGCTGAATTGCAACTCATTACCAAACTTAAAACCATGGAGAGACCTGGTCTGAACAAAGACATTGGATTCTTATCCCATTATACATGACTAAGCCATTTCTCACCTTCTCACCCCTTGCCTTTTCCTGTAAGACCTATTGCAGTCGTTAAGAGTCGTCAACAGGCTCATCTCAGCTATCTGCCAATCTCCCATTCCCACCACCCTTCTGAGTAATACCCCTCCCCACCTTCTCACTATATAGAAGGGTCTGGCAACTTCTGTTTCAGTGTATCTGAAGAAGTGTGCATGCACACGAAAGCTCATACCAAGAACTAACTTAGTTGGTCTTTAAGGGGCTACTGGAAGGAATTTTTTTATTTTGGGCCCAAAAATGGTGGGATATAAACGTGATAAATAAATGAAAGAGCCAAATGCATTTTCCTAGCAGCATCTTGCAAATCCAGCTTTCAAACCTGCGCAGAACCATAAAGAGATTTCTGGTGATTATCTAAACGGATGCAGAAACTTCTACATTTTTATCAGTAGAGCAGAGCTTTCAGCAAACAGATATCCTTTATACTGTTCCGCCGCCACCGTTTATTCCTGGCTTGCACAACTGGAAATTTTCTAATGCATGTATACAGAATGCATGACTCCCATATAGTAATCTTCTCCTTCCTGCATGTTTCCAATCACGAGTTCTTGTGGGTAAGGCAGTTTAGTGGGGGAAAGGAAAGGGGTGGGGGGAGCTGATGACATGAACAAGTCAGTTCCTTCAGGGTAACAACACAGAGAATTGGGATGATCTGAGCCTTTTGCAAATGGTTATGATTTTACACATTGATAAAGGCTTCAGATCTCGTATTTTTAGCACGGCATTCCTGTCACGCGTGCTGTCTGGGCTTTTTTTTTTTTTGCAATTGAGGCTGTGCCTTTAGGACAAGAGAGGAGGAATTTTTAAATATAATTGCCAAATACATGCAAGGCGCTTCCCTCTCTCTGGAAACCAACAAGATTCGTCAGCTGTGAGCAATATAATTAGAGGGGTTTGCAATTAGAGCTTTGCATATTTTTGAGAGCCAGCAGAGATTGGAATTCGGTGCCTGCTTACCTGGGAGTAAGCCTGATTGAACTCAGTGGAACGGGCTTCAGAGTAAACACACGGACTGCAGTTCTTACAGAATTCCCTATTCCTGATCCTGGCCATTCCCCAACCACCCTAAATCAGTTTTCAATGCTTACCTACCTCAGTTCACAAGAGGCAGGGTGGTGTAATGGTTAGAGTCTTGGACTAGGACCTGGGAGTAAAGGTAAGGTAAAGGGACCCCTGACCATTAGGTCCAGTCGTGGCTGACTCTGGGGTTGTGGCGCTCATCTCACTTTACTGGCCGAGGGAGCCGGCGTACAGCTTCCGGGTCATGTGGCCAGCATGACTAAGCCTCTTCTGGCGAACCAGCGCAGCACATGGAAATGCCGTTTATCTTCCCGCCAGAGTGGTACCTATTTATCTACTTGCACTTTGACGTGCTTTCGAACTGCTAGGTTGGCAGGAGCAGGGACTGAGCAACAGGAGCTCACCCCGTCGTGGGGATTCGAACCGCCGACCTTCTGATTGGCAAGTCCTAGGCTCTGTGGTTTAACCCACAGCGCCACCCACGTCCCAGGACCTGGGAGACCAGGGTTCAAATCCTCACTCGGAGATGGAGGCAGTCACTCCCTGTCAGTCAAACCTACCTCACAGGGTGGTTGTGGGAATTAAATGGGGAGGAGGTGAATCATGTACCTTGGGCTCCTTGAAGGAATGGGGGAGGGGGGATAGAAATAAACTAATAAGACTAATTGAGGTTTCAAAGAGCAGTTTTTGAGTCGCAAGAATACTTTGCGGCTGGGATTTCAATGGCATCACTGAAAAGTCAAACCTAATCCAGCTGAAATAAAAACATTCCTTCCAGTAGCACCTTAAAGACCAACTAAGTTAGTTCTTGGCATGAGCTTTCGTGTGCATGCACACTTCTTCAGATACACTGAAACAGAAGTTGCCAGATCCTTCTATATAGTGAGAAGGTGGGGAGGGGTATTACTCAGAAGGGTGGTGGGAATGGGAGATTGGCAGATAGCTGAGATGAGCCTGTTGACGACTCTTAACGACTGCAATAGGTCTTACAGGAAAAGGCAAGGGGTGAGAAGGTGAAAAATGGCTTAGTCATGTATAATGAGATAAGAATCCAATGTCTTTGTTCAAACCAGGTCTCTCCATGGTTTTAAGTTTGGTAATGAGTTCTCCCATTCCCACCACCCTTCTGAGTAATACCCCTCCCCACCTTCTCTCTATATAGAAGGATCTGGCAACTTCTGTTTCAGTGTATCTGAAGAAGTGTGCATGCACACGAAAGCTCATGCCAAGAACTAACTTAGTTGGTCTTTAAGGCGCTACTGGAAGGAATTTTTTTATTTTGACTATGGCAGACCAACACGGCTACCAATCTGTAACTAATCCAGCTGAACGTTCAGAACTTTGTACCTCTATATATATGCAAAGGGGAGAGAGAGAGTCGTTTGAACTTCCGTAATTCCACCAAATCCGATCTGAAGTTCCAAACCCCTGCTCTGTCCCTAAACACACAGTGGGGGTGGCTGACCCACACCCCTCCTTGTTGCTCAACTACCCCAGTTGTGAGAAAAGAGCCTTGGGTGAAACTGCAGAGAAGTTAACAGGCCTGGCATGTGCGTGCGACAGAATCAGCCGGCCGAGTCCCGGACCCAAATTGCCGCTGCAGGTGAAAGAGACCACTTCTGAACGCTCCCCTATGTACAGTGGTACCTCGGGTTAAGAACTTAATTTGTTCTGGAGGTCCGTTCTTAACCTGAAACTGTTCTTAACCTGAGGTACCACTTTAGCTAATGGAGCATCCCGCTGCCGCCTTGCCACTGCTGTGCAATTTCTGTTCTCATCTTGAAGCAAAGTTCTTAACCCGAGGTACTATTTCTGGGTTAGCGGAGTCTATAACCTGAAGCATCTGTAACCCATTTTTCGCCCTATAGGACGCACTTTTTCCCCTCCCAAAATGAAGGGGAAATCTGTGTGCGTCCTAAGGGGCAAATACAGGCTTTCGCTGAAGCTTGGAGAGCGAGAGGGGTTGGTGCGCACTGACCCCTCTGGCTCTCCAGGCTTCAGGAAGCTATCAGCAAGCCTGGGGCTTCCCACGCTGTGGATAGCAGCCTGAAGCAGAGCGCCCCGTGCGCCGGGCAGACATCTGCAGTCTGGGGAGCCCTGCGGAAGTTCCTGCAGGGCTCCCTAGGCTGCGGATAGCAGACTGCTGCACGGAGCGTGGGGCGCACTGAAGCAGAGCGCCCCGCGCTTCGGGCAGACATCGGCCAGCCCCACAAGCTCGGGTGACAGCGGGGAGGCGCAGCGCCACCATCCCGCTGTACCCTGACCTGGTTTTTTTGGGGGGGGAAATAAAGGGAAAATTTTTCCTTTATTTCCCCCCCCAAAAAACTAGGTGCGTCCTATGGGACGAAAAATACGGTACCACTGTACAGTGGTACCTTGGGTTACATACGCTTCAGGTTACATACACTTCAGGTTACAGACACCGCTAACCCAGAAATATTACCTCAGGTTAAGAACTTTGCTTCAGGATGAGAACAGAAATCGGCAGCACAGCAGCAGCAGGAGGCCCCATTAGCTAAAGTGGTGCTTCAGGTTAAGAACTGTTTCAGGTTAAGAACGGACCTCCGGAATGAATGAAATACTTAACCTGAGGTACCACTGTATTGAAACAGCCACTCTCAAATCCCTGCCCATAGAAATCTAGCACAGCCAGAAGCAGACAGGCTAAAAATGCCCTCCTGGTGTGCTAGATTATTATTATTTTTGCTTGCAGGGTTTGGGGTTTTTTTTGTTCCATGGGGCAGGCCGCACAATTTGTCAACGCTGAAGGTGACAAAGCAAGTCTCCCTTTGCAAGGGGGGGGGGGGGAGAGAGAAAGCAAAAAAACCTGACGTCTCTTCCCAGATTAACAAAGTGAATTTCTGTTCCAATGACTGGCTTGTGCAGATGCCAGAGGGTGGACGTTCTGTTGACACACACACATGTAGCAAAAAAAACCCTTTCTGTGGAAACCTGGTCCTTTCTTTGGACTTTTCCGAAGACCAAAGAAGCAAAGAGCCCTGTCCCAGTAAGTGGGGTGCAAAATGCAGAGGCCTGGGTCAAGTGAGGCTAGGGGGTCTCTGAGGCCTCCCCCCACATCTGCTGATCCAGTTTCTTTCCCTTGGCTGTGCCTGGCAGGGAGGCAGTTTTGGAAGAACACGGTTGCCTGCATGCCTCCCGTTCATAAATCCAAAGATAAGAATCCAGACAGGAGGGAGGAGGGAGGCTGGCGGAGACTCGGCCCAGGACTGTCCATTAGGAAGAAATCAGATCAGCCTTCCTAGGCTGAGCAAAGCCAGGATGCAAAGGTGGTTTTGACAAGCGGACGACAGCGACACAACTCCCTTTGAGAGAGAGAAAGAGAGAGAGACAGCAGCTTTCCTACAAAGGATGAAGAGGTAAAAAGTGTTACGATTAGATGGCCCCAGGATTTGGGACATCATATTGACTTTGAAAGGTGGGGGAAATTATGGACAAAAACAATTAAATTTACAGCATGTGTGTCACTTAAAGAGAATTTAATGAAGATGATGTATCGCTGGTACATTACACCGACTAAACTTGCCAAAATGTATAGAAACCAAGATAAAAACTGTTGGAAATGCAAGGAGAAAGAGGGGAATTTCCTTCATATGTGGTGGACTTGTACCAAGACGAAAGCCTTCTGGGATACAACATATAATGAGTTGAAAAAGGTTTTTAAATATAATTTCAGTAAAAAACCAGAGGCATTTTTGTTAGGGTTAATTGGAGAGGAAATTCAGAAATAAAGATGTAAGTTTGTTTATGTATGCCACAATGGCTGCAATAATACTCCTGGCTCAGAAATGGAAGCTGCAGGGAATTCCTACATTGGAAGAATGGCAGATAAAAATGGTAGAATATGTGGAGATGGCAAAGCTGACGGGGAAGATCCGGAATCGGCGAGACGAACTGTTTCAGAAGAACTGGAGCAAATGTATATTTCATATGAAAGAAAATTGTAAACATTTGAAAACGTTTGTAGGTTTGATTTGAAATGCTTTGTGATGTGAAAATAAGGAACCGGTTTACATATAAGGAGGTGATTTTTAAAAAAGAAAAGAAGATACAGTATAAGTTAAAAAGTGGCTATAGAAATGGGAAGAATTTATTAAAAGATGTTGGGAAGTCAGAAAGAGGGAGGGAAGTCGATGCTCTGTTGGAGCAATGCTTTATGTTATAGATTTGTGTAATGCAATGTAATTAAATATGGAAAACTCAATAAAAATCATTATAAAAGAGAGAGAGACAGCAGCTTTCCCCGAAGATCGGATATGTGTGTTCTATTTCTTCTCCAATTCCATGAACCTGGGCTGCATCTCAGGGGCAGAAGGACCCAGATTCGTTCCTCAGTAGCATCTCCCATGAGGGATGAGGATATTTCCTCTCTGAAACCCCAAAGACCTGCTGCTGCCAGTCTGTGTAGGCGACACTGAGCCAAATAGGGCAGTGGCCCGACTCAGTAGAATGCAACTTCCTCCATAACACAACAAAAAGGGCACTTCCCGCAGATTTCTGAGAAATCCGCCTGCAACTGCGTTGTGCCTTCGAGGGCCGTCCCCTGGTATCCAGCGCATAGCTGTCAACTTACAGATTTGAAAATAAGGGACCAGCAGCCTTGAAAATAAGGGATCGGCAGCCAAAATAAGGGATTTTCCAAGCACAGGTATGTTCAACTTCTGAGACCCTCCCAGCCAAAGGCAGAAAGCCCAGCCAGCAGCCAAACGAAACCTCAAGTGGTGGTTCCCACAGCGCAGCAACCCGGCAAAGGGATGCAGCAAGGAAAACCACCGTCACCTCTCCGCTGGGAAGCGCTGAGCAAAGGCGAGTCCCCAGGCAACGCGGCCGATTTGATCGGCACAAGGCATGCAAGCTCCACCCCCCAGTCGTTCTTAGACTCCTTATTGGGTGAGCAACGCAGCCAAGCAACACAGTTGGAGCCTCCCTCCTCCCTGGCCGGCAGGGAGGGAGGGAGGGAGAGGAGCTGCTTCCTTTGAAACCCGGGAAATTTAAGGGACATCATCAATAAGGGACAGCAGCGGGACACTGCGCTGGGATAAGGGACTTTCCCGCCAATTAAGGGACGGTTGACAGCTATGATCCAGCGCCCCACACAGATCTTTGCTCCTTTAGATAAACACGTCCAGAAGGAATAATCTCCTAGAGCTGTGCTTGCAAGCGCTCCAGGCGTTGGGGAGTTGCAATCCAAAATATCTGGAGGTTGGAAGACGCTGTCGGTTGGGGAAATTAAGGCATTAAACACACACAGTCCGGATCCCTGACCCCGGGGGCCTGCATGAGATCACTGGAAGTGGCAAGGAGGAAATAAATAATGGAAGAACATTTGAGCGAGGGCGGCTGCACAGCTTTTGCTGAACAAATCTCCTGCCCCCTGTGCTCTCGAAAGATCTCCCTCCCCTCCGTCAACCTTTACCCAAATTACATTGTCCCACCATAAACCGCCAAAATGCCCCTCCTTGCCCCATGACACCTCTTCCTCCCCCCTTTATCTCTCCTGTCGTCAACATACCTGCCATATTTTTTAGTATTTACCCGGCTCCTCGCACCGTTCTGAGTTTCAGTAATTCGCCCACCCCACCCTCTATTAGAGCAAAGCTTCAAGCGTTTTATAGTGTTTGCCTGACCTTCCTGCTGGACTAGTCATCTTCTTGGCCCGGCCTATTGTTCACCCACCATCCCTGTCCACATGTGACCAGACTGTATTGAAATAGTCCGGAACACTCAACACTCTACATGGGGCTGCCATTGAGACTGACCCAGAAACTCCAGCGGGTGCAGAAAGTCGCAGTGAGACTCCTTACGGGGTCCTCGCCGCAGGATCACATTCACCCGGTGCTATACCAGCTGCACTGGCTCCCGGTGGAGTACAGGATCAGGTTCAAGGTGCTGGTTTTAACCTTTAAAGCCCTATACGGCCTAGGACCCTCATACCTACAGGACCGCCTCTCCTGGTATGTCCCACGGAGGACCTTACGGTCTTCAAACAAAAACATCTTGGAGGTCCTGGGCCACAGGGAGGTTAGGCTGGCCTCAACCAGAGCCAGGGCTTTTTCGGCTGTGGCCCCGATCTGGTGGAACGCTCTGCCACAAGAGACTGGGGTCCTGCGGGACTTGACATCTTTCTACAGGGCCTGCAAGACAGAGCTGTTCCACCAGGCCTTTGGCCAAGGCACAGTCTGACCCCCTCTCTCCTTCGGTAATCCTCAAAGCACTCTAGCCCAATGGTTGCCATTAATTTGATTTTGAATTGATTTTAAAATGAATTGATTTTAGAATGCTGTGTTACATTTATTGTTGTTAGCCGCTCTGAGCCCGGCTTCGGCTGGGGAGGGCAGGATATAAATAAAAATTTATTATTATTATTATTATTATTATTATTATTATTATTATTATTATTATAAGAGAAAAGGCAAGTCAGAGGAGACAAGTTTATAAAAGCACGTCTGGCATAGTGAAAATTGGAGGGAGGGAGGTTTTTCTTCCTCTCTCCTCATAACACTAAAAATTGTGCGCATTCAAGGAAGCTGAACGTTGGAAGATTCAGGGCAGATAAAGGAAAAGGATTTCTTCGCACAGTGCAAAGTTAAACATTGTGTTGCAAGGGGTTGGACTAGATGGCCCCCAGGTGTCCCTCCCAACTCTCCTATTCTATTCTACTCTATGGCACGGCGCAGAAATAAAAGACAGCAGCAACAACAAAAGAAAGCCACCTTTTCCCCACCTCCAACCACGAGATGCTTCCAATCCAGATTCCAAAAGTGGATATTTCTAAAGCCTTTGTGATGCATGCTGTGGAGCTGTACAGTGGTACCTCGGGTTACAGACGCTTCAGGTTACAGACTCTGCTAACCCAGAAATAGTACCTCGGGTTAAGAATTTTGCTTCAGGATGAGAACAGAAATCGTGCGGTGGCAGCAGGAGGCCCCTTTAGCTAAAGTGGTGCTTCAGGTTAAGAACAGTTTCAGGTTAAGAACGGACCTCCAGAACGAATTAAGTTCTTAACCCGAGGTATCACTGTACTCATGCGTGTTATCAACCCCCAGCCAAGCTCAGAGCCGGACTGTGGAAGGCGAGGACATCAATATGGCGGAAGGGTAAACACAGATGACCCCTCTGACACGCACAAACACACCAGTCTCCGAGACAAGAAAACGCAGGAGACCTGGCCAATCCAAAAAGATGACTCAGCTCTGTCGACTGCACCAGGGTCTGACTCAGCAAGTCTGTGAAGGCAAGGAGGTCTGGAATGTCAAAACAGCTCTTACTGTCAGGAAGTTCTTCCTAATGTTTAGGTGGAATCTTCTTTCTTGTAGTTTGGATCCATTGCTCCGTGTCCGCTTCTCTGGAGCAGCAGAAAACAACATGACCCAGAAAGCTGTCTGCGGACAAATGCCAGCTCCCTCAGCCTGAAAGCGAGATGAGCATTGCAACCCCATAGTCACCTTTGACTGGACTTAACCGTCCAGGGGCCCTTTACCTTTTTTTTACCTAGACAGGGGGTGAACAGTCAAGGCTGGTCCCCTAGGGCTGGTGGGGATCCTGCCAGCCCCCTTGTGCTAAAATTATGGTTTTTAATGGGGATGCAGTTTAAACAGGTGGGTGCTGTTTATTGGGGGCATGTTTAAAATTGTTCTTAACTGTTTTATGCTAATTTGTATTTTTTCGTTTTACAAGGCTGAGTAATATTTACAGCCTTTTAAATGCGTATCGGGTTATTGTTTTGTTGTTTTCATTTTAACTCTTGTGTTTCCACCTTGTGTTTTTAGCCTGTGAACCGCGCTGAGATGAAGGGCAGCATATAAATCTAATTGATAATATTTTATTGATATTTTACTCAGGGAATTTCATTCATAAATAGAGGGGGAAAGGAAAGGGGGGGAAAGCAAACGAGAAAGAAAGAAAGAAAGAAAGAAAGAAAGAAAGAAAGAAAGAAATGATGTAGTATTACCAGACATTAAAATACAGATGTGTATATTCTTATTATCCTAATACACATATAATTGTCAGTAACCTAATATATCTGTGTAAACTCATTCCAAATTAATAGTGACTGGAGGCGATTGGAGGGTGGATGGTGGCTAATGGATTGAGGTTGAATCCTGACAAGACAAAAGTACTGTTTTGGGGGGACAGGGGGTGGGCAGGTGTGGAGGACTCCCTGGTCCTGAATGGGGTAACTGTGCCCCTGAAGGACCAGTTGCGCAGCCTGGGAGTCATTCTGGACTCACAGCTGTCCATGGAGGCGCAGGTCAATTCTGTATCCAGGGCAGCTGTCTACCAGCTCCACCTGGTACATAGACTGAGACCCTACCTGCCCGCGGACAGCCTTGCCAGAGTAGTGCAGCTCTGGTTATCTCCCGCTTGGACTACTGCCATGCGCTCTACGTGGGGCTACCTTTGAAGGTGACCAGGAAACTACAACTAATCCAGAATGCGGCAGCTAGACTGGTGACTGGGGGCGGCCGCCGAGACCACATAACACCGGTCTTGAAAGACCTACATTGGCTCCCAGTACATTTCCGAGCACAATTCAAAGTGATGGTGTTGACCTTTAAGGCCCTAAACGGCCACTGCCCAGTATACCTGAAGGAGCGTCTCCACCCCCATCGTTCTGCCCAGACACTGAGGTCCAGCACCGAGGGCCTTCTGGCAGTTCCCTTGCTGCGAGAAGCCAAGTTACAGGGAACCAGGCAGAGGGCCTTCTCGGTAGTGGCACCCGCCCCGTGGAACGCCCTTCCACAGATATCAAAGAGATAAACAACTACTTGACATTCAGAAGACATCTGAAGGCAGCCCTGTTCAGGGAAGTTTTTAATGTGTGACATCTTAGTGTATTTTTGGTCTTTGTGGAAGCTGCCCAGAGTGGCTGAGGGAACTCAGCCAGATGGGCGGGGTACAAATAAATTATTATTATTATTATTATTATTATTATTATTATTATTATTATTATTATTATTAATAATATAAGAAAGATAACATTTGCCCGCCCTCAGCCAGGCCCCACCTGCCTGAGAAGACATAGGGAAGTCATCCAATTCATGGGAAGATATTCCCCCTCAAGCTTTTTCTGTGGCTAGGAGATCTGCTGCCCAGCTTAGGCTGGCTTTCCATGATGTCTATGCTTGTTTATTTCATAAAATGCACACACCGTTTGCTTGTTGGAAGAACAACTCAAAGCAATATACTGAAGAAAATGAAGAAAAGTAAAAAAAGAACTCTGTAAAGCACTCAAAAGATAAAACCAGCCATAAACGAAGAACAGATGAAAGCAAACACTCTGTTGCCTAAACGAAAATGGTGCCAAAAAGTTCCCCTGCCTGGTGTCAAGAGGCAGGGAGTTCCAAAGGGCACAGTAAAAATTCCGCAGTTCTATCTGCATTGCAAGGGGTTGGACTCTCTGCCATGGGAGCAGATTCACCCAGTGCTTTTCCAGCAGCACTGGCTCCCGGTGGAGTACAGGGTCAGATTTAAGGTGCTGCTTTTGACCTTTAAAGCCCTTCACGGCCTAGGACCCTTGTACCTACGGGACTGCCTCTCCTGGTATGCCCCACGGAAGACCTTAAGGTCCATAAATAGCAACACCCTAGAGGTCCCGGGCCCTAAGGAAGTTAGATTAGCCTCAACCAGAGCCAGGGCCTTTTCAACACTGGCCCCGACCTGGTGGAACGCTCTGCCTCATGAGACCTGGACCCTGCAGGATCTGATTTCTTTCCGCAGGGCCTGTAAGACAGAGTTGTTCCACCTGGCCTTTGGCTGGGAGCCAATTTGATTCCCTCCCCCTCTTACTTTTTTCCTTTTCCTTTCTCCTCCTGTGATGAGGCTGCATTTTAATATTTTAATGTTTCAATATTTTAATGTTGTATTTTAATCTTGTTTTTCAGTTGCATTCATCCAACTTGTTTTTATTATTGCTTGTTAGCCGCCCTGAGCCTGGCCTTGGCTGGGGAGGGCGGGGTATAAATGAAAATAATAATAATAATAATAATAATAATAATTATTATTATTATTATTATTATTATTATTATTATTATTATTATTAGATGACCCAACTCGACAGGTCTGTGATACTGTCTCCAATGTCTGAAGCAGTACGTGGGTGAAGACCAGTTGCTGTGGGTCACAAAGTGGCTGTGATGCTCAGATCTGGCTTGCAGGCTGGCCGCCGAGAGACCAGGATACTGGACTGGATGGGCAACTGGCCGGATCCAGCCAAGCTCCTCTATGCTTCAGAGACTCTGACAAGGGCGCGGTTTCTCTCCTGCCATAAAGGAAAGGAGCAGGAGGGAGGCGATTGTACCAGAACCAGCCAAGAGGAGAAGCCGCGTGACTTTTTCCTTTTTACTGGACGCCAGGGACGGTCGAGAGCACTGCTTGAATTTAACGCTAGTCAGCGGACCAAGAATACAGGCCCTCTTTGTGCACAGACAATGGATTTCTAGTTAAATACCGTGATCCTTATGCACAAATCAGCAAGTGGCTTCTGTGACCTGTTAACCCGCCATTGGTCAAGCTTTTGTCATGTGAGGTCATCACGGACACTGTCACCGTACAGGGTGCCTTCAACGGAATGCTCACCAACAGCGCAACTTCTGGGAGGGGGGTGAAAGCACACCTGGAAGGAGTACAGGGCAGGTGGGCAGGGTTTGGGGAGAGGGGTACAAAGGCAAAATGCTGAAGGGAAGGGGGCAGGGGGCACAGGGGGCTGACCAGAGCTCCTTTGCACTCCAGTAACTGTGTCATGTATTTGGGTGGAGGGAGAGGGAAGTAGCTTCCAGGACAGAGGGTTAGGGACGCCTTGCCAAGCTGAGATTCTGGCTGTGTATCCGTAACCAGCTTGTGTACACATTAAAAGGTAAAGGGACCCCTGACCATTAGGTCCAGTCATGGCCGACTCTGGGGTTGCGGCGCTCATCTTGCTTTACTGGCTAAGGGAGCCGGCATACAGCTTCCGGGTCATGTGGCCAGCATGACTAAGCCGCTTTTGGTGAACCAGAGCAGTGCATGGAAACGCCGTTTATCTTCCCGCCAGAGTGGTACCTATTTATCTACTTGCACTTTGACGTTCTTTCGAACTGCTAGGTTGGCAGGAGCAGGGACCGAGCAATGGGAGCTCACACCATCCCGGGGATTCGAACCGCCAACCTTCTGATCTGCAAGTCCTAGGCTCTGTGGTTTAACCCACAGTGCCACCCGCGTCCCTGTGTACACATTACAGGCTTCAAATGCAGCCAGGTCATTCTCAATTAGGACCAAAGCTGGTTTGGGGGGAAACACATCGAAACAACAAGATAGCTATGGACTGCGACCAACGTCACATTATCGCCGCTTCCCAAACTGGCAATGGGAGCGTGTGGGATGCAGAGCATAAGAGGAGTGCACAGGCTGTCCCCGTCAGTCTTATTTTAGGAACTGGGAGCAAAGAGATTCGCCGAACCAGAGGGCTGGTGTTCGCTGGAGCTGGTAGGGCAAAAAGTAGGGAGCCCAACAGCAGGTGGCGCCAGTGCCAACGACAGGCAGAAGCTTTGTCCCCATGCTTCTCCCTGCAGAGTCCTGCAAGGGCAACACAGAAGGAGACTAAAGGGGGAAGCTGGGTGCCAGTGCCACCCCCTGGACTGGTTGTTAAGTTAAAGGTAAAGGGACCCCTGACCATTAGGTCCAGTCGTGACCAATTCAGGGGTTGCGGCGCTCATCTCGCTTTATTGGCCGAGGGAGCCGGCGTACAGCTTCCGGGTCATGCGGCCAGCATGACTAAGCCGCTTCTGGCGAACCAGAGCAGCGCACGGAAACGCCGTTTACCTTCCCGCCGGAGCGGTACCTATTTATCTACTTGCACTAGTGTGCTTTCAAACTGCTAGGTTGGCAGGAGCAGGGACCGAGCAACGGGAGCTCACCCCGTCGCGGGGATTCGAACCGCCGACCTTCTGATCGGCAAGTCCTAAGCTCTGTGATTTAACCCACAGCGCCACCCATGGTTGTTAAGTTAGAAGGCAGGTAAACCGGGGCTAAGAGCAGAGGCTGGTGGGGCAGGGCCCCATTTTCTTTAATGGACCAGCCTCTTCTGTGAATAGCCTTGTTTTGATGCAGGCACAGTCTTAAGATTTTATCACCACTGCAAAAACAGCCATCGCCAATCTGGTGGCCTCCAGATGTTTTGGATCGCAACTCCCAGCCGTGCCAGCCACGGATGCTGGGCGCTAGGTTGGCAAATGGCTGAGGCAGAACCGCAAATAATCTTAGAGCGCCTTAAAGACCAGCCCATCCATCATTTTGTGGACCAGAGTCTATACCATCCGACGCACAATGCAGATATTCTGGCAGGCGTCTTCTTGTGTTTTTAATTAGGGTCCCAAGATGATGAGGGGGTTTTTATTATTATTAATCAGTTGTTCCTGCGGTGCTTTATTGTACCGCTTTATGAATGTTCCTGATTGTATTTGAAAAAACGCATGGTACTCAGGCAGGGAGAGAGAGAAATATATCACAGAAGCGCTGGGTGGATGGGTTTTATTGCACATTTATAATCAAAATGAAAACAAAGGATATGATGCTAATTTAAAAAGAATGGCGTTGCGGAGCATTCTTTTACCAGTGTTTAGCTTGCAAGCCATTCTCGCTTGCCTTGGGCTGTTCAGACATTTGGGAAATATCTATACCAAAATTGAGGTGTTTCAGCTGTGGAACAGGTCAGTCCCAAGAGCAATGGGAGGCAAGTGCTTGACCAAACATCAGATTTAGGGGACGCGGGTGGTGCTGTGGATTAAACCACAGAGCCTAGGACTTGCCGATCAGAAGGTTGGTGGTTCGAATCCCCATGACCTTTACCTTAGGCTTTTCTATTCCCGCCCATCAAACGCGGTCAATACAAAAGCTTCAAGGGTACATTTTAATTCTGCCGCGAAAAAACAGCAGAATAACATATAGCTGCTGGGATCAGGTCATAAAGCATTTCGCAAAGAATTCTGCTCTTACAGTGGCCAGCCAAATACTGAAAACAGTATCTACCATATGGGAAAAGAAGGAAGCGCGTATGTTTGTCTAAAGGAGATTCCGGGCCTCAAAAGATTGAATTGGCAGGGTTGAGGGGCTTCTGTGGTCATCTGTGGGTGAAAGAACGAAAGCAGGTGGGAGGAAGCTTTGACCCTCCAGATTTTGCCAAACTACAACTCCCTTCAGCTCTGGCCATTGGCCACGCTTCCCAGGGATTATGGGAGTTGTAGTTCCGCAATGTCTGGTTCCCCCACTTCTGAACTAGAGGACTGGCTTCCAGGAGCAAGGATAAATAAACAAGATATCTGAAGTATCCGAGGCATCTGGAGAAGTGTGCATGCACGTGAAAGCTTATACCAAGAATAAACTTCGTTGGTCTCTAGGGTGCTACTGGACAATTTTTTTATTTTTATATATATTTAAACAAGATATGTAGTTCTTTGAGCCTCTTAGCCTCTGTTTACAAGTTACCGTATTTTTCGCTCTACAAGATGCACCAGACCACAAGACGCACCTAGTTTTTGGAGGAGGAAAACAAGAAAAAAAATATTCTGAATCTCAGAAGCCAGAACAGCAAGAGGGATCGCTGCGCAGTGAAAGCAGCGATCCCTCTTGCTGTTCTGGCTTCTGGGATAGCTGCGCATCCTGCATTCGCTCCATAAGACGCACACACATTTCACCTTACTTTTTAGGAGGGAAAAATGCGTCTTATAGAGCGAAAAATATGGTAAGTGCTGGGGACATCTTCCTTCATCAACTACTCCCCAGGACTCTGGGCTATATGCAAACACCTCTCCGAAGAAGAAAATAAACCAAATCACCCCCCGACTGTCGCCATTTTGCAGGCGGGGTTCAGTCACATGCTGGAAATGTTGGTTTGTGCAACTGAGGTAGGTTAAAGTGCTCTGTCGCAACAAAGAGGAGTTTTTGCAGTTAGGAAAGTGACAGGGGAGGCAATACAAAGCGTGGAATAGCAACTGATTGGCAGGAAGTCATATACCTCCCCACAACAGATCAGGGTGGAAGTTCCTTGGCGTACAACCTCCCAGCAAACAGATCAGCAAAGAGAGAACTTGAGTATGACCTCCGAGCAAACCACTCAGGATGCATGGTCCATAATCTGTTTCCCTGCAGGAACCTGAAGTTTGCAACCAGTATTAAGGTAAAGATAAAGGGACCCCTGACCATTAGGTCCAGTCGTGACCGACTCTGGGGTTGCGGCGCTCATCTTGCTTTATTGGCCGAGGGTGTTGGCGTTTGTCCGCAGACAGCTTCCGGGTCATGTGACCAGCATGACTAAGCCGCTTCTGGCGAACGAGAGCAGCGCACGGAAACGCCGTTTACCTATTTATCTACTTGCACTTTGACGTGCTTTCGAACTGCTAGGTGGGCAGGAGCGGGGACCGAGCAACGGGAGCTCACCCCGTCGCGGGGATTCGAACCGCCGACCTTGTGATTGGCAAGTCCTAGGCCCTATGGTTTAACCCACAGTGATTATGCGCTGATAAATCAGTGCATGCATACTTTATTCCCATCACGCACAATTGCTAGACCTCTGTGGGCTATGCATCTGCCACAATTTTAACTTGGAGCTGCATTGATATATATTTTTATTTTAAATAAGACAGAATTCTCCTCCGGCATTAATATTTCATGCTTAATCACCAAATAGCTGCCATTTCAACCACAGGCGGTGAAAGATTTAAGAACTTTACTCCAATGAAATAAGCATTTACTTACCATGGAGAGAGGAGAACCAATGGCAGTTCTCTTTTTTCCACCCCCAATCTCTTCCCCTTTTGAGTCTCCTCCCAGTTTACTGGGGGTGGTGTCCTCAGCAATCTCTCTACCCCCCACCCCCCCAAAAAGCCTGGCTTTCTAAGTAAAAATGGTGCATCTACAGCAGCACAACCGGACGCCTTCCTCTGCCCCGGCTGCAACAAAACATTTCTCTCCTCTATCGGTCTCCACAGCCACAGCAGGCGCTGTGATTCTCCAACGGTTTGACTTCACCCCCAAAGGCGAACTCCTCCATTGTCTCCCAAGACAGATACCAAACAACCACAACCAACAAGTTACTGGATGCATTTGGAAATGATAATGTTCCTTTTGGAGTGAGATTGTATTTTATTTATTGCATTCACACCCCCACCTTATCCTGCAAGGAGCTCAAGGTGGCGTACACGAATCTACACCGCCTCATGTAACCTCCACAACAACCCTGTGATGTAGGCTAGATCGAGAGGCAGCGACTGGCCTAGTGAGCTTCACGGCTGAGCGGGGATTTGAACCCAAGACCCAGAGGTCCTAGTCTGACACTCTCACCACTTCACCACAGGGATGCTCAAAGCTCAGATGGCAAGCTCATAGGTATTAAAACACCCTGCGCTTGTCGCCTGAGACCTTTCTCTGTGTCCCTCCTGCCCAAGAGGTTTGGAGGGTGGTAGCAAGAGAACAGGTCCTTCTCTGTGGTGGCTCCCCATTTTGCGGAATACTCTCCCCAGAGAGGCTCACCTGGTGCCATAATTACACGTCTATAAGCGCCAGGCAAAACGTTTCCTCTTTACCCTGGCCTTCAGCCATTAAATAATCTATGGATTGTTAAAGGTCAGGTGGACAGCTGTTATTATGATTTTTTGATTACTGTGCTTTGTTTTATGTTATTATTATTATTATGCTCTGTAAAATATGTTTTTAATGTTGCACACTGCCCTGAGGGTTTTTTTTATAATGGGTGGCATATACCGTAAATCTAATAATAATAATAATAATAAGCAATCAATTTGACAGTGCTGACTTCAACCTCTGCAATGGGAAAGGAAATCGTTGTCTTGATTCAGACCTCAGTGAAGAGAGTTGAACTGCAATTCAGGGGTTTCACACGGAGCCCTGCTTTTAAGTTTCTTTCCCCAAGTATGGCCAGTAACTGGGGGCCTGGTTTGTGAACCCCTTGTACGCTCATTTAATTCCCCCTCACCCATGAGTTGCCCCACACGCTCTCCTCCTTAATCCCATAGATTTTTGATGCAATCGTTGCAGTTCTCCTGTTCCAGTTTTCAAAGACGACAGAGGGCGAGATGGTGGGACAGTGTTCTCAAAGCTACCGGCATGAGTTTGACCAAACCACAGAGCCTAGGGCTTTCTGATCAGAAGGTCGGCAGTTCGAATCCCCGCGATAGGGTGAGCTCCCATTGCTGGGTCCCTGCTCCTGCCAACCTAGCAGTTCAAAAGCAAGTCAAGTGCAAGTAGATAAATAGGTACCACTCCGGCAGGAAGGTAAACAGCGTTTCCGTGCGCTGCTCTGGTTTGCCAGAAGCGGCTTAGTCATGCTGACCACATGACCCGGAAGCTGTACGCTGGCTCCCTCGGCCAGTAAAGCGAGATGAGCGCCGCAACCCCAGAGTTGGCCACGACTGGACCTAACGGTCAGGGGTCCCTTTACCTTTGCCTTTACCTATCCCCAGGGAAACCCAGGATTTTGTGGGTCTGCAATGGGCATGGATAGCTCACGAGTACAGGGAATTCCTTGGCACCTCCTAGTAAAGTACAGTTCCCAGAATGCTTTGGGTAAAAAGCTGATATCAAGTCCGTATAAATGTAGAATGCAGACACATCCGAAATTGTGGGCGTGTGAGATTCAACAGGTAACTTCCCAAATCACTTGGTTCAGAAGGCCAGGGTTGCGAGGCCGGAGCTAACATTGGCTTACTGAGATTATCAGTCTTCCGTCTCACTCCTTCTTAAGATGAACACACTGTAAATAGACTTTCAGATTTGGCAACAGAAGCCAAGAATCCTCTGGCTGGATGGGACCAGTGGTGCTCATCTAAGCCTGCATCCCCCTTCCAACAGCAGCCAGCAGCTTATGGAACACAGAGCTCCTGGAGAGAGAGGTTCTATCACCAATAAGAGTATTTTCCCACAGGTCTTCAAAGCCCCTTCTCACCCCCCTTGCAAAGCTGAAGCTGGATTCTTTCAGAGCATCGGTTCCAAACCTGGTGGCCGTGAGTTCCACTGGCGCACCGCCTATATCTCATGATTTGCACGCACATATTGTGAGCAACGCACTGTTTGCCCAACCCAAAATCCTTCCCACCCTTTCTTCCTCCCCCGCCCCCCCCCAAAAAAATCGTCCACAGACCAAAAAGCTGCTTCATCTCCCCACTCCCGGGCGTCAACACTAACAACCCCCAACCACTCCCCGCCGCCTTCCCTAGCCGGCGCTCCGCACTCACAGAGTCCCCAAGCCCCAACCTCAGAAGAGAACCCAGGAGTCCGAGCATTGCCCTCCCCGCCCCCAAGAGTGTAACCGACCAGAAGGACCCGGGTGGACGGGCCAGAGGGGTGGGCGCGTTGAAGTTCAAGGGCTGGGCTGGAGAGGGGAGCGGCGACTCATCGGTTGCTCAAGACGAACCGGCAGGAGATAAAAACGGCGAGGCGAGATTCCCCGGGTTTCGAAGGCGCACAGGCAACGCTCCTCTGGCATTTCTCGCAAACCCATTAATGAAACCGCAGAGAAACCGACTCGTCGGTCTCCCGATCCCTTTACAGCCGTGCTCGGGCTTATTTAAAAAAATGAAATAAATCTTTGCTCTCTGGTGGACAACGCAAGATATGGGGGGGGGGGGGAACAAGAAACACAGGCAGACGATACAGAAGCCCCCCCCTCCAGCAACGTCGCAGAAGGACCCTTCCCCCAAGGGCAGCCACGCGTTTACACCGCTGCAACTCGTCCGGTGCAGCAGGATCGCAGCCTTGATGCGCGCGCCCCGCACCCCCCCAGAACCACACTAGAGAAGCGGGGGAGGGATAATCGCGGCGGTTCGCCCCCTCCTCCCCATTTTAACCCTTTCACGCCCACCAACAGCACCACGGTGCGTACGGACCTTTCCCCTCGCGCGAAGACCCCTCCCATCGCAAAGCCCCCACCGCCACCATCTCCCCGTGAATGCAGCCTCGGGTCTCCTTAGCCCCCGAACCTATTGGATAGATCAACCCAGCACCTCCCCCGAGCAGGATCGGACCGGATCCCCGCGCAGGGGTGTCCGGCAAAGGCCCCCGCCAGGGCGGACAATGAGGCTCCCTCTTTCTGTCTCTCACCAGCTGGTCCTCCGGAGCCGCGTCGCCGCCTCCAGCCTCGCCATCGCCCTGCTTGCTCGGGGACTCGGCGGCCAGGCGCAGCGCCTGCCGGACCCGGCGCTCCTGCCGCTCGCGGAGCAGATGCAGCTCGCACAAGCCGGCCAAGGTGCCCTCCAGCCAGCCGCGGAGCCGGCTCCGCTCCGGGCTGGCGGGGAACGAGAACGCCCGGATCATCCTCCTCCGATGGAGCGCGGCGCCGGGTGCGAGTCCTGCTCCGCCAAGCGCAGCAGCGCTAAAGCGACCCCCGGGCGCGCTCCGGCCGCTGCAGCTCCGGCGCTGTCACCGCCTCATCTGCATAGCAACGCTCATTGGCCGGTCTGCCGGGGATGATTTGCATGCGCAGCCCTCCATTGGGCGGCCCCGGGTTCCGTGGCCGAACCTCCCATTCAAACAATTGGACCCTCGCTCACCCTGCTGGGCTTTTTTGCATAATAACCCTTCCAAAGAAGCCATTGGCTCGCCGGGCTCCGCTTTATTTTACAAAGCCACGCCCCTCCTGCCCGGTCTCTTCTTGGGACCCCGTGGTTGAGTTTCGCTGGCCTGGCCGCGCCCAGTTAGAAACCCCGGCCTACCTGATGGCCACGCCCTGAAACCGAGCTATTGGCTGTGCTCCCTTGGTTTCTGCACTTTGGCCCCGCCTTCGAGCCAAGCCATTGGCCGGCGGGCAGAAGGCGATCTGCATAGCCCCGCCCCGGAGCCGAGCCATTGACTCACCTGCGGTGCCTTATCTGCATGGTAAACCCCGCCCCAGGAATGTTTCAGCCGTCCGCCATTGGTTCGCCCAACCCACCTTATCTGCATAGTCACGCCCTTCCACTCGCTCCATTGGCTCGCTGGTCTTAAATTACCTACGCAGCCACGCCCACGGTTCAAGCCATTGACATTCTAGAGCTCCCTCGCTGGAAATGTGGTCAGTCATTGACACTAATTCTGTTTCAAAGCTTCTATGAACTCATCTGTCGTCTCGAAATTCCATTTCCTTTTCCTTCTTCATTCCAACTCCCTGTTGCCGAAGTGTTACATTTGTTCATATGCCTAGCCCCGCCCCCCTATATTAATATTGCTTTGCAATTAATGGGCAGGATCTCCGTCCTGACCATGTCCCGCCTCCTCATTCATAAAATAGTAACTTGTGCGCTTTGAACTCTGCTTTGCGCTCCCGCCCATCTAGCAGTACCCCCCGCCCCCGCCCTACCCGCCATGAATGGAGGAAGCGCTGGGAAGCCCAGATTCGTTTTCCTCCAGGGCTTTCGCCCCGCCAACTTTCCTCGCCCATCGGCCTCAGACCCGTTTCTCCCAAGATTTGCAGAAAGTGCAATTTTGCACCAAGTGTAAGAGGAGGAGGTGAGACGCCGAACGCCCCTGGGATGGGTGGGGGAGTGACTGTTATGGGATGGATTCTCTTAATCCCTTAAAAAGACGACGGGCGAACACGTAGGGAACGCACAGTTTAGCAGGAGACTAACATCTAGCGCACACATACACAGACACATCCCTCTCTCCAGAAAAATTAAGGAATTGCAGAGTTGGAAGGGACCTCACGGGTCTTCTAGTCCATGGGCAGTGGCGTAGCGTGGGGGGTGCAGGGGGGGCCGGCCGCACCGGGCGCAACATCTGGGGGTTAGGGTTAGGGGGTGCAAATCCACTGGTTAGGGGGCGCAAATTACTTGCCTTGCCCCGGGTGCTGACAACCCACCCTACGCCACTGTCCATGGGTAGGCAAACTAAGGCCCGGGGGCCGGATCCGGCCCAATCGTCTTCTAAATCCGGACTGTCCGGGAATCAGCATGTTTTTCTATGAGTAGAATGTGTCCTTTTATTTAAAATGCATCTCTGGGTTATTTGTGGGGCATAGGAATTCGTTCATTTCCCCCCCACAATATAGTCCAGCCCCCACAAGGTCTGACGGACAGTGGACCAGCCCCCTGCTGAAAAAGTTTGCTGACCCCTGATCTAGTCCAACCCCCTGTATTGCAATCCTTAGGGAGCAAAGCAAGGCCAGAAGTGTCCTGAGGGCCTGATGGGAAGAGCGGGAGGGCCGCATCAGCCCTTTGGCCTGAGGTTCCCTGCCTCTGGTCTGGTATCACTCTTAGCTGGGTGAGAGAGGGGTTTCCCCAGCATCCCATCCGCTAGGGTGGAGATCTCACACACAATCCTCTCCTAATCTTCCTAAGTGTGTTTGGCTGGGGGGTGCTAAATTGTAGTCCAAAACATCTAGAGGCATCTCATAGGCAAGTGCTGGCTTATACCGTCCCATTTTCACAATCCTGGCTCAGAGGAGATGGTAAACCAGGAATAAGATTTTTATTTTATTTTTCCCTCCCCTATTCTGGATATTGTGCCAACTTTCAAGAGGAAGCTGAGTCTTGCAGTTCAGATAGGCAGTTCAAAAATAATATATATATATATACAGTGGTAGCTCGAGTTAAGTACTTAATTCGTTCCAGAGGTCTGTTTTTAACCTGAAACTGTTCTTAACCTGAAGCACCACTGTAGCTAATGGGGCCTCCCGCTGCCGCCGCCCGATTTCTGTTCTCATCCTGAAGAAAAGTTCTTAACCCGAGGTACTATTTCTGGGTTAGCGGAGGTGTAACCTGAAGCGTATGTAACCCGAGGTACCACTGTATTAATAATTCGGGATAACTTGCCCAGTGGATGAAGTGCAGAATGGTACCTAGTCACAACTTGCTCTGCTTGCGTCAGTCTTGCTCATGCAGTTTTGAACACTACACCTTTCACTGGACACAGGGGAAATTGCGTTGGTATCAAGGCCTAGGTGAGCTCCCGTTGCTCGGTCCCAGCTCCTGCCGACCTAGCATTTCGAAAGCACATCAAAGTGCAAGTAGATAAATAGGTACTGCTCCGGCGGGAAGGTAAACGGCGTTTCCATGCGCTGCTCTGGTTCGCCAGAAGCGGCTTAGTCATGCTGACCACATGACCCGGAAGCTGTGCGCCGGCTCCCTCGGCCAAGAAAGCGAGATGAGCGCCGCAACCCCAGAGTTGGTCACGACTGGACCTAACGGTCAGGGGTCCCTTTACCTTTACAAGGCCTGTTCTTAGCAAGCAGACCCTTTCGAAAGGCTGGCTACTAGATTTGTAGTGAACCTGTGTGAGCCTTGGACATCGCCCCCCCCCCTGCTGCTTTGGTGGTCCTGGTCTTAGCTGACCATCTTTCCGGGAGGGGCGGGTCGGTGGGTACAGGGAAGAGTCCTAGCCATCTGAGAATGGTCCTAAAAATACGGAGGGCACAGTGGCGATGGCTCAAACCTCGGGGAGAAAGGGGCTGGCAGATGTGACAGTGACGGGGGAAAGGAGCGCAACAATGGTTTATAAATGGTTGTGATAATAATAGTGCGAGGATGGTAGCCATGGTGATGGGGACGGTGGTAGCCATGACAATGGGAGGTGGGGGTGGGGGTGGCAGCTGGCAACAGGGGCAGTGAAAAATAGCAGAGTCGGCTGTGGCGAATTTTAAAAAAAACACCACACGCACACAAAATAATCCTGCGGTAGCTGCAAGGCCAAGAGTGGCTCCTCGTGAGCTGTGGTGAAAGGGGGGAAAACGCACTCCCCTTTTCCACCACTTCACGGTGAGCATGTCTTGCTCTCAGTGCGCTGGGAAATCATTCCTGCGTTTTGCTTTTGCTAATTTTATCAGCTGCGGGGAAGGAGGTCCGTTCTTAACCTGAAACTGTTCTTAACCTGAAGCACCACTTTAGCTAGTGGGGCCTCCCACTGCTGCCGCGCTGCCGGAGCACGATTTGTGTTCTCACCCTGAAGCAAAGTTCTTAACCCAAGGTACTATTTCTGGGTTAGTGGAGGCTGTAACCTGAAGCGTATGTAACCTGAAGAGTATGTAACCTGAAGCGTATGTAACCTGAAGCGTATGTAACCTGAAGCGTATGTAACCCGGGGTACCACTGTAGTTGTTTATCTCCTCAACATCTGATAGGAGGGCATTCCACAGGGCGGGCGCCACCACCAAGAAGGCCCTCTGCCTGGTTCTCTGTAACTTGGCTTCTCGCAGTGAGGGAACCGCCAGAAGGCCCTCGGAGCTGGACCTCAGTGTCCAGGCAGAACGATGGGGGTGGAGACGCTCCTTCAGGTATACTGGGCATTGTCCACGCAATCCACACATCAGTTCTCGGTGGGCTTCTTTCTTTAAAACCTCAAGAATCATGGAATTGTAGACTTGGGAAGAAACCCCCATTTAGTCGAACCCCACACATGTGTGGGGCCACCCTCGAAGCAAACTTAGAGGTTTTAACGCATGAAATGTGGGGCGACTTTGCACACACATTGTGGGCCTGCGGTATCATTTTCATTTATTTTACTTGGTAAGATTTACGTGGCGCTTTCTTCATAAGCCGCCGCTTTGCGGTTTTATCACGATGGGGTGGAGTTTACAGGTTGCAATATGAACAAAAAATAAATCTACAAATATTTCCATGTGGTTAAATGAAACGATATCCTGTATTCGGAATAGAATCATAGAATCATAGAGTTGGAAGAGACCACAAGGGCCATCGAGTCCAACCCCCTGCCAAGCAGGAAACACCATCAGAGCACTCCTGACATATGGTTGTCAAGCCTCCGCTTAAAGACCTCCAAAGGAGGAGACTCCACCACACTCCTTGGCAGCAAATTCCACTGTCGAACAGCTCTTACTGTCAGGAAGTTCTTCCTAATGTTTAGGTGGAATCTTCTTTCTTGTAGTTTGGATCCATTGCTCCGTGTCCGCTTCTCTGGAGCAGCAGAAAACAACCTTTCTCCCTCCTCTATGTGACATCCTTTTATATATTTGAACATGGCTATCATATCACCCCTTAACCTCCTCTTCTCCAGGCTAAATAAAACGTGGGTAAACATGTAGACAAGGTATTTATCGAAATATTTAGGTTGTTAAATTTGTACGCAGCTTGATTGTAAAATAAAATAAAATGGGGGAAGCCTCAAAGTGGTTTATGAGGATACAATTAGTAATAAAAGCAGAGTAAAAAACAGAGACATCACCTTGCTGACAAAGGTCTGTATAGTTAAAGCTATGGTCTTCCCAGTAGTGATGTATGGAAGTGAGAGCTGGACCATAAAGAAGGCTGATCGCCGAAGAATTGATGCTTTTGAATTCTGGTGCTGGAGGAGACTCTTGAGAGTCCCATGGACTGCAAGAAGATCAAACCTCTCCATTCTGAAGGAAATCAGCCCTGAGTGCTCATTGGAAGGACAGATCCTGAAGCTGAGACTCCAATACTTTGGCCACCTCATGAGAAGAGAAGACTCCCTGGAGAAGACCCTGATGTTGGGAAAGATGGAGGGCACAAGGAGAAGGGGACGAGAGAGGACAAGATGGTTGGACAGTGTTCTCGAAGCTACAAACATGAGTTTGACCAAGCTGCGGGAGGCAGTGGAACACAGGAGTGCCTGGTGTGCTCTGGTCCACGGGGTCACTGTTAAGTTGTGGGTGCACATATCCAGGGACGCGGACTTATAAAAAATATTGGGGGGGCCCGGGAAAGCTCATGAATAATAAATAAGCTCATGAATATGCAAATAAAGTGGCTCCGGCCCTAAATAGGGCAAGCCACGCCCCCCAGCCAGCCGATTGGCTGGCTGGGAGGTGTGGCCAGTCGGGATTCCCCTGTTCTCGAGGGGGCTGAAACCGCCAGGAGGAAGGAAATTCCCCCCGGCAGTGCCTTGGCAGTGGCGGTGGTGCTGCGAAGCAGCGAGGCAGGAGCCCCCGCCCCCGGGGATTCCCTAATCTCGCGGGGGACGGCCGGGGCTCTCTGACTAGGGCGCACGGCTGGCTGGCTGGCTGGCGAGGGAGCAGGTGGGGAGGAGGCGGGGGACGGCGGCGGCGCTCTGCTGGAAGGGCGCCCGAGATTATTGGGGGGGCTGAGCCCCCCAAAAAAAATTTTTGAGGGGGCTCGAGCCCCCTCAGGCCCCATGGAGTCGGCGCCTATGCACATATCAGACGACACAGCGATTCTTCAAACAGCTCATGTTTATTCACAGGCCAGAACAGAACTGAACTGAAGTGTTCAGCCAGCCTGCTTATATAGAGCTCCAGTACAACGCAACTGTAACAATTTTCTGTAACTATCCAATCACTGAACGTCACTTTCAATCCTTTATTTGCATATGTGGACCTGAGTGAAAACTATCTACAGCATGCTCCTGCTGGCGCAGGGTGAGAACTTCAGTACATAACAGTTACAAAGAGTCGGACACTACTAAACAACAACATACATAATAAAATTACATATCTGGGTAGGCTTGCCTAAACAAGTTTTTAGCATGGACCAGAAATAATACAGCCAAGGCCTATATAAATGGGCAAGGAGTTTTAGAGAATTGTGCTGCCACAGTGAAGGACTGACTCACTGCAAGTTTAATTATCTAATTAAACTGCAAAAGTGACAGTCCTGCGGTCCTGGTGAATTTTTGCACGCAGCCTAGACCTCAACAGTGCCCTTGAACGCATGCAGAGTGCATTTGTCCTATCGCTGCATATCTGCTGCCCCACACCAGGGACCGGGTATGGTTTCAAATCTGCGGCAGTTTCTGCAGTAACTCTGAGTGACACTGGTTGGTTTGTTGGAATCCCGCAAGCAATATCTTTCTAAAACAGCTCAGCGCCTGATGGACTGCAGAGCCACAATCAGATTTTTTAAACAGATGCACACAGTGCCGGTAAAAAGCACACAGGTTTTTTTCCCTAAGCCTTGCAAATGTTATTATCTGTGTTCCACCGTTGCTATAGCCACACAAGTCGCAGCAACTCACGCTACTCCAGAGTAGCCACATTGCCATCTATGGAATTGTTCCTGGAGAGCTTGGCAGATCACACGCAGCCACAGAATGCTAAAGGGCTGGATCATTTGTGAAATATATTCGGAGTCAAGAGTAGATTTCATGCTCTTTATTCTGCTCATAGTGGTGAGGAGGAATGGAAGTTCCCCCAGAATGTCTGCTTTATATACATTATTTACACAATGGGCCCCACGTGATTGGCTAATTCCGGGATTCTCCTGTAGGCCAATCAGGTCGCGGATTCACTTCCACCTGGAGCTGGATTGGGTGGCTCCTGTGGACCAATCAGACTGCTGCATTCTGGAGCCTATTGTTCTAGGACCAATCAGACTGCTGCATTCTGGATCCTATTCAACTCAGTACATAACAATTCACTTCAACACAGCCTCCACCAACCAGCTGTTTGGGACTACAACTCCCATCAGCCCCTGTGTGGTAGCCAAGGCTCATGGGAGTTGTAGTCCAAACCAGCTGGAGCAGGCCAGCTTAGCAAAGCCTAGCTTAACGTCTTCTCTCTTGCACTGCGATCCAGTGCCGAGGGCCTTCTGGCGGTTCCCTCACTGCAAGAAGTGAGTTCAGTAGTAGATAGGTAACCGTGTTGGTCTGCCATAGTCAAAATAAAAAAAATTTTTCAGTAGCACCTTAAAGACCAACTAAGTTAGTTCTTGGTATGAGCTTTCGTGTGCATGCACACTTCTTCAGATACACTGAAACAGAAGTTGCCAGATCCTTCTATATAGTGAGAAGGTGGGGAGGGGTATTACTCAGAAGGGTGGTGGGAATGGGAGAACTCATTACCAAACTTATAACCATGGAGAGACCTGGTCTGAACAAAGACATTGGATTCTTATCTCATTATACATGACTAAGCCATTTCTCACCTTCTCACCCCTTGCCTTTTCCTGTAAGACCTATTACAGTCGTTAAGAGTCGTCAACAGGCTCATCTCAGCTATCTGCCAATCTCCCATTCCCACCACCCTTCTGAGTAATACCCCTCCCCACCTTCTCACTATATAGAAGGATCTGGCAACTTCTGTTTCAGTGTATCTGAAGAAGTGTGCATGCACACGAAAGCTCATACCAAGAACTAACTTAGTTGGTCTTTAAGGTGCTACTGGAAAAAAAAAAATTATTTTGCAAGAAGTGAGGTTACAGGGAACCAGGCAGAGTTTGTAACCTGAAGCGTCCGTAACCTGAAGCGTCCGTAACCCGAAGTACTACTGTAAAAGGACACATTCTACTCATGTAAAAACACGCTGATTCCAGGACCGTCTGTGGGCCAGATTGACAAGGTGATTGGGCCGGATCCGGCCCCTGGGCCTTAGTTTGCCCGCCCCTGCTCCAGGGCTTCCAGAAACGTAGCCCTTTGAATGTGCCAATTTGGCACAACTTGCTGCGGTGCCTGCTAGCCAGCATGAAGGCAGAAGAGTTCTGCCAAGCCACCCTGTTCCTGGAGGAAGCCCTTCTTAAGACGCCATGGCACGTGCCTTGATGAAAGCAGATCAACCCCATTCCCCGTTGAGGGCTAGAAACTTGTGTTTGAAAATAAACAAGAGAGTGAGAGAAATGTGAACACCTTCGGCAAGGTGTGGCATCGCTAGAGTTTTCCCTTTCTGTTGTCACGAGGCCACAAAGTCCTCTGCCAAGTGAAGTCTGGTTCCCCAACCTAACAACAACAACAACAACAACAACAACAACAACAACAATAATAATAATAATAATTTTATTATTTATTATTTATACCCTGATAATCTGGCTGGGTTTCCCCAGCCACTCGGGGCGGCTCCCAACAGAATATTAAAAACACAATAAAACATCAAACATTAAAAGCTTCCCTACACAGGGTTGCCTTCAGATGTCTTCTAAAACTCAGATAGTTGTTTATCTCCTCAACATCTGTTGGGAGGGCGTTCCACAGGCTGGGTGCCACTACCGAGAAGGCCCTCTGCCTGGTTCCCTGTAACCTCATTTCTCGCAGTGATGCAACCGCCAGAAGGCCCTCGGAGCTGGACCTCAGTGTCCGGGCTGAACAATGGGGGTGGAGACGCTCCTTCAGGTATACTGGGCCGAGGCCGTTGAGGGCTTTAAAGGTCAGCACCAACACTTTGAATTGTGCTCGGAAATGTACTGGGAACCAGTGTAGGTCTTTCAAGACCGGTGTTATATGGTCTCAGCAGCCACTCCCAGTCACCAGTCTAGCTGCCGCATTCTTGATTAATTGTAGTTTCTGGGTCACCTTCAAAGGTAGCCCCACATAGAGCACATTGCAGTAGTCCAAGCGCGAGATAACCAGAGCATGTACCTCTCTTGTGAGACAGTCTGCGGGCAGATAGAGTCTCAGCCTGCTGACCAGATGGAGCTGATAAACAGCCACCCTGGACACAGAATTGACCTGTGCCTCCATGGACAGCTGTGAGTCCAAAATGACTCCCAGACTGCACACCTGGTCCTTCAGGGGCACAGTTACCCCATTCAGGACCAGGGAGTCCTCCACACCCACCCCGTCCCCCAAAACAGTACTTCTGTCTTGTCAGAATCATAGAATCATAGAATCATAGAGTTGGAAGAGACCACAAGGGCCATCGAGTCCAACCCCCTGCCAACCAGGAAACACCATCAGAGCACTCCTGACATATGGTTGTCAAGCCTCTGCTTAAAGACCTCCAAAGGAGGAGACTCCACCACACTCCTTGGCAGCAAATTCCACTGTCAAACAGCTCTTACTGTCAGGAAGTTCTTCCTAATGTTTAGGTGGAATCTTCCTTCTTGTAGTTTGGATCCATTGCTCCGTGTCCGCTTCTCTGGAGCAGCAGAAAACAACCTTTCTCCCTCCTCTATGTGACATCCTTTTATATATTTGAACATGGCTATCATATCACCCCTTAACCTCCTCTTCTCCAGGCTAAACATGCCCAGCTCCCTTAGCCATTCCTCAGGATTCAACCTCAATCTATTAGCCACCATCCATCCTCCAACTGCCTCCAGACACTCACACAGGACCTTCACTGGTTCCGATTTAATAGAGAGGTAGAGCTGGGTATCTGGCCCTCACAGGGTTGTTGGAAGGAAGAACACCATATACACCACCTTGACGTCCTTGGATTGGATGAAAGGGGATGGCTCAGTTGGTTGAGCATGAGACTCTCAATCTCAGGGCTGTGGGTTCAAGCCCCACGTTGGCCAAAAGATTTCCACGTTGGACTAGATGACCCTGGGGGTCCCTTCCCACTCTATGATTGTGTCTCATCAGGGCAGGAAGGGCTCTTCTTTTCCTCCATGTCTGGGATAGGGGACCTGCGGCCCTCCAGATATTGCTGTGTTCCAACTCCCAGCAGCCCCTGCAAGAAAGCGTAACCGATGGACAGGGGCATGATGGGGGATGTAGTCCAGAAACATCTGGAGAGGCATGGGCTGTCCATCCCTGGCTCTGTGCTCTCTAGGCTGCCAAGACTAAGTGGCAAGGCAATGGGATGCCATTTTGCGATTTCAAAGGATGTCGGGCATTCTGGTCTGCTGGTTCTTTCAGAAAGTGTGGACTATGGAGAGATAAAATCGGATATGGAAACATCATGAGAGGCAGGACTGAGATTTGGATATGCTTTGACGTTCTGACTGTGGGAAGTCATAAAATCAAAATTACAATCCGGGAGACAATTTGATCTTTTTTATTTTTATTGGATTATGATTTGATACGTTAATTGGATGTTTTTTATTGGAAAATTAATAAACACTCTAACAAAACAAAAATAAAGTGTGGATTTAAGGCTGTGTGGAGATAAACTTTCAAACCAAAGCATGTTTTAAGAAGAGCGTGGAATGTATAAGAGCTTTCGAATGACGCAGTTAAAAATGCCGTTGCCATATTGGAAAGTTCTGTCGGAGGTCTTGAGTCTGGGAGGAGAAATCTGTTTGGACTGATTTGGACTGATTTGGACATTAATGCAGTAACAGTGTGACGCGGCAGCTAAAAAAGCCAATGCAATTCTGGGCTGCATCAATAGGAGTATAGCATCTAGATCAAGGGAAGTAATAGTGCCACTGTATTCTGCTCTGGTCAGACCTCACCTGGAGTACTGTGTCCAGTTCTGGGCACCACAGTTCAAGAAGGACACTGACAAACTGGAACGTGTCCAGAGGAGGGCAACCAAAATGGTCAAAGGCCTGGAAACAATGCCTTATGAGGAACGGCTAAGGGAGCTGGGCATGTTTAGCCTGGAGAAGAGGAGGTTAAGGGGTGATATGATAGCCATGTTCAAATATATAAAAGGATGTCACATAGAGGAGGGAGAAAGGTTGTTTTCTGCTGCTCCAGAGAAGCGTACACGGAGCAATGGATCCAAACTACAAGAAAGAAGATTCCACCTAAACATTAGGAAGAACTTCCTGACAGTAAGAGCTGTTTGACAGTGGAATTTGCTGCCAAGGAGTGTGGTGGAGTCTCCTCCTTTGGAGGTCTTTAAGCAGAGGCTTGACAACCATATGTCAGGAGTGCTCTGATGGTGTTTCCTGCTTGGCAGGGGGTTGGACTTGATGGCCCTTGTGGTCTCTTCCAACTCTATGATTCTATGATTCTAAGAAGATGATCAGAATCCCCCTTCGGATCTTGAAATATGGGTCCCCCCAACAAAATTTAAAATTCGGCTTTGTAATTCGGAATTTATGTGATGTGATTTAATTTGATTTGATTGGCCGGTTAATAAAAATTATTTTAAAAAAAGAAGAAAGTGTGGGCTACACAGGTTTACCATTAAAATGTGAGCTCAATCCTAGCTATAGGGTTGAGCTGAGAATGTGGGGGTGCTCAGTACCTTGTGCATCCCCCTAAAAAGCCCCAAACTTGTCAGGTGGTGGTTTGGGATGTGGAGAGCTATTTGCTGGGTTAACCACTCTCAGTTTTGCTCAGCTCTGCTAATTGTTAATTCAAACAGCGGCTGAGGCAGATTCCTTCCCTTTCCCTTGCTCTTCCCGTGCCAACCGCTGCAGCCAGCTGATGGATGCCCCGCAAAAGGGCCATGATTAACTGCCGGGGACTCAATAACAGATACACCAACATCCCTGTGCCACCCGTTCCCTAGAGTCCCTTGCCCTGCCAAGTTGGGAAAGTTTAGTGGCCAGAGAATGGGAGCCAAGATTTCTTGGGGGTGTCTCAAGATTAGGACGCTAGTAATATTATCAATGCTGAAGAAAGCTTCCCTTTAAGGAAACTCACTGGGTGACCCTGGACCAGGCACCGGCTCTCAGCCTCGCCTACTTTGCAGGGTCGTTGTGAGGATAAAACAGGAAAACAATGCATGCCTCATTGAGCTCCTTGGAAGAAAGGCGGACTATAAGTAGAAATATAATATGAAGTATAAAACAACAAAAACTAGTACTAGCTGCCTCTAAAGCCTTGGATAAACAGGAGGGTCTTAACCAGGGGTAGGCAACCTAAGGCCCATGGGCCGGATGCGGCCCAATCACCTTCTCAATCCAGCCCACGGATGGTCCGGGAATCAGTGTGTTTTTACATGAGTAGAATGTGTCCTTTTATTCAAAATGCATCTCTGGGTTATTTGTGGGGGGCATAGGAGAACCAAGGTACCACTGTATACACGAACACAGCTTCTCAGGAGCATCAGGTCCTACTGGTCAATGCCAGTGTCTGGATTTAATGCAGCCCAAGGTTATTTTTTCATCTTTTTCAAGATAAAAATTAGTTGAGCCCACAAACCCATTGTAATTATAGATGATGCATCCTTCTTCTCTTGCTATGTTTTACTTGTTGTATTATTGTTGATTATTATTATTGTCAGGGGCTCAGGGACGGAGGCACAGGGGAGAGAGGAAATGGAGAGCGAAGGGGAAGAATCTGAGGGCAGCGTAGGGGAGTATGACAGTGACCCGAGAGATTCCATGAGCTTCTCCAGCGAATCAGGAGATTCCCAGAAGGAGGCGCCGATGGTCAGAGCAAGGGGGGTCCCAGGGGGGACACACCAGAAACAAGGGGCCAGCGGGGACTCCCAAAGCAGCAGCAGGAGATCAGGACCAGCTTCCCCACCAGAGCGTAGTGGGGGGGAAGGGTCCCATGTGTCAGGGCCAGCGTCTCCTCCAGCAGGGAGAGAAGATGAGTCAGGGCTGACCACGCCTCCATCGGAGAGTGGGGGAACGGAGGGGAGGTCAGGTCCAGCTAGCCCCCCCCAAAGGGGGAAGCAGTGACAGGAGCAGTGTAACGGTCAGGAGGAAGGTTGCCGGCTGGGCGCGCGCGCCAAGTTCAAATGTAGAGGCGTGTGGGACAGCAGAAAACCCGGATTGGGAACCAGGTCCTAAAGCCCGCCGGAGGCAGGGGGAAGACTCAGGGGAATCAGCGTCAGAAGAGTCTAGGAAGGGCGAGACCCCAGCTGACAGGCGGAACCAGAGGAGGAAAGAGCAGAGGAAGAGGTGGGGCAAGGCTAGAGTCTTAAACTGGTGTCTGGGGGGAGGAGACTCAGACAGAGCTTCAGCGGTCTAGAGTTTCAGACGTAGAGCTGCACGCTGCGGCTGTGAAAGCGAAACTGAACTTCAATAAAGACTTTTGTATAAAACAACGAACTGGCGTTGGTCCTTTGGGAGCTGGGACCTAGGGCAGCTCTGACAATTATTATTATTATTATTATTATTATTATTATTATTATTATTATTATTATTACTACTACTACTACGTGGTCGCTCGGGTTGTGAACGTGATCCATGCAGGAGGCATGTTCGCCACCCGCCCGTCTGCACACGCGCAGGTTGTGATTCAGCGCTTCTGCGCATGCGCAAAACGCGATTTAGCACTTCTGCGCAAGCGCTGAAACCTGGAAGTAACCCGTTCCGGTACTTGGGGGTTTGGCACGGTGTGCAACCCGAAAGCGCGCAACCCAAAGCATCTGTATTATGATCATCTTAGTAAATCACATAACTGTATCCTAGGCTTCTTCACTGGCAATTGTGAAAACTTTTCTTATTCTTTTAAAAACTATTTCTCCCCTTTCCTCTGTTTTTTCTTTTGATATTAAAGTTCTGTAAATTGGTGTGTGTGTGTGTGTGTGTGTGTGTGTGTGTGTGTGTGTGATCACGTACTTACCACTCAAAAGTGGTGCGTCTGGGGAGCTGCTGTTTGCCCCACCTGAAAGGGCAGGGCTGGCATTGGTGTAATCCAGACACATCTTTGGGCTCCCCTGAAAGAAGAGAGGGTGCCCAGGAGATGTCCGCACTGGGAGAGCCAGTGTGGTGTAGTGGTTAAGAGTGGTGGACTCGTAATCTGGGGAACCGGGTTCACGTCTCCGCTCCTCCACATGCAGCCGCTGGGTGACCTTGGGCCAGTCACACTTTTCTGAAGTCTCTCAGCCCCACTCACCTCACAGAGTGTTTGTTGTGGGGAAGGAAGGGAAAGGAGAATGTTAGCCGCTTTGAGACTCCTTCGGGGAGTGATAAAGCGGGATATCAAATCCAAACTCTTCTTCTTCTTCTCTTCTTCTCGCTTTCTGAGACACAGGCAGTTGCACCCGACTCTGCGATAGCAGCCAGCAGACAGAGAGATGAGAAAGAGAGAGAGGGAGAGGGAGAGATAGAGAGAGACTACTGCCACTATTAATAGTTGAGCTGGTGAGATTCTAAAAGCTGAGATTTTCACACACACAAATGCACGTCATTTGCACTGCGGAAAGAGGGACTTCCCAGAGGCCCGTGACGCACTCAGCTCCACACCTGATAATCTGTGCGCTGTCACTGACATCTGCAAACATTGTCAGCCCAACGTGAGGTGAACCCAGGCAGTGTCTTGAATTTAGAGCCAGGCTCCAGGACTCAGCCAGGAAGACCGGCCCTACTATTAGCTAGTGTGAGGCATCTGCTTCAGGCGGCGGATGCTGGGTGTTGGCCGCCCCGAGCCCTTGGCCATTCGCCTCCATTGGAAGGTGGAGCCGTGTGTGAGTCGCATGGCCTGCCCACCAACTGGCAGCCCTCAGGTATGCTGTCCTTACAAAAGGCTGCTGCCTGTTGAGTTGGCTTCTCTGCTGGCCGCTAAAGACCTGCCCGTTTTCAGAGAGTCGCACAAGTACCTCGTAGGCGAGCTGTGGTCGCCTCGCTGTGTCGCAGGAACCCTTCCCCCCATCATTCAGTTTGTACAAACTCGACACACACACACACACACACACACACACACACACGACATACGCTACGCTTCTGTTATAAATTCATAGAAAATCAACCATACATCGGATCTGCACCGTTCCACTTTTATTTTACTCCATGAAGGAAGGACTACAAAATGGGGAAGGTTTGATAAAGGGCAGCCATAAGCCCTTGAGCATACCAGCACATACACAGGAGGCCCTGCCCAGTTGGCATGACAACCTTGATGGTCCCAGACAGAAGACCATCAAGGTCACAAAGGACTTGCATATGGGAGTGGATTCAACATGGACTGGAACATGGACAATGATCAGATCTTCCCTCTGGGGGCAGAAAACTCCCATCTCCCCTTTGTCCTCTGGAAATGACTCATGGGGAGGGGGAAAGGAGGAACCAGCCAGGTGACAAGATACTCAGGTTACCTCCACAACTCCTCCCTCAACTCCTCCTTTTGTGATGTGTCAATGATGTAGTCATGATGTAGTTGTGATGTAATTCTAGGGATGTAGTTTGGGGGATTAGTAACTAATAAACGGGGTCTTCTTTTGTTCTGGGCTTCCATCTTGTTCCACCTTGTGACAGGTGGGAGTCCTGTCGCGACAGTCTTCAATAAAGACCAAGCCTACTGGCTGCTGTTTTGCTCTGGTATTCCTGGCGTGTCCTTGTTTTTTTGTCCAAGGGAGCCCTCAGATTTCTCCTTTAACAGTTGGCCCTGCAGGAAACAGGCCAACACTCACCCCTTAACTGATGAGCGATATCCCTCTAAAGCATGGGTAGGCAAACTAAGGCCCAGTGGCCGGATTCGGCCCAATCGCATTCTAAATCCGATCCGCGGATGATCTGAGAATCAGTGTGTTTTTACATGAGTAAAATGTGTGCTTTTATTTTAAATGCATCTCTGGAGAATAATAATAATAATAATTATTATTATTATTATTATTATTATTATTATTATTATTATTATTATTTATACCCCGCCCATCTGGCTGAGTTTCCCCAGCCAATCTGGGTGGCTCCCAATCGAGTGTTAAAAACAATACAGCATTAAATATTAAAAACTTCCCTAAACAGGGCTGCCTTCAGATGTCTTTTAAAGATAGGATAGCTCCTTATTTCCTTCACATTTGAAGGGAGGGCGTTCCACAGGGCGTGCCCTCTGTCTGGTTCCCTGTAACCTCACTTCTTGCAATGAGGGAACCTCCAGAAGGCCCTTGGCGCTGGATCTCAGTGTCCGAGCTGAACGATGGGGGTGGAGACGCTCCTTCAGGTATACAGGTTGTTTGTGGGGCCTGCCTGGTGTTTTTACATGAGTAGAATGTGTTCTTTTATTGAAAATGCATCTCTGGGTTATTTGTGGGGCATAGGAATTTGTTCATTTCCCCCCAAAAGATATAGTCCGGCCCCCACAAGGTCTGAGGGACAGTGGACTGGCCCCCTGCTGAAAAAGTTTGCTGACCCCTGCTCTAAAGGAACCGCAGGGTGGAAAAGCAGAGAGGCAGAAAGTGAGAAACTGCCTTTGTGGAACTTTCTAGAATGATTCAAGCCGAGAAAAAAGCCAATTATCCACTGGGGCTGGCATGCAAGGAGAGCTGCCTAGGAATGACTGAGCGGACATGAACGGCAACCGCAGTCTCTGAATGCATGTCTTGGAACAGGCAAATCTGTTCCTTTCAGCGCCTCTCGCTTTCTAATTTCGCCCTGCTCCCTGTCTTAAGATCAGTTTTCTGCATTTCCAAAAGAGCTTGTGGTTTTATTTTGATTTTATGAAGTCCTGGTGGAAGTCCACCAGAGTTTTCACTGGTTGGGGAGGAGGTTAAATGAGGAAGGGGCACTGGCAGAGGAACAGGGGTCAACCTTCCCTTATTTGGCGGGAAACTCCCTTATCCCAGCGCCGTGTCCCGCTGCTGTCCCTTATTGAGGATGTCCCTTAAATTTCCCGGGTTTCAAAGGAACCAGCTCCTCTCCCTCCCTCCCTGCCGGCCAGGGAGGAGGGAGGCTCCAACTGTGTTGCTTGGCTGCGTTGCTCACCCAATAAGGAGTCTAAGAATGACTGGGGGTGGAGCTTGCATGCCTTGTGCCAATCAAATCGGCCGCATTGCCTGGGGAGTCGCCTTTGCTCAGCGCTTCCCAGCAGAGAGGTGACGGTGGTTTTCCTTGCTGCATCCCCTTTGCTGGGTTGCTGCGCTGTGGGAACCACCGCTTGAGGCTTCGTTTGGCTGCTGGCTGGGCTTTCTGCCTTTGGTGCTTTGGCTCAGAGGGGCTCTACTGTGTGTGTGTGTGTGTGTGAGAGAGAGAGAGAGAGAGAGAGAGAGAGAGAGAGAGAGAGAGAATGTGTCACTTAAGCTGATAGTAGGAATGCTGTAGCTTCACACACTTACCTTCACACAATGTGCAATTAACATGGGATTTTTTTAACACGGGATGTGGTGAGGTCAGTACTTCACAAGCGGATCTGAGAGCTTCACAAGAGGATATAAGATATGAATGGGAGATATGGTTTGTCAGTATTAAAAGGTAAAGGGACCCCTGACCATTAGGTCCAGTTGTGACCGACTCTGGGGTTGCGGCGCTCATCTCGCTTTATTGGCCGAGGGAGCCAGCGTACAGCTTCCGGGTCATGTGGCCAGCATGACTAAGCCGCTTCTGGGGAACCAGAGCAGCGCACGGAAACGCCATTTACCTTCCCGCCGGAGTGGTACCTATTTATCTACTTGCACTTTGACGTGCTTTTGAACTGCTAGGTTGGCAGGATTTATTGTCAGTATTAATATAGTTGTCAGTATTAATTGACAGCTAAATCGAAACTTAACCCCAGAAGTTAGGACCAAGATTCAAATCCTGACTGGGTAACTTTGCTCACTAGTAACATTGAACCATGAGGACGAGATGGTGGGACAGTGTTCTCGAAGCTACCAGCATGAGTTTGACCAAACTGCGGGAGGCAGTGGAAGAAAGGAGTGCCTGGGACAGGTGAGGCTGCTGATCCCTTATTTTTGAGGCTGCTGATCCCTTATTTTCAAATCTGAAAGTTGACAGCCATGACTCCCCTGCAGGTGGCGCACCATGCCCCCGGGACGCTCATCACGGCCAAGCGAGCAACACGCCATGCCCCCCGGGATGCCGCCAGCCATGCCCCCACCTGCTCTCTGTGCTCCGCCCCCGCCAGAGCTTGAAGCTCCGCCCCTGAGAAGGGGAGGTCCTTACCAGAGTAGAATGGCAAACCAAGCTGACGGACTATGCCGAAATGGCAAATCTGATTGGAAAACTCAGGAAGCCAGAGGACAAAAATGTTACAAAAGAATGGGGAATTTTTTAAGGTTGTCTAAGAGACCATTTCCCCCTCTTCTTCTCCCTCCCCCCCTTTTTTGTGCCTCCTTTCTTGGTCTTTCTCGTTTCGATTTGTAAAGAAATAGATAAAAATGTAATATGAAAACTTCAGCAAGTTAAAAGTGATGTTGTGTAATTTTTCTATTTATATGTTGTTGAAATCAGTTAATTGTAATGAATTGATGTAGCAATTACTGTGGGTTTTTCCCCTTTGTTATTGTTGAATTCTAAATAAAGTATTATTCTGTAAAAAATAAATACTACAACAAAAATAAATAAATAAACAAGAGACCACTGTAAGCAGATGGAAACAGTGGCAGGATTTTGATTTCACTTGTAGTGTAACAATTACCATGGAAAATATGGGTTAGAGTTTGAAAGAAGGTGCACTTTTAAATGTTCAAATTGAGACTCCAGGGAGGGGGTGGGGAGTCCTGAGATTTGGAGGAATCTCTGTACATGAATATGTATTTGAATTTTTAAACTAATTTTGTATTGGAAAATCAAATAAAAATGATTTTTTTTAAAAAATGAGGAAGGGCCGAAGCATGTACACCAAACCTTAAGCTTGGGGTATAAATGGAATAAAGCGAATAAATAAGCAAAACAATAAATGATTACTCAAAGACCTAGGCTGCAGGGTGCGCCTACTTTCAGCTTGGAACAGGTACAAACAGAGTCAACACCTGTGCTGATTTCTAATGTAGCAAGTGTGGTTTTCTGGGGGTATTTAAAGCACAGTCCAGCTCCCCAGTGCAGGAACAAATTTGGCACAGTGGTACCTTGGTTTAAGAACAGCTTAGTTTATGAACAACTTGGATTGAGAACGCTGCAAACGCGGAAGTAGGTGTTTTGGTTTGTGAACATTTCCTTGGAAGCAGAACATGTTTTGCTTCCTTTTGAGTGTCTTCCATTTGTAAATTGAGTCCCCCGCTGCCAGTCAGAGGCTTCCTGTTGAGTCTGTTGGCTGTGGAGTCCTGAGAACCCACACAACATACAGGTGATATTTGGAGCTTTTGTTTTTGCTATTTTTTACATTTTTGTTTGTGTGGCTTTTTCTTTTTTTTTTACTGTGACTTGTTCTTCATTTTATAGGACTGGCTTGTGACTTCGTTTTTGTGACTGTGGCTTGTGACCTCATTTTTGTGACTTGTTTTTGTGACTGTTCAGCTACTGATTGATTGTGTGACTGCGGAAATGGATAAAAGCCCCCCCATCCAAACAATGACTATCATCAGTGCACGTAAGGGAAAAAAATAAATTTTAATTTTTATCATCTACAATAATGTCTTATTTATTTTATAGTACAGTGGTGCCTCGCAAGACAAAAATAATCCGTTCCGCGAGTCTCTTCATCTAGCGGTTTTTTCGTCTTGCGAAGCAACCCTATTAGCGGCTTAGCGGATTAGTGCTATTAGCGGTTTAGCGGATTAGCAGCTATTAAAGGCTTAGCGGCTTAGCGGCTAAAAGGCTATTAGCGGCTTAGCGGCTTAGAAAAAGGGGGGGAAGCGGGGGGAAAATCGGAACACTCACAAGACGTTTTCGTCTTGCGAAGCAAGTCCATAGAGAAATTCGTCTTGCGAAGCAGCTCAAAAACGGAAAACCCTTTCGTCTAGCGGGTTTTCCATCTTGCGCGGCATTCGTCTTGCGGGGCACCACTGTACAGTATATTGATTATTGCCTTCATTTTATGGATCAATGGTCTCGTTAAGTTGCTGTTTTAGGGGTTGTTTTTCATCGTCTGGAACGGATTAATCCATTTCCCATTACTTTCTATGGGAAAGCGCGCCTTGGTTTAAGAATGCTTTGGACTTCCGGAACATATTAAGTTTGTAAACCGAGCTACCACTGTACTTTAAAAGATGTGGGCTCACAGATAACATTTGCATAAAACTGACACACGCTCGTTGCTGTGTCGATGCGCGAATGTGGAATTTAAAAGTCACAAAAGGCGAGCCAGCCAATTCCCCACCCAAATTACCCAATTAAATTGATTGTTAACCCCACCCCAAATTAGCTCTTACTTCATTCATTTAACCCCTAATTGAGCAGGACATGTTGCGACGCCAAACCCGTCAATTAGCCCCAGTCATTATCCCTCACATCTCCTCCGGATAAAGTGGCTTCATTTATTTATTATGTAAAATTTATACACTATTGATTGTTTAAAAAATCACACCAAACAAACCTCAAAGCGGATTACAAAAAAAGGGGGGGTAGAGAAAAAGCAAGAAAAATCAACAACCCTCCTTTAAAACACACAGAAGTTAAAATACTAAGGAAGATTAAAAGTTACATCCACTTTCTAAGCATTGGCTTTCTAAGCCAAACCTGAATGTTTTTCGCAGGCACCAGAGAGAGTACAGTGAATGATGGCCATGATGTTAATTTATATCCTGCCTTTTGGCCAGATCAGGACTCATGGCAGCTTACACAAATTGGAACAAAATATTGTTTATTCCTCTCCAGGCTCCCCCAAATACTAATACAGTGGTTCTCAAACACCTTGGTTCCCAAACGCTGAAAATCCAAAAGTGTTCCAGTTTTTGAACATTTTTCAGAAGCCACTCTTGGCGGCTTCCAATCGAGTGTTAAAACAATACAGCATTAAATATTAAAAACTTCCCTAAACAGGGCTGCCTTCAGATGTCTTTTAAAGAGAAGATAGCCGCTTATTTCCTTCACATCTGGAGGGAGGGCGTTCCACAGGGCGGGCGCCACTACCGAGAAGGCCCTCTGCCTGGTTCCCTGTAACCTCACTTCTCGCAGCGAGGGAACCGCCAGAAGGCCCTCGGTGCTGGATCTCAGTGTCTGGGCTGAACGATGGGGGTGGAGACGCTCCTTCAGGTATACTGGGCCAAGGCTGTTTAGGGCTTTAAAGGTCAGCACCAACACTTTGAATTGTGCTCGGAAACGTACTGGGAGCCAATGCAGATCTCTCAGGACTGGTGTTATGTGGTCTTGGCGGCTGCTCCCAGTCACCAGTCTAGCTGCCACATTCTGGATTAATTGCAGTTTCCGGGTCACCTTCAAAGGTAGCTCCACATAGAGCGCATTGCAGTAGTCCAAGTGAGAGATAACCAGAGCATGTACCACTCTAGTGAGACAGTCTGCGGGCAGGGAGGGTCTTAGCCTGTGTACCAAATGGAGCTGGTAGACAACTGCCCTGGATACAGAATTGACCTGCGCCTCCATGGACAGCTGTGAGTCCAAAATGACTCCCAGGCTGCGCACCTGGTCCTTCAGGGGCACAGTGACCCCATTCAGGACCAGGGAGTCCTCCACACCCACCCGCCTCCTGTCCCCCAAAAACAGTACTTCTGTCTTGTCAGGATTCAACCTCAATCTGTTAGCTGCCACATTCCATTTCAAACCAGAAGAACAGAGCCGGCTGGGTCCGGCTAATGGCCTTATCAGTCCAGCATCCTGTTCTCACACCGGCCGATTAGATGCCTGTGGGGAAAACCCCCAAGCAGAATTCAAGCACGAGAGCAGCCTTCCCCTCCTATGGCTTCCAGCAGCTGGGATTCAAAGCGTTAGAATCATAGAAGCATAGAATCATAGAGTTGGAAGAATCATAGGGTTGGAAGAGACCACAAGGGCCATCGAGTCCAACCCCCTGCCAAGCAGGAAACACCATCAGAGCACTCCTGACATATGGTTGTCAAGCCTCTGCTTAAAGACCTCCAAAGTAGGAGACTCCACCACACTCCTTGGCAGCAAATTCCACTGTCAAACAGCTCTTACTCTCAGGAAGTTCTTCCTAATGTTTAGGTGGAATCTTCTTTCTTGTAGTTTGGATCCATTGCTCCGTGTCCGCTTCTCTGGAGCAGCAGAAAGCAACCTTTCTCCCTCCTCTATGTGACATCCTTTTATATATTTGAACATGGCTATCATATCACCCCTTAACCTCCTCTTCTCCAGGCTAAACATGCCCAGCTCCCTTAGCCGTTCCTCATAAGGCATCGTTTCCAGGCCTTTGACCATTTTGGTTGCCCTCCTCTGGACACGTTCCAGTTTGTCAGTGTCCTTCTTGAACTGTGGTGCCCAGAACTGGACACAGTACTCCAGGTGAGGTCTGACCAGAGCAGAATACAGTGGCACTATTACTTCCCTTGATCTAGATGCTATACTCCTATTGATGCAGCCCAGAATTGCATTGGCTTTTTTAGCTGCCGCGTCACACTGTTGCTGCCTCTGATTATAGATTCAGAGCAGGGCCTTTATATGCAGTATCCATCCACAGACCTCACCTCCTCTGTGAATTTGCCCAGTCCTCTTTTAGGACCCTCGTACCTACGGGACCGCCTCTCCCGGTATGCCCCGTGGAGGCCCTTAAGGTCCATAAATAGCAACACCCTAGAGGTGCCCTAAGGAAGTCAGATTAGCCTCAACCAATGTAGATCTTTCAAGACCGGTGTTATGTGGTCCCAGCGGCCACTCCCAGTCAGCAGTCTAGCTGCCGCGTTCTGGATTAGTTGTAGTTTCCGGGTCACCTTCAAAGGTAGCCCCACGTAGAGCGCATTGCAGTAGTCCAAGCGGGAGATAACCAGAGCATGCACCACTCTGGCGAGACAGTCTGTGGGCAGGTAGGGTCTCAGCCTGCATACCAGATGGAGCTGGTAAACAGCTGCCCTGGACACAGATAATAATAATATTGTGAGAGGGAGAAAAATATTTGCCCACTTTTCCCATGCCATGTGCTACCTACCCGGAATTGTGCCCCAGGCTAGGCAACCCTCCCCCCCCACTCTCTGATCTAGTAGATCCGTCAATACATGGATATAATTGGAGCACGCAAACCCATTTGCGCAATACAAGAGCCTCACTCTGCGCATTTGGTTTTAAGCTGTGCTTCAGGTGCATTTTTATTTACAATACAACATTTGGTGGTTCCCACCCCGTTTCCCCCCAAACGAGACATTCAAGGCGTTGCAGATGCCCAGGTTAAGGGAGTCCAGAGCTAAGGCAGGACTGATATCCTTGCAGATCTAGAAGGAGGCGCCTTGTTTTTGCCGGAAAACCCAGGAGCATAGTCCAGGAGACACACGATGTCCTCTGCCAGGGGAGGAAGGCAGCCAATCGCAAGGGTCTGGGGAGTCGGATGTGGCTCCAGACCTGTCAATATTGGGCAGGCAAGGACTTTGTCCCAGTTGGGAAGTGTGTGTGTGTGTGTGAAGACACCACAATAATCTAGGCTGACTTTTGTCTGCGGCAAAGACACACAACATGTGGACAGGGTCATCTGAAGGCGGAAGCTTCACTCGCCGCTGTTCTGTAGGTGATTCCCTCCCCTCTTTCAAAACCCCCGGAAACTAAATCAGGTTTTTAATCCTTGGTTTCACTTGAGCCTCGCAAAAGACAGCTGTCATTTCAGAAGAGGCAGACACCAGGGCTACACACACACCACACACCCCTTTAAGAAGTGAGTGAGAAGCTGGAAACCACCTCTTGCGATTTCCCTCCTTTCAATGAATCGCCTCTGGCTGCTGCAAAGGTCTTGGGTGCCAAGATGTCCGTCCTCAAGGCTGGCCGTTAACTCTGGGGCTGGAAGAAGAAAAGTCGGCTTTGTCTCTCTCTCTCTCGTGCACAAGAGACTAGTCTTGTTTCCTTCTGGGTTGTTTCAGGCGGCAAGTTTTTAAACAGGAATGGAGCGGGAGGGACGTTTTGGGGGCGGGGAGGGGGGCAGAGACCGGGGGGGGGGGTCGGAGAAAGAAAATAATCCAGGTTTGCCGAGCAGAACAAGGTTTTGGGAGCAAGTCGCTGGAGAGAGGTTTTCCAGAGCCCACCTCTTTTAAAAGCTGAGGATGGAGGTAGTCTTTTTGCTCCACTGGAATATTCAAAGTCAGTTTTGTGGCTGACCCAAGAGACATAATCCTGTTCCAAACTGGAAACCAGTCCCCTGACAGTGGGAGAACAAGATGATGTCAGAACCTAAACACGCCCCCACAACCTCTATGGATGGGGCTCCCCAACATTTATTCCTGCGTCAAGAATTGCAACGCCCTCCTTAGGCACCTGAACAATGCCCAGCTCATTCCCCCGCCCCGCCTGTTCCAAGACACCCAACGTTCATTCCCTCTACTTCGGCAGCTTCTGATCTCTCGCAATGATGGCCCCCCGAAATAAGGGAATCGGAGAACTTGGGGTGTGAAGCGGAGCAAAGTTCTGAGAGCATCTTCCCTGGCACTGCCAGCAGGGGGAGCTGCCGCCTCCTTCAGATCAAGGCCCCGCCCCCAGGGGGCGGAGCCGACGGCATGTGCAAGATTCTGCGTGCCTGTCCATCCTTCATTTGAGCTTTCCATAAGCAGGAGGCGCTCAGAGCACACTGACCCTCTCGGTCAAGCCCTTCATGTCCACCTCTGGCTGCTGCTCGTCCTCCTCCTCTTGCAGCCGCCGGACCCGCAAGTGGTCAGGATATGGCACGCTGTGCTCGGCCGCAAACTGCTCCCACCGGGCGTCATCGCTCTCGTGGGTGATGTAGCGTTCGCCCATCCTGCTTTCCAGCTCCCGCAGGTCCAGCCATGTTTGATAATCCTGGGAGGGGAAGGAAGAAGAAGCTGAAATGTAAATCTGTGAATTGAAGGGGATGCTTGTCGGTGGCTCTCTATGCCTGTGGCCCTCCGGATGTTGCTGAAATGCAACTCCTGACACCCTTGACCGTTGGCCACGCTTGCTGGGCGCTGGGAATTGTAGTTGAGCAACGCCCGGAGGGCCAAAAACTCCTGCCGCCCCTGCTCTGTGCACTGCCATGGGTTACACCGAAGGATGGGGAGATATTCAGAGGCAAATTGCTCAATCCGTGCTTCCCGAAACGAGACGGGAACTGCAATATTGCAGCCACCTGTTGAAATTTGCACCGCTCTGAATTTTGCAATGCAGCACTCCAACCGAGTCAGGGTTACCTTGGTTTTCGAATGTAATCCGTTCCAGAAGTCCGTTTGACTTCTGAAACGTTTGAAAAAAGGGGGGATCAAAGGGAGGGCAGCAAATATAATTGGAAAAAAAAAATGAGAAATGTGTTGGGAATCTGCATACGTGCAGCTACACACACAGAGTCAATTAGGGTTTGGCCGACAGCCAAGGCAATGTGAAGGAGTAAGTCTGCCTGGTGATACAGAGGCATGGAGATAGCTCCCTGATTGGTCAAGCTCTCTCACAGGAATGATTAATGGCCTTCTAATTGTGTTAGTACGAGTCAGTGTAGGAGTTGAGAGTCGTGAGTCGTGTGAGAGCTAGTCAAAGATCCGTGTTCTGTTCTGTTCCTGTAAATAGTCCACTGTATATAATAAACACCTAACTACAAGTTCCTGGTTCCTGCTTCGTCCATCCTGTCTGCAGCCAAGTTGCCAATTGCTTTCGTGAACTTTGCGTTTACTCTGCTAGGTCTGGCTAAGGTCCTGCAACTAGTCAAAAAGTTGCAAAACACCAATAGGTTTGGTGCACCTCAGAAGCTGTTTGGGTTCCGAGGAACGTTCAAAAACCAAAGCAGTTACTTCCAGCTTGTCGGCGTTCGGCTTCCGAAACATTCAGCAGCCAAGATGTTCGACAGCCGAGGTTTGACTGTGTAACACAGGCTTCCTCAACCTCGGCCCTCCAGATGTTTTTGGCCTACAACTCCCATGATCCCTAGCTAGCAGGAGGAGTGGTCAGGGATGATGGGAATTGTAGTCTCAAAACATCTGGAGGGCCGAGGCTGAGGAAGCCTGGTCTAACAGGTGCGCTGAAAAAATGCAACGGACAAAATTGCTTCCTGTTAGTGCAAAATTGCTTTGGGAAGACATATTAGGAGAAATTCACATTAAGAACACAAGAAGGGCGAAGAACGTAAGGAGAGGCTGCAGGAACCAGAGCAATGGCAGCAGCAGGAATGTCAGACCAGGTGGCCCTGAAATCAAATACTGCAGCTACCATGGTGCCTTGCAGATGTCTAGGACTACAAAGCCCATCATCCCTAGCCAGCAGGGTCCACGGTGAGTTTGGACCGCATCCGCAATCTCTGCATACCTGTAGCCAAGAGTGGCTGAGCGATTTATCAACGCTGTAACGTTTCCTCATCTTCACCTGGAGGAGGTTGTTGATCAGATCAATGGCTGGGCAGGAGAAAAGGGAGAAAGGAAATGCTATCAGAACCTGAGAAGACCCTTCAGGATCCGGCTGGGAATCCAAGTACAGTGGAACCTCGGGTTGCGGACGTAATCCGTGACAGAGGCACGTCCGCAACCTGCAGCGTTCACATCCTGAAGCGCCGTGTCTGCGCTGGCATGATTTAGCGCTTCTGAATGGGGTAACTGTGCCCCTGAAGGACCAGGTGCGCAGCCTGGGAGTCATTCTGGACTCACAGCTGTCCATGGAGGCGCAGGTCAATTCTGTGTCGAGGGCGGCTGTCTACCAGCTCCATCTGGTACGCAGGCTGAGACCCTCCCTGCCTGTGGACTGTCTCGCCAGACTGGTGCATGCTCTGGTTATCTCCCGCTTGGACTACTGCAATGCGCTCTACGTGGGGCTACCTTTGAAGGAGACCCGGAAACTGCAATTAATCCAGAATGTGGCAGCTAGACCGGTGACTGGGAGCAGCCGCCGAGAGCACATAACACCGGTCTTGAAAGACCTACATTGGCTTCCAGTACATTTCCGAGCACAATTCAAAGTGTTGGTGCTGACCTTTAAAACCCCAAACAGCCTCGGCCCAGTATACCTGAAAGAGCGTCTCCACCCCCATCATTCTACCCGGACACTGAGGTCCAGCTCCGAGGGCCTTCTGGCGGTTCCCTCACTGCAAGAAGCCAAGTTACAAGGAACCAGGCAGAGGGCCTTCTCGGTAGTGGCGCCCGCCCTGTGGAATGCCCTCCCACCAGATGTCAAAGAGAAGAACACCTATCAGACTTTTAGAAGACATCTGAAGGCAGCCCTGTTTAGGGAAGCTTTTAATGTTTGATGTAGTATAGTATTTTAATTTTTTTTGGAAGCCACCCAGAGTGGCTGGGGAAGCCCAGCAAGATGGGCGGGGTACAAATAATAAATTATTATTATTATTATTATTATTATTATTATTATTATTATTCGCATGCGCAAGCGGCGAAACCCGGAAGTAACCCCTTGCAGTACTTCCGGGTTTCCCGCGGTCCGCAACCCAAAAACACGTAACCTGAAGCGTCCGTAACATGAGGTATGGCTATAGCAGAAAGCCAGCCAATTTCCGAGGGCAGACTCTCCCCATCCCACCAAGCTCCTTTGGATAGTTACCGCCAACTGAGATCTGGCGCCAGGGGTTCGCCGGGTACATAAAGGCGGCGTTCTGGATCTGGTCGTTAATGTCCTCGTCTTCGTTGAACGGGAAGGTGCCGCTGAGGCTGACGTACATGATGACTCCCACCGACCACATGTCCAGAGAGCGGTTGTAGCCTTGGTTCAGCAGGACCTCGGGCGCCAGGTAGGCCGGGGTGCCCACGACCGAGCGGCGGAAGGACTTCTCGCCAATGATGCGGGCAAAGCCAAAGTCGCACAGCTTCACCTACGGGATTGTAAAGCAAGGAACCTTACGATCCACAGGCAGCCATGCGACGCAGCAAAACACATTCCGATGTACAGTGGTACCTCAGGTTAAGTACTTAATTCGTTCCGGGGGTCCGTACTTAACCTGAAACTGTTCTTGACCTGAAGCACCACTTTAGCTAATGGGGCCTCCCGCTGCCGCCGCGCCGCTGGAGCCCGATTTCTGTTCCTATCCTGAAGCAAAGTTCTTAAACCGAGGTGCTATTTCTGGGTTAGCGGAGTCTGTAACCTGAGGTGCCACTGTATATTTTTATGCTGTGAACCACCCTGCGATCTTTGGATGAAGGACGGTATGCAAATTTAATCAACATCATCATCATCAACAACAACAACAGGATAATGGCAGGGCCTTCTCGGTGGCTGCTCCCAGACTTTGGAACTCCCTCCATAGAGGAGTTAGACATGGCTCCCTCCTTGTTGTCCTTTTGTCAGCAGGTGAAGACTTTCTTATCACAGCGCGCTTTTGGGAACTGACGGCTTTTAATGAATAGGCTGGTGTTGTGCGGTTTCTATTGTAATTATCTGCATGTTTTTAATAGCTCTTTTATATTTATATGTAGTGGTTTTTTGTGTGGCTCACATTCTATATATATATATATATATATATATATATATATATATATATATATATACACACACACACAATTTTTTTGTTTTACAATTTAAAATACTCATTTTACATCCTTAAGATATAAATGACTTCCCTTCTTCTCTTTCCACGGTTCATTTTACATATCATAAATCCTTGCAGATTTTACAAAAACGATACCATTCAGTATTCCATTATTGCATCCACCAAAACTTGTTTACACTGTCGAATTTATCTTAATGCTCCCAGCGTTTTCAGCTATACACAATTATTTCCCATATACTCAATAAATGTTTTCCAGTCTTCTTTAAACGTATGTTCTTCTTGTTCTCTTATTCTATATATTAAGTCTGCCAGTTGTGCATATTCTGTCAACTTAAGCTGACATTCCTCTTTAGTGGGGACCTCACACATTTTCTATTTTTGGGCTAACAAAACATGGGCCGCAGTAGTAGAATACATAAATAACCTTTTTTTGACACCTAGGAATTTCAATCTGAATTATCCCCAAGAGAACGGACTCTGGCTTTGGGGGTGGGGGTGGGGAGAAGTACATTTTTTCCAATCCATTATGGATCATTTCCCAATACTCTTTTAGCCTTTTACAAGTCCACCACATATGAAAGTACGTTCCCTCCATAGCGATCCATGCGACGGTCACCTCCAGGCTTGACTACTGTAATTCGCTCTACGCGGGGCTGCCCTTGAAGCTGACCCAGAAACTCCAGCGGGTGCAGAATGCTGCAGCGAGGCTCCTCACAGGGTCTCTGCCATGGGAGCATATTCACCCAGTGCTTTTCCAGCTGCATTGGCTCCCAGTGGAGTAAAGGGTCAGATTTAAGGTGCTGGTTTTGACCTTTAAAGCCCTTCACGTCCTAGGACCCTCGTACCTACAGGACCGCCTCTCCTGGTATGCCCCACGGAAGACCTTAAGGTCCATAAATAGCAACACCCTAGAGGTCCCGGACCCTAAGGAAGTTAGATTAGCTTCAACCAGAGCCAGGGCCTTTTCAACACTGGCCCCGGCCTGGTGGAACGCTCTGCCTCATGAGACCAGGGCCCTGCAGGATCTGATTTCTTTCTGCAGGGCCTGTAAGACAGAGTTATTCCGCCTGGCCTTTGGCTTGGAGCCAATTTGATTCCCTCCCTCTCTTTCTTTTTTCTTTTCCTTCTCCTCCTGTGATGAGGCTACATTTTAATATTTTAATGTTTCATTATTTTAATGTTGTATTAAAGGTCCATAAATAGCAACACCCTAGAGGTCCCGGACCCTAAGGAAGTTAGATTAGCTTCAACCAAAGCCAGGGCCTTTTCAACACTGGCCCCGGCCTGGTGGAACACTCTGTCACAAGAGACTAGGGCCCTGAGGGACTTGACATCTTTCAATGGGAGTTGCAATCCAGCAAAAAAATCTGGAGGTCCATGGGGACCCAGCCCTGCCCTAAACGAATCTTTAAGAAAACCACTAAGGGACACTGCCTGGGTCTCTCAGTTTTGAGCGGTTCCGTTCTAAAATCCCGAACGCCATTTGGGATGCATCCATCTCTTTCTCAGACGCAGAACAGGAAGCCTTACCTGAGGGAACGGCTCAGCCGAAGCCAAGAGGACGTTCTCGGGTTTCAGGTCGCAATGCACGATGTTCTTGAAATGCAGATGCCGCAAGGCCACCAAGATCTGAGCGGAATAGAAGGAAACAGGAGGGGCAAAAGGCGGCAAGGAGCAGAAAGCCACCAAATCCTGGCCGGTCAGGATTCTACCCACGTCAGCTTCCCACAGATTGCATGACATGAATTATCACAGAGGTCCCTGGGGTCTCTTGCCCACTGCAATGTTTTACAACAGCCTTCCCGACACTGGTGCCTGCCAGATGTTTTTGGACTACGACTCCCATCCGCGCTGAGGCTGATGGGAGTTGTAGTCTGAAATTTGCTGAAAGCTGGTCTCTGTTTGCTGCTGGCTGGTCACACCTTCGGCTTTCAGAGCCCCAGGCAAAAGCTCCTCTTTTGCCCTTTAGGCATCGCTAGCAAATATCAGATTTCCCAAATCCCGAAATTTGTAGGGGAAGCGCATCCTCAGGCAAGGCTCTGCTGCCACCTGGTGGGTGTTGGCTGACTTGCACCTTCTCTGGCTTTAGAAGGTGTATGTTTAATAATAATAATAAAATTTTATTTATACCCCGCCCTTCCTGGTTCAGAAAACAGGGCTCAGGGCGGCTAACAGCCAATTTAAAACACTTAATTGATGCAACAAAAAACAGCTTAAAATACAGTATAAAATGTGAATATTTAGAATTCAAAAATCAATTTGGGGAGAAATCCATCCAATAACCATTAGATGATCACCAAGGCTAACTGGCATGTTCCTTACCTGCGTGATGAGGAACTTGGTGAGTCTCTCGGGCAGCCGGCCCTTTTCCGAAGACAGGATCATTTCCAGCATGTCTCCGTGGAGCTTCTCCATCACCACAAAGACTTTCTCCGGCGTCTCGAACATGCACTCCAGGTTCACGATCCCGGCGTGCCTCAGGCTCTGCGGGGTGGGGGACGAGAAGAGAGACAAGGTGAGGTGTCAGGATGAGGCTCAGAGGGACTTAAGGGACCCCTTTTCCCACCAGCCCTCCCGCGACAACACCCACAAAATGGCCGCCGCCACTCGCTCACCTGCAAAATGGCGACCTCGTTGCGCAGTTGGCTCTCCTGCTTGGTGGGGAAGCGGAGCTTGTCAATCACTTTCACCGCCACGTCCCGGCCCGTCTTCCGGTGTTTCCCTGGGGGCGTCAAGAAGGGAAGCCAACATTTTAGGAAGGGGCTGTTGCCGGCTGGCAGAAGGCAGATGGTACCGGCCCAACCATTGGGTTTAGGTCAGCAGCAGCCGCCCCTCAAACAAAATGATGGCTAAAACTCCCATCATCCCGATGGGCTACGACACTGGGAGTCCGAGCCCAATAACACCTGGCTGTCTCTGTGTGACGGACAGCTGAGGTAGACCAGAGTCTGGTAATACAAGGAGTCCCTCAAAATTCCTTTTTCTATATAAATTTTATTTTTCAGAAATATTTTGACATAAATACAGTCCAGCACAGTGGTACCTGGGGTTACATACGCTTCAGGTTACAGACTCCGCTAACCCAGAAATAGTACCTCGGTTTAAGAACTTTGCTACAGGATTAGAACAGAAATCGCGCGGCAGCAGCGGGAGGCCCCATTAGCTAAAGTGGTGCTTCAGGTTAAGAACAGTTTCAGGTTAAGAACGGACCTCCGGAACGAATTAAGTACTTAACCCGAGATACCACTGTATTTTCCAACAAATATATGTATTTTAACTTCTCCCCCTCCTTTTGCAGTTTCTTACATTTTTTAATTTACAACAATGCATCTCCTTCATTACTCCAATTAATAATTACTCCCTAGTTATCTTTTAACATTAATTTTAACCATTTTTAATCCTGCTAAAGAACTTTTATGTATACAACGACATTTCAGATAATCCATGACTTTTCTCTCATCTTTTATAAAAGTTCCACCCACCCCACCCTTGGTTCCTTATTGCTTCTGTAAGTTCTGCCATTTCGGCATCCATTAATTTAGTCTGGCGTTCCTCCTTGGCGAGTACAGAATCTTATTTCCATTTTAATAAGCACAAATAATCCTGGCTGCTGTCGTGGCAGTACTCTGAAATTCCACCAGAGGGCTGTAGCCTCTCTCTGATTGGCTACCAAGACAGTGAGTCAGAAGGGGGTGGAGCCAGCACTTTGGGAGGGAAAATAAAAGGAGCCGTTTCTGGGGGAGTTTTCAGAGGGTTTAAGAGAGAGCGGGAAGGAGAGGAGAGTTTGGTTCTGGTCTGTGTGTGGAACATCCACTCTGAGGAAAATATTTCTGAGTTTACATAGGAGGACAGTGTTTGGTATCTTGCAAGGGCATTTAGACAGGAGTGAACTGGAGGGCTGAGTTTGAACAAAGAGAAGTAGAAGCTGTGAGGATAAAGTCTCCTTGGGTCTCCTTCCAGTTAAGACGGATCTTGGCTTGAATTTGTTATTGAACATTTTTCAGTTATGAAGAAATAAAGTGATACAAAGAAGAAAAGAAAAAGGCACCAAAATGTGCAGAGGAAAAGAAAACAATATATGAATATATATGGAAAAAAACGGATGCGGTGATCTGATTGGTAGAAGACTGGGAAATTGACAGAAAGTACCACCTTGTTTAAGATCCAAAGTAATAAGCTGTAACACCTATGAGTTAAGGAACCAAAGTGAAATAACTCGAAATAAACTGAGCAATTACCATTTAGAAACCTGCAACATGTGACTGAAGAGTAACAACTGAAAATAAGCAATCGAAGCTTAAAAGAAGCTGTGCGTTTGCTATAGAAGCCAGTAGATTTAGTATAATTATAAATTAGTTAACTGTTTCCTAAAAGAACTTGATTTTGCCAACTTTGCTCCATCAAATAAACCTTTTTTTTTATTGGTTCACCTTCTGCCTGAGTCTCCAAGCATCAAAGTTTTACCTCACGCAAAAAAGTGAGATAACCTGTGGTGGTTATAGAGTTTCGGATCCGCCACAATTGGTGGCCAGAGCGGTGGGATTCGCTCCAACCTGCTTTAGAGGCCAGACTAGATTAGCAACCAGCGCCCTCTAGAGGTGGAGAGGTGTTATGGCATCACCGCTCCAGGTAGACTCATATCAGGGAAAGAGTGTCTAGCCAAGTTCTTAACTCACCTCCGTAGACGACGCCAAATTGCCCAGAGCCCAAAACTTCATCCGGGAAGATCTGGTAGACGGTGGCGATATCCTGCAGTTGTACAAATGGATTGTGTTTTGTTTTTTTAAAAAAGCAACTTTTGTGGGCGAAGGACCCCCTCCCCAACCAAAATTAGGGGTGAAGAGCAGGCAAGGAGAAGGAGCAGGCAAGGAGACCCGTAGACCCAGTGCTCCCAGAACTCACCACGTTCTCCTGGATCTGGCTGTTGGACACAGAGATTCGTAATGACGCTTGCCCTGGAAAGAGGAAGGCAGAAGGTAGAAGTCAGGGCTGAGCCCATCTCCCGATGTATCACATGCCAATGCTGTACAGGGGACAAGGCCCACCTGGGTAAGGTAAAAGGATAATGGACCCCTGGACGGTTAAGTCCAGTCAAAGGCAACTATGGGGTGCAGCGCTCATCTCGCTTTCAGGCCGAGGGACAGACAGCTTTCTGGGTCACGTGGCCAGCATGACTAAACCACTTCTGGCACAACAGGACACCATGACAGAAGCCAGAGCGCTGTTTACTTTCCCGCTGCAGTGGTACCTATTTATCTACTTGCACTGGTGTGCTTTCGAACTGCTGGGTTGGCAGGAGCTGGGACAGAGCAACAGGAGCTCACCCTGTTGCTGGGATTCGAACCGCCAACCTTCTGATCGGCAAGCCCAAGAGGCTTAGCGGTTTAGACCACAGCGCCACCCGCGTCCCTACAAGGCCCACCTAGGCCAGTACTGTCTGGGGCTCTCCAGATATCATGGACTGGGGCCAGAGAGTGAGGCTTGGAAGGGCGCAATCAGGCATCTGGGGTTAAAGGTCCCCACCCCTGCGTGTGAGGGGGAAGGCATGGGTCGGACACTGTCAGAAGCGAGTAAATTACATGGAGTAGATGAAGTTACTTTGCTTTCGCTGAAGCCAGGAGAGCAAGAGGGATCGGTGCACAACAATCCCTCTTGCTCTCCTGGCTTCGCTTCGCTGAAGAGGCGCTGCACAGCTTCCCCTCTCTGCGCAGCATCCCTTCAGCGAAGCGGGAGGAGAAATGGAAGGGGCTCCATTTCTCCTGCTGCTTCGCTGAAGGGGCGCTGAGCAGAGAGAGGGGGAAAAAATTATTGTTCTCTCCCTCTAAAACTAGGTGCGTCTTATGGTCGGGTGCATCCTATAGAGTGAAAAATACGGTAATTGACCGTAGTGAAGTTCCTCCTTCCCTGATAGCTTCCCAAACAATCTGAGGCACCACCATCTTGCCTGTCTTTGATTTGCCTCTTCCTACCTCTTTGGGTTCTGGGAGACCAGCAGGGAGGGGAGACCCCTTGGCCCCATCACCAACCTATCTCTGCCTTTCGGCCTCCCTCCTCTCCAGCTTCTGCTTCCGATTCTGAACTGCTCTCTGCCACCGACTCTTCCTGCTCACTAAATCCTGTTACCTCTCCAGCTTCTGACACCTCCTCCTCCCAGTCTTCTCCCTCTGACTACTGATTGTCACCCCACCACCACTCCCTGGGCGATGAGCCTTCTTCCCTCGGGGGTTCCCCAGCTGGCGCCTCCCAGCACACCTCTGCGTCCCACCAGTCCAGGACAGACACTCACTGTGGGGCGCCTCTCCTTGGGCGCTCGGAGCCCCTTGGAGGACGACCGGCATGAGGGCCTGCCGGATGGCATTCTCCCACGTCCTGGCGTTCTCCAGGCTGTCCCCGGCATGCTGGTGGTTGCTGGGGGCGCCGCTTTCCCCCACGTAGTAGGTAGCTTTGGCCGTGATGATTTCAAAGCAGTGAGGGTTGGCGCCCGAAGGCAGCAGGGAGAAGTCCTGGGCCGGACCCACGGCCAAGATCTCCGAGAGCGGAATCTCCTACAGGAAAAGGAAATGGAAATCAGCCTTCATTGCTCAGCCCCCTGATCTCATGGCGATCAGGGAAGACCAACAAGTCTCCCCACTTGGCATTTCCAGCAACTGGCGTTCAGGTGGTGTTCTCCATGCCAGGCATAATGTGATGAACTTCTATCATGTTGCCTCTTTCTTGCCTTTTCTCTAAAGTAAAGGTAAAGGGACCCCTGACCATTAGGTCCAGTCGTGGCTGACTCTGGGGTTGCGGCGCTCATCTCGCTTTACTGGCCGAGGGAGCCGGCGTACAGCTTCCGGGTCACGTGGCCAGCATGACTAAGCCGCTTCTGGTGAACCAGAGCAGCGCACGGAAACGCCGTTTACCTTCCCGCCGGAGTGGTACCTATTTATCTACTTGCACTTTGACGTGCTTTCGAACTGCTAGGTGGGCAGGAGCTGGGACCCAGCAACGGGAGCTCACCCCGTCGCGGGGATTTGAACCGCCGACCTTCTGATCGGCAAGTCCTAGGCTCTGTGGTTTAACCCACAGCGCCACCCGCATCCCTTTTCTCTAAACTAGGAAGTCCCAAATACTGCAATCTTCTTTCACGGTTTCCTCGCCCTAAGCTGATTTCATGAGAACACCACGCATGCCATCTGATGCCAAGTCACCGGTTCTCAACCTGTGGGTCCCCAGATGCTGTTGGACTACAACTCCCATCATCCCTGAGCGCTGGCCTTGCTAGCTAGGGGTGATGGGAGTTGTAGTTCAGCAACATCTGGGGACCCACAGGTGGAGAAAGGCTGTGCTAAGTGATGAAGTCATTAAGCCAAGCCGGAGCAAGGGCAAAGTCTCCTGCTTTCACTTCAGCGCATCTGTTGGTCAGCGGCAGGGAACGCCATCTTGGCTGCGATCTAGGGCCAGTGGTGTCATGGTCCGGGGTCACGGAGGTGGGGGACAAAGACCCACAACTATTTCTGCTGTGGGGTCCCTGTCTCCAGCACCCCTAGAGCGTGAAAGGGGAGCTTTTGAGCCACGGTGGGTATTTAGGAGCAATGAAAGCACAAGGCATTCAGGAGAACGGCGCACGTTCTTTTATGTGGCTCTGGGATAGCTCAGTCAGTAGAGCATGAGACTCTTAATCTGAAGGTTATGGGTTTGAGCCCCACACTGGGCAAAAAAACAAACAAACTGCGTTGCAGGGGGTTGGACTAGATGACCCTCACGGTCCCTTCCAACTCTTCATTCTATGATTCTATGTGCAATGGAAAACACAACTCAAGCCACTCCAAAAGAAGATATTGGAGCGCTCCTAATCGTCTGCCCATGTAAATGCACAGAAAATAGCAGATCTGGCTGAAAGATGCAGTTTGGGAGAGATGAATCAATCGTTGCAATGCCTCCCTAACTATAATTATAATTGCATAATTATAAGATTATCACATAATCTTAGAAGAGGCACGGCTGTGAGCAGGTGTGACTATCATGCAAATTTCTGAATTTGCAACTGCACTATTGTCTCGGACTGCAAAGGAGGAGCAAAGAAGAGGTGGGGAGCCTTTGCCAACCTGGTGCCCTCCAGATGTTTGGAACTACAACTCCCAAGAGCCCCACAGCTGTGGATCAATCAAACCTTTGCCCCCCCCCGAGCCTTCCTTGCAGGCAGAGTTCTTTCTTCCCCCTTAGGACATTTGGCTCAGCTTCAGAAATATTTGCAAGAGTTGCTGTCCATAAATCCCACCTCCCACTCCGGCTTCCCCATCTTCATCAACGCTGGGGACCCTGAATATTAGGGGATGGCTGATTTACCTTGTAGTAGCGACTGCTGGTGTTGTTTTGGAAGAGAGTGAGGCATTTGCTGTCCAGTCGCCAGTAATGGCGTTTCCGCTGCAGGAATGGGGAGAGAGAAAATGAGTGTTTTTACAGGTTGTGGCATTCCAGGGGTTGAAGGAGGCATTAAAAGCACCTTGGGGGCCCAATGCAAGACTTTCACACGCATACTTACACACACAGAGCATTAATTCCATACATTGACATGCGCCATCCAGTTATCTGCCGCCCCAGATGCAATGAGCTGCAGGAGGGGCTCTGTTTGCAGCTCCAACAGCACCTAAGGTCTGCTGTGGAACAGCACGGAGCGGGGCCTTCTCTGAGGTGGCACCCCGGACATAGGAGTCCCTCCCATTTGAGAGACAGTTGTCCCCCACCATGTTCTCAGATCTGTGACGTCAAGATGCAACGTTATCTTTTCCCTCACGGGCCTACGGAGGTGAATAATTGGTTTCTCTGCTGCTAGATGGCCGTTTTAAGATGCCTGCTGTTTTATGGGGCTCTTATTTTAGGTTTCATTGCATTGCATTTTAATGAAATTCTGGGTACCGCCCCCTAGAGCCTCCAAGAGGGAATGTGGGTTATACAGCAGGGCTCACTTCATCAGCTCGTCCAAAAGCTCAGCTATCCCTAGTACTTCAAGACTCCCATAAAAGTGCCTGGCTTAAAACCGTCTATCAAAAACTTCACTCTTGTGGCCTATCCCCACAACACCGACTCACTATGGGCCCTACTAAAGTAAACAGTCTAATTGGTCAACGTCTAAAAGATATCGAGGATCAGAACAACCTGGCCACTATAAGGAAATTCTGTCCTTGGTATGTTCATTTTCTACCTTTCCATTTTGATTCTCTGGCCCCATGTCTGCACAAACCTATTATCCCAAAATACAAACGTGCTTTTACACTTGCAAGACTGGCTGTTTTGCCATCTGCGGCACTTGAGGGTCGATTCCAAAAGATCCCGCCTAAGAAACGCCTTTGCCCCTGTGGAGATGGCAGCACCGAAACAGCGGCACACGTCCTCCTGTCTTGCGCTCTCTACAAAGACCTGAGGAACGAGATCATCACCCCACTCGTCCTAACCATCCCCGGGCGCTCAGTCACTGCCACAATGTCCTTTCTTCTATCAGATCAAAATGAGCAGATAACAGCAAAGGTTGGTAGGTTCATAGCAGGGGCAATCAGAATTAAGGGCCACTAACTGACGGCTGATTCAGGACTTTAAATTGTGCTCTTATATCAAACTTCCTTTTCTGCGTATACTGTAATGTTTTACTGTTGCTATAAAGGTAAAGGGACCCCTGACCATTAGGTCCAGTCGTGACCGACTCTGGGGTTGCGGTGCTCATCTCGCTCTATGGGCCGAGGGAGCCGGCGTTTGTCCGCAGACAGCTTCCAGGTCATGTGGCCACCATGACTAAGCCGCTTCTGGCGAAACAGAGCAGCGCACGGAAACGCCGTTTACCTTCCCGCCAGAGCGGTTCCTATTTATCTACTTGCACTTTGACGTGCTTTCGAACTGCTAGGTTGGCAGGAGCAGGGACCGAGCAACGGGAGCTCACCCCGTCGCGGGAATTCGAACTGCCGACCTTCTGATCGGCAAGTCCTAGGCTCTGTGGTTTAACCCACAGTGCCACCTGTGTCCCGTTGGCTAATGCAAATAAAGTTTTATCTTTTATCTTAGCTCAGCTCCACCAGTTACCTCCTTACCCTTACTGGTACTTATAGGAACAGCTGTTTAGAAATTGGTACCCGAGTCTCGATTTTGATCTTCGTCTTCCTCTTCCCTCCCTGTCCCTTTTTCCTTGCGTGCTGTGCCATGTCTCCCCCCCCCTTTTTTTTAGATTGTAAGCCTGCAGGTAGGGATTTATCTTGGTTGACTCTGTGTAAGCCACTCAGAGATCTTTTTCGGATGAAGGTGGGGACAAGAAATAAATAAGTAACAATAATCAAGATCAGAGCAAAAAGCAAGATAGGAAGGCGCCAACTCTTGTCGCTTGCATCGCTCCATCGCTAGAAGCAGCAAGCGAGAGAGAGAGCAAGAGTGCTCTGAATAATAGAAAGGCCCATGCCCCAAGGAGCTTACAAAACCTGCATTTTGCTGGAGGAGCGAGGATAAGCATAAGCAAGCGTATGACTGATGGTGCTATGAAATAAAATCAATCCAATGCCCTTACCTCTCTCGCCCTGACCTAGCCACTGTGATCCATGCGACGGTCACCTCCAGACTGGATTATTGTAACTCGCTCTACGTGGGGCTGCCCTTGAGACTGACCCAGAAACTCCAGCGGGTGCAGAATGCTGCAGCGAGACTCCTTACGGGGTCTTCGCTGCGAGATCACATTCACCCGGTGCTATACCAGCTGCACTGGCTCCCGGTGGAGTACAGGATCAGGTTCAAGGTGCTGGTTTTAACCAGCCCTATACGGCCTAGGACCCTCGTACCTACGGGACCGCCTCTCCTGGTATGTCCCACAGAGGACATTACAGTCTTCAAACAAAAACACCTTGGAGGTCCCAGGCCACAGGGAGGTTAGGCTGGCCTCAACCAGAGCCAGGGCTTTTTCGGCTGTGGCCCCGATCTGGTGGAATGCTCTGTCACAAGAAACTAGGGCCCTGCGGGACTTGACATCTTTCCGCAGGGCCTGCAAGACAGAGCTGTTCCACCAGGCCTTTGGCCAAGGCACAGCCTGACTCCCTCCTTTGGCAATCTTCACAGAACTCTAGCCCAATGGTTGCCATCAATTTGATTGGAATTAATTTTATAATGAAATGATTTTAGAATGTTGTATTATTTTTTTGTTGTTAGCCGCCCTGAGCCCAGCTTCAGCTGGGGAGGGCGGGATATAAATAAAAAAAAATTATTATTATTATTTCTGTGCGGTACTCAGAGGCTGGGGTTTGTTCCAGAGGCCCGGCCTCAATGCCCACCCACCCCAGTCTCGCCCCACTCTCCCCACACCTCCAACTCACCAGGGTGTCCTTGTTGCTGAAGTGAACCACCCAGCCTTCCTTCAGAGCCGTGCTGGACTTGCGGGTCGTTTGCCGGACTGACTGGACCACTCGCATCAGGGGAATGTAGCCCATGGATCTGGAAGAAGAGGCCGCAGGTGCGCTTTAAATTTGGTGGGTCTGAAAGCGCAGGGAGCGGGGAAAGGGCCACAACAGATGCAACTAAAACTGGGTGCGTGTGCTCATGGGAAGCCCCTCGGGATTTTTTAAACAATTATTTATTGAACTCGTGTTCCGCCTTCCGTCTGAAGACCACAGGGCAGTTCACAAGGCAAAAATGCAAAATGAAAACACCATAAAAGAAAAATACAAGTAAAAGCAAAACAGTAACTCCTCCCTCCCACCCACAGTTAAAAGGCAATAGAACTTTTTTTAAAAAATTGAATTTGTATACCTCCCTTCATCCGTAAACCTCAAGGGCGTCCGCAACATAAAAATACAAGATAATAAACACACCTGAATGAAGAAAAACATTTTTGCCTGGTGCCTAAAGCTATGCCATGAAAGCAGGAGGTGAGGAATGGGAGATAATGACTGTTCCTCAATTTTTTTTATCCTGCCCTTCATACCGTGAATTTTTCCCCAACCCCAATTTGTCTTCCTTTTCTTTTTTTTAATTAACGTTCTTATGTCACATATGTACACATTATCATATTACATTACAGGGCATATTATAATATAATTTCCAACTCTTATGTACTCTATATACGTTCTTATGTAAAACTCTCATGTACTCTATAATTTAAGTACGCATGCCACCCGTATTGGATGTCATGCCCTTCTATATCTAGTACATCCGTATTGCTTAAAAGGAACCAGTCCTTCATCCATGAGAAGCAAGCAGCCTCATAGTATAATTTTAAGTCGGGGAGACCAAAGCCTCCCCTTTCCTTAGTATCATTAAGACCTTATGTTTTATTCTTGGTCAAAGGCCTGGAAACGATGCCTTATGAGGAACGGCTAAGGGAGCTGTGCATGTTTAGCCTGGAGAAGAGGAGGTTAAGGGGTGATATGATAGCCATGTTCAAATATAGAAAAGGATGTCACATAGAGGAGGGAGAAAGGTTGTTTTCTGCTGCTCCAGAGAAGCAGACACGGAGCAATGGAGCCAAACTACAAGAAAGAAGAGTCCACCTAAACATTAGGAAGAACTTCCTGACAGTAAGAGCTGTTCAACAGTGGAATTTGCTGCCAAGGAGTGTGGTGGCGTCTCCTACTTTGGAGGTCTTTAAGCAGAGGCTTCACAACCATATGTCAGGAGTGCTCTGATGGTGTTTCCTGCTTGGCAGGGGGTTGGACTCGATGGCCCATGTGGTCTCTTCCAACTCTATGATTCTATGATTCTATGATTCTCCCTGACCAAATGATCAATTTTGTCTTCCTAACAAACCTGTGAGGTAGGGTAGCCTGAGAAATGGTGACAAGCCCACAGTCACCCTATTGAGCTTCCCTTCAAGGTGGTTTGGGTGGCATGTGTGAGATTTGCCCCACCACAGTTTATCTTCCCCCCAACCCTGTAAGGTAGTGTTAAGCCTGAGAATTGGTGACAGCTTCACGGTCACCTAGTGAGCTTGGCGGCTACGTGGGGGATTCAAACCCAGGTCTCTGAGTCTTATGTCAACAAAGCCCTCTGGCGTCACCAGCAGTACGAGCGTTCAGGACATTCTATACAAGATCTCAAAGTAGCTGTTTTACTACAAAGGAATTTCAGAAATAGACTGGAAAGAGAAGCTGCTGAATTGCAACTCATTACCAAACTTAAAACCATGGAGAGACCTGGTCTGAACAAAGACATTGGATTCTTATCTCATTATACATGACTAAGCCATGTTTCACCTTCTCACCCCTTGCCTTTTCCTGTAAAACCTATTACAGTCATTAAGAGTCATCAACAGGCTCATCTCAGCTATCTGCCAATCTCCCATTCCCACCACCCTTCTGAGTAATACCCCTCCCCACCTTCTCACTATATAGAAGGGTCTGGCAACTTCTGTTTCAGTGTATCTGAAGAAGTGTGCATGCACACGAAAGCTCATACCAAGAACTAACTTAGTTGGTCTTTAAGGTGCTACTGGAAGGAATTTTTCATTTTTATAATGGACATGAACAAATAAAATACTAGAAAAAATGGGATTCTTGGGAACGCCAGGGGAGAAATTGCTATGCCAAATATTTTGGACTACAACTCCCATCACCCCCAGTTTGTTCTTATGGGAATTGTAGTCTTAGCACTGGTAGAGGACAGAGGTTGTGCTAGAGAACTTTTCCTTTTGAAGGAAAAAAAAAGGGGGGAAGTGTAATGAAATCATGGGAGAGGTGGACGGTGAAACCGAGAAAAACCTTTTCGAGAGAAGATGCGAGTTATCTTTGCCTTATAGCCTTGTGAAGAAATCTAGACCATGAAAGCCATTCATTCTCAGTGCCAGATCAGCAGCAACGGAACGTTAACAAACACTGCAGCTTCTGTAAGGGGAGTGAAGGGTTGGATCCAGCCATGAAGGGAAACCCCATACAGGACCCAAGGAAAGAAAATGAAGCTGTGGTTTCAGGGCTGGCCCTTCCTCACCCCCGGGACTTGCTGTCGTCCGAGTCCTCGCCCATCCTCATCTCGTTCTCTGAATGGGAGCCGGGGATGATTCCAGAGTCGTCCGATTCATCCATGAGCGAGTTCTTGTCGGCCTCACTGAGGTCGCTGGCTTCTTCCATCTGCACATCTGGGAGGGTCATAGGAGAGGAATAAAATATATCCAAGACTTCTCCAATCATTGGGGCAAGGCCGTAGCTCAGCAGTAGAGCATCTGGCTTTGTGTGCAGAAGGTTCCAGGTTCTATTCCAGGTAGGGTTGGGAGAGACTCCAGTCTGGCACTCTAAAGAGCTGCTGCCAATCAGGGTAGACCAGGGTTGGGGAGCATCCGGCCGTTGGGCCAATCTTGCTATGCCTGGGTGTTCAATTTGGCCCACAAGGCTATTCCCCCTCAAGGCACACCCACCTGTCAATCAGCCGGCATCACTGGTGATGTCAGATGATGGGTGAGAAGACACAATGGTTGTTACTATAATTAATTAATTAATTACCATCCTGTTTTCAGTGGGGAACAGGATTGTGCAACCAAGTAAAGATTTAATCCCCACTCATCAGCTGATGAGCATGGAGGTTAAAGCCCTTTGCAAAAGCGCTCTTTGAAGCAGCTCCACGCTTCTGCTTTAAGCAAGTAAGCAGCAGTGGCGCGGGGTGAAGGAGAGGAGAAAGACGCTTGTACAATTCAGGGTTTCCTTCTCCTCTCTTTGCCTCCTTGGCTACAAAAAACTTCTTCAAAGAGTACTTTTGCAAAGAGCTTTGAGCCAACCCAACCTTTCTGTTTCAGCTTCTGGAGGCTCAAACAGAAGCCTTACCCAGATGATCGACACACATTGAAATGGTGGGTCCTAAGCTAAGCCACACCCATCTCAAGAGTTAAAACCAGGTCCCTCCCCTCCAGCCACCTCCACGCAACGAGAACAGCGGCCGTCACTCACCTCCGCCGTTAAACAGCGTCTCCCCCAGACAGTCATTTGGCACCCGAGTCGCGCAACGTTTGTGGCAGTTGAACTTGCAATCTGGAAGGAGTTGGGGAAGGAGGCAAGGCGGGGTGGAAGATCAGCAGCAGGTTAAAAAGTTTCAAGCAAAGGATTCTGGTCTAAATGGACCAATAGCCAGACTTGGAATAAAGGACCTGCAAATGTCCTGCCTTGGTGCTACTGGACTACAACTCCCATCATCCCTGAACATGGGGCAAAGCTGGCTGGGGATGGTGGGAGTTGTAGTCAAAGAATCATAAAAGGGACCCGAGAGTCATCTAGTCTGACCCCCTACAATGCAGGAATATCAAGGCAGTCTCCCACCCAATTTGGAACTACACCGGACCCTGCTTAGCTTTGCAAACGTGCTGGAAGTTTTATTGCTGCAGTCCAAAAGTCCTGGAGAACCACGGCTGAAGTTCCCCAACCCGAGGCAGATGGGAGGCCCAGATCCCTCCCTCGGGGTCCTCACCTTTGCATTGGAGGCCCTGGCGGAAGAGGCCTTTGAGGAGCTTCTTGCAGTACTGGCAGACGGTGGGCCGGGTATAGGAGTGAATGAGGAAGGTGTGGGGCACTTTGACCTTAGAGAGGAAGAGCTTGTCTAGCTCAATGGGGCGGCCGATGTAGGTGGAGGAAGTCAGCCGGCGGGGGAAGGTCTCTATCAGGCTCCGAGTCTGTGAGGAGGGAGGGGGAGAAAGGGGAGCCGGAGGGAGAAGGATCAGCTCTGAGCAAACCACCAGGGCATAGAAGAACACCATCTCTACCCTGAGGCATTATGTTTGGGACCCACCCGATTCACTGAGTACCCTGTTCTCAGTGGGGAATAGGATTGTGCAGCCAAGGCAAGATTTAATCCCCACTCATCAGCTGAGGAGTATGGAGGTTTAAGCCCTTTGCAAAAGGGCTCTTTGAAGTAGCTCCATGCTTCTGTTTTAAGCAAGTAAGCAGCAGTGGCGTGGGGTGAAGGAGAGGAGAAAGAAGCATGTATAATTCAGGGAAGGTACCCCCCCCCCAAGAGTTATCTAGTCCAACCCCCTGCAATGCCATCCTTCTGTGGGCTCGAACCACCAACCTTCTGGTTAAATAACCACTCAGACTGATCCATCGCACCACAGCCATGACTGTGCTTTGCTTTACACTGTTTTTAATGTTGTTTCAAATCGTCGTTGTCGTAGTACAGTGGTATCTTGGTTTAAGACAGCTTAGTTTCTGAACAACTTGGATAAAGAACGCTGCAAACCCGGAAGTAGGTGTTTTGGTTTGTGAACTTTGCCTTGGAAGCAGAACGTGTTAAGTGTGTTGCATCTGTAAATTGAGTCCCCCACTGCTATGGGAAAGCATGCCCTGGTTTAAGAATGCTTTGGTTTAAGAATGCTTTGGTTTAAGAACGGACTTCCGGAATGGATTAAGTTCGTAAACCAAGGTAAAGGTAAAGGGACCCCTGACCATTAGGTCCAGTCATGACCGACTCTGGGCTTGCGGCACTAATTTTGTTTTATTGGCGGACGGAGCTGGCGTACAACTTCCGGGTCATGTGGGCAGCATGACTAAGCCGCTTCTGGCGAACCAGAGCAGCGCACGGAAACGCCGTTTACCTTCCCGCTGGAGTGGTACCTATTTATCTACTTGCACTTTGACGTGCTTTTGAACTGCTAGATTGGCAGGAGCAGGGACCGAGCAATGGGAGCTCACCCCGCCGCGGGGATTCGAACCGCTGACCTTCTGATCAGCAAGTCCTAGGCTCTGTGGTTTAACCCACAGCGCCACCCGCATCCCAAGGTACCACTGTAATAATATTTATTTGTTTGTTTGTTTGTTTTGCTGCCCCTCTGACGGGTTACCCCAGTCACTCTGGGCTGCTTCCAGCAAATTAAAACACAACACGACATAAAACAACAAAAACTTCCCTGTACAATTTAAAACGCACCGTCGAAAACAGTTTAAAGCAAATCATGTCTCCACCCTGGAGGTGCACTCCATTGTCTCTCGAGGCAGACATAGCTGTCAACTTACAGATGTGAAAATAAGGGACCAGCAGCCTCGGAAATAAGGGATTAGCAGCCAAAATAAAGGATTTTCAGAGCACAGGTATGTTCGACTTCTGAGCCCCTCCCAGCCAAAGGCAGAAAGCCCAGCCAGCAGCCAAACGAAGCCTCAAGTAGTGGTTCCCACAGCGCAGCAACCCAGCAAAGGGGATGCAGCAAGGAAAACCACCGTCACCTCTCCGCTGGGAATCGCTGAGCAAAGGCGAGTCCCCAGGCAACGCGGCCGATTTGATCAGCACAAGGCATGCAAGCTCCACCCCCCAGTCGTTCTTAGACTCCTTATTGGGTGAGCAACGCAGCCAAGCAACACAGTTGGAGCCTCCCTCCTCCCTGGCCGGCAGGGAGGGAGGGAGAGGAGCTGCTTCCTTTGAAACCCAGGAAATTTAAGGGGCATCATCAATAAGGGACAGCAGCGGGACACGGCGCTGTGATAAGGGACTTTCCCGCCGAATAAGGGACGGTTGACAGCTATGGAGGCAGAGGGATGCCAAGGCAAGTTTGCCCCAGAACCAGGTGGGGAGGCGGGCAGGGCAGACCCACTCCCAGCCACATAGCTGTCAACTTACAGATTTGAAAATAAGGGACCAGCAGCCAAAATAAGGGACCTGCAGCCTCACCTGTTCTAGGCACTCCAGTCTTCCTGCAGTCTGGTCAAACTCATGCTGGTAGCTCCGAGAACACTGTCCAACCAACTTTGTAACCAGAGGTTCAACTGAATAGAATCTGAATCACATGCACCACAAGGCCTATGCAGCCTCAACTTAAGATGGCTCCCCGGCCTGGCTTTGCACTGCAAAGTTTGCAGCAGCACGTGCAACAAAATGGCGTCCAGCATTCAAAAAACCCCTCAGCTTGCATTAACTAGCCACACACAAGGCATGCAAGCTCCACCCTCAGTCGTTCTTAGACTCCTTATTGGGTGAGCAACACAGCCAAGCAACACAGTTGGAGCCTCCCTCCTCCCTGGCCGGCAGGGAGGGAGGGAGAGGAGCTGCTTCCATTGAAATTTAAGGGACATCATTTAAGGGACATTTAAGGGACATCCATCAGTAAGGGACAGCAGCGGGACATGGCGCTGGAATAAGGGGCTGTCCCTTCAAATAAGGGACGCTTGACAGCTATGCAGCCAGCAGGGGGCGCATGTGCACTCACCAGATCTTCGGAGCTGGAGGGCAAGGAGTCCGTGATGGAGAGGCGCAGGGACTGAGAGTTGGCCAAGGAGGTGGAAGAGAGACGGCGCTTCCGGGCTCCACTGCAGTTGTTGGGGATGCTGAAGGCGCAGCGCTTGTGGTAGTTCAGCCCACAGCCTGGGTGGAAGATTAGGAGCGTCAAAAATGGCAGGGTCACGAGGTTGGCAGCAGAAACAGCACAGAGAGGCAGGAGAGAGCTACAATGCCCTGCGGCTGAGGTGCCGGGACTTCCGGGCAGAGGAGCTGTCCATTGCCAGCACCGTGGGGTTGCTGGAGTTCCTGGACCCGGTCGGCGTCCGGCAGGTGGACCTGAGGTTTAACAACCTTCTGAGAGCAGAGGAACACCAGGGAGTTCATGGCAGCGACTGAGCAGACGGCAAGCCAGAAAGCCGGCCCCCGCGACCACTCCTCGCTCCTTCTCTCGGCGACGCTCCGCTCTCCCCTCAGGCCATCCCGAGGCAGCCCTGAGACCCTCCTGCGCGCGCACCGCCGGCCGTCCCCTTCGCCCGTCATCATCAATTATTCTTTTTATTATGTATTTGTTTACAATGACAAGGGACTCAAGGTGGCTTACAGATAAAGAAAATAAGAACAGCAAGAAACATGGGAAGCAGGGACAATCATTAAAGAACAATTAAATGCTGATATAATTGAAATTTTATGTACAGTGGTACCTTGGGTTACAGACGCTTCAGGTTACAGACTCTGCTAACCCAGAAATAGTACCTCGAGTTAAGAACTTTGCTTCAGGATGAGAACAGAAATTGTGCTCCGGCAGCGCAGCAGCAGGAGGAGGCCCCATTAGCTAAAGTGGTGCTTCAGGTTAAGAACAGTTTCAGGTTAAGAATGGACCTCCAGAACGAATTAAGTACTTAACCCGAGTATAGTTTTATACTCCTGCTTGGACTACTGCCATGCGCTCTATGTGGGGTCACCTTTGAAGGTGACTCGGAGACTACAACCAATCCAGAATGCGGCAGCTAGACTGGTGACTGGGAGCGGCCGCCGAGACCACATAACACCGGTCCTGAAAGGCCTACTTTGGCTCCCAGTATGTTTCTGAGCACAATTCAAAGTGTTGGTGCTGAGCTTTAAAGCCCTAAACGGCCTCGGCCCAGTATACCTGAAGGAGCGTCTCCACCCCCATCATTCTGCCCAAACACCGAGGTCCAGCTCCGAGGGCCTTCTGGCGGTTCCCTCCCTGCGAGAAGTGAGGTTACAGGGAAGCAGGCAGAGGGCCTTCTTGGTGGTAGCACCCGCCCTGTGGAACGCCCTCCCGCCAGATGTTAAGGGGATAAATAACTATACAAATTTTAGAAGGTCACCCTGTGTAGGGAGGTTTTTAATGTTTGAAGTCTTTTTTAAAATATATATTTATTAATTTTTACATGAAATTAAAAAAAACAAACATTTCACTATTACTTTTAATAGTCCTTCACTAATACAGCCATACCTTGGCATGAATACGCTTCGGGCTAGGCAAATTCGGGTTGCGCTCCGTGGTGACCCAGAAGTAACAGAGTTACTTCCGGGTTTTGACGTGCGCGCATGCGCAGACTGCCAAAGTGATGTCACGCGCATGCAGCAAAACGCGACCCGTCTTGTGTTCCATTCGGGATGAGAACAGGGCTCCAGAACAGATCCCGTTCGCATCCTGAGGTAACACTGTAGTTCTCTGCATACTTTTCTCTGCAATATTTCACATAGTCCTCCTTACAAAACTTCTTGCAATCCTACTAGCGTAATTTGTTAATGTTTGAAGTCTTGTTGTGTTTTTATATTATGTTGGAAGCTGCCCAGAGTGGCTGGAGCAACCCCAGTCAGATGCGCGGGGTACAAACAACAACAATTTAGTTATTCTGATAACAAAGAGAAGAGGAATTGGGGGCTATGTAGCTCCCTATTCCCTACACGGACTGGCAGCGGCCCTTGATTCCAACCCTGGCACCTCCAGGGCTGGGGCAGGCTCCTGAAAATCCCAGAGAGCTTTTGCCAGTCAGTGTAGACAAGATGGAGCCATATGGACCAGTTTTCTATGTTCGGATGCGGGGAAAGGCTCAGGGCAGGATGTCTCCTTCGAAGACAGAGGTCCTTTGGTTGGGTCAGGACGATATGGGATTGGGGGGGGCAACTCCCATCTCTTGCGGGGGTGCAATTAGTGCCAGCACCGTCCGTTAAGAGTCTGGGTGTAATCTTCGACACCTCCCTTTCCATGGAGGTGCAGATTGCAGCTATAACAAAGGCGGCATTTTTCCATCTCCGCCAAGCTAAGCAGTTGGTTCCTTACCTCTCTCGCCCTGACCTAGCCACTGTGATCCACGCGACAGTCACCTCCAGACTGGATTATTGTAACTCGCTCTACGTGGGGCTGCCCTTGAGACTGACCCAGAAACTCCAGCAGGTGCAGAATGCCGCGGCGAGACTCCTTACGGGGTCCTTGCCGCGGGATCACATTCATCCAGTGCTATACCAGCTGCACTGGCTCCCGGTGGAGTACAGGATCAGGTTTAAGGTGCTGGTTTTAACCTTTAAAGCCCTATACGGCTTAGGACCCTCGTACCTACGGGACCGCCTCTCCTTGTATGTCCCACGGAGGACCTTACGGTCTTCAAACAAAAACATCTTGGAGGTCCCAGGCCACAGGGAGGTTAGGCTGGCCTCAACCAGAGCCAGGGCTTTTTCGGCTGCGGCTCCAATCTGGTGGAACGCTCTGTCACAAGAGAGTAGGGCCCTGCGGGACTTGACATCTTTCCGCAGGGCCTGCAAGACGGAGCTGTTCTGCCAGGCCTTTGGCCAAGGCACAGTCTGACTCCCTCCTTTGGCAATCCTCACAGAACTTCTAGCCCAATGGTTGCCATCGATTTGATTGGAATTAATTTTATAATGAAATGATTTTAGAATGTTTTATCATTTTACTGTTGTTAGCCACTCTGAGCCCGGCTTCGGCTGTGGAGGGTGGGATATAAATAAAATTTATTATTATTATTGCAGGTTTGATCCCCGGAGAGGTAGGCCTTGAAGAGAACCCCCCCCCCCCCCGCCCGTGTGAAATCCCTGGGGAGCTACTGCCAGCCAGAATAGGAAATACTGAAGTACGTGACTCGGTATAAAGGCAGTTCCCTGCGTTCCCAAACGCTTTGCAAACCGCATGGGAACCGAGCAGTGGAAGGGGCTGGTGGGAGGGAGAGGTTTTCCGCCTTCGATTAAGCATTAAGCAGCGTAATGGCCTAAAACCCCAATGCGTCGTGTCCTGCCAGGGCCCCGGGGGCAGCTGCAGAGTAAGAGCATGTGGCTCAAAGGCTCACGTGGTTTTGGAGGTCAAAAGCAAGAGCCCAAGGGCAGCGGCCCCTGCGTGGGAGACTGGAACGCTCCGGGCCGCTGCTCCCAAACAGCAGGCCAAGTGGCCAAGCTGCGTCCGGACTGCGCCACTAGGGATGGCAGGAGGGGGCACACTTAACAGGGGGCAAAACAAACCTAATGTTTCAAGGAGAGGGTGTCCCCCGTCCTCTTCTCCCCGATATGTCATTTTTCTACAGGTACGAAATATTTTATTGTATTTTATTTGGGCAGCAGAGATTCTCAGCTGTCCTTTTTTTCTTTTTTAAAAGGACGTTTCTAGACCTCATGATACCCTTGGAAATGTGCCAGCGAGAAAATTGCTGGGCGTCTGGCAAGGCACGCAAATAAGAGAAGGCTCCCGGCCGTCGGGGGAAAGTCTTGCCTCGCCTTCCACTCTAGGTAAAGGTAAAGGGACCCCTGACCATTAGGTCCAGTCGTGACCGACTCTGGGGTTGCGGCGCTCATCTCGCTTTACTGGCCGAGAGAGCCGGTGTACAGCTTCTGGGTCATGTGGCCAGCATGACTAAGCCGCTTCTGGTGAACCAGAGCAGCGCACGGAAACGCCGTTTACCTTCCCGCCGGAGCGGTACCTATTTATCTACTTGCACTTTGACGTGCTTTCGAACTGCTAGGTTGGCAGGAGCAGGGACCCAGCAACGGGAGCTCACCCCGTCACGGGGATTCAAACCGCCGACCTTCTGATCGGCAAGTCCTAGGCTCTGTGGTTTAACCCACAGGGCCACCCGCATCCCCGCTTTCCACTCTAACAGCTAACAGAAGCAGAGTAGAATATGTGAGGTGGGAAAGCAAATATTTTAAAAGTGGCTCAGTTTCCACAGTTTAATGCAGAGTTTTCTTGCAGTGAAATAAAGAAATAAAAAATAAAAATCGACACGTGTATTACTCTTGAGGGAGCCCATGACTCCAAATCCCATCATCCAAGAACATAGCCAGGATTTATGTTGGGGGGCAAGGGGCAAAACTGACATGATCAGTTAGTTAAGTATTTCTATTGTTTTGCTTCATCTATGGGGGGCAGCTGTCCCTCCTACCCCCCTCTTGGCAACGCCCATGCCATCACCATTGGGCATAGGCCAAACTGGATGAGCCTGATGGGAACTGTAGTCCAGCAACATCTGGGGAGGGCACAGATGTTCCCCACCCCCAGGGGAGAGGTCTTCAGGGACAAAATGGGCAATTGATCCAAATAAGTCTTTATGCCTTGGGAGGAAATGCCAACCCAGGTCTTGGCAGACAAAAACCCCTCCGCCTTCCCGCAAAAATATTCAAATCAAAGAGGGAGCCTTACCATCACACTTGAGACCTTGGCGTACCAATCCGAAGAGCATCTCGCCGCAGTGGTCACAGAAAGCCGGAGCACGATAGGAGTGCACGTTGAGGGCGTGTGGTCGGATCCGGAAGTCCTCAAAAGTGGCGGAAGCTAGGAGAGGAGGAGGAGGAAGGTGCTTAGAATAACACTGGAAGAGGCCTACAGGATCAGGCCCCTGGCCCATACAGTCCGGTATCCTGGCCCCGCAGTGGCCAGATGCCCTGAAAGGAAGCACGCAGAGCAGGATCCATAGCTGTCAAATGTCCCTTATTTGGCGGGAAAGTCCCTTATCTCAGCGCCGTGTCCCGCTGCTGTCCCTTATTGATGATGTCCCTTAAATTTCCCGGAGTCTAAAAACGACTGGGGGGTGGAGCTTGCATGCCTTGTGCCAATCAAATCGGCCGCGTTGCCTGGGGACTCGCCTTTGCTCAGCGCTTCCCAGCGGAGAGGTGACGGCGGTTTTCCTTGCTGCATCCCCTTTGCCGGGTTGCTGCGCTGTGGGAACCACCACTTGAGGCTTTGTTTGGCTGTTGGCTGGGCTTTCTGCCTTTGGCTGGGAGGGGCTCAGAAGTTGAACATACCTGTGCCCAGAAAATCCCTTATTTTGGCTGCTAATCCCTTATTTTTGAGGCTGCTGGTCCCTTATTTTCAAATCTGTAAGTTGACGGCTATGGCAGGATCAGAGTACTAGAGTACTGCATTTAATACTATTCTTCCGCATAGATTGGTGACCAAATTATTAGACCTGGGACTTCCACCGTGTTTGTGCAGGTGGATATTAGATTTTCTATCGAACCGTTCCCAAAGGGTCAGATTGGTTCCCAGGTCTCTGCGGATCTCATCATGAATACGGGGACGCCGCAGGGGTGCGTGTTGAGCCTGCTTTTATATACGCTCTGTACAGCTGACTGTGCCCCCAAATACCCCAGGAATAAGATAATTAAGTTTGCAGATGATACAGCGGTGGTGGGTTTAATCACTGCTGGAGAGGGGGAGGCGGCCTATAGGAAGGAAGTTGAGCAGTTGGGGGAGTGGTGCAGGAAAAACAACTTACTCCTTCACTTAAAGAAAACAAAAGAGATTATTGTGGACTTTAGGAAATGTAAATTGAATATTCGGCCACTTATTATTGAGGGGAAGTGCGTGGAACAGGTCTCGGTGTTTCGATTTCTGGGAATGGAGTTGAGAGATGACCTAACCTGGGGAGAAAACAGCAAAGACCTGGTGAAGAGAGCACAGCAAAGGTTATATTTTCTGAGAATCCTCCAGAAAAACAATCTCTCAAAGGACCTGTTGATGGCATTTTACCATTGTACTGTGGAGAGTGTATTAACTTATGGTCTGTTTGTGTGGTTTGGGAGCTGCACGGCCAGGGAAAAAACAATGCTGTCCAGGGTTGTAAAGACTGTGGAGAGAATAACTGGGTGCACTCTTCCCACCTTGGATCAAATCTATGCTTCCAGGTGCCATAAGAAAGCTGCAGAGATAGCGCAGGATAGTGCGCACCCCGGAAATGATCTCTTTCAGCTTCTGCCTTCTAGAAGAAGGTCCAGGGTTATAAAGACCAGGACTAGCCGCCTGAGAAACAGTTTCTACCCAAATGTAATTCTGGTTTTAAACACAGTATAGGTAAAGGTAAAGGGACCCCTGACCATTAGGTCCAGTCGTGACCGACTCTGGGGTTGCGGCGCTCATCTTGCTTTATTGGCCGGGGGAGCCGGTGTACAGCTTCCGGGTCATGTGGCCAGCATGACTAAGCCGCTTCTGGCGAACCAGAGCAGCGCACGGAAACGCCGTTTACCTTCCCACCGGAGCGGTACCTATTTATCTACTTGCACTTTGATGTGCTTTCGAACTGCTAGGTTGGCAGGAGCTGGGACTGAGCAACGGGAGATCACCCCATCGTGGGGATTCAAACCGCCGACCTTCTGATCGGCAAGTCCTAGACTCTGTGGTTTAACCCACAGCGCCACCCACGCCCCTAAACGCAGTATAGGGAGTCTCTATGGGAGAATATTGTATTTTAAAATGGGGTTTCAGAGTTTTTAGGGGTTTTTGAATGTCTTATGTAGATTTTTCAATTTCATTGTTCTGTATGGGTCAATGACAATAGAGATATCGTATCGTAGAGCAACTCTCCCACAACTTCCAGAAACTGATATTCAGAAGTGTTCGCTCCCTCTGACCGTGGGGGCAGAGTCAAGCCGGATGAGGAACGGTTGAAGGAGCTGGGGGTGTTTAGCAGGGGAAAGAGGAGACCAAGAGGAGGGCTGGCACATTTGTAAAAAAAAAAAAAAAAACAGAAGCATTTTTGTTAGGGATTGTAGGACAAGACCTGCGAAGAAAAACCAGGAATCTATTTATGTATGCTACAACAGCGGCAAGAGTCTTGATAGCAGAAGGACGGAAGAATGAGGAAATCCTAACGAAAGAACAGTGGCAAGAAAAATTGTTGAGTTATGCAGAGTTGGCTAAATTGACATACAAATTGCAGGACAAGGACAACTGTGTCTTTAAGGAAGAATGGGAGCTTTTTACAAATTATCTAAAAAGGCAACAAGAGGAACTGGACTCCTTGGCAGGTTTTGAATAAACATACACACAATTTATTGGTTGATAACATGATAGACAGATAACGTAAGGATATGTATAATTTTATAACATGCAGAGAATAATATGTGCTGAGAAATCAGAGAGAGGAGCTGAGAGAAGTCTCTGGGGGGGGAGAGGGATGGAAGGGGGGAAATAATGTAAGTGATTATATGGCTTGATAATTTGTAATGTTGAAATTGCTAATAAAAATATTTTTAAAAAGAGAGAGAGAGAGAGAGAGAGAGAGAGGAGGGCTGGCACATGGATGAGGGAGCAAGCTTTTCGCTTCCTCTGGAGGGTAGGACTCGAACTCATGGCTTCAAGTCACAAAAAAGGAGATTCCGACCAAACATCAGGAAGAACTTTCTGACAGTAGGAGCTTTTTGAAAGTGGAACAGACTCCCTTAGGAGGTTGTGGACTCTGCTTCCTTGGAGGTTTTAAAGCAGAGGTTGGACGGCCATCTGCCAGGGATGAGATTCCTGCACTGAAGGGGGTTGGACTAGATGACCACAGGGGTCCCTTCCAACTCTACGAATCTATGATTCATGATCCATGGTACGTAGCCACAAATTCTTGAATTTATCTGATCTTCTTCTAAAGCCATCTTAGCTGGTATCCACTACAGTGGTGCCCCGCAAGACGAATGCCTCGCAAGACGGAAAACTCGCTAGACAAAAGGGTTTTGTGGTTTTTGAGCTGCTTCGCAAGACGAATTTCCCTATGGGCTTGCTTTGCAAGACGAAAACGTCTTGCAAGTTTGTTTCCTTTTTCTTAACACCGTTAATACAGTTGCGACTTGACTTCGAGGAGCAACTCATAGAACGCAGTGTACATAGTAGCCTTTTTTGAGGTTTGTAACGACTTTGGTGATTTTTGAAGCTTTTCCAAAACTTCTTTTGCAGCCATTTGGTAAGTTAAGCTTTTAAAACTTTTTTGGGGGGTTTTGGATTTTGGGTTGGGGTGTTTGGAATTCAAGTACTTGGTGTTGGGAAGGGGTTTGCAAGAATCTGGAAGCTTGTTTTTTTCTGCATTTTTATGATTTTCTGTGACCATTGGGCCACTCTGCTGTTTTTTTAAAAAAATTCTGGATTTGAATTTCTGTGTGCTGGGTGGCTGGGGGAACAGTTGGGGAGGGGTTTGCAAGAATCTGGAAGCTTGTGGGTTTTTTTCTGCATTTTTATGATTTTCTGTGACCATTGGGCCACTCTGCTGTTTTTTTAAAAAAATTCTGGGTTTGAATTTTGAAATGCTCTTTACAGTATGTGTGACTTTAAAGAGAACTTAATAAACTCTTGTTGTACCAAATTTGGCTTTGTTTGGACTTTTTTTGACCATAGGAACGCATTAATTGATTTTCAATGCATTCCTATGGGAAACCGTGCTTCGCAAGACGAAAAATTCGCTAGACGAAAAAATCCGCGGAACGAATTAATTTCGTCTTGCGAGGCACCACTGTACTGTCTCCTGCAGGAAGGAGTTCCGTAGGTTCATGTGTGAATAAGCCCCTTCTTTTATCTGCCTTGATTCTTGCCATGTTCAGAAGGTGAGAGGGGTTTTTTAAAAAAGGGAAGCAGCAATTCAATTTCAAGGATTAACGGAGCACAGTGGAGCTAGGGGATTTCTTTTTTTCTTTTTCTTTTTTCAATATTTTTTATTAGAAATTTCGACATAACTATTTATCAAAAACACATCATCCTCATTCCCCCCCCATTTTTTCCCTCCCCCCTCCCCCCAAAATAAAAACTGCCCTCCCAACCCCAACCCCCAAACTTCCCTCAGCTCTGGTTTTTCAGCACATGTTATTCTCTGCATATTCTAAAATTGTAAAGACACTTAATTTATCTATCTAAATATTACCAGTAAAAAGTTTGTGTATGTTTATTCAAAACCTGCCAAGAGGTCCAGTTCATTTGTTGTTTCTTTAATTACAGTGGTGCCTCGCAAGACAAAATTAATTAGTTCCGTGAGTTTTTTCGTCTAGCGAATTTTTCGTCTTGCGAAGCACGGTGTCGGAAAAGTTTTGGAAAAGCTTCAAAAATCACCAAAAACCTCAAAAAAGGCTACTATGTACACTGAGTTCTATGAGTTGCTCCTCGAAGTCAAGTCGCAACTGTATTAACGGTGTTAAGAAAAAGGAAACAAACTTGCAAAAAACGCAAGACGTTTTCGTCTGGCGAAGCAAGCCCATAGGGAAATTCGTCTTGCGAAGCAGCTCAAAAACCGCAAAACCCTTTTGTCTAGCGAGTTTTTTGTCTTGCAAGGCATTCGTCTTGCGGGGCACCACTGTACTTTGTAAAGTGGAGCTAGGGAATTTCAAAGCAGGGAGGGGGGAAATAAAGCCCTCCCATTATCACTGCCGAACATTCTCCCTGGCCCTTCGCAAGGGCTTTGGAATGAGGCAAAGGGAGGAGGCACATCAATTGCTCCGCCCACTTTTGTCCCAGGCCCCACCCACCTGACATATGGCCCCCGGGAGCTTGCCCAGGAGGGGATCTGGCCCTTGGGGTGGAAAAAGCTTTTGCACGCAAGGCAGATGCTGTAACGCTGAGCTATGACTCTTCCCCTCAGAGTTATCAGTCTTCTGATAATCTGCCACAGAACGAGAAGATAAAAGTCTACAAAAGTGCCAAGGTTTTATTCTCAGCTGAATGCGGTTTGTTTAGGTCAGCAGCCTGGTGCCCTCCAAATTTTTGGGACTACAACTCCCATCATCCCTGACCATCGGTTGCACCGGCTAAGGCTGATGGGAATTGTAGTCCAACACATCTGGCGAAGGCTTCTTTAGGAGCTTACCATTGCATGAAAACAGGCATAGGGTGTGATTTAGCGCCCTTCAGGAAGTGGGGATTCTAGATTGAGAGGCTGGAATAGTGCTGGTTATCTGACGGAACTGCATTAAATCATCCGTCCTGGGAGACCCGGATTCAAATTCTGACTCCAGGCACAACGCTAGCTGGGCGCCACTGACTGAACTCCACTCCCAGTCTAACCTGGTATCTCACAAGGCTGTTGCAAATCATTTTATCAAGGGCTGCCAGGCCAGGCATTTAAAAGCGGACAGGGAAACAAGGCACTCTGCACTCTCTCAGAGACACTCTTGTCTCAGGATAGCCTGTCCCTGTTTAGGAGCCCATCCCACATGCCCCAGCTGAAATAGTTTAGAAATGAGTGGCCTCTGGGAGACCTTGTCCAAGTCGCCATGTTTCAAGCCCGGCCTCCATCACAGGGTTGTTGTGAAGTGGAAATGAGGGAGCAGCGGGAGGCTAACCCACCCTGGGCATAGCTGTCAAGCGTCCCTTATTTGGAGGGACAGTCCTTTATCCCAGCGCCATGTCCCACTGCTGTCCCTTATTGATGGATGTCCCTTAAACTTCCCAGGTTTCAAAGGAAGCAGCTCCTCTCCCTCCCTCCCTGCCGGCCAGGGAGGAGGGAAGCTCCAACTGTGTTGCTTGGCTGCCCGGCCCGCCCCCCTCCAGCCTCCTCTCACCAGCCTCGGCCCCCGGGAACCCCTCCCCACCAGGACTGGCGGGAGCCTCAGGCCCTTCCACCACCATCCTCCTTGCGGCCGCCGAACTGAGTGTCTCTGCCTGGGGCCTCCCCTCTGCCCGTCACCGCCGTGCCCGCTCCCGCTAGGCCGTACTGCGGCTGTGCCGCTGAAGGAACCAGATGAGATGGGCAGCCTATGAATTGCTGAGGAGCCTTCAGAGGAGAGCGAGGGCAACCATAGAGAAAGCAGTTCAGAGAGAGGAGGAAGAGGAGGAGGCGGAGGCGCGGACAGGTGTTCCAAGGGCTAAGCATAGAGGGGGAAAGCGGAGGAAGGACCGCAAGCGCTTCTCCCATAGATTTGCAGTGGTAGACTAGCATAGATGGTCTGATCTGCGGGTTTACTTCGGGCGCTATTTCCGCCCCCCCCCCTTCCTCCCGCCCCGCCTGATGGAACTGAGAGCTGCAGATGGAGCACGAGAGAAAAGATACAGTGGTGCCTCGCAAGACGAAAAGAATCCGTTCTGTGATTCTCTTCGTCTAGCGGTTTTTTCGTCTTGTGAAGCAAGCCCATTGAAGGATTAGCGGATTAGCGCTATTAGCGGCTTTTAGCGGCTTATTTGCTGATCGGATCAGCTGATAAGCGGCTTAGCGGCTTAGAAAAAGGGGGGGAGGGAAAAAACCAGCAGGAACTCGCAAGACACTGTCGTCTTGCGAAGCAAGCCCATAGGAAATTCGTTTTGCAAAGCACCTCCAAAACGGAAAACTCTTTCGTCTAGCGAGTTTTCCGTCTTGCGAGGCATTCGTCTTGCGGGGCACCACAGTACAGAACTGCAGCAGCATCTTCGTAGCTTGGACTTCGTTTTGCGCGAAAAGTGGTTGCTGCTTGTAGTTATTTAATTGCAGTGTTTCATCGGCTGGTGTTTTGAGCAGCAACCTCTGGAAACGAAGGGCTAAAGACCGGCGCTGCTCTCCAAAATTATCTGGTCCCTTTTAACTGGTTGACTAAAATCCCTTATTTTGGCTGCTGGTCCCTTATTTTCAAATCTGTAAGTTGACAGCTATGACCCTGGGTTTCTCTGATTTTGAGCCTTGTGGCCACCCTTTTCGCCCCAGGCAGAAGCAGCTGTTTCTGGGGGGCTTCCCTAGCCCCACCCAGGTAAGCAGGAAGTGCCCCGGGTCCCTCGGGTGCAAGAGGAGATCCGCCAGGAAGCACCTTCCACCGCCCTTCCCCCAAGCGGAGGAAAGGGGTTGTCTGTACCCAAAACCCACATCCTGCTCCGTTGCCTGGGCGTCGGATTCAAAAAACATCACCTGCCGCCTTCAGCGAGCGAGAGATCTAGGCCAGGAGAGAGAAAAATACAGAGAGACAGAGAGATGGAGGACTGTGCCAGCCTTTGCTAAGGAACCAGCGTGGCGAAACGGTTGGAGCACTGCACCAGGACTTGGCAGAGACCAGGGTTCAAAACCTGCCATGAAGCTAACTAATAATAATAATAATAATAATAATAATAATAATAATAATAATCAATAGCCGCAAGGCTATTGATTGCGGAAAATTGGAAAAGTGGTATTATACCAACAAAAATAGAGTGGCTTGCCAAATTATTGGAGTACTACAATATATCCAAAACAATGGGATAAATTGGAAGGATCTCAAAAGAGAAGATAGACAGGGACTGGAAGGTGTTTAAAGGATACTTGCAAGACCATACTGAAAAATCAGAACTCCTATTAGAATAAACAAGTTCCGTTTTAAATACTGAAATACTAAATAAGGTGGATAACAATGTGTAATAGAAAAAGAAGCATGAAATTAGGTTAAAGGTGTGTGAAAGAAAGTAATAGAAGTGGAAAGAAATTGAAATCGAGTAGATTGGAAGTCTAGCACAAAGGTGGGGTGAGGGGTGAGGGATGGCAGTGGGAAAAGGAATTATCTGTGGGACTGAATGTAGGTATGTTTGTGTATATTTAAGGATTGTATGAAATGTCTGTTTGTATGCTTGTATATTCGCAATATGTGTGTATTAATGCTGAATTATTTTAACAATAAAAACTTATGAAAAAATAAATGGAAAGTCCCATGAACCAATGGAAGCAATAGTGGGGGGGGAGGACTTGGCAGAGACCAGGGTTCAAATCCTGTCATGAAGCTAACTAATAAATAATAATAATAATAATAATAATAATAATAATAATAATAATAATACCTTGCCCTCCCCAGCCAAGACTGGGCTCAGGGCGGCAAAAACCAGGTATAAAAACAATGGATTCAAATACAATTTAAAAACAAGATTAAAAGACAACGTGCAGCATCATTTCAGTAGAAACTCAAATCAAAAACTTTTGGGGGATGAAAACTGGGCGGCCTTAGGGGGCCAGCCGCCGCCTCTCAGCCTAGGCTACCTCCCAGGGTTGCTGTAGGAAGTAAACGAGGAGAGGAGTAAATGCATGTTCCCTTCAAATCATAGAATTTTCGAGATGGAAAGGGAGACCCCCAAAGGTCATCTAGCCCAACCCGCCGCCATGCGGGACCCGCAGCCGAGCCAGTTCATGATTCCGCTAAGGCAGCTCACCTGAGAGCACCACCTCCACCAGGTCGCCTTCCTGGATGTCGCTGGCGGCTCGGACCAGCTGCAGGATGTTGGCCGAAGACGGGTCGTGCTTGAACAGCAGAATCTTGTCGTAGAGGCAGTAGAAGCCGCACTCTGGGAACTGCAGAGAAAGAGACAGAGGTGGATAGGGAGAGCCAGGGAAAACAACTCCATGGCACTCTTCGTTTTTGCTCTATTTATGTTGTGTTTGTGGCACTGTGGGTTAAACCACAGAGCCTAGGACTTGCCGATCAGAAGTTTGGCGGTTCGAATCCCCGCGACGGGGTGAGCTCCCGTTGCTCGGTCCCTGCTCCTGCCAACCTAGCAGTTCGAAAGCACATCAAAGTGCAAGTAGATAAATAGGTACCTCTCTGGCTACACCACACCACTACACCACACAGACCCCAGCCCAGTTCATCCCTCTCCCAACTTTAGGAAGTCCCACCAGGATTGGGTTTAGTTCGCAAACGGTATTAGGATTAGCAAGGCTCCTGACTCAGTCAAAGAAACAGACAGCCCTCCCCTTTCTTTCTTTTTTCTTTTTATTATATTATTTTTACATATAATTTCCAAAAATCATATAATATATTTTCTTATCTTATGCAATGTTTTGGATCAACCACATCTGAAGATTTTTCAATCTTTATCACTTAATCTACATTTCATTAATTTCATTATTGCTTTTAATAATCCTTAACCAATAATTCTCTTCATAATTTTCTCTGCAATATTTCGCATAGTCCTCCTTTCAAAATGTCTTGCAGTCCTGCTAGTGTAATCTGGTTATTACAATTGCATTTCAAATAGTTCAAATATTTGCTCCAGTCCTCTGAGAATCTCTGGACCCGAAGGTTTCAAATCCTTCCTGTCATCTTGTCTAATTCTGCATAGTCCATAAATTTCGTCTGCCATTCTTCTTTCGTCGGTAATTCTTCTTGTTTCCATTTCTGTGCCAATAAGACTCTTGCTGCCTTTATTGGATATAAAAACAGTTTACTATCCTGTCTGTTAATATCCTCCCCTACAATGCCAAGTAAAAATGCTTCTGGGTGTTTTTTTATAAATGTATATTTCAACATCTTTTTCATCTCATTATATATCATTCCCCAAAAGCTTTTCACTTTCTTACATTCCCACCAGATGTGATAAAAAGATCCTTCTTTTTCTTCACGTTTCCAACATTTATAACTTGTTTTGTACATTTTATTTAATTTCAATAACACACCCTTCCCCTTTCTATGCACTTCAATGCACTTGGGCGTTGCTCAGTTAACTCCAGCGCAGTCGGAATTCTGTTTGAACAGGGTTGCGGTGAAAGAAGCAGGTTCATTCCTGGGACACCCCAGGGAGACGGGAAAGAGAGACAAGTCGCTGCAAGTTGGCGGTGGTTTCAGGTTCGAGCCCTTTGTGTACCCGGAGGTCAATCGCAGCAGCGGCAAATTTTTAAAATCCAAAGCAATACTCTGCGCTGACTCTGGCTACAAACAGGGTTGCTCCCCAGTGAGTAACAATGTGCTCTGGGCAGCCAGGCGGGGAAACTTTCAGAAACCGAAAGACAGATGGTCCTTTCTTCGGGGCGAGTCACTGATGCGTCAGGACTCGAGGCAGGTCTTAAAAATGCGGGCCGACGAGATTTCAGCTCGCCTGGCCTCCACTGATTGGGCAGCGGCTCGGCTGAAGCAACGGGTCGAAAGCATGACAGTTTGGTTAGGCGGAGAAACTTTATTGTGTGCCAGCGGGCCGGATCCTCATCCGTCGCCACCCCGCAGTCTGGTTTTGACAGGTGAGTGGGGCAACCAGTCACCCAATGTCACTATGAGGCCATGTGATTGATGGGTGGGTCGTTCCACCCGCAGTGAAAGTCTGCCAGCAGCACGTCCCAAGCGCCCAGCAGCCAGCTGGTTTGTCGGGCGCCTGGGAACCGCAGCGCAAGGCGCTGGGCTGCTCCTGTAGCACCAAGCAGTTTCCATGGAAAAACTGTTGCTAAAACAGAGCTTTTCAGCTCATGGAATCATATAGTCGGAAGGGAACTCCAAAGGTCAACTAGTCCAACCCCCTGCAAAGCAGGAATCTCAGCTAAAGCATCCATGGCAGATACGATACAATAATCTTTATTGTCATTGTCCCATACAGAACAACGAAACTGAAAAAATCTACATGAGACATTCAAAAAGCAACAAGCCTGCTATCCCAGCCTGGCTGACCCCCTAAAAACTCTGATACCCCATAACTGAATACAATATACTCCCACAGAGACTACCTTCCACTGCGTTTAAAACCAAAATCGCATTTGGATAGAAACTGTTTCTCAGGCGGCTAGTCCTAGTCTTTATAACCCGGCGCTGTGGGTTAAACCACAGAGCCTAGGACTTGCCGATCAGAAGGTCGGCGGTTCGAATCCCCGCGACGGGGTGAGCTCTCGTTCCTCTGTCCCTGCTCCTGCCAACCTAGCAGTTCGAAAGCATGTCAAAGTGCAAGTAGATAAATAGGTACCACTCCGGTGGGAAGGTAAACGGCGTTTCTGTGCGCTGCTCTGGTTCGCCAGAAGCGGCTTAGTCATGCTGGCCATATGACCCGGAAGCTGTACACCGGCTCCCTCGGCCAATAAAGCGAGATTAATGCCACAACCCCAGAGTCGGTCACAACTAGACCTAATGGTCAGGGGTCCCTTTACCTTTACCTTTACCTTTAGGAAACATGGAGAAAGAAAATGCCCACCCCCCCTAAATTGGCTGGTACATCCCTTCCAGTTCTCTTATATGCGGATGACGCAGTTCTAATTTCCTTCTCCAGTGCAGGCATAAGAAAACTTCTAAGATCTCTCAATGTTTATTGTACAGTGGTACCTCAGGTTACAGGTGCTTCAGGTTACATACACTTCATATTACAGACTCCGCCATCCCAGAAATAGTCCCTCAGATTAAGAACTTTGCTTCAGGATGAGAACAGAAATTGCGCAGCAGCAGCGCGGCAGCAGCAGGAGGAGGCCCCATTAGCTAAAGTGGTGCTTCAGGTTAAGAACAGACCTCCAGAACGAATTAAGTTCTTAAACCAAGGTGCCACGGTAATGCTGAACAATTAACAATTAACCCTCTCTCTTTCTGGGGTAGGAGGTGGCGCTCCTGGCACTCGCTTCAAAAATCCAAATATAGCCATATTTCCTAAAAAGACTGCTGCTCTCCTGGAGTAATTCATTGTCAGAGGCAAGGAATATATACACATGCACGCATGCATATATTCAGGCACTAAGAAAACGTTTCAGGTGTGGCTCATCTCAAATGGAGGAGTCCAGTCTGTCAGACAACAACAGACAAACACCTGTCTTGCAAAGATGGATGGCATGTGTGTGTGTGGTTTTTTTTTTTAAGGGAAGGCAGCCGAGGAGAAGAGACGTTTCGCGCAAGCTCAGGGAAGGAGCAATGTTCAGCCTTTCAAGCTTTCTGGTTGTAGTGAGACGCTATGCAAATCCCGGCAGTTATTTTTAACTCTCAAAGGTACCCCATCTGAAACGCTTTGTTCGTTTCAGTTGACCTCTGAACTCCTCCTTCCTTCCTCCTTAAAGCGGAGAGATCTTTATGATTTCATCGCAAGCGAGAGGAACTGGCTCCTCTCCATGCTCCCTCCCCCCCCCCAACCATTTTTTTTAAAATTCATGTGCATAAGAACGACCCTTATCTGGACTATATGGAATTGGCAGAAATGACTGGCAAAATCCGAGACCAGGGAGAAGAAATGGTGGAGGAAGATTGGAAGAAATTTAAAGACTATCTGCAGAAATACTGTAAAATTAATGAATGTTAAAATGATGTTGGACTGAAAAGAAGTGGTTTTGGTAATAAGGTTAATAAGAATAGGTAAATATAGATAGTTATACGGATGAAAATGTATAGTTATAATAGGTTAAGTATAGAGCAAAGTCAAATGAAAGAGGGTAAGGATTTGCTGAAAAGACTTGGAAAACGGGAATACAAAAGGGGAGGTGTGAGGAGGTCAAGGAAATAAGCAAATGAGATCAAAGATGCTGAAAAATGGATGTATCCTTTTTTTTTTCCTTCTTTTTCCTATTTCCTTTTTTTCCTTCTTTCTAGCTTGCCTTTTTGTCAACTTTCTTGTTAGCTTGTGTTTGTTAGTTTTTGTTTGTTTTTTCTTTATGTGTAATTTTTTTGTATAATCTCAATAATTATTATTTTTTTAAAAAGAAAGAACGACCCTTATCCTGGGGAGCCTATGGAATTCACTGCCACAAGATTTTCACTTCGGATCCTCTGAAACAGTGCAAGTGAGAGTCAGCATGGTTCAGTGGTTAGAGTGCTCGACTAGGACCTGGCAGACCAGGGTTCAAATCCCCACTTGGCCATGAAGATCGATGGGTGACCAACATCCCTCTCAGCCTAACCTACCTCTCAGGGGCGTTGTGAGGGTTAAATGAGGAGTGGCAGAACCACCTTGAGCTACTTGAAGAAAAGGCAGGATAGAAATGCAATAAACAATAAACAAGAAATGCAATAAACTTGACATGAGCCAACAGTGTGACGCGGCAGCTAAAAAAGCCAATGCAATTCTGGGCTGCATCAATAGGATTATAGCATCTAGATCAAGGGAAGTAATAGTGCCACTGTATTCTGCTCTGGTCAGACCTCACCTGGAGTACTGTGTCCAGTTCTGGGCACCACAGTTCAAGAAGGACACTGACAAACTGGAACGTGTCCAGAGGAGGGCAACCAAAATGGCCAAAGGCCTGGAAACGATGCCTTATGAGGAACGGCTAAGGGAGCTGGGCATGTTTAGCCTGGAGAAGAGGAGGTTAAGGGGTGATATGATAGCCATGTTCAAATATATAAAAGGATGTCACATAGAGGAGGGAGAAAGGTTGTTTTCTGCTGCTCCAGAGAAGCGGACACGGAGCAATGGATCCAAACTACAAGAAAGAAGATTCCACCTAAACATTAGGAAGAACTTCCTGACAGTAAGAGCTGTTTGACAGTGGAATTTGCTGCCAAGGAGTGTGGTGGAGTCTCCTACTTTGGAGGTCTTTAAGCAGAGGCTTGACAACCATATGCCAGGAGTGCTCTGATGGTGTTTCCTGCTTGGCAGGGGGTTGGACTCGATGGCCCTTGTGGTCTCTTCCAACTCTAGGATTCTATGAAGTAAGCAAACAAGCCATGTCTTGTGCCGGGGAAACTGTGGAATCCGCTGCTGCAAGATCTTTACTTTTCAAAAATTCAGTGCCTCTCAAACAGGGAGTCCTTAGAGGCCAGAGCATTTTGGGGAAAGCCACAGGGAAATTGCACTGGTATGGCACTCATTAGAGGCGCACCAACAAAAGAGTTAAAACTTAAAAACCCACCACCAAAAATTGCAGTTGTGAATGCAGAAAGAACCACGGGGTCCACTCTCAGATGTGCAATCTCGGGCTTTTGCCAGTCTGTTTTGGACTACAACTCCCATCACCCACCACAGGCTAAAACTCCCAATTGCGCTGGCTGAGGGTGATGGGGAGTTGTAGTCCAAGGCGCCTGGAGGGTCCCATGCTCCCTTAGACAGACTGACTACAGATTTCAGTATGTCTTGCTTCCACACGAAGCCAGCCCAGCCATTAGACAGAGCGAGGCAATTGCCTCAGGCGGCCGCTTTGGGGAAGGTGTCATTAAAAGAGCGGCAAATACTTTTGTTGTTGTTATTGTTTAGTCGTTTAGTCGTGTCCGACTCTTTGTGACTCCCTGGACCAGAGCACGCCAGGTACTCCTGTCTTCCCCTGCCTCCTGCAGTTTGGTCAAACTCATGCTGGGAGCTTCGAGAACACTGTCCCACCATCTCGTCCTCTGTTGTCCCCTTCTCCTTGTGCCCTCCATCTTTCCCAACATCAGGGTCTTTTCCAGGGAGTCTTCTCTTCTCATGAGGTGGCCAAAGTATTGGAGTCTCAGCTTCAGGATCTGTCCTTCCAGTGAGCACTCAGGGCTGATTTCCCTAAGAATGGATCAGTTTGATCTTCTTGCAGTCCATGGGACTCTCAAGAGTCTCCTCCAGCACCAGAATTCAAAAGCATCAATTCTTCAGTGATCAGCCTTTTTTATGGTCCATCCATCACTACTGGGAAAACCATAGCTTTATCTATACGGACCTTTGTTGAGGTAAAGGACCTCTGACAATTAAGTCCAGTCGTGAACGACTCTGGGGTTGTGGCGCTCATCTCACTTTACAAGCCGAGGGAGCTGGCGTTTGTCTGCAGACAGTTTTTCCGGGTCATGTGGCCAGCATGACTAAGCCGCTTCTGGCGAACCAGAGCAGCGCATGGAAACGCCGTTCACCTTCCCACTGGAGCTGTACCTATTTATCTACTTACATAGGTGTGCTTTCGAACTGCTAGGTTGGCAGGAGCTGGGACCGAGCAACGGGAGCTCACCCCGTTGCGGGGATTCGAACCGCCGACCTTTCGACCGGCAAGCCCAAGCGGCACAGATAAACACACTTAAGACCGCATTGTAAAAATTACATGGGGGGAAAACTCTCCCAGAAGTCAGTTTCCAAGCCATAAGCCAAGAGAGGATGTATGTGACAGGAAATAGGGGTTTGTGGAGGCATCCCAGAAAAAAACACTCTTTGCCCAGAAAGCAAATCCCACCTATCCCTGACAAAGCAGGCACAAGATAATTTAATTTACTAAGAGTATTGTTGGCACAGAAATGGAAACAAGAAGAGTTACCGACGAAAGGAGAACGGCAGACGAAATTAATGGACTACGCAGAATTAGGTAAGATGACAAGAAGGATTCGAAACCTGCGGGACCAGAGATTCTCAGAAGACTGGAATAAATATGTGGACTATGTGAAAAGCAAGTGTAAGCAACAGATGATGCTAGAAGGACTGCAAGAAGTTTTGTATAAGGAGGAATAGATGAAATATTGTAAGGAAGGCTATGATGAGAGTCAATAGATAAGATAATTAAAAGCAATAGTGAAACTAAGGAATGTAAATGAAGTGAAAAAATTGGAAAATTTTCAGATGTGGTTGATGGAAGTTCCAAAAAAAACTGTATAAGATGTGACCTAAGTTGAGTGACTGTTGAAAATGATATATTAAAAAATGAATAAAAAATATAATAACAACAATAATAATTTAATTTACTACTATTATTATTACTATTACTATTATTATTTACATCTTGCCCTTTTCCCAGTCACCCAAGGCGGCTTACACAAATTAAAACACAAAATACAAAAAAAGCTAAAAACACATGAATGATAATAGTTTAAAAGTCTAATTGTATTAAAACATTTTTTATTATTATTATTAACAGCAGTCTGCTGGGATAGTTCAGTTGGTGGAGCATGAGACTCTTAATCTCAGGGCTGAGGGTCTGAGACCCACATTGGGCAAAAATGTCCCTGCACTGAAGGGGGCTGGACTAGATGACCCCCGTGGCCCCTTACATCCCGAGCAATTCTACGATTTACTAAATTTGTACACCATCCTCATCCAACGATCACAGGGAGGTTCACAACAAAACATAAGAGGATGCGTGAGGCGGCGCCATGATTTCACTGACATGAAGGAAACACTAATATATTCCATTATGCAAATGAATTCAAAGCTGTTCCATGACTGATCAGCTAGAAGGGACATAATGATTTATAATTCAAATAACTGAGCCTTAGCATCAAATCGAGCTGAGATACTTCTAAATATGCAAGCGCGGAATGATTTCTAAAATAATGCAGAACAAGACAGCAATACAAAACGCTTGTTGCCTCTTTTTGCTTAAAATGCCCCCTATATATTTTTTTTCTCTCTCTCTTTTGTCTAATCCTTTCTAAAACTGTAATTTAAAAAATAGTTACCGGAAAAAACCCTTACGCATTATAAAAGATAAGTTCCAGTTTTAAGGAACGTGCAGCGCTTGATTCTGAAGCAAAACTACATGCATATGAATGAATTTAGTGATCAGCAGGCATTTAAATTAAGCTAATTATTTTTAGCCTTTCAAATTAATCACAATTTAATGTGCCCTGGGTGCGGGAAATGGGGCCCCTGGATGGCTTCCCACACCCAGGGCACATTATATTGAGTTATATATATTGAAAATCTAATCCTCAACCTACCACAGCGGCATAATCCTCATCAGACTGAGAAAGGATGAAGCAAAACAAATATACTAAAATTCAGATATTGGTCTTATGCCACCAGGAATGGAAGCTCCAGGTACAGGGGCAGTGTGAGAAACTCAAGCTATATAATCTAATCGGCCTACTTTGGGCCAGGCATCCCCAACCTTCGTCCCTCCAGATGTTTTGGACTACAACTCCCATGATCCCTAGCTAACAGGACCAGTGGTCAGGGATGATGGGAATTGTAGTCCAAAACATCTGGAGGGCCGAAGGTTGGGGATACTTGGTCTAGGCGCTGTTGGGTGGTTGCTTTTTTGCAATGTAATGCAATTTATTATTAATATTTCTACACCGCTTTGTCTTTTAAAGAACAAATCTCAAAGCGGTTTACAACACATTGAAACCATCCGGAACAAAACAAATCCAAGCTTCGAGGAAAATATTTCAGATCCCTTCTCCAGGTGACACACTTGGCCATGGGTATGCAAACTAAGGCCCAGGGGCCGGATCCGGCCAAATCGCCTTCTAAATCTGGCCCACGGATGGTCCAGGAATCAGCGTGTTTTTGCATGAGTAGAATGTGTGCTTTTATTTAAAATGCATCTCTGGGTTATTTGTGGGGCCTGCCTGGTTTTCCCCAGTCGCCAGCCCGGCATCCAGAAATCTCGGTTTGGTCGCAATGGGACCTGTGCTAGCCCCAAAACTCACCTGGCTGATGTCTAGCCCCGTACAGGGGCACCCTACCACCAAACAGGGACGCGGGTGGCTCTGTGGGTTAAACCACAGAGCCTAGGGCTTGCTGATCAGAAGGTCGGCGGTTCGAATCCCTGCCACGGGTTGAGCTCCCGTTGCTCAGTCCCTGCTCCTGCCAACCTAGCAGTTCAAAAGCACATCAAGTGCAAGTAGATAAATAGGTACCACTCTGGCGGGAAGGTAAACGGCGTTTCCGTGCGCTGCTCTGGTTCGCCAGAAGTGGCTTAGCCATGCTGGTCATATGACTCAGAAGCTGTATGCCGGCTCCCTCGGCCAATAAAGCGAGATGAGCGCCGCAACCCCAGAGTCAGCCATGACTGGACCTAATGGTCAGGGGTCCTTTACCACCAAACGCCGGGCAAGAGGGGCAGGCAGGAGGGCGTAGCTGCTGCAAGGAGTGCGCGGAGACGGGCTTTCCCACCCAGCTCTCCAGCTGCGGGTCATGTGCCCAGGTTGCAGGGCAAAGGATGCCCACCCATGAGTTGGGCACAACATCCGTACAAAGTTTTGGGGTGGTGTTAAGCATTGCCTCCAGTTTTGATTCAGATCAAGGCTGCATCAAGCTTCCAGGAAATGTTTGATCGAGGGGGTAGAGCGATTCCCCTATTAACAAAAGTCGCAGCATTTGGGATTTATTTATTTTTAGTTCTCAAAAGGTGTGGCAGGAAGATTCAGCCACGGAGAAAAGTGGCATTTAATCCTTTCAGTATAGTCTAGTATCAAAATGTGTTTGTTGTTTTTTTTAATTTGCCAAAAATGGATCAATAGCTTTTCAAAATGAGGGCAAGAACATCAATGGATGATACTGTTGAGTTTGTATAGATATTTAAGGTACGTATGTAATAGGCTCACGTATCGTTTTCTTATAAAGCAGTTGCGCTCTAGGTTGCAAATCAAGCACAGCTATTGATTGAAAAAGAAGTGTGAAGAAGTGTATCTGAAGAAGTGTGCGTGCACAAAAGCTCATACCAATAACAAACTTAGTTGGTCTCTAAGGTGCTACTGGAAGGAAATTTTTTATTGAAAAATGGGTGTGGTTGGAGTAAAAAAATCACCGTATTTTTCCGTCTATAAGATGCCCCCATGTATATGAAGTTCCCTATTTTGGGGGGCTCTGATTTAAGAAAATGGGGGGATATGGCGTGTATAAGACGCCCCCAAATTTTGGACATTATTTTTTTTGGGGGGGATGAGAACCATTGGTTTGGAGAGACGGCAAGGAAGAAGCAACAGAATAGAAGTTTATAAAATTGTGCCTGGCATGAAGAAACTGGGCAGAGGAGAGTTTTTCCTCCCTCCCTGTCAACGCTAGAACCTGAGGGCATGCAATGAAACGGAACGCTGGAAGATTCAGGGCAGAAGTCCTTTTTCACACGGCGCATGGTTAACCTATGGAACTCACTGACACTGGAGGCAGTGATGACCACCAATCTGGATGGCTTCCCATTACGGGCACCTGGCTGGCCGCTGTGAGAACAGAAGACTGGCTTGAACAAGCTGGGTCTTCTTATTCTGCGATTCTCTTTCGTTGCGATTCCAGTGCTGCAATGGTTGGACTGGGGGCAGGCGGGTGTGGAGGACTCCCTGGTCCTGAATGGGGTAACTGTGCCCCTAAAGGACCAGGTGTGCAGCCTGGGAGTCATTTTGGACTCAATACGATATCTTTATTGTCATTGTCCCTTGCGGAACAATGAAATTGTCCATGGAGGCGCAGGTCAATTCTGTGTCCAGGGCAGCTGTTTATCAGCTCCATCTGGTTCGCAGGCTGAGACCCTACCTGCCCACGGACTGTCTCGCCAGAGTGGCACATGCTCTGGTTATCTCCCGCTTGGACTACTAGAATGTGCTCTACGTGGGGCTACCTTTGAAGGTGACCTGGAAACTGCAATTAATCCAGAATGCAGCAGCTAGACTGGTGACTGGGAGCGGCCGCCGGGAGCACATAACACCGGTTCTGAGAGATCTGCATTGGCTCCCAGTACGTTTCCGAGCACAATTCAAAGTGTTGGTGCTGACCTTTAAAGCCCTAAATGGCCTCAGTCCTGTATACCTGAAGGAGCTTCTCCACCCCCATCGTTCAGCCCGGACACTGAGATCCAGCGCCGAGGGCCTTCTGGCGGTTCCCTCACTGCGAGAAGCTAAGCTACAGGGAACCAGGCAGAGGGCCTTCTTGGTAGTGGTGCCCGCCCTGTGGAAAGCCCTCCCACCAGATGTCAAAGAGAAAAACAACTACAGTGGTACCTATGGTTACATACGCTTCAGGTTACAGCCTCCGCTAACCCAGAAATAGTACTTCAGGTTAAGAACTTTGCTTCAGGATGAGAACAGAAATCGTGCTCCAGCGGTGCAGCGGCAGCAGGAGGCCCCATTAGCGAAAGTAGTGCTTCAGGTTAAGAACAGTTTCAGGTTAAGAACGGACCTCTGGAACGAATTAAGTTCTTAACCCGAGGTACCACTGTACCAGATTTTTAGAAGACATCTGAAGGCAGCCCTGTTTAGGGAAGCTTTTAATGTTTAATAGGTTATTTTATTTTAATATTCCATTGGAAGCCGCCATGAGTGGCTGGAGAAACCCAGCCAGATGGGTGGGGTATAAATAATAAATTATTATCATATTATTATTATTGTTCAGGTCTGCAAGGGGTCAGACTACATGGCCTTTGGGTACCCCTTCCAGCTCGAGAACTCTATGCCTTTATGAAACTCTGCATGAGCTCGTCTACCCAGTATGCTCAGGTATAGCAGGGGCAGGGAAACTCCACCCCGGGCTTTTTCCCAGGTGAGGGGGAAGGGCTGGGAGGAAGCGGCTCTCGAATCCGCCACCCTGGGGCACCTGGGCCCAGCGAGGCAGCAGTTAAGGGCCTGAGTCACGCACTTCCCTCCTGAACCTCCTCTCCCGGCAGCCCAAAGTGTTCCTGGCGGGCAGGAAACGGCCTCAATAATAGCAGGCAATAAAGGCAGCCAAGCTAGGCCAGGGTGAGCCCAAGAGAAAGAGCTGCCTGTTTGTGAGTCACGCTAGAGGGAACAGCCCTCTATTCAAAGCGAGAGCCAAGATGGAGCAGGACAAGGCGGCCCCAGGTGCGAGGAGGAGGAGGAGGAGGAGGAGGAAAAAACCCCAAGGCCTTCCCCGCATCTAAGCAACAGGTAGCCAGAGCCAGGGGGCAATGTTATTCCTGCACAGCCCACCCCCCAAATTAAAAATACCCTGCATTATTGCTGACACAGGGTCCTTGGCAGTGGCGTAGCGTGGGTTGTCAGCACCCGGGGCAAGGCAAGTAATTTGCGCCCCCTAACCCGTGGATTTGCGCACCCTAACCCTAACCCTAACCCCCAGCTGTTGCGCCCAGTGCGGCCGGCCCCCCCTGCACACCCCACGCTACGCCACTGGTCCTTGGTGCACATGGAACCAGACAGAGCAATGCAAAGGAACGGAAACAGAGGGAGAGAGACATAGGTCTCTGCCCCAAGGAGTTCACACGCACTATTATTTCAGCAACAATTTCTCTACAGAAGAAAACACTCTAATAAGTCAGTTCTGGTCATTCCCGTCCTCAGTCCAAGCTGAAATTCTAGAAAAACGAGAAACATGAAGAAACAGACTGGCTGGGAAAGACGCATATTATTTCAGTCTTGATGGCAGAAAGTGAGGAGGAATTAAAGAACCTTTTAATGAGGGTGAAAGAGGAGAGCGCAAAATTTGGTCTGAAGCTCAACATCAAAAAAGCTAAGATCATGGTCACTGGGCCCATCACCTCCTGGCAAATAGAAGGGGAAGAAATGGAGGCAGTGAGAAATTTTACTTTCTTGGGTTCCATGATCACTGCAGATGGTGACAGCACTCACGAAATTAAAAGACGCCTGCTTCTTGGGAGAAAAGCAATGACAAACCTAGACAGCATCTTAAAAAGCAGAGACATCATCTTGCCAACAAAGGTCCGTATAGTCAAAAGCTATGGTTTTCCCAGTAGTGATGTACGGAAGTGAGAGCTGGACCATAAAGAAGGCTGATCACCAAAGAATTGATGCTTTTGAATTATGGTGCTGGAGGAGACTCTTGAGAGTCCCATGGACTGCAAGAAGATCAAACCTCTCCATTCTTAGGGAAATCAGCCCTGAGTGCTCACTGGAAGGACAGATCCTGAAGCTGAGGCTCCAAACCTTTGGCCACCTCATGAGAAGAGAAGACTCCCTGGAGAAGACCCTGATGTTGGAAAGATGGAGGGCACAAGGAGAAGGGGACGACAGAGGACGAGATGGTTGGACAGTGTTCTGGAAGCTACCAGCATGAGTTTGACCAAACTGCGGGAGGCAGTGGAAGACAGGAGTGCCTGGCGTGCTCTGGTCCTTAGGGTCATGAAGAGTCGGACACGACTAAACAACAACAACATTATTTCAGCAACAATTTCTCTACAGAAGAAAACACTCTAATAAGTCAATTCTGGTCATTCCCGTCCTCAGTCCAAGCTGAAATTCTAGAAAGAATTAAAGAAACAGACTGGCTGGGAAAGGTGCATATTATTTCAGCCATCCTAAAGAGATGGAGGCGTCATGTTGTCATAGGGGTGCCGTATCCCAAAATAAACGAAGGGCACAGGAACAGGAACATTGCCTCGGTGGGTGAAACTAAGGCAGCGTCCACAGCATACAGTTATAATTCACCTGGCTTCTCCCCCCCCCAAAAAAAATCATAGAATTGTCGAGTTGGAAGGGACCCCACGGTTCATCTGGTAGCAATCTCAGGGATCCTGGGAATTATAGTTCTGCAAGAGAACTGTGGTTGGTCAGCAGAGAAGACAGTGGAGAAGAAAGGCGCAAAAGGGTCACAGCTACAGCACACATTTAAAGCTCCCCCCCCCAAAAAAAACCCCAATCCTGGGAATTGTAGTTTCTTAAGGGCACTGAGGATTGTAGTTCTGGGATGGGTGAGCTACAGTTCCCAGGACTAAGGGGAGACTACATGCTTTGAAACATGGGGTGTGGGTGTGCTCTGCGGGTCCACAGCGCCAGGAATTATTGCTCCCAAGACAGTACAGTGGTGCCCCGCAAGACGAATGCCTCGCAAGACGGAAAACCCACTAGACGAAAGAGTTTTCCGTTTTGGAGGTGCTTCGCAAAACGAATTTCCTATGGGCTTGCTTCGCAAGACGACAATGTCTTGCGAGTTCCTGCTGGTTTCCCCCCCCCTTTTTCTAAGCCGCTAAGCAGCTTATCAGCTGATCCGATCAGCAGATAAGCCGCTAAAAGCCGCTAATAGCGCTAATCCGCTAATCCGTCAATGGGCTTGCTTCGCAAGACGAAAAAACCGCTAGACGAAGAGAATCACAGAACGGATTCTTTTCGTCTTGCGAGGCACCACTGTACCTGGAATTCAGAGGTAGACTGCCTCCCAACTTGGAGGTTTGACGTGTAGCCAAGCTGTCAGCGTTAAAAGCAGCAAGACCGCTGTTGGCAGACGCCATCTCCCTTCGATTTTAAACGCTTCCCAAAGCCCTCCCAAAGGAGGACAGCCACACCTCAAATTTAAAGCCCTCTTACGCCACTTTAGGGACACGGGTGGCGCTGTGGGTTAAACCACAGAGCCTAGGGCTTGCCGATCAGAAGGTTGGCGGTTCGAATCCCTGCGACGGGGTGAGCTCCCGTCACTCAGTCCCTGCTCCTGCCCACCTAGCAGTTTGAAAGCACATCAAAGTGCAAGTAGATAAATAGGTACCGCTCCGGCGGGAAGGTAAACAGCGTTTCTGTGTGCTGCTCTGGTTCGCCAGAAGTGGCTTAGTCATGCTGGCCACATGACCCGGAAACTGTACGCCAGCTCCCTCGGCCAATAAAGCGAGATGAGCGCCGCAATCCCAGAGACAGCCACGACTGGACCTAATGGTCAGGGGTACCTTTACCTTTACCTTTATGCCACTTTAGCTGTCGTGAAGAATCCTGGGAACTGTAGTTTTAGGGTGCTGGGAATTGTAGCTCTGCAAGGTCACATACGGATCCTAGGATTCTCCACAACAGTTTAATGCAGGGCAAGAGTGCTTTAAATGGATGGTAGGGACGCGGCCCTCCCAAATGATATATGGGGAAGCAGGATTAGAATTCGCTTCCCGCACGTTCAGGGCTCAAACAGATGTGAATTGGGCACACAGCGACTGCAGATCCCTGGCTCTTTCTCCTGAGTCCTCCAGAAGAAGAGAGCCAATCTGTTGGGAGATCAGAGCTCTGCACATGCTCCACAGCCTGTTGGGCACCCCCTGAATAAGCCTGCCTCATTCGAGTGTGTGGGAGAGGACGCTGCCGAGGCCAAAAAACAGACCAGGACAGTTTGTAAACCTCTTCCTGCCCCTCGCTATTTCCCCAAAGCCTAGCCCTCCAAAATTCTGCACATGCTCAAAAGCGCCTTCTTCTGTGTTGCCGCTTTGCTTGCTTCAAAGCAATGATCAGGACTGAAGAACAGAGACACTGGCTTTTGCCCGGGTGAACCTGCCATGGTGTTAAGATGAGCTTCTAAGGCCCTCCTTCCTGCCCTGTCTCCGCTGGAGATATGATTGACAGATGCTGGCGACAGGGCCTTTTTGGTGGTGGCTCACATTTACAGAATGCTTTGCCTCCCTAAAATAGAGATTGCAGAGATGGACCACGCAGAGAATGAACTAAGGAAGTTTAGTTGTCTGCACGGCTTTAGACGAGCCCAGAATGTGGCAGCGGAGACAGGATCCAGCTTCCCAAGAACCTCAGCCTCAATTCAAGCCAACAAGAAGCAGGTTTCTAGTCCTCATGGAAAGCTGATAGACGTTGCAAAAGCCGGGAAGGAGATTGAGCAAGTTTTAGTAGTAGCAAGAGGTGCCTTCTGCTCTCCCCATGACAACTACAATCAGAATTGAATGAAGGAGAAAAAGGGAAGTTAACATGCAAAATAGAAAAGATTATGCAAATTGGCTCTCAATCTGCCTAACCCAGAGTTCAGATTGCCTAAGGGCGGAACTTTGATATTACTGATTTGAGATGGGGTTTTTTTTAAGCATGGAATACAGCCCAGTGTTAGGGAATGAAGTTTACGGAGCAAAAAGACCAGAATGGACATTAATAACGTAGAAGAGCTTGCAGTACCCAAGCAAATCTCCACTCCCTCTAGTTTCTAGAAACTGGTGCAGAGAGTTCCACAGTTTATCTGCTGCAAATCTGCAGTTTGGGATGGCAGAGGGGTCTGTGTGACTCGGAGAAGGAGGCTTGCCTGTTTCTTAATACCCGGCTTGACTTAACTCTCCCTGGCAAAGATGCTTCCAAGTTTCCTCCAGCCCGGGCCTAAAGGATGTGGACGAGGGACGCTCCCATCCTGGAGACATCCCAAAGATTATCGCTCGGCCTCTCGGAACCAGGGACACTTCCCTTTCCTGCTCAGAGGGGAGAGAGGCAGCCAGCGTCTTGGCTGCTGTTTCCGCTCCTTTGCTGAAACATAAAATATCTGTATATATAGCACGAGGGGCCCTGGACCGGCTGGGAGAGGAGGGGAAAGAGTCCAGGCAGTGCAGTGGCCAGCGGTGGCGCGAGCCACAACATCGCCACACCACCCATCTCTCAGCCACAGATGCGGTACGTGGCCTTTGGAGAAACCGCTATTCTCGGTATGAGTCTCACGTCCCCTTCGCTTCGGGAACGATAGCACGCCTGACCCTATCTTGCAAGACCGTTGCAAAGATTACCGAGATCGTTTATGCAAAGCGCGACTCAAAAAGAGCTATGTAAATATTAGGGCTGCGACGAAAGGGAACTGCGACAGAATGTTGCAGTGCTGAGTTACTGCAGGATTCCAGCGACTCCATTGCTTGCTCCCTTCCTCCCAGTTTGAGGTTTTGTCCCTCTTTTGGGTGGTTCCCCCTGCAAGAAAAAGATTGCTCAAACCCCAGTAAGGTAAAGGTACCCCTGCCCGTACGGGCCAGTCGTGTCCGACTCTAGGGTTGTGCGCTCATCTCACTTAAGAGGCCGGGAGCCAGCGCTGTCCGCAGACACTTCCGGGTCACGTGGCCAGCGTGACGAAGCTGCTCTGGCGAGCCGGCACCAGCGCAGCACACGGAAACGCTGTTTACCTTCCCGCTATAAAGCGGTACCTATTTATCTACTTGCACTTAAGAGTGCTTTCGAACTGCTAGGTGGGCAGGAGCTGGGACTGAAAGACGGGAGCTCACCCCGCCGCGGGGATTCGAACCGCTGACCATATGATCGGCAAGTCCTAGGCACTGAGGTTTTACCCACAGCGCCACCCGCGTCCCTTCAAATCCCAGGGGTCCCCCCAAATTTGCAGCTGTCAGCCTCGTATGAATGGAACGGTGGTGCTCTTTAGGCCTAGGAAACTAGTGGTACTTACCCCCTGAAGATTATAAATTTGTATTTTACATCTATTTATGTAATGGGTTCACCGGGATTCCACACACAGCTCAGAACTAACTTCTGCCTCATCCAGCCTTGAGAGCATGCAAAACAAGAGTGCCTCTGAGCATGCGTTAAGGTCCCTCTCACCTACCTCAGAGAGACCCATCACCAATCTCTGCCTGTCTGAATTTTGAAAGAGGGCCTGTCAGGCGCGGCCTTAAGCCCCAGCACCTCTTATTTTAAAAACTGGGCTAGATTCTGGCCACCTGCATTTAAAGCACTGCAATAACAGTTTAAACAGTTTGCCCCAAAGGATCCTGGGAAGTGTAGTTTGTTAAAGGAGCTGAAAGGGGTCAGGATTTCGCAGAGCTACAATTCGCAGAGCGGTCTATCGATAATTCCCTCTGCTCCGGTAACTCTGGAGACTGTGAATACAGGTGATCTAACAACTCTCAGCACCCTTAAACTACAACTCCCAGGATTCTCTGGGGGAAGCCAGGGCAGTTTAAAGTGGTACATCAGGGTGCTTTGAATGTATGGTGTGAACATACATGGTTTCAGTGCAAGTCTGGCCAGGCAGGAGGGCTGTCAAAGGAAGGGTTAAGAAGCGAATGGTACTCAAACAGCTCTGCCAGATGGGAACTGTAGTCCAAAACATCTGGAAGGTACCGTGTGTGTGTGTGTGTGTGTGTGTGTGTGTGTGTTTGTGTGTGTGTGTGTGGACAGGGGGAGGCTGCCTCAATATACCGTATTTTTTTATCTATAAGACTCACTTTTTCCCTCCTAAAAAGTAAGGGGAAATGTGTGTACGTCTTATGGAGCGAATGCAGGCTGCACGGCTATCCCAGAAGCCAGAAGAGCAAGAGGGATCGCTGCTTTCGCTGCGCAGCGATCCCTCTTGCTGTTCTGGCTTCTGAGATTCAAAATATTTTTTTTCTTGTTTTCCTCCTCCAAAAACTTGGTGCGTCTTATGGTCTGGTGCGTCTTATAGAGCGAAAAAGACAGTATGTCACGCAAACAAAACTTCCAACATCTGCAGCAAGACACATGTTGACCATCAATTGGTTCTTATCCTCCCCTCCCCACAGCTCAGGGCGGCAGAAATATAGGCCTTCCTCCATTTTCTAGCTACAACAGCCCTGCGAAGTAGGTCAGGCCAGGAGAGGGGGACTGCCCTGAAGTTCAGCTGGTGGCATTCGGGATCATTCAAGGACTCCTAACTGGGTTTCCCCCAAAGGCTGCCAACATCATTTTATGACTTTATCGTTGCATCGATATCCTGCCTTTTCTCCAGAGAGCTCAAGGTGACCTAGATGCTTCTCCTCCTTTACATTTTATCCTCCCATCAACCCTGCACAGTAGATTAGGCTGGGAGAAAGTCATCTGGCGGGCTTTAGGGCTGAGAGAAAACTTCTTTTAGACTTGATTACTGTAACTCACTCTACATGGGGCTGCCCTTGAGACTGACCCAGAAACTCCAGCGGGTGCAGAATGCCGCAGTGAGACTCCTTACGGGGTCCTCACAGCGGGATCACATTCACCCGGTGCTATACCAGCTGCACTGGCTCCCGGTGGAGTACAGGATCAGGTTCAAGGTGCTGGTTTTAACCTTTAAAGACCTTTACAGCCTAGGACCCTCGTACCTACAGGACCGCCTCTCCTGGTATGTCCCACGGAGGACCGTATGGTCTTCAAATAAAAACATCTTGGAGGTCCCAGGCCACAGGGAGGTTAGGCTGGCCTCAACCAGAGCCAGGGCTTTTTCGGCCGTGGCCCCAATCTGGTGGAACGCTCTGTCACAAGAGACTAGGGCCCTGCGGGACTTGATATCTTTCCGCAGGGCCTGCAAGATGGAGCTGTTCCACCAGGCCTTTGGTCAGGGCGCAGCCTGACTCCCTCCTTTGGCAATCCTCACAGAACTCTAGCCCAATGGTTGCCCTTAATTTGATTTTGAATTGATTTTAGAATGAAGTGTTACTTTAGTGTTGTTAGCTGCTCCGAGCCCGGCTTCGGCTGGGGAGGGCGGGATATAAATAATAAAAAAATTATTATATTATTATTATTATTATTTTACTCGGCCTGCCCTTGAGAAACAGCTTGATCAACAGACATTAGCACACGAGGCTGAGGGAAACCGGTGCCTCCCCTCCAGTCATGGCCAGTCATGGTGGGAGTCCAGTGCCACCTGCAAGGCCACAGGCTTGTTTTCTCCTGCTCCGGAGGGTAGGACTCGAACTCATGGCTTCAAGTTACAAGAAAGGAGATTCCGACTAAACACCAGGAAGAACTTTCTGACAGTAAGAGTCTCCCTCAGGAGGTTGTGGACTCTCCTTCCTTGGAAGTTTCAAAGCAGAAGTTGGACGGCCATCTGTCATGGCTGCTTTAGCCCAGATTCCTGGGGGTTGGTCTGGATGACCCTCGGGGTCCCGTCCTCTCTACGGTTCTACAATTCCAATTGCAACTCTTGTTCCCGAAAGACCTTTGCGGGGACAAACTAAGTGTGTCTGTGCACAAGGCCTCCAACGTCGTACACATACAAACAGCAATGTTTACCTACAGATAAACACACAGCTGGATATGAAGCGTACACAAACAGCCTCCAATATACACAAAGGGCTGGGCAGACACACACAATAAAACACACACACAAATCACCACACCGGCGATGCCGTGTGAGTAATGAAATCACAGCACCCACACTCAGGCCCTTCAGACGTGAGGCTCCCTTTTTATTCATCTTACGCAGCACATCTGCCTTTGCAGAGTAAATGCACTTAAAAAAAAAAGCCTCCCGAAGGTCTCTGCCCCAAGGAGCCTGCATTTTATTTTGCTGCTAAAGAATACGAAAGAGAGGGAAGCATGACCAGAAGGGTCACAGTCAAAATGCATAAAGCGCATGGCTTACCCCATGGAACCCTGGAAACTGTAGTTTGCCGGAATTGCAGAGCTACGGTTCCCAGGATTCTTGTGGAAGGCCATGCACTTTCAGTGTGTCTCTGGCTGTGGGTTGGGAAGGGCAGCAAAACTGGTGCCCCCCCCCCATACAAGCTCCACCTTGGCACTTTATAGCTTCTGCCCGCCCCGGTGCCCTGCAGCCAGTCTGGCTCCCTGCCAGTTGGACCAAGGCGCACCAATGGCTTCTAAGGCTGTGCTCGGAATGGAAATGAAAGGGAGCAGCGGCTACCGGTCAACTGGCCACTCCCTGGCCACTGGCACTTGGCTGAGCTGGCCAGAGCCCAAAGCCAGGCAGGAACTGCTCACAGACCGAGAGGGGAGGGCCACCCCATAAGTGGCAAGGCTTCCCCCTAGTCTTCAGAAGGCGCAGAAAGAAATCTCGCGAGACTTCATCCAGTCTCACGAGACTTTGCCACAGGCTTGGTGGTGATGATGTTCTGTGGCACCTGTATCAAAGCAGGGATGGATTTACAGTGGTACCTTGGGTTAAGAACTTAATTCGTTCCGGAGGTCCGTTCTTAACCTGAAACTGTTCTTAACCTGAAGTACCACTTTAGCTAATGGGGCCTCCTGCTGCCGCACCACAATTTCTGTTCTCATCCTGAAGCAAAGTTCTTAACCCGAGGTACTATTTCTGGGTTAGCAGAGTCTGTAACCTGAAGCGTCTGTAACCTGAGGTACCACTGTATTTATTTTTTTTCAAAGCAGAAGCAGCCCCCACCCAGCAAACTGGCTTCGACCTGCGCCAGGAGAATCTGCAGGGAGGGAGGAACTGCAAACAGATGCCATGCCATGTACCACGCTTCCCTTTTGATGCCAAAGTACCACGTAATTCTTACCACGCTTCAGTGCTCACCAACTGGAGAGGAATAAAAAGTCCCCACACCCTGCTCACTGCCTTTTCTACCAGCACAAAACTTCAGGAACGGAAGACAGGGCCACATTCGCGGCCGAAAACTGCAGTAGCCAACCTGGCGTTCTTTCAGTTTTTAAAAAATATTTGTTACGCTATAATAAGCAAAGCGGTCCATTATCTTGCATACATGACCCAACAAGGGAACACGTGGATAACATGTTATCCAAAATATTGCCTTAGACCACTGAGGTAGAATCACAGAATTGTGGAATCGGAAGGAACCCCGAGGGTCATCTATTCCAACCCCCTGAATTGCAGGAATCTTTCACCGAACACGGGGCTAGAACCCCCAACCCTGAACTCAAGCCTTCTCTACCGACTGAGCTGCGCACAGCCTTTGACCAAATACAAAACCTAAAGCAGCCCAAAGCATCCACGCAGCCGCGATAGGCTCGCCTCTCCAGTTAATCCGGAGTTACTAACCCGGAGTAAAGATAAAACAACAACAAAGGCACGAGTTACGCATACACGATCCCAGACCCCCAGGCTTTGGAGACTTCCCCCGACGGAGGTCTCTTGCTCTCCCCCCTACCACAACCCCCTGCCCCCCCCTCGCCTTGCGCACCTTCTGATCCACGATGGAGCACGCCAGTTGCTTGACGTGGGCGAGATCGGAAGATGCGGGTAGCAGGACGAACTCGCGGGTCAGCCCGATCTGGATCTGGAAGGAGACGCCGTGGCAAGGCGAGGCGCCGGCCAGGGCGCACGACGGAACCGGCGCCGGCTCGGGGGCTGTTGCTGCTCCCGCTGCCGGGGACATTGGGGCTGGAGAGCAGGACGAGGAGCGGCCGGGAGGAGAGGCCATCGTGGTGCTGGTGGTGGCGTCGGGGCGGCGGTCGCCGGAGTCTCCCCGCCACCTCCCACCCCGCAAAACGGGGAGGGTCTCACATGGATGGAGGCTGGAGCGCCCGCTTGCCTGCCCGACGGTGCGCCTTGGTGCGCTCTGCGCGCGCGTCTCCAAAGGCCACCGGCGAAACCGTGCGCTCCTGATGCGCCAACAAACTTTTCTCTCCCTCTCTCGCTTTTCTTTCCCCTCGCCTTCCCCCCCTCCGCCCCGAGAAGGAAGTGCCTTGAGTGACAAGGCGCGGCGCCAATGGCGGGCGGCGGCGATGAAGTCACGACACCCCGCCCCGCCGCTCCGGAGTGGATCCGGAACGGCTGGCGAGGCACCGGGGAGCGCGCCGGGAGGAAGGAGGCGAGATGCGGCGCTGGCAAGCGAAACGGGGGCTCAGCGTGCACTGCGGGGCAGGGAGGGGGGGTGTCCGGAAAAACCAGCCTTGGGCGCATGGGAGAAAGAGTGCCCCTGAGCGCGTGCAGAGTGCATGTCGGCCGTCTCTTAGTCAACTCATTCGGGGGGGAAAGATTTGGTTTGCAGGTTAGTTTGAACCCCTGGCTCGCCTCTCTTTAAAAGGTGACTAGCTGATGCCTTTATTTTGTCCGCCGTTTAAGAAGTTGGAGAGAAAAGATGACGGTCTCTGCTCCGCAGGTGTTGCAGATCCTTCCAGTTTGCATTGCAGTGCGCTGGTGGGGAATCGGGGCTGGAGGCAGACCCTCTGTGCTCGTAGTTGGTTTCCAGGAAGATCCGGACTCCTCTCTCCAGGATTCGGGAAAGGCTGAGCGGAGTCTCTGCCCCGTAGCCATTACAAACCTCTCCAGCTGTGGCTAAGGGCGTGGAAGCCTCTTCCTGTCTTTCGACACCGTGCCAGCAGGTGTCAAACCTAATTGGGAGACGACGACAGCAGGGATGAGGAAAATCCCAAAGTTCCCTCGCTGCTGGAGACGACTCCCCGGAGGCTGCCCTGTTTTCTTCGCCGGCTACACTCATTCCATCAGCACGTCGTGCAAGAGCGCTCCCTGCTGGCAAACCCCGGCCTCCAGCCTCTCCTGTTTCGGTTCTTTATGCCAAAACCCAACCCTCGTAGGAAGGCGGGGGTTAAAAAAAACCCAAGAGAACCTCTGAGCCTGAACAAAGTGCTCACTTTTCACCTGAGTTAACCTCACCTGGTCCCCACCCAGCGAGGAATTTCCAGGTAGATTTTCACTATGCCAATCTGCATAATGACAGGGCCTCAGAACAAGGTAGAGGCTACCTTAGAGAAGGAAGTCGCAGAGGACTAAAAGCTTGCAGTTTGCAGGGGGGAAAGTATTATTATTATTCGACAGTGGAATTTGCTGCCAAGGAGTGTGGTGGAGTCTCCCTCTTTGGAGGTCTTTAAGCAGAGGCTTGACAACCATATGTCAGGAGTGCTCTGATGGTGTTTCCTGCTTGGCAGGGGGTTGGACTCGATGGCCCCTGTGGTCTCTTCCAACTCTATGATTCTATGATTCTATTATTATTACCTGACAGTACCAAACTATTGAAGGCTTTTCACCAAAACCAGACTAAACGTTTTTCCTTCTGCAGTGTTGGATGGCAGGTTGAGAGGAGTTCCCTTACCAGGACAGACTTTACTCGTGTGCGCAAGACATCGATTCTATAAAACATATTTTGCAGCACTGTGCGAAATATGAGGAAGCCAGGGCTGAACTGATATTACCCTTGCTGGTACCTTTCTTGGGAAAATCAGAGGCTCACTATGTCAGGTTCCTATTGGAAGACCGGACAAACGCTAGAACATTAGCAAAATGCTTGTTTAACCCGGAGGTAGGCTGTATGAATTGTGTATTGCTTTGTAATGATTTGTTGGGTCTCTGGACCGTAATAAAGATTGTATTATTATTATTATTATTATTATTATTATTATTATTATTATTTTAATGTACAATGCTGCCACCAAGTTAACCAGAGGTACTTTTGCAGTCAAGATTCTCTCTCTCTCTCTCTCTCTCTTTCTCTCTCTCTCTCTCTCTTTCTCTCTTTAATGCACTCATTCTGCACCGGGATGGAGAGCCTGTGATGGTATGGTGCTCAGGTTTAATCCTGCCATCTCCAGGTACGACTGGAAGAGACCACCTGCCCCAAACCCTTGAGAGCTGCTGCCAATCATGTAGACAATACTGAGAAAGATGGTCCACGATTAATAATAATAATAATAATTTATTATTTATACCCCGCCCATCTGGCTGGGTTTCCCCAGCCATTCTGGGCGGCTTCCAACAAAACACTAAAATACAATAACCTATTAAACATTAAAAGCTTCCCTAAACAGGGCTGCCTTCAGATGTCTTCTAAAAGTTTGATAGTTATTTTTCTTTTTGACATCTGGTGGGAGGGCGTTCCACAGGGCGGGTGCCACTACCGAGAAGGCCCTCTGCCTGGTTCCCTGTAACTTGGCTTCTCGCAGTGAGGGAACCGCCAGAAGGCCCTCGGCGCTGGACCTCAGTGTCCGGGCAGAACGATGGGGGTGGAGACGCTCCTTCAGGTATACTGGGCCGAGGCCGTTTAGGGCTTTAAAGGTCAGCACCAACACTTAGAATTGGGCTCAGAAATGTACTGGGAGCCAGTGTAGGTCTTTCAAGACCGGTGTTATGTGGTCTCGGTGGCCACTCCCAGCCACCAGTCCAGCTGCCGCATTCTGGATTAGTTGTAGTTTCTGGGTCACCTTCAAAGGTAGCCCCACGTAGAGTGCATTGCAGTAGTCCAAGCGGGAGATAACCAGAGCATGTACCACTCTGGCGAGACAGTCTGTGGGCAGGTAGGGCCTCATCCTGCATACCAGTTGGAGCTGGGGGACAGCTGCCCTGGACACAGAATTGACCTGCGCCTCCATGGACAGCTGTGAGTCCAGAATGATTCCCAGGCTGCGCACCTGGTCCTTCATTAAGGCAACTTTCTGTATTCCTGTGTTCCTAAGTGCTTGGTGATGTACTGGCAAAGGGAGCTCAGGCAGTTAGAGCGTGCAGTGCTGATAACGCCAAGGTTGCAGGTTTGATCCCCACATGGGGCAGCTGCACGCAGGAAAGGAGGAGGACCCAAAATAAAGGTGTGCCTGCCCTTTAAATTGCCCGCCCTGGAGTCCAAGACCACCCCCAGAAACATCATACATAAATCACAGAAGGAGTGTAGCTCAAGACAACCCCCAGGCACATCATACCTACATCACAGAAAAGGCGGTCTACAACAGAAATCTGAGTGCCTTGTTTAACTCCTGTCTGGCAGGTTACCTGTTAATGCTTACTTGATTGGATACCCTGGGTAGCCTGGCCAGTCTTTTGTAATGATAAATACTTAGTTCCTGAGCCAGGTCACGGGCTCACCCTATTCGTACACAGACATACCCTTAAGACAGGATTTGTGAAGGAAAAGACAATGGGGAGGCTTTTCCATTTCCCTTGAACTTGCAGAGAAATCATTTGGTCAATTTGGGAGAGACAAAATGGTTTCAGGGCTGTTTTCCTGTGCTGCTTCAGACATGAGGTTTATATATTTATGTATGTATGTATGTATGTATGTATGTATGTATGTATGTGTTTGCTTGGTACATTTATGAACATTTATTATATATCTATAAGACCTTACATTTTTTTATTTCACCCCGATGGCGACCTCTTTTGCTCTCTCGCTTCTTGGCTTTTTCCTCCTCCTCCCCTCTCCTTTTCCTTAAAAACTGGCAGAGTTCTTCAGGAGGCTGGTGTGGTGTAGGGGCTAGGAGCCTGCCATGATTTGGAAAGCCTGGAATTCCCTTCGGGCAGGCCTCTTCCTCTCCCGCATCTGCAAAATGGGGATAATGACACTCACATGCAGCACAGCCCAGGCTTGTGGCTGCCACATCAAGGAACTCGGAAGCACGAAGGGATTTATCCAACATTAGTCATGCTTAGAGTAGACCGAACAAAACCCATGCAGCTAAGCTAGTCGTGCCTGTTCATTTCATGTATGAGTAACACGGGGCACAATCCTAATTATTTCCCCCACTGCTTTAAGGAGGGGCGGCGGAAGCAGAGTACACATTCTGCATGCAAGAGACTCTTGGTTTGAGTCCCTTGGTGGCTCTAGCTGAAGAGGATCCCAGCGGAGGGGCTCCCTTGCCGAAATAATAATAATAATAATAATAATTTATTATTATTATTATTAAAGCAGAGGCATCACCTTGCCAACAAAGGTCCGTATAGTTAAAGCCATGGTTTTCCCAGTAGTGATGTATGGAAGTGAGAGCTGGACCATAAAAAAGGCTGATCGCCGAAGAACCTATGCTTTTGAATTCTGGTGCTGGAGGAGACTCTTGAGAGTCCCATGGACTGCAAGAAGATCAAACCTATCCATTCTGAAGGAAATCAGCCCTGAGTGCTCACTGGAAGGACAGAGCCTTAAGCTGAGGCTCCAATACTTTGGCTACCTCATGAGAAGAGAAGACTCCCTGGAAAAGACCCTGATGTTGGGAAAGATGGAGGGCACAAGGAGAAGGGGGCGACAGAGGATGAGATGGTTGGATAGTGTTCTCGAAGCTACCAGCATGAGTTTGACCAAACTGCGGGAGGCAGTGGAAGACAGAAGTGCCTGGTGTGCTCTGGTCCATGGGGTCACGAAGAGTCGGACACGACTAAATGACTAAACAACAACAACAACATTTATTATTTATACCCTGCCCATCTGGCTGGGCTTCCCCAGCCACTCTGGGCAGCTTCCAGCACAATATTAAAATACAACAATGCCTCAAACATTAAAAGTTTCCTTCACATGTCTTCTAAAAGTCTGGTAGTTGTTTTTCTCTTTGACATCTGGTGGGGGGGGGGGTTCCACAGGGCGGGTGCCACTACCGAGAAGGCCCTCTGCCTGGTTCCCTGTAGCTTAGCTTCTCGCAGTAAGGGAACCGCCAGAAGGCCCTCGGAGCTGGACCTCAGTCTCTGGATAGAACGATGGTGGTAGAGACGCTCCTTCAGCAAGCCACTTTCATAGGTTTCATACGTTTTATATATCCTTCCCTTTTTTGCAGGAAATTCCCTTATTCCAGCACCATTTCCCGCTGCTTCCCACTGCTGTCCCGCATTGTTAGATATCCCGTAGACTGTCCCCGGAACAGGTGAGGCTGCTGATCCCTTATTTTCAAATCTGAAAGTTGACAGCTATGTTTATATTCCTGATGGGGTTACCTGCCATGTGAAGCACACTAAAGGATTGCAATCTCCATTTCTTTCCAAATAAGTCCACAAGGAACTCGCCCTCAAAAGCACTGAGTGTGCCAGATGCCCCCATGGATCTCAGTTATCCACTTGCGGGGGAAAAAGAACGATCCACACCCAACTCTCTTCCACTTCTTTGCCTAGCTGCCTGGCGGGCGACTCTTGCTACCCATCCAGCGGCGACCAGGCTAGCGGCTGTTTACAAGCCTGAGTTAATCTGATGGCGGACATTTAAGCAATTGACAATTACTTAGAAAGTTGACAACCCTTGTTAATAAATTTATTTTTTTGCTGCTTTTCCGGTGTGTCTGTGTGGATTTCCATGCCGTCTCCAGGGTTTTAGACTGCTTGGCTTCAGAGAAAAAAGTATTTTTCCATGCAACGGCTGCAGCTCGGACTTTGGTGGCAAAGGGGTGGAAGGAAGAAGAAGTCCCGACAATAACGGATTGGCAGAACAAGCTACAAGAATTTGCTGAAATGGCGCAGTTGACAAATACCCTGAGAGGCAATTCAAAACAAAAAATTATGGAAAAGTGGGATAGATATAAGATATATCTGTATTCAAAAATACAGTAAAGGTTCGCTATCTATGCTAGCATTCGATTGACATTGGAGAGAGACTGAGTTGAGAAATAGGACCAAGGGTACATAGTGATACAGGAATGTATTAGATAAAATGTAAAGAAATATACAATAATAGGAGTACATTCATTTGTAAAAAAAAAAAAGGAATATACAACGGGATAGACAGGAAGTCCAAAGTGTTGGTACATATATTATTTTGGAGTAGTTTTTTTGTCCTTGTTTTTTTCCTTTTAGTATATAAACTTTGTATACATGTTGAAAATTATAGTATAATAAGCCTTGTGATGTAATAGGATAATGTTTACCGATGTAACATAAGAACTTTAATAAATAAATAAAACTCAAAACAAGAGAGAGAGAGAGAGAGAGAGAGAGAGATCACTATGGTGTTATCTTAGAAAACAGCGTGGCTGCGACTGTGCTAAAGGAACCCTGCATTTTGGATTTGGCACCAACCTACTATTGATCTCGCTGCTGTGTATTTGCATTCGCCTAGTACCAGCTCTCCAGGGTTTCAGGCATGAAAGTCTTTCTTCCAGCTGTGCTGGAGCGATGAGCCGATTTGAACTTGGAACCTCTGGCATGCAAACCAGGTGTTCCAACACTCCAGCCCTCTCTGAGCTGCCTTCCTGTCCCCTACCTCGGCTGGCAATATTCAGAAAGCAGGTGGAGTCGCAAGAAGCGTATCCTCTCTCGGCTCCCTTAGGAGGGGCCGATTCGCTCCCGCCTTCCTGTCGCTTGCGCCTTGCAGAAACATCCTGTTGGAAGGGAAAGGCACTCCAGGATAAGCCAGCCACAACTTCCCCCTTGGTGTAGACCGTGGGTAGGCAAACTAAGGCCCGGGGGCCGGATCCGGCCCAATCTCCATCTAAATCCGGCCTGCGGATGGTCCGGGAATCAGCGTGTTTTTACAGGAGTAGAATGTGTCCTTTTATTTAAAATGCATCTCTGGGTTATTTGTGGGGCCTGCCTGGTGTTTTTGCATGAGTAGAATGTGTGCTTTTATTTAAAATGCATCTCTGGGTTATTTGGGGGGGCATAGGAATTTGTTGGTTTTTTTTCCCTTCAGAATATAGTCCGGCCCCCCACAAGGACTGAGGGACAGTGGACCGGCCCCCTACTGAAAAAGTTTGCTGACCCTTGATGTAGAGGCACATAGAGAGCCCAGGAGTCGCAGTCCTCAGAGATCATTAAATGCTTATTCTGAAGGATGCACTACGTTGAAAGAACCAAGGTGGGCATTGCCTTAGCATCTTTTTGCGAATAAGCAACCAGGTAACTGTACTCTTCCCAGGTAGAACGCCTCTGAACCTGAAGCTTCCATAAAGCTATTTGTTGTTGTTTAGTCGTGTCCGACTCTTTGTGACCCCATGGACCAGAGCACGCCAGGCACTCCTGTCTTCCACTGCCTCCCGCAGTTTGGTCAAACTCATGCTGGTAGCTTCGAGAACACTGTCCAACCATCTCCTCCTCTGTCGCCCCCTTCTCCTTGTGCCCTCCATCTTTCCCAACATCAGAGTCTTTTCCAGGGAGTCTTCTCTTCTCATGCGGTGGCCAAAGTATTGGAGCCTCAGCTTCAGGATCTGTCCTTCCAGTGAACACTCAGGGCTGATTTCCTTAAGGATGGAGAGGTTTGATCTTCTTGCAGTCCATGGGACTCTCAAGAGTCTCCTCCAACACCAGAATTCAAAAGCATCCATTCTTCGGCGATCAGCCTTCTTTATGGTCCAGCTCTCACTTCCATACATCACTTACTGGGAAAACCTCTTCATGGATCACTGCCTTGCCGTGGCGAAGGGGCTTGAACAACTCAGAGAAGCTATGAACTATGCCATGCAAGGCCACCCAAGATGGACAGGTCATAGTGGAGAGTTTTGACCAAACGTGATCCGCCTGGAGCAGGAACCGGCAAGCCACTCCAGTATCCCTGCCAAGAAAACTCCATGGAGAAAGACAACAGGCATAAAGCTATTGTCTATTATTAACTTCTATTTACACCCTGCCTTTCAGCGTCCTCATAAGTGACGTACAAAACCAGCTAGGATCCCTGAGGACGTGGGGCTTCCAGCACCAGCCAACTCTGAGCTACAAAGATGTCTGCATACACGACGCAAAGGCTGGCAGCATCAACCCTGCTATGTGAGAATCCCTTGCAGACGACCGCAGTGCCCGGAGACAGACTGTCAGGTTGGGCATCCATAGCAGGGACCAGAGGAGGAATGACCTCTGGGAGGAGCACACAGAGAAGAAATGCCACGGTGCATCTGCAGCAGCACAACCAGACACCTTCCTCTGCCCCGGCTGCAACGAAACATGTCTGTCCTGCATCAGTCTCTGCCTCACGCCTCCTTGCCTCCTGAGACAGACGTATGCCAGCAGAGGCTCAGTGGTGAGGCCATCTTACCCACCATTACTCTTTCATGTATCCTGGCCCTGAGAACTGGGGTGTTGGGGCTGAAGGCTAGTGTACCCTCACCTCAAATGCAGTCTCAAAATGACCGCGATCGCTCGTTTAGTCAAACGAAGCTGCTTCTCCCCTTGATGGATGATGGGCCTTCTGGAGAGTTGATGAATGGGTTCGCAACCCAGAAGGCAATTTGTACCAGCGCTGTAGAAGTGATTAATAACATACCCATGCCTGTGTTAATCAGGGCTGTCAAAAGCTTTTAATTAACTGCCTGGCTTTTGTCTGATTAATGAATGAAATTAAAGTACATTTACCTAACTGAAAGGTTCAGCAGAGCGCCCTTTCTTGAGGTTTGGAGGCAGCACAGAGTCTCGTCGGCGTGCAAAACATAGCTGACGCAGAATCGACGTAAGGAATGAGCTACTGTGGAAAGGCAGTGCCTCTCTAAAAAATCCCCATCTAATTAGGGAATGTGGAATAGTTCCGATTATGCTCACACGCCAGAGTCACAATGGCGCCCAACCTCTTTTGTGACAGAAGTTCAAGGCCCATCAGTGTTTCTGAAAATCCAAGATTTGAAGATATACCAAGGTGGGTTCCTAGGGAGTGCTATGGCTGTAAGGCAGCAACTACTTCCCTGGGAGTAAGCCCTAAGGAATGACGCTCAATTTGTCGCCGCAGTTCTCTGCACGGCAGCCCATAATATTATGTACATTTCTTATCTGGCTTTCACCATAAAGAGTGGGCTACAGCAATGTAAAAATACAAGATTACAGTGGTACCTCAGGATAAGTACTTAATTCGTTCCGGAGGTCTGTACTTAACCTGAAACCGTTCTTAACCTGAAGTACCACTTTAGCTAATGGGGCCTCCTGCTGCTGCCGCACCGCTGGAGCACAATTTCTGTTCTCATCCTGAAGCAAAGTTCTTAACCTGAAGCACTATTTCTGGGTTAGCAGAGTCTGTAACCTGAAGCGTATGTAACCTGAGCTACCACTGTATTGTTAAAACAATTTGCAATGGGTCCTTAAAAAAAATCTATGTCAGGGTTCGGGTTGTGTCTTCAGCAACTGAAGAAAGCTATACAAAGCTAAGCCTCTCCCCATGTGAACAGACCCAGAGTGTGCAATGGTCATCTGAGGCCTTTCTACATGTGTCCCCGCCTTGGGAGGTCCAGAGAGTGGCAACATGAGAACAGGGCCTTTTCGGTGGTGGCTTCCCACATGTAGAATGCTCCCCACAGGGAGGCTCAGCTGGAAGCATTGTTACTTATAATAATAGAATCAAAGAGTTGGAAAGGAACACGAGGGTTATCTAGTCCAAACCCATGCCATGCAGGGACCTCAACTATACCTGACAGATGGCCATCCCATCTCAAATGAAACCTCAAATGAAGGAGAGTTCACCACCTCCCGAGTCCACTGTCAAACAGCTCTTCTCAGAAAGATCCTGATGTTTAGTTGGAATCTCCTTGAAGCCATTGGTTCGAGCCCTAACCTCCAGAGCAGGAGAAAACCAACTTGTTCCATCATCCATGTGACAGCCCTTGAGATATTTGAATGTGGCTATCCTATCTCCTCTCAGTCTCTCCTCTTTTCCGGGCTAAGCATGCCCAACTCCCTCAACCGTTCCTCATCAGGCTTGGTTTCCAGACCCTGGATCATCTGGGTTGCCCTCCTCTGCCCACCTTCCAGCTTGTCAATATCCTTCTTAGATGGTGGTGCCCAGAACTGGGCATAGTATTCCAGGTGTGGTTTGACCAAGGCAGAAGAGAGCAGTAACCAGGTAATCAGAACGCAGGTAGCACATAAAGTGTTACCTCGGGTTAAGAACTTAATTCGTTCTGGAGGTCCGTTCTTAACCGGAAACTGGTCTTAACCTGAGGTACCACTTTAGCTAATGGAGCCTCCCGCTGCCGCCGCTGTGCAATTTCTGTTCTCATTTTGAAGCAAAGTTCTTAACCCAAGGTACTATTTCTGGGTTAGCGGAGTCTGTAACCTGAAGCGTCTGTAACCCGAGGTACCACTGTATAAACCGCTGAGCCTATTGGACTTGCTCCCATTGCTTTGTCCCAGCTACTGCCAACATAGCAGTTCAAAAGCATGCCAGCACAAGTAGATAAATAGGTACCAGTGCAGCGGGAAGGAAAATGGTACTCCTGCTTCCATCACGGTCCTGTGTGTGCCAGCAGAGGTTTAGTCCTGCTGGCCACATGGCCCTGAAATTTGTCTGTGGACAAACGCCGGCTGCCTCGGCCTCAAAGCAGGGGTGAGCGCTGCACCCCATAGTCTAACTTAACCATCCAGGGGTCCTTTACCTTACCTTACCTTGAGCAGTAACTATTAATGTGCAAAATAAACTACCAACACCTTCTGCTGTTCTTCAGATCCAAGGTCTCTGTACGGAAAATTGCTTTCCTTCAGATATTTGGCTCTAAGTTGTTTAGAACTTCAAACGCTCATGTGAGCCAGTAGGATAGGCAAACAGGATGCAGATACTTAAAAATGGTCAGGAAGCGAGGTTCATTTGAGAAGCGATGGCAGGAGGCAGGTGGCCCTGGCTGCTGCCCAGAGGGCTCCTTTACAGGAGGGCAGCAGAGATGCCCACCTCTTGGCCCCAAAGAAGCCAGAGCAATGCCCCCCTTTCCCTGCCCCTCATGCCCCCACCTAGTTCTGCGACCTGGCTGGCCCCACAACATTTCACCACGAGCTGCCCATGCAGAACAGTTGATGTGCCACCCAGCAACTCCCTGAGCCCTGGGGCACAGCTTGGTTTCTGGTCCCATGCCCAAGTGAGCAGGACGGCAGGTGTGGGCATTGTTGACACTGAGGTTGCGCCAAGTTGGGCCGCAAAAGGCTTGGCTTGTTGAAAGAGAGCTGCTGGCACTTAAGCCGATGGATTGCCAACTGCGCTTGGAGGAAGGAGGAGGTAACTGGCGAGACCCAGGTGGCAAAATGGGGCACCCTTGTTAAAAGCATTTGCAGCGGCTGCCCACCTGATACCGAACCAGGTTCAAGGTGCTTGTATTAATTGGCAAGGCCTTGAACAAGTTAGATTTGAGGGGACCACCTGAACCCTTATATCCCAGCCCCGGCAGCTACCTTCTGTTTTAGAATCAGGGAGTTGGGACCCTGAAGGCTCTCTAGACCAGTGTTTTTCAACCACTGTTCCGCGGCACACTAGTGTGCCGCGAGATGTTGCCTCGTGTGCCGTGGGAAAAATTGAAAAATTCGAAACATTTTTTTAAAAAAAATATTCAAATTTTCGCCCACTAGGTGGGCGCCGGACTGTGTCCTGGGTATGGGTGGGGTGGGGTTTTTGACCCCACCCTCGGCCAGCAAGGGCGCCGATTGGCGCTCCTCAGGGCGACACCCTCCACTTTTCTGATGATTGGCTGTGATTGGTCCAGACTCCAGCCTGGACCTATCACAGTAGGACATCATCTTCCGACTTCCTTCCAGCCCGAGCACAGTGTGCGCAGCAGCGGAGAGAAGAAGACGTCACGACTTGAGTCACCAGGAGGACCAGAGAAGTTATCATTTTATTTCTCTTCAGTCTCCACTGAATGCCTTGACTGGGTTAGGGACCCTTATAGCTCAGCATCAGTTGATGGAAAGGACATGACTTTACAGGAACAGGAGGAACTAACTGAACTGAGAGAAAATCGTGGTTTCAAGCTAAGATTTGCTGATCTGCCTTTGGACAGTTTTTGGTTGGATACTGCCAAGGAGTTCCCCCTTCTGGCAAACAAAGCTATTTTGACATTGCTCCCATTTTCCACTACACATCTGTGTGAGATGAGCTTTTCAAGCATGATTGCTATAAAAACTAAATACAGAGAGAGACACAGAGCTGTGGACGAAGAGCTACGTGTGTGTCTTTCTTTGATTCCAGCCAGAATATCAGCTTTGTGTTCAGCCAAACAGGCCCAGGTTGCACACTGAATAAAGTATTTTATAATTTTTCATATTTCTGTTTACTTACTATTTCATAATAAAGTAATTATAAAATACTTTCTTTGTGTTTATTTGATTCCTATTCAAGAGAATTACTTTATATATAGTCAATATAGGCACAGAGTTAAATTTTTTCTAATGGTGGTGTGCCTCGTGATTTTTTTCATGAAACAAGTGTGCCTTTGCCCAAAAAAGGTTGAAAAACACTGCTCTAGACCAACCCCTGGCAATGCAAGAATCATTTGGCCCAACGTGGGGCTTCAGCCCACAATCCTGAAATCAAGAGTCTCATGCCCTACCGACTCAGCTATTTTCTAACCTTCAAACAACTGCCGGAAACTTTTCTATGCTGCCAAGCTTACGCAAGCAATTAAGACGTCTTTCTGGAATTGTTGATCTCATGTAAATTTTCACGCGTTTGTTGTTGTAAGCCACTTTGAATTATTCTGTTGTTTTTTTAAAAAATGAATTGCCTATGCAAATATTTTTAGACATAACAGTAAGGCGGAGGCTTGATTATGAAATTAGGGACACTCAATTCAATCCCCTTCCCTGATCAATTTGGCATACACAACACTTTCTTCTGCATGAGCCAACGTGGAGGAAAACTAATGCTCATCCTCCCAGGGGGAGCAGCAGAAACAGACAGAATTCTTCTCTCATGCAAATAGGAATCAGCAGTCAAGGTGCCATATAAAGGATTGCCCTTTGCCTATCTCTTCGTTCATGTGTGAGTGATCTGCCTTGGTCCAGTATACCTGAAGGAGCGTATCCACACCCTTCTGCCCGGACACTGAGGTCCAGCGCAGAGGGCCTTCTGGCGGTTCCCTCATTGCGAGAAGCAAAGCTACAGGGAACCAGGCAGAGGGCCTTCTCGGTAGTGGCACCTGCCCTGTGGAACGCCCTCCCGTCAGATGTCAAAGAGATAAACAACTACCTGACATTCCGAAGACATCTGAAGGCAGCCCTGTTCAGGGAAGTTTTTAATGTATGACATATTAGTGTATTTTGGGTCTTTGTGGAAGCTGCCCAGCCAGATGGACGGGGTACAAATAATAAATTATATTATCTATTATATCTGGGGGGTGGCCCCTCGTAGCTTTGCTCAAGCTCGTTTACTGCAACCAGATAAAGGGAATTAGGTCCTTGCCCCCCTGCAAAGTCTCTCAGAAGCTACAATTTTCCCTCGTTTGTGTGGGGGGGGGGGAGCCTAGCCAAAGAGAATCAGAAATCAATGGACCTTCAAGGAGAAGAGGTGGGCATACAAATGTTTTGGGGGGCTGACCTTTCGATGGGAGGAATGGTGAGAAGCCAGAGGACTTGGGGACGTTTTGCGTTGGGGGCTGTTTTTATGGGCTGCCGAGCAGAGTCCCTCTTAAGAGGAAGCAGGCTGCGGCACGATAAGGAAGAACAATTGGTGACAGCTAAGCCGTACAAAGCAGGCAGCCTTATTTTCCTTATCTGGATCGTGTGGGAAATAGCAAGTTCTCTTACATAAATGCATCCAGAGCAAGGTTGCTTGAATGCCCTAACTCCAAAACCCCAACTTTTGGGCCACATCATCTTGACCAGCCAAACCAAAGCACCACATTTTTATTTCAAACACTTATTAAAAAATATCATCGCCCGACATAAAAATTGCCTCCACTCCAGGGCAGTTTTCACCATAGCCTGTGATTAAGCTGGACTGAATATAATTTACTTACCACCAAACGGTGCAGAGGATAGATGTATTATAGTATTTTAATATTTTTTGGGAAGCTGCCCAGAGTGGCTGGGGAAGCCCAGCCAGATGGGCGGGGTATAAATAATAAATATTATTATTATTATTATTATTATTATTATTATACTGCAAACCTGCTTCTTTTACCTATGGAGAAGTGCGAAAGACTTTCCTTTGCAATCTTTTAAGGAATGGAACCTTAAATGGAACCTTAAACCTTAAAAATGGTCAGAGGCAGCTGAATTCCATAGGCTCGTGCCGCATTGAATAGCGGCTGCATAGGGAGAGTATTCATGCAGAATTGCAAAAAATGCTAAAGATCTCTTTTAATAAAAAACCAGAGGCCTGCCTCCTGGGAATTACAGATCTGGATATTCCGCAAAAGAGGAAGGGTATCTTTTTATACGCTACGGCGGCAGAAAGTGTTCTTATCATGGCAAAATGGAAGAGTAATGAAATCCCCTCTATACAAGATTGGATCCAAAAGCTGACAGAGTATGACAAATTAGACGGTCTATCAGAAAAAATAAAGAATAAATCAAAACAGGAATTTGTCTCAAAATGGGAGGTTTTCAAAGAATGTTTGAAACATATAGTAGTTTAAAATCTGTTGCATCATTCGAGGAACTTCAGTAATAGTTGCAAGGTAGATATAAGAATTAAGATATATTGAGAAAAAGTTTAAATAAGATAAAAGTGTGTATTGGCAATAAGTAATATGAAATCGAAATATGGAATAGATGGGAGGTTGGGTCTTTAGTGTTAAGACCACTTTCTGTATTATCGTTTGTTAAGAAAATTATGTGTCTATGGTCATTCCTGGGTGTAATTTGGTATTTGTGTTTTTTCTTTCTTCTTTTCTTGTTGTATCAATAATTTTTTTTTAAAAAAAAGGAGATTGTAGGAAGGAAATTAAAAAAAAGAAAGAATAGCAGTTGCATAGGAGGCTGTTCCCTCTTAAAACTACGGTAAAAGGTAAAGGGACCCCTGACCATTAGGTCCAGTCGTGGCCGACTCTGGGGTTGCGGTGCTCATCTCGCTTTACTGGCCGAGGGAGCCGGCGTTCAGCTTCCGGGTCATGTGGCCAGCATGACTAAGCCGCTTCTGGCGAACCAGAGCAGCGCACAGAAACGCCGTTTACCTTCCCGCTGGAGTGGTACCTATTTATCTACTTGCACTTTGACGTGCTTTCGAACTGCTAGGTGGGCAGGAGCAGGGACCGAGCAACGGGAGCTCATCCCATGGCGGGGATTCGAACTGCCAACCTTCTGATCGGCAAGTCCTAGGCTCTGTGGTTTAACCCACAGCGCCACCCGTGTCCCCCAAAAACTACAGTAGTGCCTTTTAAATGAAGCTGCACATTAATACGTCCTCACTTATGTCACTTTCTTGGGAGAATAAGCCACCCTTTGACAAAGTGAGAACAAAGCGTGCCCTGGGATTAGTTCGTTTTCAACGTACGGTAATTTGATCAGTAAAAGTCAATGGCGTTGCTCGGCCAGCTGCTAGCTAAACCACTACCCAAAGTGGGAAGAGTGCATGAACTTTGGGTTCCTGTGTTCAGAAAGGTAGCACCTGGGCCGGCTATTGCGCTCCGGGGCTTCCCCTCCCTGTGCCCTAGATCTGCTGTGGGGCCTGGCTCTCTCTGTTCCACATCCTTGGAGCACAGAGCAGCCGTGGTGAAAAGACCTGTTGTGTCTCTCGGCACAAGAGGAGCTTTGTTCAAAGCTGAAGCTGCAGGTGTTGGCCCTGGCAGGCGCTTTCTCGTTCCCGGCTCTCTTTCCGCACTCGCAACCCTGTGCAAACAGAGAACTTCGCTCGGCAACGGCCACCGCTGTAACTGAGCAGCTCCCTGGGGTCTAGAAGGAAGAAGAGCAAGGAGCTAGGCCGAGAGGGGAGAGGCGATGGGAGGCAGTCCTCTGCAGAGTGGAGCCTGTCTTCCACTTCTCTGCACGCATTTACGAACAGGAAGCCAGTGTAGTGATTCCCCCAGTCAATTCAGCCTGTTGCGCCCATAGGAGAGAGTGATGCCCGTTGGCCTAAATGGTTTTAAAAGATTAGACAAATTCATAGAGGCGTATCGATGGCTGGAAGGCTTCCAAATACCTGTTGCTGGAAACTGCAGGAAGGGAGAGGGCCCTGCTTGTGGGTTTTCCTACAGGTTGGCCACTATGGGAACAAACTGCTTGGCTGGCTGGGACATTCATTACACCCAGGAGGTTCTCAATCCAGAGTTCCTATCCAGGGACAGAATTGGTACCAAATAACTTGCATGGCCCTCTGATGTTCAGTTAAAGGGACCCCTGACCATTAGGTCCAGTCGTGGCCGACTCTGGGGTTGCGGCGCTCATCTCGCTTTATTGGCCGAGGGAGCAGGTGTACAGCTCCCGGGTCATGTGGCCAGCATGACTAAGCCGCTTCTGGCGAACCAGAGCAGCGCACGGAAACGCCCTTTACCTTCCCGCTGGAGCGGTACCTATTGATCTACTTGCACTTTGACGTGCTTTCAAACTGTTAGGTTGGCAGGAGCAGGGACTGAGCAACGGGAGCTCACCCTGTCACGGGGATTCGAACCGCCGACCTTCTGATCGGCAAGTCCTAGGCTCTGTGGTTTAACCCACAGCACCACCCGTGTCCTGATGCTCGGTTAGGAGAAAGGAAAACATTTCCCCCATGGATTGTGCCCAGGCATCGCTTCCACAACTGCACCCCTTCAAAGGCACCCATTTAGCGCCAGGCCTGGCCTGCTGCTACACCCCTTGCCCTCGTTCCTTTTATAAAGCACCCCGGGGCTCGTGCAGAGTGCTGCCCTGAGCTCCTGGAGCAGCCCAACTGCAATCTGTCCCCAGCACGTTTAGAATGAAGCAGCAGGGTCTCCCTGCAAGGCAGATCGCAGGTTCAGGCCTCAGTACCTTTCTCTTCAAAAGTTAAGGATGTTGCGCCCCAGAGAGCAAGTTCAGTTTTGAAACTTTCCTCTTCCCACCACGCTTAATGCCGGGAGGCAGTCAGTGATCGTTAAAGAGGCTGCAAGCACACATACACATACTTCTCAGAGTTACCCTTGAAAGACCACCCCCCATAGCAAATTTGGGTGAGGGGCAGCTGCCAATGTGGGACCGAGTTACCTCTGACAACGCCTTAAACTTGCCCACTCCTGCCCAGTCACTTTGTTCCTTAACAGTGGCATGCTCCCATTTTTTGCCATACATCCAACAAGACCAGGGCCTTTTGTGTGGTGGCACCCGATCACTGGAATGCGTTCCCAGTGAACACAAGGCTGGAGCTGACATCGCCAGCACTTAAGCTTCAAGACTCACCTGTTCACCCAGGCTTTCCCCAAGTGATCTAGCGACCGTTGCTATATTAAGCGAATCTACTGATTCGTGCTGTATTTTATGCTTGTTTCATGAATGCCGTTTCCTCAACTGATTTTATGCTCTTCACAGCCCAGTCTGCCGTTTTCTCCTGAGTGCTGGTGGCGTGCAGATTCGCAAAACAAATAAAACTTCACGGTTGCTGGTTTTTTAAACCACAAGATAACTAGTTCTAGTTCAACTTTGTCAAGAAACCCACATTTATGCCAAAGGATTTTTTTTATTATTCTTATTATTATTATTACCACCGAGACAGGTTTGTTTGTTTGTTTTGTCCCACATACAATTCAGTCTTGTGATTAAACAGGACAAAAAAAAATACAAATAAAAAGAGAAGATGGAGTTCAAATAAATATACAATAAAAAGCTAACCGGCATTTAAAAAGGCAGGAGTGCTCTCAAGTCTGGATAAATACAGCACACAGATATGTTTGGGGACAAAGGGGACGGGTTCAGTGGGGCAGGGAGAGGAATAGGCCAAAGTTTCAGAAGTGCCTTGTGATCGGTGGTGCAGGGTGGGCGGGCGTGAGCCCACCCAATATGCTCATGAGATTCGGAGAGAGCACCAGTCTTTTGGAAAACAGCGTCCTTCCTCGCCCTCTCCCCCTTTGCTTTAGGCTCAAACTCCGCACTGTTTTTTAAAAAAGACCATGGCTCGTAGAAACTATCACACAGTGATAACGTGATCGTGGTTACTTCAGCATCAGCCCTTTGGGTATGTCTTGGGTTTCGTTTCGTTTTTTCAAATACTATACAGAATGTACAAAAAGAAGGGAAGGGGGAATTGGGGTGGGGAAGGATGCAAGGTGCTAGACAGGGATATCCAACGCAGCCTTAGCTGCAAAAAATAAAATACAATTGCCCCAAAGGGAGCTCGGGAGCTCCCGCTGCTTTCCAGGACAGCCACTCCCTGTTTGCTGCTGAGCTCGTGCAGGCAGGTGCTGGTGCAACGTGGACTTGCCCCCTCTCACCCTGCTCCACAGATGCGGACAGAGCCTCCCCAAAGGCCTCGCTGGCCCAGAAGGCGGAGGCAACCCATGTGGAAGAGGAGAGAGACCAACCCTGCTCTCTCCGACTGGCTGATTCAGGCTGGAGGGCGAGTCCAGCAGTCGCCACCTTGCAAGATGCCAGGGAGAGCCGACTGTAGCTGAGCGGCTGCAGCTTGACCCAGTCTCCTTGCCTAAGCCCCCTCGGTAGTGTTTAAAGGCTGCAACAGCGAGCCGGCTAAGGTAGGATCAGGTGCAGCCAGGGTCTGCAAGGAACAGTGGAGCCCCAAACCCCACGCCCCCGATCCTATTTGTGCTAAGAGCTGCCCCAGCTGGCTGCTGAGGGGAGGCACAGCAGACCCTTCCCCAAAGAGCCCTCCTAGGAGAGGGAGGGGGGCAACATAAAAGAAACAAAACCCGTGCCCTAAAGAAGGCATCGCTCACCAAGCTCCCATGCAACAGATTCCCAAATTCAGTAAGGATCTTTTTTTTTAGTGTTTTTTCTTTTCTCTTTTTTTAGTAAAGATTGCCAACTGCTTGGGTCAAGTTACAACACACGCAAGAAGAAAAAGAGTGAAATAAAAGCAAAGAAGCAGCCCCCCCCGGACGCAGGGTGGTTAACTTGAGACGCCCCAGAAGCTCCAACTCCCATCAGCCCCAGCCAGCAGGGCCAGGAGGGAGGAGTCGTAGCCTAGCAACACCTTGCAGGCCACAGGTAGCCCAACTGGTGCAGGAGGGTCCGGTCTCCAAGCCCCTGGATCTAAAGGTTTGGTCCCCTTCCTGGATTTGGCCCCTTCACCTGACAAGCAAGCCCCTCTCTTGCCTGGCCTTTGAAACCCGCTTCCGGGGAGTCTACCTGGGTGCAGGACCAGGCAGAACCTTCCCATCTCCGTTCTGCCACGCTGGCCCAAGCGTTACCAGCCCTGCCAGAGTGATGGGAGAAAAGCCGTGCCTGTTGGTTTTTAGTTCGCTCCCTATCCCCCAGGCTGCGATTCAGTCTCGCCTGGGAAACAGGGAAGCGAGAGAGCCCAAGTGTTGTGGGGCTTATTGCTGAGATGAAAGCTCCACCCCGCCCAGGGCTAGCATCTACGAACAGGCTTCTAAGGGTTGATGGCTTTTTCTTTAAAAAGGGTGAATTGGGGAACTGCCAGTTATCCAATAGACCACACTGCTTCTTTGAGTGGTGAATAGAACCTGTCCACCTCTTGCTCAGAATGTGAGCAATCCGAATGTTAGATCTTCCACAGGCTCAAAAAGCCTGCCCAGCTTAAACAAGGCGATTCAGGTTGTCACAGAGCGGGGGGCCTCCCTTGGCCACCCCCCACTTCCTAATTTAACCAGAAACTAACCCCCGCCCCATGACTCATCCTTCTGCTCCCCTTTCTCTGGCTCCTTCATCCCCCCCCCCAGACCCTCCTCCCACATTCGCAGACATGTTTCTCTTCCCTGAACGAGTGTCAGCAACTACGGGCCCACCGGCCCATGTCCGGCCTGCGGGCGACAACTGGCTGGCTTCCCAAATCGACACGACTCCCGCCCAAGCATCCCTGTTTGCTTACCTGCGGTCTTTTCCTTCTGTCTCCTTTTGCCTCTCCCCTCCCCCCTTACCTGTGGCCTCGCGTCTACAGTATCTGAAAGCAGAGAAGGAAGGCCCTCGTGTGCCCTCCCTCCTGGCCCATTGCTCCTCTGCTGGGTCCGCCTACGTGGGGAGCGTTAACGGTGAGAAGTCCTCATCGCCTGTGCGTTTGGAGTCAGGAAAGGGCAGGGGAAATGTGAAATTGAAGGAAGCACAAGGGACGGGGGGAGAACCTGCTGAACCACACACAGATGGCACGTGATTTGCAGCCCCCCCCCCAAGAAGTCTTTAACAGTTAGCGAAGAAGTGAAAGCCTTTTGTGGCTGCAACTGGCTGGTGCGAGAGTAGTGGGTGGGTGCCGTTCTGCTTGCATCTCGCTCCTCTTTTGGCTTGGGACGAGGGATCGTGGCCAGGAGAGAGAGAAAGCTGCTTGGTCCAGGGCTGCTCTGGTCAGGAACGCTGCTGTGTGTCCTTTTCACACACCAGGAGGTTGTTTTTCCCCAAAGGAGTTCCGACGTCAAAGTCGCAGGTCCAAGGCGGCAGGAGGGGAGGTTTCGAAAACCCTTGCCCAAGATGGCAAGGAGGCAGAGCCCTTCCCAGACACAGCGGAGCATCCCAGTCCAGGCCCGTGCTCTCTCTCTCTCTGCTCCCAAACTGGGAAAAACGTTTCCGCTCCCTGAGCTGGGAAAGAAAAACCAGATGACCTTGAAAGGAGCGGGGAAACTGTTTCAGTGCTGGTGAAGGTGAGTCCCAAGGTCAGGGAAGCAGCTGCCTCTTCCCCCAGTTGCAATGCCCCGGCCACCGCTGTCCAGCAGGGGTCAGTCCTGAGCTTGGGTGGGGATGGCAAGAGGGGCCCGTGGCGAAGAGAAGAGTTGTTAGCACCACTGGCTGGGCCAGAGAAAGAAAGAACGGACAAGGGGAACGAGAAAAGAGGGGGCTCCTGGGGACGCACCTGTTGGGGGGAAAAGAAAGAGAGAGGCACTATGAAATGAGAAGGAGGTGCAAGGCCGGGCCCCACAAGGCTGCTTCCTCCTGCCCAGCCCCCTCCTGGGCCTGCCTTACCTGTAGGCCCCGCCCTCTTTTCATACAAAGACCTTGGCAAGGGCATCGGCCCCAGCGCTGGCAATCAGGGCCTTGCTGGGATGGAAGGCCACGTCGTGGATGGCCTCCTCGTGCTTCTTGCGGTGAGCTGTGATCTCCTGCGTGCAGGTCTTGTTGTCGAGGTTCCACAGCCGGAGGGAGCAGTCGTGGCCTAGGAGAGGCGGAAGGGCCAGGGGGGTTAAGCAAGGAAGCCCACGTGCCCAGGCACGCACGAGGCTTAGTTAAGGGGTAATAATAATAATAATAATAATAATTTTTATTTATATCCCACTCTCTGCAGCCAAAGCCAGGCTCAGGGCGGCTAACAACAATAAAATAGTACAACATTCTAAAATCATTTCATTATAAAATTAATTCAAATCAAATTGATGGCTAAAGTTCTGTGAAGATTGCCAAAGGTACCAGCAGACCTCTAAGCTGTCGAAGGAGGGGACGGTGCGAAGCCACTATGGCGAGGAAATAGGGTGTCAGACTAAAGGCCAGTCCATCCCACAAGCAAGCAAACTGGGCCAGTTGCCAAAGTCCCAGGGCCACAGGGACTGGGAGGTCACAGAGGAGTGGTGGGAGGAGCTGGCTGGGCAATCCCCAAGGGAAGAAGGCTCATGAGCCTGGGGAATGATGGTGGGATGATGAGTGATCAGAGGGAGAAGACTGGGAGGAGGAAGTGTTGGAAGCTGGAGAGGTGACAGGGCTTAGTGAGCTGGGAGAGTCCGTGGCAGAGAGCAGTTCAGAATCAGAAGCAGAGGCCAAGAGGCAGAGATGAGTTCAGGCTGGTGAAGAGTCACACTGGTCTCCCCCTCCTGATGTGGCAGGCTCCCCTCCCCGACTCCCAGAAAGAGGTATGAAAAAGGAGGAGCAAAGACAGACTGTGCATGCGGGCACAGTATCCGGTTGCTGGAAAGATGCCCTGAGGAGGAGGACAAATAGGCTGCGGGGAAGTGGGGAATTTCAGCAACTGGTTTCATGGAGTAAGACCCACAGGGGATGAACTGCTGTGCTCATGAGGCCTGAAAGTCTGTCCAATCTGTGAAGATCATGTTTTGCTGATAAAATGTTAACCCCAGCATTGAAAATGGTGTGATTTACTGACTGGCTGGCTCCGTGACATTTACAGACCTGAATTTGCACCTTTAAGGGGTGAGATTGGAAGGCCAACTCACGCCCTTCACAAAGGATGGATTAAAACCCAGCAACTGCCAGTTCCTGATGCCAAGGTCAAGACTGTCTAGAATAAAGCTGAGGACATTCACGGGAGGAGCCTGACATTCTGCTCTGCCACTGGGGGGGGGGCACCTTGCAGACTGGGGTTCTACTGTGCACATAAGAGAAAGCTCCCAGTAGGAAGGCTGAATAAAAAAATTCCTTCAAGTAGCAATTTTTTTATTTTGACTATGGCAGACCAACACGGCTACCTATCTGTAGTAGGAAGGCTGATTGCTGAAGAATGGATGCTTTTGAATTCTGGTGCTGGAGGAGACTCTTGAGAGTCCCATGGACTGCAAGAAAACCAAACCTATCCATTCTGAAGGAAATCAGCCCTGAGTGCTCACTGGAAGGACAGATCCTGAAGCTGAGGCTCCAAGACTTTGGCCACCTCATGAGAAGAGAAGACTCCCTGGAAAAGACCCTAAAGTTGGGAAAGATGGAGGGCACAAGGAGAAGGGGACGACAGAGGACGAGATGGTTGGACAGTGTTCTCGAAGCTACGAACATGAGTTTGACCAAACTGCGGGAGGCAGTGGAAGACAGGAGTGCCTGGCGTGCTCTGGTCCATGGGGTCACGAAGAGTCGGACACGACTAAACGACTAAATGACAACAACACCACATATGGAGATGGAGGAGGCAGCACTTACTTCCTGATATAAGGAACACTCCGTTGGGATCTACAGCGAGACAGGTAACAGCGTCCAGGTGTGCCACCATGGAGTGCACAGCTTTCCCTGCACAGAGAGGAGAACATTTTTCCCCTGAGTTACAAAATGTAGACATGTACGCAACTCCCGTTCCTGGGTTATTTGGAAAATCGTGCTCAGAGGGAACCTGCCAACTTAAAACTGTGTTTGAGAAGCAAGTGCTCTTCTAATCACTGCGAAGGAGGCAGAGGTTACAGGTTTCTGCCAACTCATCCATTCTGGCCCCCAAACAACAGCCCTACCTGTGCGATTGTCCAGGAAGCGGATCCCTCGGTCGTCATGGGCTGTGATAGTGATCGGCTGGGTTGGGTGGCTCACAACTTGGTTGATCTGACTGGATCCTGTTCAGAGAGGAAGGGAGGAGAGTTTAAGGACAGTCCTAGGACAAGCAAATCTTTGCTTGGATAAGAGCAGAGATGTGGAAAAGGAGAAACCTCTCCAAGGAGGCAGCCTCAAACTTTTGCTGAATTTGCACTCGGGAGACCCTGGAAGAGAATGTGAGGGCCAGGTGCCATATGTTACTTATTTCTGCCAAGTTTTTAAACAGACTAAACATTATACCAGCCCTTCCCACACCTGGGGCCTTCCAGAGGTTTTCGGAATACAATTCCCATCAGCCTAAGCCAGCACAAAGCTGCATTGTATGAATGATTTATTTATTTTGGCTTGACACAAAAATGCGCCCAGAATTAACTGGACAGAGTTCTAAATTAAAAAAAAATAAAAGTACAATGTAATAGAGGTATTCCTCCTTCTATGACTCAGGAGGGGGTGCTGTTCCCAAGATTATGCACACAATTGCACCTAATTAATTTTTTTGCTTCTGCTCATTTGTAAACTTAACCAACCCAAACTCATTCACTTAGTTAATGCTACAATCACTTTATGTATTTCACTTGTCAGTAGAAATAAAATTCACAGCAAGTGCGTTTCACTCCCAGCACCTTCTATTCTTGGACCCAAAAGCCCCTTATAGCACAGTTCCAATTCCAAAATTTTATCTTCTCTGAATGTTGTCGAGGCACTTTGGTTTCCCCCCTCTCTCCTCTTCTAGATTCCTCAGAGATCCCCTTGCCTATCCCATCTCTGTCCTGTCCACAACTACACCCCGGCAAGAGCTCAGTCGGTAGAGCATGAGCTTCTTAATCTCAGGGTTGTGGGTTTGAGCCCCGTGTGAGATAAAGTGGAAATGAAGTGTAATTGTCAGGGAACTGCCATCAGAGCTAGAGGCGGAGAAAAGGCTCCAGAGGGATGCCGGAGAGGGTCCCAGTAGGGAGAGAGGGAAGGAAATCAGCGTAACACCAGTAGAGAAGGGGGGCAGATGGAGGAATCAGAGAGGAGGCTCCAAGACTCCTCGCCGGAGACCAGCGGAGAGAGTATGGGTCCTCCGCTGCCCACACCCTCCCTGCGCAGAAGGCTTCCGCGCAGGGAGAGTAGGAGGAGACTTGGCGTCAAAGAACTTCTATGCTGGAAGAAGTTCAAGAAACGCCCACTGACGGATTCTGCCAGCGACTGAGACAGTCACGATGCTGGAGGCTGTTCAGTCAGAAAGGGTTCAACCAGGTAACCTAGCCAGGAGTGGCGGCAACTTACGCACGAGCAACCCCTAAACCCATTACAGTAATGTTACCTTGAAATTATGTACACAGTATTCCAATGGTCACACACACACACACACACACACACACACACAACTACACCCCAGCAAGAAACAAACCCACTCTTGGGGAGTCTCTAAACAAGGGACCTGTAAACGCTGTTGCTGGTTTATCATCATAACCCCTGGTCCTAAGCAACCCAATATAACTCGCCAGGATGACACTCCTGCTTGGGGAAATGTCCCACTTTGTGCAAGAGAACAGAAATGCCACCAATATAGGCAGGTTTCTGACTCATTTCAGACTAAACAGAACCTTTATCCTCTTCTTTTTTCTTTTTTTAATTTCTTTTTTAAATTTTATTGGAATTTTATTTACAACATAACACAAACCCCCCAATATACAAATCCACCTTCATTAGACGTGAATATAACATACAGTAAACATAACATACAACAATACCAACAACCAAATAAAAGACTTCCATTATCCTGTATCTGGCCTCCTTATTTACTTCTTATAAACTGTTTCCTTTATGAATAATTATTAAGATTTTTCTAATTATAACTTAAATATCCACAAAGTCTCCTGCAGACATTAATCGAAACAAGTCCAGGTATGTATTTTATGTATGTGTTTTGTGCAGTATTCTCTGCATTTTATTCTCAATAATGGCAGAAACTCACAGATGGAGAAGACTTTTAATTTTCTACATCATTTTTATTTATAAAGGGATTCTTTGTATGAGCCAATGCTTTATTATCCCTTTGGAGCTGTGGTGCCTTCTTGTTGTTGTAATTTTGTCCTTTTATGTTGTCATGCTTTATGGTTAACATTTTTGATTCTCTGTTTTTGTTATGTTTACACTTTTTTTTTTGCTAGCCCCACCCCACTCTCAGCCCCAACTCACCGCTGGCTGGCCTGGATTCCAGGGTCAGGACAGAGCAGTTGGCTTCCACATCATAGAGAACTGTGCATCCTGTCTGGAAGGCTGCCACGACGTGTGCAGGGTCGGTACCGGAGAAGGTGATGGAGGTAGGGATTCCGTTCTCTGCAGAAGATGGTAGAGACAAGCATCTGGGCACTGGGTTCTGGAGATGGTCCAAGGGTGACCACAGCAGTCGGAAGGATTTGGAGAGAACTGGAAGTTGCTCTGCCCAAGCCATACTGCACAGAGTTGATGAATCTCCACCTAACCTTGAGGATTTATATACAGTGGTGCCCCGCAAGACGTATGCCTCGCAAGACGAAAAACCCGCTAGACGAAAGGGTTTTCCGTTTTTCGATGCGCTTCGCAAGACGAATTTCCCTATGGGCTTCCTTCGCAAAATGAAAACGTCTTGCGAGTCTTGCGATTTTTTCCGCTTCCCCCCCCCTTTTTCTAAGCCGCTAATAGCCTTTTAGCCGCTAAGCCTTTAATAGCCGCTAAACCGCTAATAGCGCTAAGCCGCTAAGAGGGTTGCTTCGCAAGACGCAAAAACCGCTAGACGAAGAGACTCGCGGAACGGATTATTTTCGTCTTGCGAGGCACCACTGTATCTCTAATCTTTGTTTCGACTCTTCTCAGAGCCACTGCACCTTTATCCCTGTTAAGAAGCCCTCCCTCCCTTTTTGGAGAAGCCCTGAATTATCTGCTGAGGGTATGTGAGGTTTTCAATGCTCCAGATGTTATTAACTTCTAGCTGCTACGAGAGATTGAGCGCCCTAATAATATTAATAATAATAAATAATAATAATAATAATAATCCCACCCATCTGGCTGAGTTTCTCCAGCCACTCTGGGCGGCTTCCATCAGAATACAGTGGTGCCCCGCAAGACGAATGCCTCGCAAGACGAAAAACTTGCTAGAAGAAAGAGTTTTCCGTTTTTTGAGTCGTTCCGCAAGACGAATTTCCCTATGGGCTTGCTTCGCAAGACGAAACGTCTTGCGAGTTCTTGCGAGTTTCCTTTTTCTTAAAGCCGCTAATAGCCGCTAATAGCCGTGCTTTGCAAGACGAAAAAACCGCAAGACGAAGAGACTCGCGGAATGGATTAATTTCGTCTTGCGAGGCACCAATATATTAAAATAAAGGTAAAGGGACCCCTGACCATTAGGTCCAGTCGTGGCCGACTCTGGGGTTGCAGCGCTCATCTCGCTTTACTGGCCGAGGGAGCCGGCGTACAGCTTCCGGGTCATGTGGCCAGCAGGACTAAGCTGCTTCTGGCGAAGCAGAGCAACGCACGGAAACGCCGCTTACCTTCCCGCCAGAGGGGTACCTATTTATCTACTTGCACTTTGATGTGCTTTCGAACTGCTAGATTGGCAGGAGCAGGACTGAGCAACAGGAGCTCACCCAGTCGTGGGGATTCGAACCGCCGACCTTCTGATCGGCAAGTCCTAGGCTCTGTGGTTTAACCCACAGTGCCACCCGCGTCCCTCCCTATTAAACATTAAAAGTTTCCCTAAACAGGGCTGCCTTCAGACGTCTTCTAAAAGTCTGGTAGTTGTTTTTCTCTTTGAAATGTGGTGGGAGGCATTCCACAGGGCGGGTGCCACTACCGAGAAGGCCCTCTGCCTGGTTCCCTGTAACTTGGCTTCTTGCAGTAAGGGAACCGCCAGAAGGCCCTCGGCACTGGACCTCAGTGTCCGGGTAGAACGATGGAGGTGGAGACGCTCCTTCAGGTATACTGAACCAAGGCCATTTAGGGCTTTAAAGGTCAGCACCAACACTTTGGGGTCTGAGCTTGAGAGGGAAGGGCAGAGCAGGTTCACACCACGAACGAATGAGAAGCCCTTCGGCAGGATCCAAGGGCCCAGCGTGATCAAAAAGAGGCAGAGGCTCACCACTGTCCGCAGTGTAGGTGCTGAGGCAGGAGGAGTTGCTGCTGCTGGGGTCCCATATCCTCACCGTGCCATCTGCAGAGCACGAAGCCAAGCGGTTCTTCGAGGGGCTGAAGGCCAGGCCCCAAACGGCGTCTGTGTGTCCGTCCAAGACGTTGCCGAGCACACTTGGGTCTGGGCCAGGAACAAGGACAAAAGCAAAACCTAGCGCTGCCTGCCTCCCTTTCAAGCTTCGCGCAGCAGTGACAGGTGGCCTAGATCATCACATATACTTCAGAGCCAAGGCCCAAGCAAAGTTATTTATTTCATGCATTTAATATTTCCCCCTTCGACACGTGTATTTCTAGGGGTGGCTAATAGAACTGCAAACAGAACCCGACGCTCAAAAGCAGAAGCATCATGCAGCAAACATCCAAGTAACATAAATAAAAGAGAGCCTGGAAACTTTAAATGCCCGTGCCAGAGCAGGCGCCATGTGAGCCTCCCTGTACTGGCATGGAGCTCCACAACTGGGGAAGCTCTCTCTGCGTGCGTCACCACAATAGGTGCATCGGATTTAGCCCTCTGGCCAAATGGAGGGCAAGGGATAGAGAAGAGCATGAGCTTTGCTTCCTGGTCCATGCACACGAGAAGGCCAGACCCCACAAACGCTCCGCCCTCCAAGGCGCAAAACATGCAGGGAGTCACCGTCGCAACTCGGCAGTGAATGGTTTGTGGAGGCTCCAGCCTTGCAAAAACCAGCAGTCAGCAATACTGCCACCCCACCCAACCTGGTCCCCAATTCTAAACTTGCAGGGTGCGGCGAGGCACCCCCAAATCTTGTCCATGTAATGTCACTGTGCTGAAAACAGCAGTCATCCCTAGATCAAAGAATGCAAGCAAGGAGACAAGATGCAGCAGAGTTGGGGCAGCTGTCCCTACCATAGCCATCGTAGGGGTCCATGCCAAGTTCCGGGATCCTCCAGCAACGGATCCTCGTGTCTGCGCCTCCACTGTAGCAATATTCGCTGTCGCAGCCCATGGCAACCGAAAGCACCGGGCCCCTAGCAGGGAACAGCAACGGGTGCATGAAAAGGAGAGGAAGGAACGAGGGTGGGGCTGTACCCACTAATGCTCCCCCGACACCCACCAGGGGGAATCCAACAGACAGTTCTGCTTTAGGGCAGCTGACAGGTTAGCTAGGGATCAATGCCTTCCCCTTGCGCCTGCTCGACTCCTATACACACCTGTGCGCCCTGAATGCATAGACTGGCTCCACGTCGAGCGCTGCATTCCTGTAACAGCAAAGAGGGATGACAAAAGAGTCAGATGGGTGGCCTACACATCTACGTGTCGTCTTTGCTTTTCTCACTTGCAGGCTGAGCTTACGTGCAACAACTACCATTGTGTCGCAGCTCTTTTCGTCTCCTGTGACTGGTTATTTTTGTATGCTTTCCTCATACAGTTTCACAGAATCTATCACTAGGGGTTATTGCTTTCTTTCCGTTCTTGTTTTTATTATGCATTTTGTATTTTTACGTTGTGAATTGCCCTGAGGTCTATGGATAAAGGGCGGAATACAAATTTTATTAATAATAATGGTAACAGATTTAGAGGGAGTTGGAAGGGACCCCCCGGGGGCGATCTAGTCCAACCTCTTCCAATGCACGAATCATCTCCTGGGGGCATCTCTCCCACAGGGACGCTACAAGTTTAAACCACTTTGTGGATCCCATCTCTCCCCTCTCCCCACAAGAACTCTGGGAAATGGAAGAAGAAGAAGAAGAGCTTGGATTTGATATCCCGCCTTTCACTCCCCTTCAGGAGTCTCAAAGCGGCTAACATTCTCCTTTCCCTTCCTCCCCCACAACAAACACTCTGTGAGGTGAGTGGGGCTGAGAGACTTCAGAGAAGTGTGACTAGCCCAAGGTCACCCAGCAGCTGCATGTGGAGGAGCGGAGACGCGAACCCGGTTCCCCAGATTACGAAACTACTGCTCTTAACCACTACACCACACTGGCTCTCCACCACACTGGAGGGTTAAAAGACTGTACAACTCTCCACAGCCCTACAGCATTCCTTGACTGGGAGCCATGGCAGGCGGAGACAAAAAAGCGGGCATCCATCTGGCACACAGAAATGCCTAAAGCAGTTTCTTCCCTGTAATGAGAGACCTGCTGGGCCGGACCACAGAGCGACCTCCTCCAGCATCGCATTTCCCACAGTCACCAACCAGATGACTACAGGAAGCCTGCAAGGGCAAGGACCCTTCCCTGCCGCTACTCCTCACTAACTGGCGATCGGAGGCATGCTAAGCCACCTTGCCCTTCTCCAGGGAGGGAACCAGATAGCTCCAGCTCTAAAGACATTAAATAAGTTGGAGTTCTTGTTATTAAATATGCCAAGAAAAAAGCACACCAAGAACTCAGGCCAATATACGTTTCAATAGTGGGAGTGGTCCCTACTCGCAAATCAGTAGTCAATGGTATCTGATCCATAATTGACTTCTGCCCAATGATTGAAACTAAGACCTTCATGACCGAGATGACTGGCAGAATCCGAGACCTGGGAGAAGAGGCGGCGGAAGAGGACTGGAAGAAGTTTAAAGACTATTTACAAAAACATTATAAGCTGTATGAGTGTTAGGAGAATGCATGACAGAAAATAATATGGCATCAGTAATTTAGTTATAAGAGATATGAGTAAGCGATGTTTAAGAAAATGATGATATTTGAGGTAATATTATGCTTAAGTTAATTGGCTTAATATATGATAAAAACATTAATAATCGGGGACATAATATTCGAGAACTATTAATATGATTTGAAATAAGGTAATAAATTGCTGTTTATAACTGTATGACTGAGAACGCAGGAAAAGGTGATGTGAGGAAGTCCAAAATTTATGGAAATATGATTTATGGATAAATTGATTTTTATGTATTTTTTTCTCTTTCTTTTTACTTTTTAAATCTTTTCTGTTCTTTTCTTGTTGGACTGTATGGTGATGGTACTATATATGCTTGTTAATCTTTCTTCTGTTTAAAATGCGCAATAAATATTTTATATTAAAAAAAAGAAACTAAGACCTTCACATCAAATCTGACTATGGACTAACATGAACTTACTAGTTTCTGATCCATAATTGGATATACATATCCTTATGAGTTTGAGTTTGTAGTCTCTGTTTGAGTTTGTAATCTCTGTTTGAGTTTGTAATCCTTGTCAGAATATATACTTTTGAATGGATTAGTTTTTGTTACAATTGGCTATTGATTTGCGAGTAGAGACCACTCCCACTACTGAAACTTATATTGGCCTGAGTTCTTGGTGTGCCTTTTCCCAGCTCTAAAGACAGCAGGTCCTCCCTGCGCTCACTTTTTGGCGGCCACCGTCTTCTGAAGGTTCCACAGCTTCAGCGTGCCGTCCTCCGAGGCGGTGACCAGCGCGGACTCGGAGTGATGGAAGACCAAGGCCCGGATGCCATCGTAGTGACTCCGTAGGGTGAACTTGGGGTTCCACGTCTTCTTAAAGGCATCTTTGCTGTCCGAGAGCTGAGGCAGGGGTGGAGGAGAGGAGGAGAAGGAGAAAGAATAGAGGGGCTGCTTAGTCAGGTGCCCCTCCCCAGCCCGAACCTCCCCCGCTGCTACAGAGCTGCTTCCTCACACCTCCCACTCATGGAAGATTATTTCCCAGCTCAGGCTGCCCCCGTGGCAGTAGCCAGAGGAGCAGAAGAGGGCTTGAGGAGGCAGCGAGGGGCGGGAATGGAAAGCGACGACTCTCAGAACTCGCATCACAACTCACATCACAACTTAGCTCATTGTCGTTGGTGACGGTCAGGTCCGCGAGGTCTCCCAGGCTGACCTCTCCTCCGCCAATGGTGTCCATTATAAAAACATCCGAGGAGAAGCCCAGGGAACCTGTTCCGGGGAGGGGAGAGGAAAGCTTACGAGTGTGGCAACGCGCCAGCTACAGGACAAAGGAAACGGGGCAGGGTGTAGGTTGTTTTGGATGGCAACAGGGAAGTGTGGCAAACAGCGCTTGTGGGAAAATTATAATAAAATAAAATTGGCACAAGGCTTGAAGCAGACTGAATGGCACGACTTTATTACCCACAAGGCTAAAACTGAAAGTAGAGGACTTCCCCACACATTAGAAAACTTTCACTGGGTAACTTAAAATGTTCGTTGCTTTCTATACAAAGAGCAGCCTGGGATAATAACTTGTTTGGTTGTTATTTTGCATGCATTGCCCGAGTACCAGCTTCTGGGTTAGTGGGGTGGGGTATTTCATTATTGACCTGCATGGTGCTGTGATAAGGTTGGGCGAATTTAATAAAATCAAAAAACAAAGCCCAAAGGAAAGGGGGCGGGGCCTAAAGGACAAACCAAGCCTTTGCACCTTCGTGAGATCTGGGTTGACTGGAGATGGCTGCCGGCATGGAAGGTTTCGGGGGAAGCCCATCCACATCTTGGAGGTCGGCTAGCATGCCCTGCAGCTTCACCCGGCGGCTTTCTGCAGAAGAGGGGGGGGGGGCGTTAGAGAGGGGGAGGTCAAGGCTGCCTCTGGCCACTGCAAACTGGTGATGACCCAGCTGCTGAACCGTGGTCAATCGTGGTAAAAGTGCCCAGGTGTTTTCCCCACATCTCCACCCCGATAGCTGAGACACAATCAGGAGGAACTAATCAGGAAAACCCCATGTAGCCAAGGGGGCATTTCAGATGCAGAAGAAACTTAGATGCAGCTCCGTAACTACCAAGTTCATTGCCATCTCCAGCTCGCCGCATGTCCCCGGACCCCTCGCCGTTCTCCCCCGAGCCGAGGAAGTCGAACTCGCTCAGTGCATCCTCGGAGTCCTCGTCGTCGTCTTCATCCTCCACTTCGGGCATCAGGGGCTTGTTGGTGAGCTGCCGAGAGGGACAGGGGCAAATCAGAGCTTGGATGTGCATTGTGGCCACATCTGCATGGGCAAGCACCAGCCCGACAAGAGAACCTCCCCGCCTGAAACTAAGGAGCATGACCGGGCCAGTTTATGGCCTACTGCAGGTGGGTTTTGTAGGTATCCATGTCCCTTTGTGTCCTCAGAACAGTAGCTGGGGGGGGGGGGAGCACAGAATGAAAAGGCCCAACCCCCAGGCCCACCGTTCCTAACAAAGAGATTCCTGAGACCACTGTGGACTTACAAGTCCTTTGTGGGCATGTCGCTGGGCAAAGACTGGCAGGAGAAGATTTACGCTTTGCTTTTTCAACTTGAATACAATAATAAAGAGTATTTAAAGTGTGGCAAAATGGCAACGCAACAGCCTCAACTGTGAATGGGAGCCACAAGCCTAAAGGGGGGAAACCAATGGACTAATGGATGAGATTTCACTGCCCTGGCAGAGCCGGGGATAGCAGCTACAATCCAAAGGCCTGTTTTGCCTTGCTCTTGCTTCCCACAAAGGGAGAGGAGATGGCGGACCATCCCTGGAGGAGTATGCTGATTTGGAATAGCTGGCCTGATACTAGACTTCTGGGTGGGTGCGGTTATAAGGGGGGTATTAGTGAGTGGGAGTATTCTCTGTTTATTATTTGAGCATAGTTAATGCTTGTTTGCTTCCATGAATGTTATATTAAACAACAGATTGCTGCATTGTATGACACCCCCTTTTCTTATACTCTGTGGGTGTGTGGGTGCATATGTACACACACACACACACACACACACACACATGCGTGATATATAAATTGCTGAAAGACACTTGGAGAACTAAGCTAAGAAGTTTAAGAAATAAGTAAAATATCTGCAGCTGCAGATAGCTCAGTTGGTTAGAGCAGTGTTTCCCAACCTTTTTTGGGCAAAGGCACACTTGTTTGATGAAAAAAATCTCGAGGCACACCACCATTACAGCCCCGTGACGTCAGCGCGCAGCGTCGCGCCGGGAGGGACGCACGAAAGTGTAAGTTTCAATTTTTTCCCTCCCCTCCTGTGTAAAGGGGAATGCACTCTGCTAAGTAAAGGCACTTGCCACAGCAGCGTCAACGTCACAGCACCCACCGGCACCCAAGAGAGAAGGGGTCTCAGCAGCCCTTTTGCCAGGAAGAGGAGCAAGAACGAGAGGAGGAGGAGGAAGAGGAAGAGAGTCCCCCCCAAAAAAACATTCTCCTTTTGATCTTCCTTATTTGCAATTCCTCATTGCAAAACAGCGGTTGATATACAGCTGATTTTTTTGTTATTACAGTCCCCACCCCCTCACCTAGAAAAACACCACCTGTCAATTTTTATTATTATTATTATTATTATTATTATTCCCCGCCACTCTGGGAGGCTGAAGCCCTTTAAGGCTTCCTTCTGTCCACTCTCTGTGAATTACCTGCCCGGAGCGGGTTTCAGGGGGGGGGGGCGCTGCTGCCGGTGTCCTCCCCGTCGAGTCTCGCCTTGCCCGGCGCGTGGCGGCCGCCCTTTCCCACACTCTGCCGGCTGCGCTGCCAAGCCCCGCGGCTCGGCCTGTCAGCGTTACCGGGCTCGGCGGGCGGTAATTCCCAAAGAAAGCCGGCGGCGCTTGAAGAGCTGGCAAGCCCCCATTTGCATGTCTGTTTTCCGCAGCCCTTGGAGAGGATTAAGTTCCCTCCTTCCTGCCGGGGAACCTCCAAGCTTTGGGGGTGGGGGGGGAGGAGGCAGCAAAGAGAGGCAGGAAAGAGAGCGCGGCTTGGCTGGGTGAGCTTTGGTAGGGGCAGGGAATGAGAGCTGCGAGGCGGGCGCTGCGGACGGAAGCGCTGCCCGCCGAGCTCGCAGGCAGCCAGGCAGGCAGACGGCGAGAGCCCCGCGCTGGGCGGCCTCTCCTCGCCGCCGCCGCCGCCCCGCCTCTCGCCGCCCGCCTCGCCCGCCTCCCTCCCACGGAGGTAGGCTGGTGTGCCGTGGGAGGGAGGCGGGCGAGTCGGGCGGCGAGCACACGCGGGGCGGCGAGCGAGCTTCCTCCCACATCCCATCGCCGCTCGCTTCGGCCGGCCTACTGGGCTGTCGCAGGCGGAAGGCCTGCGCATGCGCGAGGTTTTCGCGCCTTCCTCCAGTAGGCCGGCCGAAGCGAGCGGCGATGGGATGTGGGAGGGAGCTCGCTCGCCGCCCCGCGTGTGCTCGCCGCCGCCGCCCCGCCTCTCGCCGCCCGCCTCGCCCGCCTCCCTCCCACGGAACACAAGGCAACGTTCTGCGGCACACTAGTGTGCCGCGGAACACCGGTTGGGAAACACTGGGTTAGAGCATGGTGCTGATAACACTAAGGTTGCAAGTCCGATCCCATTGCAGGGGATTGGACTAGATGGCTCTCAAGGGCCCCTCTCAACTCTGCAATTCTATGATTCTGACTCCCTGCCCTCTGTTCTATATTGCTAAAAAAAACCAATTCCCTTCAAGAAACCTAAGCTCAGCCCCCTTGCCTCCATGATGCTAAACTAAGTCCTCCATCTCTTTGCTAGGTTCATGGACAGGAGGATACCTTTACTCGCTGCTTCTTGTGTTGCCGCTGCGTCTCCAGGGGCAGGCTTTCCAAGTCCTTCTCCTCATCACTGTCGTCTTCTTCCTCGCAGCCCTGCAAGAAGGGAATCTTCTCCATCACGGAGCCGCCGGTCCGGTCCTTTGCCTCCTTCCCAGCATTCCTGCAAGTAAGAAGGGTAAGGAAGAAGAACTGACACTGGGGTCTAGGGTTGCCTCACGTGAAAACAGAAAAGCATGCTCATTATCAGGAGAAAAGAAGCAGAAAACTGTTGTATGGGGAGTATGAACTCAGCTCCAAAACAGGCTGGAAATATATTCACTGAGGGATCCCACACTCCCTCCTCTAACCTGATTTGTGTAGATCCATTCCTGGATCAGCCATTCCTGACAGCCATCAGCACAGACACTTATGACTTTATGGACCTCCACAGTGCAAGGCTATGCAGAACCTTCCCTGACCAGGGTTTTTATTTTATTTATTTATTTCCCACCTTTTGCAAGAGGCCACAGGGAGGTTTACCGCATATTGAACAATGTAACTACCAAACAACAACAACATGATAAGAAGAAGAAGAAGAAGAATTTTTATTTATACCCCGCCCTCCCCAGCCAAGGCCGGGCTCAGAGCGGCTTACAAGCAATAATAAAAACAAGTTGAATGATTACAACTTAAAAACAAAATTAAAATACAACATTAAAATAATGAAACATTAAAATATTAAAATGTAGCCTCATCACAGGAGGAGAAGGAAAAGAAAAAAGAAAGAGAGGGAGGGAATCAAATTGGCTCCAAGCCAAAGGCCAGGCAGAATAACTCTGTCTTACAGGCCCTGCAGAAAGAAATCAGATCCTGCAGGGCCCTGGTCTCATGAGGCAGAGCGTTCCACCAGGCTGGAGCCAGAGTTGAAAAGGCCCTGGCTCTGGTTGAAGCTAATCTAACTTCCTTAGGGCCCGGGACCACTAGGGTGTTGCTATTTATGGACCTTGAGGCTCTCTGTGGGGCATACTGGGAGAGGCGGTCCCGTAGGTACAAGGGTCCTAGGCCGTGAAGGGCTTTAAAGGTCAAAAGCAGCACCTTAAACCTGACCCTGTACTCCACCGGGAGCCAGTGCAGCTGGAAAAGCACTGGGTGAATATGCTCCCATGGCAGAGACCCCGTGAGGAGCCTCGCTGCAGCATTCTGCACCCGCTGGAGTTTCTGGGACAGCTTCAAGGGCAGCCCCGCGTAGAGCGAATTACAGTAGTCAAGCCTGGAGGTGACCGTCGCATGGATCACTGTGGCCATGACACAAATTCAACTCAGAATTGAAACAGCTGCATCAAACTGTTAATAAATGCAGCCTGACAAATTTCCCTCATCCAAAAGCCTGGCAAAAAGGGTGAATCTACACGTGCTTCCTTAAAAGAATACAGATGTGGGGCCACCACTGAAAAGTCCCTTCCACAGGCACCAGCACTACACCCTTTGTCCTATACAGGGGCCACTGCCAGCCCAGTCTCATCCCCTGGCCTTAAGGAACCTGCTCTTCGAAAGGTCTCCTCTGTACATCCCCTGGGTGTTTCATTCCCTACTGCTAGCCACAGACCACAGAAGTAGGAAAATATCAGAGTAACGTAGACTCTGAACATCTAGTTTAAAAAAATGCAAACTCTGGGGAAAAGAAAACTGGCCATGACCCTCAATGAATGTAGATACGGGAGCCACCCCCTCCTTGCAGCTCTATGGTGAAAGTCCTATGTACCCTGCGCTGGCAATCAGAGCAGCGATATAACACAGAAGACACTAGTAAGGCCTGGAGCAGGACTGTACCTGCCCTGCCAGAGCTTGGACCACAGTTCGTTCCTTCAGGACATTTGCCGAAGAGAAGAGAAAGAACGTGCACCAGATGGAACAATCACACCCAGTGTAGTAGGCGTGGCTCATTCGAAGGATGAACCCCCCCCCCAATGTACTGCTTCTTTTGAAAAATGTAAACATTGTTGGTTTTTTTTGCTGCTCTTATATTTCCTCTGCTGTGATGCCAAAAGGTTTTTTGTGGTCCTGAAAAATGTGTCGCTTTTAAAAAATAATCACTGACCACAGATCCTCTGCTGAGTCTACGGTGCCAGAAGGTTTTTTGTGAAAACCCTCCCCCCCACACACACTAAAAACTGTATTTAAGAAGGAGGGAAAGTTACAATTCCCTGTTTAGGGAAGTTTTTAATATTTAATCCTGTATTGTTTTTAACACTTGATTGGAAGCCGCCCAGAGTGGCTGGGGAAACTCAGCCACATGGGTGGGGTATAAATAATAATAATAATAAATAACAATAAATAATTAATTAATAATAATAATAATAATAATTACAATTGCCCATGCATACTCTAGGCGTGTGGCTTCCAGAGGGTTGACAGCGGGTCAAGGTGGCCCTCTGCTGTGAAGGGGGGGGCAAGGAACATGGAGAACCTTCTCTTCCTCGCTGCCCTATGGCCAAAGTGACTGATAACGTACCTTTTGATCTGCTCCTCTATCTGCTTGACGAGAAGGGACTCGCCCCCATTCAGCCCAGCAGGTCCCGGCGCAGGCCCAGTCCCCTGGCCGCTGGGCTCGGAAGCACCGTTCAGTTCCATGGAGCAGCGGCCGAGCAGAGAGCGGACTCGCTTGGATCGCATGTCTAGGATGGTGTCCGTGTAGCCCACTTCCTCCAGGTACCTGGGGAGGCCGATCAAAAGGGGCCTTCAGTATAGGGCTGAGCAACTTGGCAGGCCCCGGGACAAGCCTGCCTTACAGGGAGGCTGCCAACAGGGCAGAACCTCTTCGCTCACCCCCAGGAGCTCAGTTCCTACTCACTGGCGGAGGAGTTGGCGCCCTTCCTTCCACATGAACTGGTTGCTCTCCAAGGAGATCGGTTCCGCTGGCCCGTTGGAGACTAGGGGCGAAAGGAGGAAAGCTTTCCATCAGCAGCTGGCAAGGAAACTACAGCCATACCTCGTGTTACTTTTGCTTCATTTTACGTTCTTTCAGGTTAACGTCCTGCAGCGTCTCGGAAGTTCCAGAAAAGGTTACTTCCGTGTTTCGCTGCTCACGTATGCGCAGAAGCGCAAAACGACATCACGCGCATGCGCAGAAGCGGCAAATTGCAACCGGCGCGTGCGCAGACATGCCGCTGCGGGTTGCGCTCTTTTCATGTTGCGAACGGGCCTCTGTAGTATGTTCTCAGCCTTGCAAATGGCAAGGCCAGAATTTGCTATTTAAAAACCCAGAAAAACTCAAACCATATGGATGGCCTAGAGCGGGACTAGGAAAGTCTTCCAGCGGTCAAGGAGAGCAAATTTCCTCCCCTCTTCCAGGTTCTCTGATCTTTTGCCCCATTCAGGCCAGCTCTGTCTCCTCTGACTGCCACTAGGACAGCTCCAGGGCCTCAGGAAGGTTTTTCTCTTCCAGACCTGCTATGCCTTTTAAACAATAACTATTTTCCTCCTCCCAATCCCTTTGCCATTTTGTGCAGTGAAAGCCTGAAGGCAGGGATTGTCTTGTATTCTTAACTGATCTGAAGGCCACTGTAGGACTATCTTTAGCTAGAGAGAGGGTTAGAAAATGCTTTAATTACATTATTTATTGATAGCTTTACCCGTGCACACGAAGCACAGAGTCTGAGAGGACAGCCAGGGAGTGAACTTCAGTATGCAAAGCCAAGCCTGAGCTTTGCCACTGAGCTAGAGCCTCTTCCCTGAATCTACCCTCCTGCCCTTTTCCTCCTTCCCCTCAACGCAAAAGGGAGTCTATTGCTAACGAAGCACCGGCCTCAACATTTATTTAAATACTTATGGGCTGCCCTTCCATTTGTTTTGGCACCTGTGGCAACTTCCAGACAGCAAACAAAAAATGGAAGAAATCCAAGCTCCAAAAGTTGGAAGAGTGAGATTTCACTGGACATAGCCTGGAATGTCTGGAAGGTGAGGGAGTCTGTGCAAGATACTACTTAAGCAGGAATGCCCAGCTCTCATTCACCAGCCGCCTGAACCTAAAAGAGCAGTGGACACATCAGAAGACAACTGCAGGAGCAGGTTCCTGGAGGTCTCTCATTGTGAGAGGATGTCATTGCCATTCCAGGGGAACAACAGTGGAAGCACCTGTTTAGGCCCTGGCAGGTGGCTCAGCGAAGGATAAAGGAACATCACAGGTGCAAGTGAGCAGGTGCCCAGACACCCGAGGGTGGGGCGGGGAGCACAATACCTGGTTCTGACATATCTGCTTTCTTTTCCCCCTGGTTCAGTTCAGTGCCAAATTTCAGCTTGTGGTACTTTGACCTGGAAGAAGCAGAAGAAACCTTAGGAGCAAAACACCGGGAGCAAATGAGCACGTGGCATGTTCCTTACAGCGGGTGATGGGTGCAGAATGCAACGGTGAGGCGACTGTCGCACAAGGATACCAGGAGTGGAAAGAAGAATCCAGACTGTCTCTCCCCACTGCACTATGAGGGAAACTCCACCCTCTCCCGAAATGAGAGCCCAGCAGCGGCAGCAACCCAGAGGTGCCCACTCTGCCACCACAAAGGGGGGCGCACTGGTGTGTGGCATGGCTCACCTCTCCTGCTTCAGAGCGTATTCCAGCATCTTTATCCTCCGTACAAGATCTGTCTTGAGGTTCTCTTGGCCCTTCCTTTCCCCCTGAAGAAAGGCCACTTGCGCCTGGAGGGTTAAGAACCGGAAGTCAGAGGCACTGAATTCTGACAGCACACAACAACCCCGTTCCTGCCCAACCCAGGATTATGAGGGAATTATAGGCTAAAACCCAGGGGCAGGCAACCTAAGGCCTGTGGGCCGGATGCGGCCCAATCGCCTTCTCAATCCAGCCCACGGATGGTCCGGGAATCAGCGTGTTTTTACATGAGTAGAATGTGTCATTTCATTTAAAATGCATCTTTGGGTTATTTGTGGAGTATAGGAATTTGTTCATTTCCCCCCCCCCCAAAATATAGTCCAGCCCACCACATGGTCTGAGGGATGGCGGACCGGCCCATGGCTGAAAAAGGTTGCTGACCCCTGCTAAATCCCATCTCAAAAAATATTAACAGAAGTACACACACACAACTTGATGTATGTAAATAAGTCTTCCCCTGATGCTGAGTTCCCTCGTCTCATTGGTTGAACTGCTCTGAGGTCACAGGATTAATAAATGTCATTGCAACAGCTTGAAGGGAACAGGAAAGGGCATCTGGTTACAAAGGGCCCATGAACAGGAGGGGCTGCATGCTGCAGGGAGGTTGGAGAAACAAAACAGATAAGGCGGCAAAAGAAAGGGGATGGAAACCCTCTAGGGACAAGGGCTGTGTGTTGATAGTGCAAAGAGGGGCAGGATTTTATATGACAGCTCCCTTATTAAACCAAATCCCGATCCTCCCTTCATCCCCAACAGTGACCAAGTGGAAAAGACTGGGAACTAGGTGACTCTGTCCTATTCCATGTTTTCTCTCAGCAGGCCATGAATTCAAAATAATATGCAGAAGTTCTGCCCTTGCTGTTTAACTGCTATAACAACTTTACAATGTTGATGCGATAAGCTGCATGTGGCTGAAAAAGCGACATGGTTTGTAAACTGCAGGGGACACACTCCTGGTACGATAAGCAGGTTCGATATTCTGTCTTAGCTGAACAGCAGTGGCATCTGTCATGAGAGGGTAGGAAAATTGTAAGGGGTTGCAAATTGGGCCATTTCACTGATATGAAGCCATGTCAAAGGCTCACTGACTTGCCTCCATCAGTACATGGATTGACAGCACCGCAGGAAAATCCAGCCACAACCTCACAGGTTTAACAAGTTCATGTTTACAGAGCGCTTTTGAAAAAACTGGACTGCACTAAGTATGTAATTAAACATGCAGCTGAAATTCCCAGGAGTTTGCTTCTGTACATATTGCTTGGACTGGGCAACTAGTTTCCACTACAGTAATAAGAACACCTCAAACGGAAGACAAAAAAATATGCTCTTTTCCAGAATTGAAGATGGCTTGAAAGGGAGATTCTCTTTAGTATTTCCATTTCTCTGCTGCTTTCCCAGCACTAGGATTTCAAGTGGGTTTGGTTGCTGCCCACAGTGCACACAACTCATCCCACTTTCCCTGCAGGTAAACAGATTTTGCAAGTTTTTGTATTGTTCCAAAAACTTGCAAAACCTGTTTGATGAGAGGTAGCAGCAAGACAGGAGGAGACCGTGTTCATCATGGGAAGCAAAAACACTTCGATTCACTCAAGATCCATTTTTCATCCTCAGTGTCCACTTCTCAGGTGCGATATTAAGACTGTCAAATGTCCCCACTGGTAGGAAAGTCACATACTGACTTTAAACAGCTTCCCTTAACACAATTCCCAGCCACACGGAATCAGTTCTTGTTGAACAGATTATCTGAAATTTGCCCTTGACAGGATCAGCTGCGTGCACCCCAGGGAAGCTCACAAACGAGCAACAGTGGGTGGCTCTTGCCTTTGTCTCCAGCATTTACAAATCAGCTGTTTACTGCCTCTGAATACCATTTTAAGCTAATTATGGCTAGCCACCTAAATCTCTCTGTGAACATGCCTAATCTATCTTTAAAGCTGCCTATTATGATTACATCTCTATTCTGCCTTTCCTCCAAGGAGCTCAAGGTAGCATGTGTGGTTCTTCCCTCCTAGTTTTATCCTCACACCAATCCTGCGAAGTAGGTTAGCTGAGCAGCATAGCCAAGGGGGTATGTGCACTGGGATCCTGGCTGCTAGCCGGTCAGCTGAATGTACCGTATTTTTTGCTCTATAAGAGTCACTTTTTCCCTCCTAAAAAGTAAGGGGAAATGTGTGTGTGTCTTATGGAGCGAATGCAGGCTGCACAGCTATCCCAGAAGCCAGAACAGCAAGAGGGATTGCTGCTTTCACTGCGCAGCGATCCCTCTTGCTGTTCTGGCTTCTGGGATTCAGAATATTTTTTTCTTGTTTTTCTCCTCCAAAAACTAGGTACGTCTTGTGGTCTGGTGTGTCTTATAGAGCGAAAAAGACGGTAATTCCATTTCGCAGTGTTTCAACATACTGCCGATTGGTTCTACTAGATGGCCCCAAGTGCCAGTTTTTAAGAGTGAACAATTGCTTCCGATTTACGCTCCCTTATCATTCTGGTGGCAGATAACCATTTGGTTTTTAAGAAAACCGAACCTGATTTGTGAGAGGCAGAGCTTCCCATGGGACGTGCACTGTGATTTCAGGGGCTGCGTGCTACCTCTGGTCAAACAGGTTTTCAGCACAAAACAAACAGTGGTTCACCAGAGGGAAAAAGAAGGATGGGCACTTATACTATGAGCAGTAACTTCTGGCTACAGCCCTTTCAAAAGATAGCCAGTGTGGTGCAGTTCTTAAGAGGGTCGGACTAGGACCTAGGAGACCAAGGTTCAAATCCCCACTTGGCTCACTGCGTGGCCATGGAACTAGTCACTACCTCTCAGCCTAATCTATCTTGCAGGGCAGTTGTGCAGATTAAATGAGGGGAAGAGACCCATATACAGCACCCTGAGCTCATTGGGTAAGAAGCCAGGATGTAAACACAATACAGTGGTACCTCGCAAGACGAATGCCTCGGAAGACGAAAAACTCGCAAGACAAAAGAGTTTTTCGTTTTTTGAGTTGCTTCGCAAGACAAATTTCCCTATGGGCTTGCTTCGCAAGACGAAAACGTCTTGCAAGCTTGTTTCCTTTTTCTTAAAAATGCTTGAAGAGGTGCAGTTGCGACTTGACCGTGCTTCGCAAGACGAAAAATTTGCAAGACGAAAAAACTCGCAGAGCGAATTAATTTCGTCTTGCGAGGCACCACTGTAAATAAATAAGAGCACACTGTCCGTCTCTTAACACAACCTCTGTTCAGCCCCCTGCTCTCTCTACCGCCTTTGCATCCATGCTAAAATACAATATGTTGTTCCATCTCCCTTTGTGCCAGTTACTATGGCAGTAGGGACAGCTGCTTCCCAACCACCTGGGAGACATAGGTGTCAGCTTCCTCCTTCCTCTTCCCATACACTCCCCATTTGCTATGGAACAGGTGGCAGCAATATCCACCCACTCACCCCCCACTCTGTCACCACAGAAAGCAGAGATGAAATCCTTTCACAGGCTTCCACTCACGGTTGGCAATACATCAGTTACTTTCAACCTTTTGCCTTTCTGAGGTAATGCAGATATATTGCCCAGGTCACTCATTTCTTTCCACATCCCTACAAGGGGAAGGGACCAACTATCCACCCCCTTTAGTACATCCAGCCTCAAACCTACTCAACACCCAAGACAACTTTAGAATAATGTGCCTCCCTGCTTTAATCGATTTCACCCATTTCACTATAAGCGGTTATTTGGACTGAGATTTGCCATCCATCTCCCTGTTCCCATTTCCTGTGCTAAATCTCTGGCAGCCAGATAACATTGACCTGAAGTGATTAATATTCTCTAAACACTAAACAATGAAGCAAGTTTCACTGAAATCAGTGGGGGATGCTACTGCTCTTGTGTTCTTTGAGACAAACAGAATTCTACACCGTAATCATAAATTGCTTTGGGTTTGAGGGTTCGCTGACTCCATCCCCAAAGGCTCACTCTCCCTATGCGTATCTTCCCCACTGACTATGCATCACTGGCGGTGGTTGAGACAGCACTGAACATATTCTCCCTGCTGCCCTCACCTAGTATGATGTGTGTTTAAGTCCATAGTTCAGAAGGGAAGATCCTGCTTTGCATATGGAAAGTTCAATGCCTGGTGTCCCCAGGTAAGGCAGGGAGAGACCCCTGCTGGAAACCCTGCAGAACCACTGCCTGAGCTGGGTGGACCAATGGTCTGGCCTGGTATAAGTCCACTTCCTACATGCAAAAAAAATCCACAACTAGCAGCTCCTAAACCCTCTTCTGTGGGAATCAGCCCACCATCGCAACATATGGCATCTCTAGAAGGGCGGCAAAATTGGGGGAGGGAGGCGGAATCCAGCCCCCTCAGATTTCCCTTTTTAACAGAGTACAGTAGGAGAAGCATCCTATTTGCATAGGGATATTCCTGTTGGACTGAAGAATGGAAAGGAAGGCCTCAGGAGCACAGGAAGCGGACACAGATCATCTAGCTCAATATTGTCTGGGCAACCGACGACAAGAGTCCTTCTGGAATTACAGTCGCTCTTTCCCATTGATTTAAGCACATCTTCCGCCTTGGCATCCTGGGCCTTGAAGTGGAAGCAGCCGCCTTCTCCACCGAGTAGTACTTGAGAAGGTGTCCAGAGTGAGATTAGATGGGAAAGCTTAGAGTGAACACCTTCTGGAAGGAGGGGAAGTATCTCTTCCCCTCCCCGCCAAACCATAATTTTAACTGCTACACGAAAGGAGCCCAAAACACTCTTTGGGGTTTAGCCCCCCCCGATCCACCTTCTACGGGAATAATCCCCACAGCCTTCCTCAGGGATGCGGACCCTCCAAGTGTCCCTATTTCCAGGGACAGTCCTGGAATTACAAAAGCCGCCCCAGTTTCTGATTTGATCCCAGAATGTCCCATTTTTCATCGCTTTTCATGGGAGAAATGTTGGAGGGTATGGAGTTATGTGACCCCAGAGCCAAGGAGATAAAGAACTATGCAACCTTTAGAAGACATTTGAAGGCAGCTCTGTACAGGGAAGTTTTTGAATGTTCAGTGTTTTAATATATGTTGGGGCAAGCCGGTCACATATTTATATATTTATCATATATATATAGACGATGGGATAGGAAGCCCCTAGAGAAATCTTGCAGGGCATAGGGATGGCTGGGGGCAGTGTTGCCAGGCCTTGCGGGGCTATGCAATGGGGGGTAAGAGCGCCTTCCTCTGGCAGGGACTCCCCCGTTTCGTGGCCGCAGCCGTGACCCCCGGAGCTTGGGGGGCGCCGCGCCTGCCCCCACCCCCGCCAGTCCCGTCGGCCACCATTTCCCACCAAGATGGCGACGGCAGTGGCAGGAGCAGCAGCGGCGGGAGGAGGAGGAGGAGGAAAGAAGAGGCGACCCCGCGGCTGTCCCCGCCGCCCCCGCGCCCTCGGCTCCCGGTAACCGCCGGCCCCTCTCACCTGCAGCTCGGCCCTCTCGGCCTCCCAGCGGCTCTTCTCGGCCTCGAAGCGCGCCCACTCGTGCTGGATGAAGTGCAGGATGCCCGGCAGGCTCAGCTCGCCGCGGCCGGGGCCGCCCTGAGAGGCCGCCGCCGCCGCCGTGCCTTGCTGAGGCGGCGGCGGAGGGGGCGGCTGAGGCGGCTGGTCTCCCGCCGCCGCGGCCAGCGCCTGCTGGTGCAGCTGCTGGGCCCGCGCCGCCACCCGCTCGGCCTCCATCGGGGATCCGGCCGGCTGCGGCTGAGGAGGCGGCGACGGGGAGGAGGAGGAGGAGGAGCACGACGACGACGACGAGGAGGGCGGCGGCGGCGGAGGTGGTGGCGGCGGCGGCTGTTGCTGCTGCTGCCACATAGTGAGCCCGCCGCGCGCGGGGGGAGGGAGGAGGAGGGCGGGCGGCGGGAAGCGGGTCCCGGTCTGCGAGGGGAGGAGGCGGAGGAGGCGAGCGAGAGCGGGGGACAGAGAGGACGTGCGGGAGGGAGGAGCGGGGGCCACTTCCTGCCAAATAGGGAGCCGGCCAGGAAATGCGGCCTAGGTCGGCTCGGGAGGCGCTCGCGGCTACTACGCCGCAGAAGAGTGTGAAGCCGGAGGGAGAGAGAGAGAGATTGAGAAGGGAGGGAAGGTGTTTCCATGGTGACTGGAGGGGTGGGCCGCATCCTCCCTCTCTCTGATCTCCGCCGCCTCCTATTCCTGCTCCTCTCGCAGAATTGGGGGGGGGGGCGTTGCCGTGGTAACCGGAGTAGGGTGGGGGGAGCGCGCGCCGCTCTATCCTTCCCTGCGCGCGCAGGCTGCTCCCCACCCTCGTGCAACGTCCGCGCGCAGGGCCCCGAATCTAACCGCCCGCCCGTTCGAAAGAGAGCGGGCGAAGTCACCATGGCAACGCGGCCTGCTACCTCGGGGCCTTCGGGAAAAGTCGCCCCCGAGCAGGGCGCCCACCGCCAGCACCTTAGCAACCGGCTGCTGCCGTCATCCCTCCTCCTCCTCCTCCTCCTCGGGAGGATAGACAGGGTGGCAACATACCCTCCCCGCCCCCCCGCCCCATGAAGTGAAATTAAATTTAAAAGGACGTGACAGACCTGAGTGGGATTGCATTGGGGGCACGCAGAAGCCTATTTGGGGTGCGGGGCGGGTGTGTGTGAAGGGTAAAGTAGAAGAGGGACGGTGTGGTGTAGTGCTTAGAGGACCCAGACTGTGGCATGGGAGACCAGGGTTCACTGGGAGAGGCCTGGCGAATGAGGGGGTGCCCCTCTCAGCCTACCTCGCAGGGTTCTTGGGAGGATGAAGGCTGTGAGTGCCGCCTTAAGCACCTTGGTGGAAAGCTGGGGTGCAGTTGCAAAAGGTAAAAGCACCCCTGACCATTAGGTCCAGTCGTGACCCACTCTGGGGTTGCGGCGCTCATCTCACTTTATTGGCCGAGGGAGCCGGCGTACAGCTTCCGGGTCATGTGGCCAGCATGACTAAGCTGCTTCTGGCGAACCAGAGCAGCGCACGGAAACGCCATTTACCTTCCCGCCGGAGTGGTACCTATTTATCTACTTGCACTTTGACGTGCTTTCGAACTGCTAGGTGGGCAGGAGCAGGGACCGAGCAACGGGAGCTCACCCCATCGCGGGGATTCGAACCACCGACCTTCTGATCGGCAAGTCCTAGGCTCTGTGGTTTAACCCACAGCGCCACCTGTGTGCAATAAATAAGCCATATAATAAATAAGCAGGTTGTTGCCAAGGAGTGAGGAAGGTGTGCAAGTTCAGCCAAAGTGTCCTGTCAGAAGGGCCTGTGGTTATTTCTGCTGTTGCCACTGTATTAAATGTCATCATCATTGCCATTTGTTATGGTTATCTTTTAAAGCAACATCCATGCGCACAGCGCTTTGCAGACTAGAAGAGGGCAGGGACATGCCCAAAGGTCTCCTGCTCCCTCAGTCTGAATTCATTGCATATTCCTGCCCCTTCCTCTCTGGTCTCCATTGCATTGTGACAACGATTAGACTCGCCACCAGCACCACCATAACATAACAACACCCGTCCTTCAGAAGTGGTGCTTTCGTTGAGATTCCTGCCTTGCAGGGGGTTGGGCTGGATGACCCTTGGGGTCCCTTCCAACTCTGCAATTCCGTAGTGAATTGATGAGTGCTGCAAGTCCCGTTCCCTTCTTACAGAATGGTTTGTGAAAAAGGCTGCTGTCAAATAATCTTTAAAGTGCCTATAAACCCTCCATGCTTTCCATGTTTGCTTTCAAAATGATAGCTATCAGGACTGAAGTGTGCCTGAACGACTCCCAGATGCCTGGGGGAGTAGGGTGTGATGACACTCTGCACATACTCAGAGACATTATCTTCCTGCTTCCTCTGCCTGTCTTTGCATGGAAAACAGGAGCTGGGCTCAAGGAAGTGGGGGGGGAGGGGTTCCTGTTATTCTGGGGACCCCACAGTTTGCTAAGGGTGCAGCCTGATGTGAATTTCATAGGTGTGTGTCTTTTTAAAAAATCATTACTACACTCTTCCAGTACACTGGAATAGTACCTGAGCTTGATAAAATGGGGATGGGAAGGACCATGTTTGCTGCCCCTTGATTTCCTTGGAGGACATAAAATAAAATGGCAATCATTTACCAATGTGGGAGAAAGTGAAGGGGCATACTCTTGGGGTTAGCATTGGACCAGTGACCAAATTTGTTCCCTGCACCCCATTCATTGAGAATCAAGCCTCCGTCTGCACAGCATAGCAAGTTGGTGATGAGTGTTAACTCTGCTATTATGGAAAACCTGATCTTTTTTGTTTGTGTTTTTTCTCCTTCTGAGTAAGCAGCCTTCCCCCAAAGGAAGCTTTCTTGTCCCAGCCCCCCCCCTTCATTGGTCTACAGAGGGAGGAGGGTTACAGAGCAACGATTGTCCCTTTACAAACACAAGCCTTGATCCCTCCAGGGAAATGAGCAAGCTTGATCTAAATAAGATTAAATAAGGCAGCCCCCTCCTGTTCTCCTGGCCCATCTGCCACGCCAGGAAGATTAGTGGGTTTAAAAATAAATAAAAAAGACATATGTTGAGGGGTTGCACTCATTAGCGCTACTCTTTTGTTGGCTTCCCTGCTGCTGGTGGTTAATGCCCAGCACGAGCCTTGATGCTTGCACACGCCTGAAAGCA